>NC_064636.1:99743350-100485099 GCF_023864275.1 Schistocerca cancellata | reverse complement strand
TCCACACAGAAGTTTCCATTAAGTTATTTCCGTTTCAGACATATGCAAATCTCGCTACAGCTAGTCTAAGCAGATGTTTAATGTGTATTTGTGGTTAGAAAACAATGATAGGTGCTGGATTCAAATCCCAGTGAAGGTACAAAATACTTTCTCAACATTTCAGATTCGCATCTAGCTATATTTGGATATGTAATGTATTATTGCCCTTAGTTAACAATCCTATTACTTGCTGGGTTTGAATCATCTAACACAAAACTTTATGCTATGTCATTTCAACATTTGCACACACATGCTTACATGTGGCCAAAATGATATTTAAGATCTTTCATACTTACTTAAGAGACAATAGTTGCTTAATTGTAATACAAATGTCTTAGTCATGTAATTTAAAGTTGAAACTTAAGTTTCTGGAATGTCATTTATTGCAATAAACTTGAGTTTACAAGTGTTGTAGACTGTCACCTGATTATACCAGGTTTCGTGATATTTACATTATCGTGACATTAGTCTGATTGTGGACTCAGTATTACAGATGAATTTCTTCAAGTAGTGTCTCGTAGTAACCATTTTGTAGAGTGAAATGCCCGTACTGAAAAGAGATCGGAGGGACTGTAAGACTGTAACATTATGTGGGTGCATACAACTTAGGTGGAGTGGAATTCAGGCCGTTGGTATAGATTTGATGGTGATAATACCTGAGCTGACCTCTCCAGTAATTCTGTAATTGAGTTTTTGCAAATGTATGTACCTTCTGGCTGCACTTTGTTTTGAACTACATGTTGTATCGTGTTCGGCGACTGCCGTGGGAAGCTCGGGTGGTGCAGCTGATAGTTACTAGCTTACTGGTCATTCATTTGTATTGACGGGAGCCCTGTCCCCATATGTGGCACATGTCGTCCATATAGTTGCCAGTGTGTGGATGGTCCCTCAGCAGTGCTGGCCATAGGGAGGCACCCCCACATCCCCACGAGGAAACACCAGCCAGCTCACACCCTGCCTCTCTCTGTATGTGCAGCGCACCAGTCGTTACGGAGCTGAGTACCACAACCAGAACCACCACCACCTCCGCCGCTGCCGCCACCTCTGCCAGCGCACTTCGCCAGACACCTGCTGCTGCGCAGCCCACGACTACTCAACCTGATAAGGCCACTGTCTCTCAAATGCGGTGAGTTCCCTCAACACACACACACACACACACACACACACACACACACACAACATTGTAAGGTAGATCAGAAATAAATACTCAAAAGCATCAGAACATACATTCATGGGTGGTATCCTCAGGAATAGATCATAGTATCATGGGAGAGAGGTTAATTAAGAATAGGTTGGTAGAGAAAATAGCTATTGTCAACAGTTCAGTGACTTATTCTCAGCAAGATCAGCAGACCAATGCCAGCAATAATTCATGCAATGTCATCCACAGAAAATTTAGTGGCAGGTAGAGTATGAGTGCACTGAATGTGTAACACTATGTCAAATGAGATAATTGTGTGTTACTCTAGATGTATTGGAATGATCTAGCAGAGGTCACACATACACACATTTATGAGACCATTTTTGGTTCTCGTCAGGAATGAGGCAGGAAAAACAACCCAATAATTTGCTATAAAGTTTCTGTTAGTAACAAAAATTACACTCTGCAAGCACCAGCCAGAAGCAAACGTCAGCAGAGCCTTAGCTTGTCAGGGAGTGGTCCACCTTGGTTGCCCCACTGCTGTAACAGCCAGTCCCAGTAACCACAGACATGCGAAACAGAAACTCTGCCTCCTGTTGACAATGTGTCTATCTGTGTGAGCAACAGATTTACAGTGCCATGAGCACCCAGAATCCACTGTCATTTGTGGCATGCATTCCTCTGTCTTTCCCTTCAGTTTTTAACCTCAACAACTACCTCTAGTGCCACGGCAGTTATTCCCTGATGCCTTCAAATATAACTTACTATGCTGGCCCTCGTACTTGTCACAGTTTTCCACATATCACAATATCCTCACCTGTTCTGCAGAGACGTTCCACAGTTCTGTTATGAGTTCACCTAGTTTAAACATCCTTGTATAGCACCAAATTTGGAATGCTTAGATTCCCCTCTTGTTTTTTTCCATAATCCACGATTAATTTTTATGCAGTACTGTGCTCCAAACATACATTAAGGGACATCCAATACAAATTAAGGCCTATCCTTGGTATTAGTAACTTTGTTTTACAAGGAATCTCCTGCTTTCCCATGCAACATTACTCCTTGTGACAACCACGCTCTGTCCCTCAGTGTAAATTAGCTTCATGTGTAATAGTCACTACAAGCAGTCTACTGCGTGGTCCTTAATTCCGATGTAAACATTGCCACCAATGTTATTTCTGCTACTCAGCAATACTTTCCTCTTTCTTCCATTCATTAATCCTGATTTAGTGTTCATTCAACTATTTCTTACATTCATCAACTCTGGTGATTCATTCAGACTTTCAGTGAACACAGAAATATCACCAGTGAATTTTATTAAACAAAATCGTTTTCACCTTCAGTTTTAATTAAATTCCTGGAAGTTTCTTCAATTCCACCAATGATTCTTCAGTGTTCATCTGAACATTTGTGGAGACTACCTGCATCTTTATCTTTAATCATCTTTGATTCAGAGTACCAATTCTTGTTGATTATTGCTCATATTCTATGTTATCTGCTGTACCATATACGTACCTTTTAGAGAAAAAAAAAAATCACTGTTTCATGCTGTCAAATGTCAGGTAAAGATCTACAAATCCAATAAATATCTCTTGATTTTTCTCACACATTCCTGCCACTATAAGGTTGAAGGTCAAGTTGTCCTCCCTGGATCCATTACTCCAAATTTAGCATCCTCAAACAGATCATAAGCTTTGTCTTCCATTCTTCTGGATATTGTTATTTTTGTCAGTAAGTTGGATTCATGAGCTGTTTGGCTCATTGTGCGTAAGCTATCACACTTACCAGCGCTTGGTCACTTCTGTAGTGTTTGGATGTCTTTTTCTGGCTGTCTGTTGTTATGAATTGTCTCTCATCGATTATATAGACGAACTTGAAAATTCGTTTGATCGCCATTCATTATCAGATTATCTAGAGCCTCATAGAAGTTAAAATTCACATTCCATTCCTGTGTACTTCAGTATCCTATTTATTTACACACTGAATTCACGTAACAACTCTCTTAAAATTTACTTCACTCATTGTCATAACGAAATTGTGATCTGACTGTACATCTGGTCCTGGGTACACCTTAAAATCCAATATCTGATTCTATAATGTGTGTCTGGTTGTGATGTACTCCAGCTGGAAATGTCTTTACCAACTAAAGCTCTGCCTCCCTCCTTAAGAGCTGAAAATGCCAAGATACCGAAGCAGCCATACAAATGTCACAGAACACAGGGCACAACCTTGCAGCAAGTCAGCCATCCACATGTGGTGGAATGGTGCAGGAAGGCTCCTCCAAAGGGAGTGCTTGTAATGGTAACACCGACCACCATAAATGGCAGTCAGTGATTACATTAAACCTCTATGAGGAATTTTTGAGAAAGTTGTGACCGTGAGATAACCTAATGGGAACAGAACAAACAATCTGTTTGACTGGGATTCACTTCCAAAACACTCCAGCAGAGTATAACCAACACTAAACAGGTGGGTGAGGAACAGATGTTCTCCAGCACAAAAGCAAGTTTAATATTACGTATTAATATGTCGCCAGCCTAATTAGGAATTTTTGTCAAACAATGTAATAAAGCTCAGGGCAGTGCTAGGGCTAACTTAACTTTGTTTAACACCTACTAAACTCTTTCTTGACATCTGTTCGCACTAGAACACAGTAACCTAACCTTGCAGATAAATGTAGTACTAACTTGGAAGTGAAGACGATGTACCTTGAATGAACTAGATGCAATAGTTAATACAACCGGTCACCAACACACATGATACTAATAGCATTACTGAACAGGGCAGAGCATGAAATGATTCTGATTTAAATCGGGGTTTATTATGATCATACTCTATAACATCATTGCTTAGTAGAGTTTCTCTATGCCATTACATGAACCAGCTTGCATTAAAATAGCAAACACAGTAAATATTTCTTTCTTGAGCTCAGTTTGAAGCAATTAAACAGAAAGCAAATCTAACTACAGTGGCTCTGGAGGGACCTTTGCTTTGCTTCATTAACCAACTGGCCTAGCACATGAGGGCTATTAAACTTTAATGGTTTGATGAACCATGCTCATTAACAAAACTACTCAAGTGTGTATGGGAAATTGTGAGTATTGTCATGAATAATTATTCATTAAGTGAAGCACAACAAACTATAACTCTTCAAATAACAAGTGTGCTTTGAAAAGCAGTCTTTTAACCTTCTCAAAATATGGTTGACTGTGCAAATGCCAAAAAGTTTTATATTCAAGTTCAAACACCTACTCATAAAATGAACAGTGATAGAGCTTTGTAATTCTGATCAAAGTGCATAATTAATAATCTTTTTTACTTCTATTCAATATTATTATTCTTTTAACTAACAACTTTACTATTTACTGGTACTTTTTTAAGTAAGGCAAATTATTTAAGAAAATGATTGCAGATAGATTGAAAACCACACTGGCAGTGTAGTATTTCTCAAACTATAAAACTGAACTTTAAACACAACTCCACACATCAGAAAGTAATCACAACTATTTCTGAATAGTCTTTTCATGATAAATTAGCACACTCGGAATTAAATTCACTAGGATAGGATTCCTGGTGAGGTTTGTGATTTGGGATAATCACAGGTGCAAGACAGAGCTTTTAGCAATACCACGATTATTATTGAAATCAACCAAATTTCGCAAATACCTGGTCCATTTACAGAGTGCCAAATATAAACATTTTGGTGGAAGGCTGGTGGCACTGGTGGCGTGATTTGCAGTGGCTGTTAACATGGCGGCGATGTAGTCATGGCAGTACTGTTGGCCTCGCCCTGTTATAGGTCTTCTGAATTATATTTTTGCAGGGCCGAAAACCGTGCCATTATACATGGTATCACCAAATGCAGAATCAAAGGTGCATAAGCAACGCTCTTAGCTCCTCTGCCTCAAAACTGCAAGAATGAGCCACAATGTTCTGCTACTGCTAGCGAGATATTAACCACAGCACTGCTCAAGCCAGACTCCTTAGCCGTCGCAAGGGACAAGTTGCCGCTTGCGTGAACGACACCTTTTCCATTCTGCCAGGCTACTTCTGTAGCTGCAGGGATTCCCCACATTTTTTACATTCAACCCTGCATTCCCTAACTATGGACCAAGTCATTTACAGTGCATTACATAATAATCATTCCAGTAGTTATTTACATTAACAAGCTTAATTTAAACTTTGTTCCGAAAGTTCACATAACTGAAATATGTATACGTTACCAAAGAATTTCCATTACAGATATAAGACTCTACATACGACAGATACAGCACTCTACATAATCGACATGATCATTGGTTCAGTAATGAAATAAAATTTCTGGTATAGGGAAGGTTGATGGTGAGCTTCTAATTGTCGGACTATGTTGTTTAACTGAACTCAACAGAAGCTAAGAGGGTCTTTTCATAGTTGTTCAGTGTTCGGCTGATCAGTGACTCGAACACAGAGCTTAATCATATGAAGCTAGAGTCATTTTAACAGACCACCAAACTTCCAGTCCAGTGCCATTGTTTTGTTGTTGGCGGAGGATGCTCCTCACTGGATGAGCGTTCCCTTTTCCTGGAGGTTAATTACAGCCGTTACAAAACATTCTTTTCCTTGTTTACCAATAATCAACTTTCACTAGTGGCCTTACCTACCTAATGTGTACTTTCGACTTGATTTTGTAATCGATGAAATAAAATCACATAATTGTCAGCTGCCTTACTGGAATTATTGTAGCCTTTGGAAATTTTTGCAGGAAATGTTTCTCCCACCTGAGCAGCTGTCATCTTCTAAGAGTTTAGGTTGCACCACAACAAGATCATAGAACAAAACTCGGTGACAAGTATCAATCAAACTTCCAGAACGTTCTCCTGGTACCTTTGTTGTATTAATAGCTGCAGTAGTGTGGTATTGTGTCAAGGAAAGTTAATTATTTTCGAGTTCTTTATTTTTGTGCTAAGGCATATAATTTCACTAAGAGAAGAGATGCATTTGATTTATAAGGAAGTCAATCATACGCAGTTGCTGTTCTGAGAATGGGTCCATTGTTATTCTCGAAGTGGATTCCTTTTGGTATAATTTCTGAAGAAATTTACTTTTTACTTTGAGGTGGTACTAAGCAGCTTTGTTTATCCAATATAATGTTTTTTTGAAGAGGTCATTCATTATTGTAGTTTCTTCTGTTACTATTAACACAACCGGTCATTGCAAAGACGAGACTTGTCTTCAGTAAACGTAGCTTACTAGCACAGATAATCCCTCCAGATAAATTCCAGGTGGTAAAAGGAGGCCTAAAAAAAGTATCGTGCAATTGCGTAAGATAGTCCATAATTTTTTCTATGTGGCGTACTACATTGATGCATATTGCCTAATAGGGCCACCCATAATTTTACTGAAACAAGTAGATTCATGCATAAGATCATAGAGATTTTGTTTTACATGTTCTCATACAGGTTGCAATAAGTTTAGTTATCAGCCATAATTGCAATAAGTTTAGTTATCAGCCATAATTTTTTATTGGAAGTTATAAATTATTCTTGCAGTGACTTACTGAATGTTGTTCTCTTGATGGTCATGAAGATTGTTGTTTAAGCCTTTGAAAATGGTGCACAAAGTATTTTGTGCGTGTATGTGGTAAGTGCGCTGAAGAAATCAAATCGGAAAATAATTTTCTAATTTTGAGTTGGTTTGTCTTGATGTGGTGGTTTACCAGTATGGCCCAATTGATTACTGGCAAACGTCATGAAATGTGACCAGTTAACCATCATGCAACACTTTAATTCAATAGCAAATATTGCGGAAGAAAGAAAGAAGTAATTTAGTGTTAAACGTCCTATCGACTGCAAGACCATAAGAGATGAAGCAGAATCTACAGCACTCAAATGTGGGAAAGGAAATAGAGAGTGGCATTTCAAGGGAAAGGCCACAGCATTTGCATTGATCAGTTTAGGAAAAAAAAGGAAAATGTAAACCAGGATGGTTGGGTGGACATTTGAGCCATTGGGCCTTAACTTGATAAAATGAAAATGTTTGGTCCTTAGAAAAAAATGTACAATCAGAGGCTAATGAGTCCTCAGAATGTAACAATATGCATCTGGTGTGACAAAGGTCTTTTGTGCTAAGAAATTATTCCCAGGGATATGTCCATAGTAGTTAGCATCCGTTGTATTCGTGGTTGTCTGCAAATAATTTCATTGTGTCATTTGAAATAGTAATATGTGCTCATCAAACCAAAGGAGAAAAGTAATTTTTATTTTTGTCGCCTCTACGTGTCTTTTCAACAATGATGGGTGGTGTTGATTTCAACTGTCACACAAAACTTTTCGGACCATCATTTCAAGTTAAGACATGTCACTCGTAGCAACTGGCAAAAAGGAATTCGATAATAAACATTTTCTTGTGTGCAGTCAACAACGATGATGCATGCAGGCTTAGATTTCCACTCCACACAGAAGTTTCCATTAAGTTATTTCCGTTTCAGACATATGCATATCTCGCTACAGCTAGTCTAAGCAGATGTTTAATGTGTATTTGTGGTTAGAAAACAATGATAGGTGCTGGATTCAAATCCCAGTGAAGGTACAAAATACTTTCTCAACATTTCAGATTCGCATCTAGCTATATTTGGATATGTAATGTATTATTGCCCTTAGTTAACAATCCTATTACTTGCTGGGTTTGAATCATCTAACACAAAACTTTATGCTATGTCATTTCAACATTTGCACACACATGCTTACATGTGGCCAAAATGATATTTAAGATCTTTCATACTTACTTAAGAGACAATAGTTGCTTAATTGTAATACAAATGTCTTAGTCATGTAATTTAAAGTTGAAACTTAAGTTTCTGGAATGTCATTTATTGCAATAAACTTGAGTTTACAAGTGTTGTAGACTGTCACCTGATTATACCAGGTTTCGTGATATTTACATTATCGTAACATTAGTCTGATTGTGGACTCAGTATTACAGATCAATTTCTTCAAGTAGTGTCTCGTAGTAACCATTTTGTAGAGTGAAATGCCCGTACTGAAAAGAGATCGGAGGGACTGTAAGACTGTAATATTATGTGGATGCATACAATTTAGGTGGAGTGGAATTTAGGCCGTTGGTATAGATTTGATGGTGATAATACCTGAGCTGACCTCTCCAGTAATTCTGTAATTGAGTTTTTGCAAATGTATGTACCTTCTGGCTGCACTTTGTTTTGAACTACATGTTGTATCGTGTTCGGCGACTGCCATGGGAAGCTCGGGTGGTGCAGCTGATAGTTACTAGCTTACTGGTCATTCATTTGTATTAACGGGAGCCCAGTCCCCATATGTGGCACATGTCGTCCATATAGTTGCCAGTGTGTGGATGGTCCCTCAGCAGTGCTGGCCATAGGGAGGCACCCCCACATCCCCACGAGGAAACACCAGCCAGCTCACACCCTGCCTCTCTCTGTATGTGCAGCGCACCAGTCGTTACGGAGCTGAGTACCACAACCAGAACCACCACCACCTCCGCCGCTGCCGCCACCTCTGCCAGCGCACTTCGCCAGACACCTGCTGCTGCGCAGCCCACGACTACTCAACCTGATAAGGCCACTGTCTCTCAAATGCGGTGAGTTCCCTCAACACACACACACACACACACACACACACACAACATTGTAAGGTAGATCAGAAATAAATACTCAAAAGCATCAGAACATACATTCATGGGTGGTATCCTCAGGAATAGATCATAGTATCATGGGAGAGAGGTTAATTAAGAATAGGTTGGTAGAGAAAATAGCTATTGTCAACAGTTCAGTGACTTATTCTCATCAAGATCAGCAAACCAATGCCAGCAATAATTCATGCAATGTCATCCACAGAAAATTTAGTGGCAGGTAGAGTATGAGTGCACTGAATGTGTAACACAATGTCAAATGAGATAATTGTATGTTACTCTAGATGTATTGGAATGATCTAGCAGAGGTCACACATACACACATTTATGAGACCATTTTTGGTTCTCGTCAGGAATGAGGCAGGAAAAACAACCCAATAACTTGCTATAAAGTTTCTGTTAGTAACAAAAATTACACTCTGCAAGCACCAGCCAGAAGCAAACGTCAGCAGAGCCTTAGCTTGTCAGGGAGTGGTCCACCTTGGTTGCCCCACTGCTGTAACAGCCAGTCCCAGTAACCACAGACATGCGAAACAGAAACTCTGCCTCCTGTTGACAATTTGTCTATCTGTGTGAGCAACAGATTTACAGTGCCATGAGCACCCAGAATCCACTGTCATTTGTGGCATGCATTCCTCTGTCTTTCCCTTCAGTTTTTAACCTCAACAACTACCTCTAGTGCCACGGCAGTTATTCCCTGATGCCTTCAAATATAACTTACTATGCTGACCCTCGTACTTGTCACAGTTTTCCACATATCACAATATCCTCACCTGTTCTGCAGAGACGTTCCACAGTTCTGTTATGAGTTCACCTAGTTTAAACATCCTTGTATAGCACCAAATTTGGAATGCTTAGATTCCCCTCTTGTTTTTTTCCATAATCCACGATTAATTTTTATGCAGTACTGTGCTCCAAACATACATTAAGGGACATCCAATACAAATTAAGGCCTATCCTTGGTATTAGTAACTTTGTTTTACAAGGAATCTCCTGCTTTCCCATGCAACATTACTCCTTGTGACAACCACGCTCTGTCCCTCAGTGTAAATTAGCTTCATGTGTAATAGTCACTACAAGCAGTCTACTGCGTGGTCCTTAATTCCGATGTAAACATTGCCACCAATGTTATTTCTGCTACTCAGCAATACTTTCCTCTTTCTTCCATTCATTAATCCTGATTTAGTGTTCATTCAACTATTTCTTACATTCATCAACTCTGGTGATTCATTCAGACTTTCAGTGAACACAGAAATATCACCAGTGAATTTTATTAAACAAAATCGTTTTCACCTTCAGTTTTAATTAAATTCCTGGAAGTTTCTTCAGTTCCACCAATGATTCTTCAGTGTTCATCTGAACATTTGTGGAGACTACCTGCATCTTTATCTTTAATCATCTTTGATTCAGAGTACCAATTCTTGTTGATTATTGCTCATATTCTATGTTATCTGCTGTACCATATACGTACCTTTAGAGAAAAAAAAATTCACTGTTTCATGCTGTCAAATGTCAGGTAAAGATCTACAAATCCAATAAATATCTCTTGATTTTTCTCACACATTCCTGCCACTATAAGGTTGAAGGTCAAGTTGTCCTCCCTGGATCCATTACTCCAAATTTAGCATCCTCAAACAGATCATAAGCTTTGTCTTCCATTCTTCTGGATATTGTTATTTTTGTCAGTAAGTTGGATTCATGAGCTGTTTGGCTCATTGTGCGTAAGCTATCACACTTACCAGCGCTTGGTCACTTCTGTAGTGTTTGGATGTCTTTTTCTGGCTGTCTGTTGTTATGAATTGTCTCTCATCGATTATATAGACGAACTTGAAAATTCGTTTCATCGCCATTCAATATCAGATTATCTAGAGCCTCATAGAAGTTAAAATTCACATTCCATTCCTGTGTACGTCAGTATCCTATTTATTTACACACTGAATTCACGTAACAACTCTCTTAAAATTTACTTCACTCATTGTCATAACTAAATTGTGATCTGACTGTACATCTGGTCCTGGGTACACCTTAAAATCCAATATCTGATTCTATAATGTGTGTCTGGTTGTGATGTACTCCAGCTGGAAATGTCTTTACCAACTAAAGCTCTGCCTCCCTCCTTAAGAGCTGAAAATGCCAAGATACCGAAGCAGCCATACAAATGTACTAGCAGCAAGTCAGCCATCATGTGGTGGAATGGTGCAGGAGGGCTCCTCCAAAGGGAGTGCTTGTAATGGTAACACCGACCACCATAAATGGCAGTCAGTGATTACATTAAACCTCTATGAGGAATTTTTGAGAAAGTTGTGACCGTGAGATAACCTAATGGGAACAGAACAAACAATCTGTTTGACTGGGATTCACTTCCAAAACACTCCAGCAGAGTATAACTAACACTAAACAGGTGGGTGAGGAACAGATTTTCCCCAGCACAAAAACAAGTTTAATATTACGTATTAATATGTCGCCAGCCTAATTAGGAATTTTTGTCAAACAATGTAATAAAGCTCAAGGCAGTGCTAGGGCTAACCTAACTTTGCTTAACATCTACTAAACTCTTACTTGACATCTGTTCGCACTAGAACACAGTAACCTAACCTTGCAGATAAATGTAGTACTAACTTGGAAGTGAAGACGATGTACCTTGAATGAACTAGATGCAGCAGTTAATACAACTGGTCACCAACACACATGATACTAATAGCATTACTGAACAGCGCAGAGCATGAAATGATTCTGATTTAAATCGGGGTTTATTATGATCATACTCTATAACATCATTGCTTAGTAGAGTTTCTCTATGCCATTACATGAACCAGCTTGCATTAAAATAGCAAACACAGTAAATATTTCTTTCTTGAGCTCAGTTTGAAGCAATTAAACAGAAAGCAAATCTAACTACAGTGGCTCTGGAGGGACCTTTGCTTTGCTTCATTAACCAACTGGCCTAGCACATGAGGGCTATTAAACTTTAATGGTTTGATGAACCATGCTCATTAACAAAACTACTCAAGTGTGTATGGGAAATTGTGAGTATTGTCATGAATAATTATTCATTAAGTGAAGCACAACAAACTATAACTCTTCAAATAACAAGTGTGCTTTGAAAAGCAGTCTTTTAACCTTCTCAAAATATGGTTGACTGTGCAAATGCCAAAAAAATTTTATATTCAAGTTCAAACACCTACTCATAAAATGAACAGTGATAGAGCTTTGTAATTCTGATCAAAGTGCATAATTAATAATCTTTTTTACTTCTATTCAATATTATTATTCTTTTAACTAACAACTTTACTATTTACTGGTACTTTTTTAAGTAAGGCAAATTATTTAAGAAAATGATTGCAGATAGATTGAAAACCACACTGGCAGTGTAGTATTTCTCAAACTATAAAACTGAACTTTAAACACAACTCCACACATCAGAAAGTAATCACAACTATTTCTGAATAGTCTTTTCATGATAAATTAGCACACTCGGAATTAAATTCACTAGGATAGGATTCCTGGTGAGGTTTGTGATTTGGGATAATCACAGGTGCAAGACAGAGCTTTTAGCAATACCACGATTATTATGAAAATCAACCAAATTTCGCAAATACCTGGTCCATTTACAGAGTGCCAAATATAAACATTTTGGTGGAAGGCTGGTGGCACTGGTGGCGTGATTTGCAGTGGCTGTTAACATGGCGGCGATGTAGTCATGGCAGTACTGTTGGCCTCGCCCTGTTATAGGTCTTCTGAATTATATTTTTGCAGGGCCGAAAACCGTGCCATTATACATGGTATCACCAAATGCAGAATCAAAGGTGCATAAGTAACACTCTTAGCTCCTCTGCCTCAAAACTGCAAGAATGAGCCACAATGTTCCGCTACTGCTAGCGAGATATTAACCACAGCACTGCTCAAGCCAGACTCCTTAGCCGTCGCAAGGGACAAGTTGCCGCTTGCGTGAACGACACCTTTTCCATTCTGCCAGGCTACTTCTGTAGCTGCAGGGATTCCCCACATTTTTTACATTCAACCCTGCATTCCCTAACTATGGACCAAGTCATTTACAGTGCATTACATAATAATCATTCCAGTAGTTATTTACATTAACAAGCTTAATTTAAACTTTGTTCCAAAAGTTCACATAACTGAAATATGTATACGTTACCAAAGAATTTCCATTACAGATAAAAGACTCTACATACGACAGATACAGCACTCTACATAATCGACATGATCATTGGTTCAGTAATGAAATAAAATTTCTGGTATAGGAAAGGTTGATGGTGAGCTTCTAATTGTCAGACTATGTTGTTTAACTGAACTCAGCAGAAGCTAAGAGGGTCTATTCATAGTTGTTTAGTGTTCGGCTGACCAGTGACTCGAACACAGAGCTTAATCATATGAAGCTAGAGCCATTTTAACAGACCATCAAACTTTTAGTCCAGTGCCATTGTTTTGTTGATAGCGGAGGATGCTCCTCACTGGATGAGCGTTTCCTTTTCCTGGAGGTTAATTACAGCCTTTACAAAACATTCTTTTCCTTGTTTACCAATAATCAACTTTCACTAGTGGCCTTACCTACCTAATGTGTACTTTCGACTTGATTTTGTAATCGATGAAATAAAATCACATAATTGTCAGCTGCCTTACTGGAATTATTGTAGCCTATGGAAATTTTTGCAGGAAATGTTTCTCCCACCTGAGCAGCTGTCATCTTCTAAGAGTTTAGGTTGCACCAACACTAGATCATAGAACAAAACTCGGTGACAAGTATCAATCAAACTTCCAGAACGTTCTCCTGGTACCTTTGTTGTATTAATAGCTGCAGTAGTGTGGTATTGTGTCAAGGAAAGTTAATTATTTTCTATTTCTTTATTTTTGTGCTAAGGCATATAATTTTACTGAGAGAAGAGATGCATTTGATTTATAAGTAAGTCAATCATACGCAGTTGCTGTTCTGAGAATGGGTCCATTGTTATTCTCGAAGTGGATTCCTTTTGTTATAATTTCTGAAGAAATTTATTTTTTACTTTGAGGTGGTACTAAGCAGCTTTGTTTATCCAATATAATGTTTTTTTGAAGAGGTCATTCATTATTGTAGTTTCTTCTGTTACTATTAACACAACCGGTCATTGCAAAGACGAGACTTGTCTTCAGTAAACGTAGCTTACGTAGCACAGATAATCCCTCCAGATAAATTCCAGGTGGTAAAAGGAGGCCTAAAAAAAGTATCGTGCAATTGCGTAAGATAGTCCATAATTTTTTCTATGTGGCGTACTAAATTGATGCATATTGCCTAAAAGGGCCACCCATAATTTTACTGAAACAAGTAGATTCATGCATAAGATCATAGAGATTTTGTTTTACATGTTCTCATACAGGTTGCAATAAGTTTAGTTATCAGCCATAATTTTTTATTGGAAGTTATAAATTATTCTTGGAGTGACTTACTGAATGTTGTACTCTTGATGGTCATGAAGATTGTTGTTTAAGCCTTTGAAAATGGTGCACAAAGTATTTTGTGCGTGTATGTGGTAAGTGCGCTGAAGAAATCAAATCGGAAAATAATTTTCTAATTTTGAGTTGGTTTGTCTTGATGTGGTGGTTTACCAGTATGGCCCAATTGATTACTGGCAAACGTCATGAAATGTGACCAGTTAACCATCATGCAACACTTTAATTCAATAGCAAATATTGCGGAAGAAAGAAAGAAGTAATTTAGTGTTAAACGTCCTATCGACTGCAAGACCATAAGAGACGAAGCAGAATCTACAGCACTCAAATGTGGGAAAGGAAATAGATAGTGGCATTTCAAGGGAAAGGCCACAGCATTTGCATTGATCAGTTTAGGAAAAAAAAGGAAAATGTAAACCAGGATGGTTGGGTGGACATTTGAGCCATTGGGCCTTAACTTGATAAAATGAAAATGTTTGGTCCTTAGAAAAAAATGTACAATCAGAGGCTAATGAGTCCTCAGAATGTAACAATATGCATCTGGTGTGACAAAGGTCTTTTGTGCTAAGAAATTGTTCCCAGGGATATGTCCATAGTAGTTAGCATCCGTTGTATTCGTGGTTGTCTGCAAATAATTTCATTGTGTCATTTGAAATAGTAATATGTGCTCATCAAACCAAAGGAGAAAAGTAATTTTTATTTTTATCGCCTCTACGTGTCTTTTAACAATGATGGGTGGTGTTGATTTCAACTGTCACACAAAACTTTTCGGGCCATCATTTCAAGTTAAGACATGTCACTCGTAGCAACTGGCAAAAAGGAATTCGATAATAAACATTTTCTTGTGTGCAGTCAACAACGATGATGCATGCTGGCAGATTTCCACTCCACACAGAAGTTTCCATTAAGTTATTTCCGTTTCAGACATATGCAAATCGCGCTACAGCTAGTCTAAGCAGATGTTTAATGTGTATTTGTGGTTAGAAAACAATGATAGGTGCTGGATTCAAATCCCAGTGAAGGTACAAAATACTTTCTCAACATTTCAGATTCGCATCTAGCTATATTTGGATATGTAATGTATTATTGCCCTTAGTTAACAATCCTATTACTTGCTGGGTTTGAATCATCTAACACAAAACTTTATGCTATGTCATTTCAACATTTGCACACACATGCTTACATGTGGCCAAAATGATATTTAAGATCTTTCATACTTACTTAAGAGACAATAGTTGCTTAATTGTAATACAAATGTCTTAGTCATGTAATTTAAAGTTGAAACTTAAGTTTCTGGAATGTCATTTATTGCAATAAACTTGAGTTTACAAGTGTTGTAGACTGTCACCTGATTATACCAGGTTTCGTGATATTTACATTATCGTGACATTAGTCTGATTGTGGACTCAGTATTACAGATCAATTTCTACAAGTAGTGTCTCGTAGTAACCATTTTGTAGAGTGAAATGCCCGTACTGAAAAGAGATCGGAGGGACTGTAAGACTGTAACATTATGTGGGTGCATACAACTTAGGTGGAGTGGAATTCAGGCCGTTGGTATAGATTTGATGGTGATAATACCTGAGCTGACCTCTCCAGTAATTCTGTAATTGAGTTTTTGCAAATGTATGTACCTTCTGGCTGCACTTTGTTTTGAACTACATGTTGTATCGTGTTCGGCGACTGCCGTGGGAAGCTCGGGTGGTGCAGCTGATAGTTACTAGCTTACTGGTCATTCATTTGTATTGACGGGAGCCCTGTCCCCATATGTGGCACATGTCGTCCATATAGTTGCCAGTGTGTGGATGGTCCCTCAGCAGTGCTGGCCATAGGGAGGCACCCCCACATCCCCACGAGGAAACACCAGCCAGCTCACACCCTGCCTCTCTCTGTATGTGCAGCGCACCAGTCGTTACGGAGCTGAGTACCACAACCAGAACCACCACCACCTCCGCCGCTGCCGCCACCTCTGCCAGCGCACTTCGCCAGACACCTGCTGCTGCGCAGCCCACGACTACTCAACCTGATAAGGCCACTGTCTCTCAAATGCGGTGAGTTCCCTCAACACACACACACACACACACACACACACACAACATTGTAAGGTAGATCAGAAATAAATACTCAAAAGCATCAGAACATACATTCATGGGTGGTATCCTCAGGAATAGATCATAGTATCATGGGAGAGAGGTTAATTAAGAATAGGTTGGTAGAGAAAATAGCTATTGTCAACAGTTCAGTGACTTATTCTCATCAAGATCAGCAAACCAATGCCAGCAATAATTCATGCAATGTCATCCACAGAAAATTTAGTGGCAGGTAGAGTATGAGTGCACTGAATGTGTAACACAATGTCAAATGAGATAATTGTATGTTACTCTAGATGTATTGGAATGATCTAGCAGAGGTCACACATACACACATTTATGAGACCATTTTTGGTTCTCGTCAGGAATGAGGCAGGAAAAACAACCCAATAATTTGCTATAAAGTTTCTGTTAGTAACAAAAATTACACTCTGCAAGCACCAGCCAGAAGCAAACGTCAGCAGAGCCTTAGCTTGTCAGGGAGTGGTCCACCTTGGTTGCCCCACTGCTGTAACAGCCAGTCCCTGTAACCACAGACATGCGAAACAGAAACTCTGCCTCCTGTTGACAATGTGTCTATCTGTGTGAGCAACAGATTTACAGTGCCATGAGCACCCAGAATCCACTGTCATTTGTGGCATGCATTCCTCTGTCTTTCCCTTCAGTTTTTAACCTCAACAACTACCTCTAGTGCCACGGCAGTTATTCCCTGATGCCTTCAAATATAACTTACTATGCTGACCCTCGTACTTGTCACAGTTTTCCACATATCACAATATCCTCACCTGTTCTGCAGAGACGTTCCACAGTTCTGTTATGAGTTCACCTAGTTTAAACATCCTTGTATAGCACCAAATTTGGAATGCTTAGATTCCCCTCTTGTTTTTTTCCATAATCCACGATTAATTTTTATGCAGTACTGTGCTCCAAACATACATTAAGGGACATCCAATACAAATTAAGGCCTATCCTTGGTATTAGTAACTTTGTTTTACAAGGAATCTCCTGCTTTCCCATGCAACATTACTCCTTGTGACAACCACGCTCTGTCCCTCAGTGTAAATTAGCTTCATGTGTAATAGTCACTACAAGCAGTCTACTGCGTGGTCCTTAATTCCGATGTAAACATTGCCACCAATGTTATTTCTGCTACTCAGCAATACTTTCCTCTTTCTTCCATTCATCAATCCTGATTTAGTGTTCATTCAACTATTTCTTACATTCATCAACTCTGGTGATTCATTCAGACTTTCAGTGAACACAGAAATATCACCAGTGAATTTTATTAAACAAAATCGTTTTCACCTTCAGTTTTAATTAAATTCCTGGAAGTTTCTTCAATTCCACCAATGATTCTTCAGTGTTCATCTGAACATTTGTGGAGACTACCTGCACCTTTATCTTTAATCATCTTTGATTCAGAGTACCAATTCTTGTTGATTATTGCTCATATTCTATGTTATCTGCTGTACCATATACGTACCTTTTAGAGAAAAAAAAATTCACTGTTTCATGCTGTCAAATGTCAGGTAAAGATCTACAAATCCAATAAATATCTCTTGATTTTTCTCACACATTCCTGCCACTATAAGGTTGAAGGTCAAGTTGTCCTCCCTGGATCCATTACTCCAAATTTAGCATCCTCAAACAGATCATAAGCTTTGTCTTCCATTCTTCTGGATATTGTTATTTTTGTCAGTAAGTTGGATTCATGAGCTGTTTGGCTCATTGTGCGTAAGTTATCACACTTACCAGCGCTTGGTCACTTCTGTAGTGTTTGGATGTCTTTTTCTGGCTGTCTGTTGTTATGAATTGTCTCTCATCGATTATATAGACGAACTTGAAAATTCGTTTGATCGCCATTCATTATCAGATTATCTAGAGCCTCATAGAAGTTAAAATTCACATTCCATTCCTGTGTACTTCAGTATCCTATTTATTTACACACTGAATTCACGTAACAACTCTCTTAAAATTTACTTCACTCATTGTCATAACTAAATTGTGATCTGACTGTACATCTGGTCCTGGGTACACCTTAAAATCCAATATCTGATTCTATAATGTGTGTCTGGTTGTGATGTACTCCAGCTGGAAATGTCTTTACCAACTAAAGCTCTGCCTCCCTCCTTAAGAGCTGAAAATGCCAAGATACCGAAGCAGCCATACAAATGTCACAGAACACAGGGCACAACCTTGCAGCAAGTCAGCCATCCACATGTGGTGGAATGGTGCAGGAGGGCTCCTCCAAAGGGAGTGCTTGTAATGGTAACACCGACCACCATAAATGGCAGTCAGTGATTACATTAAACCTCTATGAGGAATTTTTGAGAAAGTTGTGACCGTGAGATAACCTAATGGGAACAGAACAAACAATCTGTTTGACTGGGATTCACTTCCAAAACACTCCAGCAGAGTATAACCAACACTAAACAGGTGGGTGAGGAACAGATGTTCTCCAGCACAAAAGCAAGTTTAATATTACGTATTAATATGTCGCCAGCCTAATTAGGAATTTTTGTCAAACAATGTAATAAAGCTCAGGGCAGTGCTAGGGCTAACTTAACTTTGTTTAACAACTTAACTTTGTTTAACACCTACTAAACTCTTTCTTGACATCTGTTCGCAGTAGAACACAGTAACCTAACCTTGCAGATAAATGTAGTACTAACTTGGAAGTGAAGACGATGTACCTTGAATGAACTAGATGCAGCAGTTAATACAACCGGTCACCAACACACATGATACTAATAGCATTACTGAACAGGGCAGAGCATGAAATGATTCTGATTTAAATCGGGGTTTATTATGATCATACTCTATAACATCATTGCTTAGTAGAGTTTCTCTATGCCATTACATGAACCAGCTTGCATTAAAATAGCAAACACAGTAAATATTTCTTTCTTGAGCTCAGTTTGAAGCAATCAAACAGAAAGCAAATCTAACTACAGTGGCTCTGGAGGGACCTTTGCTTTGCTTCATTAACCAACTGGCCTAGCACATGAGGGCTATTAAACTTTAATGGTTTGATGAACCATGCTCATTAACAAAACTACTCAAGTGTGTATGGGAAATTGTGAGTATTGTCATGAATAATTATTCATTAAGTGAAGCACAACAAACTATAACTCTTCAAATAACAAGTGTGCTTTGAAAAGCAGTCTTTTAACCTTCTCAAAATATGGTTGACTGTGCTAATGCCAAAAAAATTTTATATTCAAGTTCAAACACCTACTCATAAAATGAACAGTGATAGAGCTTTGTAATTCTGATCAAAGTGCATAATTAATAATCTTTTTTACTTCTATTCAATATTATTATTCTTTTAACTAACAACTTTACTATTTACTGGTACTTTTTTAAGTAAGGCAAATTATTTAAGAAAATGATTGCAGATAGATTGAAAACCACACTGGCAGTGTAGTATTTCTCAAACTATAAAACTGAACTTTAAACACAACTCCACACATCAGAAAGTAATCACAACTATTTCTGAATAGTCTTTTCATGATAAATTAGCACACTCGGAATTAAATTCACTAGGATAGGATTCCTGGTGAGGTTTGTGATTTGGGATAATCACAGGTGCAAGACAGAGCTTTTAGCAATACCACGATTATTATTGAAATCAACCAAATTTCACAAATACCTGGTCCATTTACAGAGTGCCAAATATAAACATTTTGGTGGAAGGCTGGTGGCACTGGTGGCATGATTTGCAGTGGCTGTTAACATGACGGCGATGTAGTCATGGCAGTACTGTTGGCCTCGCCCTGTTATAGGTCTTCTGAATTATATTTTTGCAGGGCCGAAAACCGTGCCTCTATACATGGTATCACCAAATGCAGAATCAAAGGTGCATAAGCAACGCTCTTAGCTCCTCTGCCTCAAAACTGCAAGAATGAGCCACAATGTTCTGCTACTGCTAGCGAGATATTAACCACAGCACTGCTCAAGCCAGACTCCTTAGCCGTCGCAAGGGACAAGTTGCCGCTTGCGTGAACGACACCTTTTCCATTCTGCCAGGCTACTTCTGTAGCTGCAGGGATTCCCCACATTTTTTACATTCAACCCTGCATTCCCTAACTATGGACCAAGTCATTTACAGTGCATTACATAATAATCATTCCAGTAGTTATTTACATTAACAAGCTTAATTTAAACTTTGTTCCAAAAGTTCACATAACTGAAATATGTATACGTTACCAAAGAATTTCCATTACAGATAAAAGACTCTACATACGACAGATACAGCACTCTACATAATCGACATGATCATTGGTTCAGTAATGAAATAAAATTTCTGGTATAGGAAAGGTTGATGGTGAGCTTCTAATTGTCGGACTATGTTGTTTAACTGAACTCAGCAGAAGCTAAGAAGGTCTTTTCATAGTTGTTTAGTGTTCGGCTGATCAGTGACTCGAACACAGAGCTTAATCATATGAAGCTAGAGCCATTTTAACAGACCATCAAACTTTCAGTCCAGTGCCATTGTTTTGTTGTTAGCGGAGGATGCTCCTCACTGGATGAGCGTTTCCTTTTCCTGGAGGTTAATTACAGCCTTTACAAAACATTCTTTTCCTTGTTTACCAATAATCAACTTTCACTAGTGGCCTTACCTACCTAATGTGTACTTTCGACTTGATTTTGTAATCGATGAAATAAAATCACATAATTGTCAGCTGCCTTACTGGAATTATTGTAGCCTATGGAAATTTTTGCAGGAAATGTTTCTCCCACCTGAGCAGCTGTCATCTTCTAAGAGTTTAGGTTGCACCAACACTAGATCATAGAACAAAACTCGGTGACAAGTATCAATCAAACTTCCAGAACGTTCTCCTGGTACCTTTGTTGTATTAATAGCTGCAGTAGTGTGGTATTGTGTCAAGGAAAGTTAATTATTTTCGAGTTCTTTATTTTTGTGCTAAGGCATATAATTTCACTAAGAGAAGAGATGCATTTGATTTATAAGGAAGTCAATCATACGCAGTTGCTGTTCTGAGAATGGGTCCATTGTTATTCTCGAAGTGGATTCCTTTTGTTATAATTTCTGAAGAAATTTATTTTTTACTTTGAGGTGGTACTAAGCAGCTTTGTTTATCCAATATAATGTTTTTTTGAAGAGGTCATTCATTATTGTAGTTTCTTCTGTTACTATTAACACAACCGGTCATTGCAAAGACGAGACTTGTCTTCAGTAAACGTAGCTTACATAGCACAGATAATCCCTCCAGATAAATTCCAGGTGGTAAAAGGAGGCCTAAAAAAAGTATCATGCAATTGCGTAAGATAGTCCATAATTTTTTCTATGTGGCGTACTACATTGATGCATATTGCCTAAAAGGGCCACCCATAATTTTACTGAAACAAGTAGATTCATGCATAAGATCATAGAGGTTTTGTTTTACATGTTCTCATACAGGTTGCAATAAGTTTAGTTATCAGCCATAATTTTTTATTGGAAGTTATAAATTATTCTTGGAGTGACTTACTGAATGTTGTACTCTTGATGGTCATGAAGATTGTTGTTTAAGCCTTTGAAAATGGTGCACAAAGTATTTTGTGCGTGTATGTGGTAAGTGCGCTGAACAAATCAAATCGGAAAATAATTTTCTAATTTTGTCTTGATGTGGTGGTTTACCAGTATGGCCCAATTGATTACTGGCAAACGTCATGAAATGTGACCAGTTAACCATCATGCAACACTTTAATTCAATAGCAAATATTGCGGAAGAAAGAAAGAAGTAATTTAGTGTTAAACGTCCTATCGACTGCAAGACCATAAGAGATGAAGCAGAATCTACAGCACTCAAATGTGGGAAAGGAAATAGAGAGTGGCATTTCAAGGGAAAGGCCACAGCATTTGCATTGATCAGTTTAGGAAAAAAAAGGAAAATGTAAACCAGGATGGTTGGGTGGACATTTGAGCCATTGGGCCTTAACTTGATAAAATGAAAATGTTTGGTCCTTAGAAAAAAATGTACAATCAGAGGCTAATGAGTCCTCAGAATGTAACAATATGCATCTGGTGTGACAAAGGTCTTTTGTGCTAAGAAATTGTTCCCAGGGATATGTCCATAGTAGTTAGCATCCGTTGTATTCGTGGTTGTCTGCAAATAATTTCATTGTGTCATTTGAAATAGTAATATGTGCTCATCAAACCAAAGGAGAAAAGTAATTTTTATTTTTATCACCTCTACGTGTCCTTTCAACAATGATGGGTGGTGTTGATTTCAACTGTCACACAAAACTTTTCGGGCCATCATTTCAAGTTAAGACATGTCACTCGTAGCAACTGGCAAAAAGGAATTCGATAATAAACATTTTCTTGTGTGCAGTCAACAACGATGATGCATGCAGGCATGCAGCATGCAGGCTTAGATTTCCACTCCACACAGAAGTTTCCATTAAGTTATATCCGTTTCAGACATATGCAAATCTCGCTACAGCTAGTCTAAGCAGATGTTTAATGTGTATTTGTGGTTAGAAAACAATGATAGGTGCTGGATTCAAATCCCAGTGAAGGTACAAAATACTTTCTCAACATTTCAGATTCGCATCTAGCTATATTTGGATATGTAATGTATTATTGCCCTTAGTTAACAATCCTATTACTTGCTGGGTTTGAATCATCTAACACAAAACTTTATGCTATGTCATTTCAACATTTGCACACACATGCTTACATGTGGCCAAAATGATATTTAAGATCTTTCATACTTACTTAAGAGACAATAGTTGCTTAATTGTAATACAAATGTCTTAGTCATGTAATTTAAAGTTGAAACTTAAGTTTCTGGAATGTCATTTATTGCAATAAACTTGAGTTTACAAGTGTTGTAGACTGTCACCTGATTATACCAGGTTTCGTGATATTTACATTATCGTGACGTTAGTCTGATTGTGGACTCAGTATTACAGATGAATTTCTTCAAGTAGTGTCTCGTAGTAACCATTTTGTAGAGTGAAATGCCCGTACTGAAAAGAGATCGGAGGGACTGTAAGACTGTAACATTATGTGGGTGCATACAACTTAGGTGGAGTGGAATTCAGGCCGTTGGTATAGATTTGATGGTGATAATACCTGAGCTGACCTCTCCAGTAATTCTGTAATTGAGTTTTTGCAAATGTATGTACCTTCTGGCTGCACTTTGTTTTGAACTACATGTTGTATCGCGTTCGGCGACTGCCGTGGGAAGCTCGGGTGGTGCAGCTGATAGTTACTAGCTTACTGGTCATTCATTTGTATTGACGGGAGCCCTGTCCCAATATGTGGCACATGTCGTCCATATAGTTGCCAGTGTGTGGATGGTCCCTCAGCAGTGCTGGCCATAGGGAGGCACCCCCACATCCCCACGAGGAAACACCAGCCAGCTCACACCCTGCCTCTCTCTGTATGTGCAGCGCACCAGTCGTTACGGAGCTGAGTACCACAACCAGAACCACCACCACCTCCGCCGCTGCCGCCACCTCTGCCAGCGCACTTCGCCAGACACCTGCTGCTGCGCAGCCCACGACTACTCAACCTGATAAGGCCACTGTCTCTCAAATGCGGTGAGTTCCCTCAACACACACACACACACACACACACACACACACACACACACACACACACAACATTGTAAGGTAGATCAGAAATAAATACTCAAAAGCATCAGAACATACATTCATGGGTGGTATCCTCAGGAATAGATCATAGTATCATGGGAGAGAGGTTAATTAAGAATAGGTTGGTAGAGAAAATAGCTATTGTCAACAGTTCAGTGACTTATTCTCATCAAGATCAGAAAACCAATGCCAGCAATAATTCATGCAATGTCATCCACAGAAAATTTAGTGGCAGGTAGAGTATGAGTGCACTGAATGTGTAACACAATGTCAAATGAGATAATTGTATGTTACTCTAGATGTATTGGAATGATCTAGCAGAGGTCACACATACACACATTTATGAGACCATTTTTGGTTCTCGTCAGGAATGAGGCAGGAAAAACAACCCAATAATTTGCTATAAAGTTTCTGTTAGTAACAAAAATTACACTCTGCAAGCACCAGCCAGAAGCAAACGTCAGCAGAGCCTTAGCTTGTCAGGGAGTGGTCCACCTTGGTTGCCCCACTGCTGTAACAGCCAGTCCCTGTAACCACAGACATGCGAAACAGAAACTCTGCCTCCTGTTGACAATGTGTCTATCTGTGTGAGCAACAGATTTACAGTGCCATGAGCACCCAGAATCCACTGTCATTTGTGGCATGCATTCCTCTGTCTTTCCCTTCAGTTTTTAACCTCAACAACTACCTCTAGTGCCACGGCAGTTATTCCCTGATGCCTTCAAATATAACTTACTATGCTGACCCTCGTACTTGTCACAGTTTTCCACATATCACAATATCCTCACCTGTTCTGCAGAGACGTTCCACAGTTCTGTTATGAGTTCACCTAGTTTAAACATCCTTGTATAGCACCAAATTTGGAATGCTTAGATTCCCCTCTTGTTTTTTTCCATAATCCACGATTAATTTTTATGCAGTACTGTGCTCCAAACATACATTAAGGGACATCCAATACAAATTAAGGCCTATCCTTGGTATTAGTAACTTTGTTTTACAAGGAATCTCCTGCTTTCCCATGCAACATTACTCCTTGTGACAACCACGCTCTGTCCCTCAGTGTAAATTAGCTTCATGTGTAATAGTCACTACAAGCAGTCTACTGCGTGGTCCTTAATTCCGATGTAAACATTGCCACCAATGTTATTTCTGCTACTCAGCAATACTTTCCTCTTTCTTCCATTCATTAATCCTGATTTAGTGTTCATTCAACTATTTCTTACATTCATCAACTCTGGTGATTCATTCAGACTTTCAGTGAACACAGAAATATCACCAGTGAATTTTATTAAACAAAATCGTTTTCACCTTCAGTTTTAATTAAATTCCTGGAAGTTTCTTCAATTCCACCAATGATTCTTCAGTGTTCATCTGAACATTTGTGGAGACTACCTGCATCTTTATCTTTAATCATCTTTGATTCAGAGTACCAATTCTTGTTGATTATTGCTCATATTCTATGTTATCTGCTGTACCATATACGTACCTTTTAGAGAAAAAAAAATTCACTGTTTCATGCTGTCAAATGTCAGGTAAAGATCTACAAATCCAATAAATATCTCTTGATTTTTCTCACACATTCCTGCCACTATAAGGTTGAAGGTCAAGTTGTCCTCCCTGGATCCATTACTCCAAATTTAGCATCCTCAAACAGATCATAAGCTTTGTCTTCCATTCTTCTGGATATTGTTATTTTTGTCAGTAAGTTGGATTCATGAGCTGTTTGGCTCATTGTGCGTAAGCTATCACACTTACCAGCGCTTGGTCACTTCTGTAGTGTTTGGATGTCTTTTTCTGGCTGTCTGTTGTTATGAATTGTCTCTCATCGATTATATAGACGAACTTGAAAATTCGTTTGATCGCCATTCAATATCAGATTATCTAGAGCCTCATAGAAGTTAAAATTCACATTCCATTCCTGTGTACTTCAGTATCCTATTTATTTACACACTGAATTCACGTAACAACTCTCTTAAAATTTACTTCACTCATTGTCATAACTAAATTGTGATCTGACTGTACATCTGGTCCTGGGTACACCTTAAAATCCAATATCTGATTCTATAATGTGTGTCTGGTTGTGATGTACTCCAGCTGGAAATGTCTTTACCAACTAAAGCTCTGCCTCCCTCCTTAAGAGCTGAAAATGCCAAGATACCGAAGCAGCCATACAAATGTCACAGAACACAGGGCACAACCTTGCAGCAAGTCAGCCATCCACATGTGGTGGAATGGTGCAGGAGGGCTCCTCCAAAGGGAGTGCTTGTAATGGTAACACCGACCACCATAAATGGCAGTCAGTGATTACATTAAACCTCTATGAGGAATTTTTGAGAAAGTTGTGACCGTGAGATAACCTAATGGGAACAGAACAAACAATCTGTTTGACTGGGATTCACTTCCAAAACACTCCAGCAGAGTATAACCAACACTAAACAGGTGGGTGAGGAACAGATGTTCTCCAGCACAAAAGCAAGTTTAATATTACGTATTAATATGTCGCCAGCCTAATTAGGAATTTTTGTCAAACAATGTAATAAAGCTCAGGGCAGTGCTAGGGCTAACTTAACTTTGTTTAACACCTACTAAACTCTTTCTTGACATCTGTTCGCACTAGAACACAGTAACCTAACCTTGCAGATAAATGTAGTACTAACTTGGAAGTGAAGACGATGTACCTTGAATGAACTAGATGCAGCAGTTAATACAACCGGTCACCAACACACATGATACTAATAGCATTACTGAACAGGGCAGAGCATGAAATGATTCTGATTTAAATCGGGGTTTATTATGATCATACTCTATAACATCATTGCTTAGTAGAGTTTCTCTATGCCATTACATGAACCAGCTTGCATTAAAATAGCAAACACAGTAAATATTTCTTTCTTGAGCTCAGTTTGAAGCAATTAAACAGAAAGCAAATCTAACTACAGTGGCTCTGGAGGGACCTTTGCTTTGCTTCATTAACCAACTGGCCTAGCACATGAGGGCTATTAAACTTTAATGGTTTGATGAACCATGCTCATTAACAAAACTACTCAAGTGTGTATGGGAAATTGTGAGTATTGTCATGAATAATTATTCATTAAGTGAAGCACAACAAACTATAACTCTTCAAATAACAAGTGTGCTTTGAAAAGCAGTCTTTTAACCTTCTCAAAATATGGTTGACTGTGCAAATGCCAAAAAAATTTTATATTCAAGTTCAAACACCTACTCATAAAATGAACAGTGATAGAGCTTTGTAATTCTGATCAAAGTGCATAATTAATAATCTTTTTTACTTCTATTCAATATTATTATTCTTTTAACTAACAACTTTACTATTTACTGGTACTTTTTTAAGTAAGGCAAATTATTTAAGAAAATGATTGCAGATAGATTGAAAACCACACTGGCAGTGTAGTATTTCTCAAACTATAAAACTGAACTTTAAACACAACTCCACACATCAGAAAGTAATCACAACTATTTCTGAATAGTCTTTTCATGATAAATTAGCACACTCGGAATTAAATTCACTAGGATAGGATTCCTGGTGAGGTTTGTGATTTGGGATAATCACAGGTGCAAGACAGAGCTTTTAGCAATACCACGATTATTATTGAAATCAACCAAATTTCACAAATACCTGGTCCATTTACAGAGTGCCAAATATAAACATTTTGGTGGAAGGCTGGTGGCACTGGTGGCATGATTTGCAGTGGCTGTTAACATGACGGCGATGTAGTCATGGCAGTACTGTTGGCCTCGCCCTGTTATAGGTCTTCTGAATTATATTTTTGCAGGGCCGAAAACCGTGCCATTATACATGGTATCACCAAATGCAGAATCAAAGGTGCATAAGCAACGCTCTTAGCTCCTCTGCCTCAAAACTGCAAGAATGAGCCACAATGTTCTGCTACTGCTAGCGAGATATTAACCACAGCACTGCTCAAGCCAGACTCCTTAGCCGTCGCAAGGGACAAGTTGCCGCTTGCGTGAACGACACCTTTTCCATTCTGCCAGGCTACTTCTGTAGCTGCAGGGATTCCCCACATTTTTTACATTCAACCCTGCATTCCCTAACTATGGACCAAGTCATTTACAGTGCATTACATAATAATCATTCCAGTAGTTATTTACATTAACAAGCTTAATTTAAACTTTGTTCCAAAAGTTCACATAACTGAAATATGTATACGTTACCAAAGAATTTCCATTACAGATAAAAGACTCTACATACGACAGATACAGCACTCTACATAATCGACATGATCATTGGTTCAGTAATGAAATAAAATTTCTGGTATAGGAAAGGTTGATGGTGAGCTTCTAATTGTCGGACTATGTTGTTTAACTGAACTCAGCAGAAGCTAAGAAGGTCTTTTCATAGTTGTTTAGTGTTCGGCTGATCAGTGACTCGAACACAAAGCTTAATCATATGAAGCTAGAGCCATTTTAACAGACCATCAAACTTTCAGTCCAGTGCCATTGTTTTGTTGTTAGCGGAGGATGCTCCTCACTGGATGAGCGTTTCCTTTTCCTGGAGGTTAATTACAGCCTTTACAAAACATTCTTTTCCTTGTTTACCAATAATCAACTTTCACTAGTGGCCTTACCTACCTAATGTGTACTTTCGACTTGATTTTGTAATCGATGAAATAAAATCACATAATTGTCAGCTGCCTTACTGGAATTATTGTAGCCTATGGAAATTTTTGCAGGAAATGTTTCTCCCACCTGAGCAGCTGTCATCTTCTAAGAGTTTAGGTTGCACCAACACTAGATCATAGAACAAAACTCGGTGACAAGTATCAATCAAACTTCCAGAACGTTCTCCTGGTACCTTTGTTGTATTAATAGCTGCAGTAGTGTGGTATTGTGTCAAGGAAAGTTAATTATTTTCTATTTCTTTATTTTTGTGCTAAGGCATATAATTTCACTAAGAGAAGAGATGCATTTGATTTATAAGGAAGTCAATCATACGCAGTTGCTGTTCTGAGAATGGGTCCATTGTTATTCTCGAAGTGGATTCCTTTTGTTATAATTTCTGAAGAAATTTATTTTTTACTTTGAGGTGGTACTAAGCAGCTTTGTTTATCCAATATAATGTTTTTTTGAAGAGGTCATTCATTATTGTAGTTTCTTCTGTTACTATTAACACAACCGGTCATTGCAAAGACGAGACTTGTCTTCAGTAAACGTAGCTTACGTAGCACAGATAATCCCTCCAGATAAATTCCAGGTGGTAAAAGGAGGCCTAAAAAAAGTATCGTGCAATTGCGTAAGATAGTCCATAATTTTTTCTATGTGGCGTACTACATTGATGCATATTGCCTAAAAGGGCCACCCATAATTTTACTGAAACAAGTAGATTCATGCATAAGATCATAGAGATTTTGTTTTACATGTTCTCATACAGGTTGCAATAAGTTTAGTTATCAGCCATAATTTTTTATTGGAAGTTATAAATTATTCTTGGAGTGACTTACTGGAAGTTGTACTCTTGATGGTCATGAAGATTGTTGTTTAAGCCTTTGAAAATGGTGCACAAAGTATTTTGTGCGTGTATGTGGTAAGTGCGCTGAACAAATCAAATCGGAAAATAATTTTCTAATTTTGAGTTGGTTTGTCTTGATGTGGTGGTTTACCAGTATGGCCCAATTGATTACTGGCAAACGTCATGAAATGTGACCAGTTAACCATCATGCAACACTTTAATTCAATAGCAAATATTGCGGAAGAAAGAAAGAAGTAATTTAGTGTTAAACGTCCTATCGACTGCAAGACCATAAGAGATGAAGCAGAATCTACAGCACTCAAATGTGGGAAAGGAAATAGATAGTGGCATTTCAAGGGAAAGGCCACAGCATTTGCATTGATCAGTTTAGGAAAAAAAAGGAAAATGTAAACCAGGATGGTTGGGTGGACATTTGAGCCATTGGGCCTTAACTTGATAAAATGAAAATGTTTGGTCCTTAGAAAAAAATGTACAATCAGAGGCTAATGAGTCCTCAGAATGTAACAATATGCATCTGGTGTGACAAAGGTCTTTTGTGCTAAGAAATTGTTCCCAGGGATATGTCCATAGTAGTTAGCATCCGTTGTATTCGTGGTTGTCTGCAAATAATTTCATTGTGTCATTTGAAATAGTAATATGTGCTCATCAAACCAAAGGAGAAAAGTAATTTTTATTTTTATCGCCTCTACGTGTCTTTTCAACAATGATGGGTGGTGTTGATTTCAACTGTCACACAAAACTTTTCGGGCCATCATTTCAAGTTAAGACGTGTCACTCGTAGCAACTGGCAAAAAGGAATTCGATAATAAACATTTTCTTGTGTGCAGTCAACAACGATGATGCATGCAGGCATGCAGCATGCAGGCTTAGATTTCCACTCCACACAGAAGTTTCCATTAAGTTATTTCCGTTTCAGACATATGCAAATCTCGCTACAGCTAGTCTAAGCAGATGTTTAATGTGTATTTGTGGTTAGAAAACAATGATAGGTGCTGGATTCAAATCCCAGTGAAGGTACAAAATACTTTCTCAACATTTCAGATTCGCATCTAGCTATATTTGGGTATGTAATGTATTATTGCCCTTAGTTAACAATCCTATTACTTGCTGGGTTTGAATCATCTAACACAAAACTTTATGCTATGTCATTTCAACATTTGCACACACATGCTTACATGTGGCCAAAATGATATTTAAGATCTTTCATACTTACTTAAGAGACAATAGTTGCTTAATTGTAATACAAATGTCTTAGTCATGTAATTTAAAGTTGAAACTTAAGTTTCTGGAATGTCATTTATTGCAATAAACTTGAGTTTACAAGTGTTGTAGACTGTCACCTGATTATACCAGGTTTCGTGATATTTACATTATCGTGACATTAGTCTGATTGTGGACTCAGTATTACAGATGAATTTCTTCAAGTAGTGTCTCGTAGTAACCATTTTGTAGAGTGAAATGCCCGTACTGAAAAGAGATCGGAGGGACTGTAAGACTGTAACATTATGTGGGTGCATACAACTTAGGTGGAGTGGAATTCAGGCCGTTGGTATAGATTTGATGGTGATAATACCTGAGCTGACCTCTCCAGTAATTCTGTAATTGAGTTTTTGCAAATGTATGTACCTTCTGGCTGCACTTTGTTTTGAACTACATGTTGTATCGTGTTCGGCGACTGCCGTGGGAAGCTCGGGTGGTGCAGCTGATAGTTACTAGCTTACTGGTCATTCATTTGTATTGACGGGAGCCCTGTCCCAATATGTGGCACATGTCGTCCATATAGTTGCCAGTGTGTGGATGGTCCCTCAGCAGTGCTGGCCATAGGGAGGCACCCCCACATCCCCACGAGGAAACACCAGCCAGCTCACACCCTGCCTCTCTCTGTATGTGCAGCGCACCAGTCGTTACGGAGCTGAGTACCACAACCAGAACCACCACCACCTCCGCCGCTGCCGCCACCTCTGCCAGCGCACTTCGCCAGACACCTGCTGCTGCGCAGCCCACGACTACTCAACCTGATAAGGCCACTGTCTCTCAAATGCGGTGAGTTCCCTCAACACACACACACACACACACACACACACACACACACACACACACAACATTGTAAGGTAGATCAGAAATAAATACTCAAAAGCATCAGAACATACATTCATGGGTGGTATCCTCAGGAATAGATCATAGTATCATGGGAGAGAGGTTAATTAAGAATAGGTTGGTAGAGAAAATAGCTATTGTCAACAGTTCAGTGACTTATTCTCATCAAGATCAGCAAACCAATGCCAGCAATAATTCATGCAATGTCATCCACAGAAAATTTAGTGGCAGGTAGAGTATGAGTGCACTGAATGTGTAACACAATGTCAAATGAAATAATTGTATGTTACTCTAGATGTATTGGAATGATCTAGCAGAGGTCACACATGCACACATTTATGAGACCATTTTTGGTTCTCGTCAGGAATGAGGCAGGAAAAACAACCCAATAATTTGCTATAAAGTTTCTGTTAGTAACAAAAATTACACTCTGCAAGCACCAGCCAGAAGCAAACGTCAGCAGAGCCTTAGCTTGTCAGGGAGTGGTCCACCTTGGTTGCCCCACTGCTGTAACAGCCAGTCCCTGTAACCACAGACATGCGAAACAGAAACTCTGCCTCCTGTTGACAATGTGTCTATCTGTGTGAGCAACAGATTTACAGTGCCATGAGCACCCAGAATCCACTGTCATTTGTGGCATGCATTCCTCTGTCTTTCCCTTCAGTTTTTAACCTCAACAACTACCTCTAGTGCCACGGCAGTTATTCCCTGATGCCTTCAAATATAACTTACTATGCTGACCCTCGTACTTGTCACAGTTTTCCACATATCACAATATCCTCACCTGTTCTGCAGAGACGTTCCACAGTTCTGTTATGAGTTCACCTAGTTTAAACATCCTTGTATAGCACCAAATATGGAATGCTTAGATTCCCCTCTTGTTTTTTTCCATAATCCACGATTAATTTTTATGCAGTACTGTGCTCCAAACATACATTAAGGGACATCCAATACAAATTAAGGCCTATCCTTGGTATTAGTAACTTTGTTTTACAAGGAATCTCCTGCTTTCCCATGCAACATTACTCCTTGTGACAACCACGCTCTGTCCCTCAGTGTAAATTAGCTTCATGTGTAATAGTCACTACAAGCAGTCTACTGCGTGGTCCTTAATTCCGATGTAAACATTGCCACCAATGTTATTTCTGCTACTCAGCAATACTTTCCTCTTTCTTCCATTCATTAATCCTGATTTAGTGTTCATTCAACTATTTCTTACATTCATCAACTCTGGTGATTCATTCAGACTTTCAGTGAACACAGAAATATCACCAGTGAATTTTATTAAACAAAATCGTTTTCACCTTCAGTTTTAATTAAATTCCTGGAAGTTTCTTCAATTCCACCAATGATTCTTCAGTGTTCATCTGAACATTTGTGGAGACTACCTGCATCTTTATCTTTAATCATCTTTGATTCAGAGTACCAATTCTTGTTGATTATTGCTCATATTCTATGTTATCTGCTGTACCATATACGTACCTTTTAGAGAAAAAAAAATTCACTGTTTCATGCTGTCAAATGTCAGGTAAAGATCTACAAATCCAATAAATATCTCTTGATTTTTCTCACACATTCCTGCCACTATAAGGTTGAAGGTCAAGTTGTCCTCCCTGGATCCATTACTCCAAATTTAGCATCCTCAAACAGATCATAAGCTTTGTCTTCCATTCTTCTGGATATTGTTATTTTTGTCAGTAAGTTGCATTCATGAGCTGTTTGGCTCATTGTGCGTAAGCTATCACACTTACCAGCGCTTGGTCACTTCTGTAGTGTTTGGATGTCTTTTTCTGGCTGTCTGTTGTTATGAATTGTCTCTCATCGATTATACAGACGAACTTGAAAATTCGTTTGATCGCCATTCAATATCAGATTATCTAGAGCCTCATAGAAGTTAAAATTCACATTCCATTCCTGTGTACTTCAGTATCCTATTTATTTACACACTGAATTCACGTAACAACTCTCTTAAAATTTACTTCACTCATTGTCATAACTAAATTGTGATCTGACTGTACATCTGGTCCTGGGTACACCTTAAAATCCAATATCTGATTCTATAATGTGTGTCTGGTTGTGATGTACTCCAGCTGGAAATGTCTTTACCAACTAAAGCTCTGCCTCCCTCCTTAAGAGCTGAAAATGCCAAGATACCGAAGCAGCCATACAAATGTCACAGAACACAGGGCACAACCTTGCAGCAAGTCAGCCATCCACATGTGGTGGAATGGTGCAGGAGGGCTCCTCCAAAGGGAGTGCTTGTAATGGTAACACCGACCACCATAAATGGCAGTCAGTGATTACATTAAACCTCTATGAGGAATTTTTGAGAAAGTTGTGACCGTGAGATAACCTAATGGGAACAGAACAAACAATCTGTTTGACTGGGATTCACTTCCAAAACACTCCAGCAGAGTATAACCAACACTAAACAGGTGGGTGAGGAACAGATGTTCTCCAGCACAAAAGCAAGTTTAATATTACGTATTAATATGTCGCCAGCCTAATTAGGAATTTTTGTCAAACAATGTAATAAAGCTCAGGGCAGTGCTAGGGCTAACTTAACTTTGTTTAACACCTACTAAACTCTTTCTTGACATCTGTTCGCACTAGAACACAGTAACCTAACCTTGCAGATAAATGTAGTACTAACTTGGAAGTGAAGACGATGTACCTTGAATGAACTAGATGCAGCAGTTAATACAACCGGTCACCAACACACATGATACTAATAGCATTACTGAACAGGGCAGAGCATGAAATGATTCTGATTTAAATCGGGGTTTATTATGATCATACTCTATAACATCATTGCTTAGTAGAGTTTCTCTATGCCATTACATGAACCAGCTTGCATTAAAATAGCAAACACAGTAAATATTTCTTTCTTGAGCTCAGTTTGAAGCAATTAAACAGAAAGCAAATCTAACTACAGTGGCTCTGGAGGGACCTTTGCTTTGCTTCATTAACCAACTGGCCTAGCACATGAGGGCTATTAAACTTTAATGGTTTGATGAACCATGCTCATTAACAAAACTACTCAAGTGTGTATGGGAAATTGTGAGTATTGTCATGAATAATTATTCATTAAGTGAAGCACAACAAACTATAACTCTTCAAATAACAAGTGTGCTTTGAAAAGCAGTCTTTTAACCTTCTCAAAATATGGTTGACTGTGCAAATGCCAAAAAAATTTTATATTCAAGTTCAAACACCTACTCATAAAATGAACAGTGATAGAGCTTTGTAATTCTGATCAAAGTGCATAATTAATAATCTTTTTTACTTCTATTCAATATTATTATTCTTTTAACTAACAACTTTACTATTTACTGGTACTTTTTTAAGTAAGGCAAATTATTTAAGAAAATGATTGCAGATAGATTGAAAACCACACTGGCAGTGTAGTATTTCTCAAACTATAAAACTGAACTTTAAACACAACTCCACACATCAGAAAGTAATCACAACTATTTCTGAATAGTCTTTTCATGATAAATTAGCACACTCGGAATTAAATTCACTAGGATAGGATTCCTGGTGAGGTTTGTGATTTGGGATAATCACAGGTGCAAGACAGAGCTTTTAGCAATACCACGATTATTATGAAAATCAACCAAATTTCGCAAATACCTGGTCCATTTACAGAGTGCCAAATATAAACATTTTGGTGGAAGGCTGGTGGCACTGGTGGCGTGATTTGCAGTGGCTGTTAACATGGCGGCGATGTAGTCATGGCAGTACTGTTGGCCTCGCCCTGTTATAGGTCTTCTCAATTATATTTTTGCAGGGCCGAAAACCGTGCCATTATACATGGTATCACCAAATGCAGAATCAAAGGTGCATAAGTAACACTCTTAGCTCCTCTGCCTCAAAACTTCAAGAATGAGCCACAATGTTCTGCTACTGCTAGCGAGATATTAACCACAGCACTGCTCAAGCCAGACTCCTTAGCCGTCGCAAGGGACAAGTTGCCGCTTGCGTGAACGACACCTTTTCCATTCTGCCAGGCTACTTCTGTAGCTGCAGGGATTCCCCACATTTTTTACATTCAACCCTGCATTCCCTAACTATGGACCAAGTCATTTACAGTGCATTACATAATAATCATTCCAGTAGTTATTTACATTAACAAGCTTAATTTAAACTTTGTTCCAAAAGTTCACATAACTGAAATATGTATACGTTACCAAAGAATTTCCATTACAGATAAAAGACTCTACATACGACAGATACAGCACTCTACATAATCGACATGATCATTGGTTCAGTAATGAAATAAAATTTCTGGTATAGGAAAGGTTGATGGTGAGCTTCTAATTGTCAGACTATGTTGTTTAACTGAACTCAGCAGAAGCTAAGAGGGTCTTTTCATAGTTGTTTAGTGTTCGGCTGATCAGTGACTCGAACACAGAGCTTAATCATATGAAGCTAGAGCCATTTTAACAGACCATCAAACTTTCAGTCCAGTGCCATTGTTTTGTTGTTAGCGGAGGATGCTCCTCACTGGATGAGCGTTTCCTTTTCCTGGAGGTTAATTACAGCCTTTACAAAACATTCTTTTCCTTGTTTACCAATAATCAACTTTCACTAGTGGCCTTACCTACCTAATGTGTACTTTCGACTTGATTTTGTAATCGATGAAATAAAATCACATAATTGTCAGCTGCCTTACTGGAATTATTGTAGCCTATGGAAATTTTTGCAGGAAATGTTTCTCCCACCTGAGCAGCTGTCATCTTCTAAGAGTTTAGGTTGCACCAACACTAGATCATAGAACAAAACTCGGTGACAAGTATCAATCAAACTTCCAGAACGTTCTCCTGGTACCTTTGTTGTATTAATAGCTGCAGTAGTGTGGTATTGTGTCAAGGAAAGTTAATTATTTTCGAGTTCTTTATTTTTGTGCTAAGGCATATAATTTCACTAAGAGAAGAGATGCATTTGATTTATAAGGAAGTCAATCATACGCAGTTGCTGTTCTGAGAATGGGTCCATTGTTATTCTCGAAGTGGATTCCTTTTGTTATAATTTCTGAAGAAATTTATTTTTTACTTTGAGGTGGTACTAAGCAGCTTTGTTTATCCAATATAATGTTTTTTTGAAGAGGTCATTCATTATTGTAGTTTCTTCTGTTACTATTAACACAACCGGTCATTGCAAAGACAAGACTTGTCTTCAGTAAACGTAGCTTACGTAGCACAGATAATCCCTCCAGATAAATTCCAGGTGGTAAAAGGAGGCCTAAAAAAAGTATCGTGCAATTGCGTAAGATAGTCCATAATTTTTTCTATGTGGCGTACTACATTGATGCATATTGCCTAAAAGGGCCACCCATAATTTTACTGAAACAAGTAGATTCATGCATAAGATCATAGAGATTTTGTTTTACATGTTCTCATACAGGTTGCAATAAGTTTAGTTATCAGCCATAATTTTTTATTGGAAGTTATAAATTATTCTTGGAGTGACTTACTGAATGTTGTACTCTTGATGGTCATGAAGATTGTTGTTTAAGCCTTTGAAAATGGTGCACAAAGTATTTTGTGCGTGTATGTGGTAAGTGCGCTGAACAAATCAAATCGGAAAATAATTTTCTAATTTTGAGTTGGTTTGTCTTGATGTGGTGGTTTACCAGTATGGCCCAATTGATTACTGGCAAACGTCATGAAATGTGACCAGTTAACCATCATGCAACACTTTAATTCAATAGCAAATATTGCGGAAGAAAGAAAGAAGTAATTTAGTGTTAAACGTCCTATCGACTGCAAGACCATAAGAGACGAAGCAGAATCTACAGCACTCAAATGTGGGAAAGGAAATAGATAGTGGCATTTCAAGGGAAAGGCCACAGCATTTGCATTGATCAGTTTAGGAAAAAAAGGAAAATGTAAACCAGGATGGTTGGGTGGACATTTGAGCCATTGGGCCTTAACTTGATAAAATGAAAATGTTTGGTCCTTAGAAAAAAATGTACAATCAGAGGCTAATGAGTCCTCAGAATGTAACAATATGCATCTGGTGTGACAAAGGTCTTTTGTGCTAAGAAATTGTTCCCAGGGATATGTCCATAGTAGTTAGCATCCGTTGTATTCGTGGTTGTCTGCAAATAATTTCATTGTGTCATTTGAAATAGTAATATGTGCTCATCAAACCAAAGGAGAAAAGTAATTTTTATTTTTATCGCCTCTACGTGTCTTTTCAACAATGATGGGTGGTGTTGATTTCAACTGTCACACAAAACTTTTCGGGCCATCATTTCAAGTTAAGACATGTCATTCGTAGCAACTGGCAAAAAGGAATTCGATAATAAACATTTTCTTGTGTGCAGTCAACAACGATGATGCATGCAGGCATGCAGCATGCAGGCTTAGATTTCCACTCCACACAGAAGTTTCCATTAAGTTATTTCCGTTTCAGACATATGCAAATCTCGCTACAGCTAGTCTAAGCAGAAGTTTAATGTGTATTTGTGGTTAGAAAACAATGATAGGTGCTGGATTCAAATCCCAGTGAAGGTACAAAATACTTTCTCAATATTTCAGATTCACATCTAGCTATATTTGGATATGTAATGTATTATTGCCCTTAGTTAACAATCCTATTACTTGCTGGGTTTGAATCATCTAACACAAAACTTTATGCTATGTCATTTCAACATTTGCACACACATGCTTACATGTGGCCAAAATGATATTTAAGATATTTCATACTTACTTAAGAGACAATAGTTGCTTAATTGTAATACAAATGTCTTAGTCATGTAATTTAAAGTTGAAACTTAAGTTTCTGGAATGTCATTTATTGCAATAAACTTGAGTTTACAAGTGTTGTAGACTGTCACCTGATTATACCAGGTTTCGTGATATTTACATTATCGTGACATTAGTCTGATTGTGGACTCAGTATTACAGATGAATTTCTTCAAGTAGTGTCTCGTAGTAACCATTTTGTAGAGTGAAATGCCCGTACTGAAAAGAGATCGGAGGGACTGTAAGACTGTAACATTATGTGGGTGCATACAACTTAGGTGGAGTGGAATTCAGGCCGTTGGTATAGATTTGATGGTGATAATACCTGAGCTGACCTCTCCAGTAATTCTGTAATTGAGTTTTTGCAAATGTATGTACCTTCTGGCTGCACTTTGTTTTGAACTACATGTTGTATCGTGTTCGGCGACTGCCGTGGGAAGCTCGGGTGGTGCAGCTGATAGTTACTAGCTTACTGGTCATTCATTTGTATTGACGGGAGCCCTGTCCCCATATGTGGCACATGTCGTCCATATAGTTGCCAGTGTGTGGATGGTCCCTCAGCAGTGCTGGCCATAGGGAGGCACCCCCACATCCCCACGAGGAAACACCAGCCAGCTCACACCCTGCCTCTCTCTGTATGTGCAGCGCACCAGTCGTTACGGAGCTGAGTACCACAACCAGAACCACCACCACCTCCGCCGCTGCCGCCACCTCTGCCAGCGCACTTCGCCAGACACCTGCTGCTGCGCAGCCCACGACTACTGAACCTGATAAGGCCACTGTCTCTCAAATGCGGTGAGTTCCCTCAACACACACACACACACACACACACACACACACACACACACACAACATTGTAAGGTAGATCAGAAATAAATACTCAAAAGCATCAGAACATACATTCATGGGTGGTATCCTCAGGAATAGATCATAGTATCATGGGAGAGAGGTTAATTAAGAATAGGTTGGTAGAGAAAATAGCTATTGTCAACAGTTCAGTGACTTATTCTCATCAAGATCAGCAAACCAATGCCAGCAATAATTCATGCAATGTCATCCACAGAAAATTTAGTGGCAGGTAGAGTATGAGTGCACTGAATGTGTAACACAATGTCAAATGAGATAATTGTATGTTACTCTAGATGTATTGGAATGATCTAGCAGAGGTCACACATGCACACATTTATGAGACCATTTTTGGTTCTCGTCAGGAATGAGGCAGGAAAAACAACCCAATAATTTGCTATAAAGTTTCTGTTAGTAACAAAAATTACACTCTGCAAGCACCAGCCAGAAGCAAACGTCAGCAGAGCCTTAGCTTGTCAGGGAGTGGTCCACCTTGGTTGCCCCACTGCTGTAACAGCCAGTCCCTGTAACCACAGACATGCGAAACAGAAACTCTGCCTCCTGTTGACAATGTGTCTATCTGTGTGAGCAACAGATTTACAGTGCCATGAGCACCCAGAATCCACTGTCGTTTGTGGCATGCATTCCTCTGTCTTTCCCTTCAGTTTTTAACCTCAACAACTACCTCTAGTGCCACGGCAGTTATTCCCTGATGCCTTCAAATATAACTTACTATGCTGACCCTCGTACTTGTCACAGTTTTCCACATATCACAATATCCTCACCTGTTCTGCAGAGACGTTCCACAGTTCTGTTATGAGTTCACCTAGTTTAAACATCCTTGTATAGCACCAAATTTGGAATGCTTAGATTCCCCTCTTGTTTTTTTCCATAATCCACGATTAATTTTTATGCAGTACTGTGCTCCAAACATACATTAAGGGACATCCAATACAAATTAAGGCCTATCCTTGGTATTAGTAACTTTGTTTTACAAGGAATCTCCTGCTTTCCCATGCAACATTACTCCTTGTGACAACCACGCTCTGTCCCTCAGTGTAAATTAGCTTCATGTGTAATAGTCACTACAAGCAGTCTACTGCGTGGTCCTTAATTCCGATGTAAACATTGCCACCAATGTTATTTCTGCTACTCAGCAATACTTTCCTCTTTCTTCCATTCATTAATCCTGATTTAGTGTTCATTCAACTATTTCTTACATTCATCAACTCTGGTGATTCATTCAGACTTTCAGTGAACACAGAAATATCACCAGTGAATTTTATTAAACAAAATCGTTTTCACCTTCAGTTTTAATTAAATTCCTGGAAGTTTCTTCAATTCCACCAATGATTCTTCAGTGTTCATCTGAACATTTGTGGAGACTACCTGCATCTTTATCTTTAATCATCTTTGATTCAGAGTACCAATTCTTGTTGATTATTGCTCATATTCTATGTTATCTGCTGTACCATATACGTACCTTTTAGAGAAAAAAAAAATTCACTGTTTCATGCTGTCAAATGTCAGGTAAAGATCTACAAATCCAATAAATATCTCTTGATTTTTCTCACACATTCCTGCCACTATAAGGTTGAAGGTCAAGTTGTCCTCCCTGGATCCATTACTCCAAATTTAGCATCCTCAAACAGATCATAAGCTTTGTCTTCCATTCTTCTGGATATTGTTATTTTTGTCAGTAAGTTGGATTCATGAGCTGTTTGGCTCATTGTGCGTAAGCTATCACACTTACCAGCGCTTGGTCACTTCTGTAGTGTTTGGATGTCTTTTTCTGGCTGTCTGTTGTTATGAATTGTCTCTCATCGATTATATAGACGAACTTGAAAATTCGTTTGATCGCCATTCAATATCAGATTATCTAGAGCCTCATAGAAGTTAAAATTCACATTCCATTCCTGTGTACTTCAGTATCCTATTTATTTACACACTGAATTCACGTAACAACTCTCTTAAAATTTACTTCACTCATTGTCATAACTAAATTGTGATCTGACTGTACATCTGGTCCTGGGTACACCTTAAAATCCAATATCTGATTCTATAATGTGTGTCTGGTTGTGATGTACTCCAGCTGGAAATGTCTTTACCAACTAAAGCTCTGCCTCCCTCCTTAAGAGCTGAAAATGCCAAGATACCGAAGCAGCCATACAAATGTCACAGAACACAGGGCACAACCTTGCAGCAAGTCAGCCATCCACATGTGGTGGAATGGTGCAGGAGGGCTCCTCCAAAGGGAGTGCTTGTAATGGTAACACCGACCACCATAAATGGCAGTCAGTGATTACATTAAACCTCTATGAGGAATTTTTGAGAAAGTTGTGACCGTGAGATAACCTAATGGGAACAGAACAAACAATCTGTTTGACTGGGATTCACTTCCAAAACACTCCAGCAGAGTATAACTAACACTAAACAGGTGGGTGAGGAACAGATTTTCCCCAGCACAAAAACAAGTTTAATATTACGTATTAATATGTCGCCAGCCTAATTAGGAATTTTTGTCAAACAATGTAATAAAGCTCAGGGCAGTGCTAGGGCTAACTTAACTTTGTTTAACACCTACTAAACTCTTTCTTGACATCTGTTCGCACTAGAACACAGTAACCTAACCTTGCAGATAAATGTAGTACTAACTTGGAAGTGAAGACGATGTACTTTGAATGAACTAGATGCAGCAGTTAATACAACCGGTCACCAACACACATGATACTAATAGCATTACTGAACAGGGCAGAGCATGAAATGATTCTGATTTAAATCGGGGTTTATTATGATCATACTCTATAACATCATTGCTTAGTAGAGTTTCTCTATGCCATTACATGAACCAGCTTGCATTAAAATAGCAAACACAGTAAATATTTCTTTCTTGAGCTCAGTTTGAAGCAATTAAACAGAAAGCAAATCTAACTACAGTGGCTCTGGAGGGACCTTTGCTTTGCTTCATTAACCAACTGGCCTAGCACATGAGGGCTATTAAACTTTAATGGTTTGATGGACCATGCTCATTAACAAAACTACTCAAGTGTGTATGGGAAATTGTGAGTATTGTCATGAATAATTATTCATTAAGTGAAGCACAACAAACTATAACTCTTCAAATAACAAGTGTGCTTTGAAAAGCAGTCTTTTAACCTTCTCAAAATATGGTTGACTGTGCAAATGCCAAAAAAATTTTATATTCAAGTTCAAACACCTACTCATAAAATGAACAGTGATAGAGCTTTGTAATTCTGATCAAAGTGCATAATTAATAATCTTTTTTACTTCTATTCAATATTATTATTCTTTTAACTAACAACTTTACTATTTACTGGTACTTTTTTAAGTAAGGCAAATTATTTAAGAAAATGATTGCAGATAGATTGAAAACCACACTGGCAGTGTAGTATTTCTCAAACTATAAAACTGAACTTTAAACACAACTCCACACATCAGAAAGTAATCACAACTATTTCTGAATAGTCTTTTCATGATAAATTAGCACACTCGGAATTAAATTCACTAGGATAGGATTCCTGGTGAGGTTTGTGATTTGGGATAATCACAGGTGCAAGACAGAGCTTTTAGCAATACCACGATTATTATGAAAATCAACCAAATTTTGCAAATACCTGGTCCATTTACAGAGTGCCAAATATAAACATTTTGGTGGAAGGCTGGTGGCACTGGTGGCGTGATTTGCAGTGGCTGTTAACATGGCGGCGATGTAGTCATGGCAGTACTGTTGGCCTCGCCCTGTTATAGGTCTTCTGAATTATATTTTTGCAGGGCCGAAAACCGTGCCATTATACATGGTATCACCAAATGCAGAATCAAAGGTGCATAAGTAACACTCTTAGCTCCTCTGCCTCAAAACTTCAAGAATGAGCCACAATGTTCTGCTACTGCTAGCGAGATATTAACCACAGCACTGCTCAAGCCAGACTCCTTAGCCGTCGCAAGGGACAAGTTGCCGCTTGCGTGAACGACACCTTTTCCATTCTGCCAGGCTACTTCTGTAGCTGCAGGGATTCCCCACATTTTTTACATTCAACCCTGCATTCCCTAACTATGGACCAAGTCATTTACAGTGCATTACATAATAATCATTCCAGTAGTTATTTACATTAACAAGCTTAATTTAAACTTTGTTCCAAAAGTTCACATAACTGAAATATGTATACGTTACCAAAGAATTTCCATTACAGATAAAAGACTCTACATACGACAGATACAGCACTCTACATAATCGACATGATCATTGGTTCAGTAATGAAATAAAATTTCTGGTATAGGAAAGGTTGATGGTGAGCTTCTAATTGTCGGACTATGTTGTTTAACTGAACTCAGCAGAAGCTAAGAGGGTCTTTTCATAGTTGTTTAGTGTTCGGCTGATCAGTGACTCGAACACAGAGCTTAATCATATGAAGCTAGAGCCATTTTAACAGACCATCAAACTTTCAGTCCAGTGCCATTGTTTTGTTGTTAGCGGAGGATGCTCCTCACTGGATGAGCGTTTCCTTTTCCTGGAGGTTAATTACAGCCTTTACAAAACATTCTTTTCCTTGTTTACCAATAATCAACTTTCACTAGTGGCCTTACCTACCTAATGTGTACTTTCGACTTGATTTTGTAATCGATGAAATAAAATCACATAATTGTCAGCTGCCTTACTGGAATTATTGTAGCCTATGGAAATTTTTGCAGGAAATGTTTCTCCCACCTGAGCAGCTGTCATCTTCTAAGAGTTTAGGTTGCACCAACACTAGATCATAGAACAAAACTCGGTGACAAGTATCAATCAAACTTCCAGAACGTTCTCCTGGTACCTTTGTTGTATTAATAGCTGCAGTAGTGTGGTATTGTGTCAAGGAAAGTTAATTATTTTCGAGTTCTTTATTTTTGTGCTAAGGCATATAATTTCACTAAGAGAAGAGATGCATTTGATTTATAAGGAAGTCAATCATACGCAGTTGCTGTTCTGAGAATGGGTCCATTGTTATTCTCGAAGTGGATTCCTTTTGTTATAATTTCTGAAGAAATTTATTTTTTACTTTGAGGTGGTACTAAGCAGCTTTGTTTATCCAATATAATGTTTTTTTGAAGAGGTCATTCATTATTGTAGTTTCTTCTGTTACTATTAACACAACCGGTCATTGCAAAGACGAGACTTGTCTTCAGTAAACGTAGCTTACGTAGCACAGATAATCCCTCCAGATAAATTCCAGGTGGTAAAAGGAGGCCTAAAAAAAGTATCGTGCAATTGCGTAAGATAGTCCATAATTTTTTCTATGTGGCGTACTACATTGATGCATATTGCCTAAAAGGGCCACCCATAATTTTACTGAAACAAGTAGATTCATGCATAAGATCATAGAGATTTTGTTTTACATGTTCTCATACAGGTTGCAATAAGTTTAGTTATCAGCCATAATTTTTTATTGGAAGTTATAAATTATTCTTGGAGTGACTTACTGAATGTTGTACTCTTGATGGTCATGAAGATTGTTGTTTAAGCCTTTGAAAATGGTGCACAAAGTATTTTGTGCGTGTATGTGGTAAGTGCGCTGAACAAATCAAATCGGAAAATAATTTTCTAATTTTGAGTTGGTTTGTCTTGATGTGGTGGTTTACCAGTATGGCCCAATTGATTACTGGCAAACGTCATGAAATGTGACCAGTTAACCATCATGCAACACTTTAATTCAATAGCAAATATTGCGGAAGAAAGAAAGAAGTAATTTAGTGTTAAACGTCCTATCGACTGCAAGACCATAAGAGACGAAGCAGAATCTACAGCACTCAAATGTGGGAAAGGAAATAGATAGTGGCATTTCAAGGGAAAGGCCACAGCATTTGCATTGATCAGTTTAGGAAAAAAAGGAAAATGTAAACCAGGATGGTTGGGTGGACATTTGAGCCATTGGGCCTTAACTTGATAAAATGAAAATGTTTGGTCCTTAGAAAAAAATGTACAATCAGAGGCTAATGAGTCCTCAGAATGTAACAATATGCATCTGGTGTGACAAAGGTCTTTTGTGCTAAGAAATTGTTCCCAGGGATATGTCCATAGTAGTTAGCATCCGTTGTATTCGTGGTTGTCTGCAAATAATTTCATTGTGTCATTTGAAATAGTAATATGGGCTCATCAAACCAAAGGAGAAAAGTAATTTTTATTTTTATCGCCTCTACGTGTCTTTTCAACAATGATGGGTGGTGTTGATTTCAATTGTCACACAAAACTTTTCGTGCCATCATTTCAAGTTAAGACATGTCATTCGTAGCAACTGGCAAAAAGGAATTCGATAATAAACATTTTCTTGTGTGCAGTCAACAACGATGATGCATGCAGGCATGCAGCATGCAGGCTTAGATTTCCACTCCACACAGAAGTTTCCATTAAGTTATTTCCGTTTCAGACATATGCAAATCTCGCTACAGCTAGTCTAAGCAGAAGTTTAATGTGTATTTGTGGTTAGAAAACAATGATAGGTGCTGGATTCAAATCCCAGTGAAGGTACAAAATACTTTCTCAACATTTCAGATTCGCATCTAGCTATATTTGGATATGTAATGTATTATTGCCCTTAGTTAACAATCCTATTACTTGCTGGGTTTGAATCATCTAACACAAAACTTTATGCTATGTCATTTCAACATTTGCACACACATGCTTACATGTGGCCAAAATGATATTTAAGATCTTTCATACTTACTTAAGAGACAATAGTTGCTTAATTGTAATACAAATGTCTTAGTCATGTAATTTAAAGTTGAAACTTAAGTTTCTGGAATGTCATTTATTGCAATAAACTTGAGTTTACAAGTGTTGTAGACTGTCACCTGATTATACCAGGTTTCGTGATATTTACATTATCGTGACATTAGTCTGATTGTGGACTCAGTATTACAGATGAATTTCTTCAAGTAGTGTCTCGTAGTAACCATTTTGTAGAGTGAAATGCCCGTACTGAAAAGAGATCGGAGGGACTGTAAGACTGTAACATTATGTGGGTGCATACAACTTAGGTGGAGTGGAATTCAGGCCGTTGGTATAGATTTGATGGTGATAATACCTGAGCTGACCTCTCCAGTAATTCTGTAATTGAGTTTTTGCAAATGTATGTACCTTCTGGCTGCACTTTGTTTTGAACTACATGTTGTATCGTGTTCGGCGACTGCCGTGGGAAGCTCGGGTGGTGCAGCTGATAGTTACTAGCTTACTGGTCATTCATTTGTATTGACGGGAGCCCTGTCCCAATATGTGGCACATGTCGTCCATATAGTTGCCAGTGTGTGGATGGTCCCTCAGCAGTGCTGGCCATAGGGAGGCACCCCCACATCCCCACGAGGAAACACCAGCCAGCTCACACCCTGCCTCTCTCTGTATGTGCAGCGCACCAGTCGTTACGGAGCTGAGTACCACAACCAGAACCACCACCACCTCCGCCGCTGCCGCCACCTCTGCCAGCGCACTTCGCCAGACACCTGCTGCTGCGCAGCCCACGACTACTCAACCTGATAAGGCCACTGTCTCTCAAATGCGGTGAGTTCCCTCAACACACACACACACACACACACACACACACACACACACACACAACATTGTAAGGTAGATCAGAAATAAATACTCAAAAGCATCAGAACATACATTCATGGGTGGTATCCTCAGGAATAGATCATAGTATCATGGGAGAGAGTTTAATTAAGAATAGGTTGGTAGAGAAAATAGCTATTGTCAACAGTTCAGTGACTTATTCTCATCAAGATCAGCAAACCAATGCCAGCAATAATTCATGCAATGTCATCCACAGAAAATTTAGTGGCAGGTAGAGTATGAGTGCACTGAATGTGTAACACAATGTCAAATGAGATAATTGTATGTTACTCTAGATGTATTGGAATGATCTAGCAGAGGTCACACATACACACATTTATGAGACCATTTTTGGTTCTCGTCAGGAATGAGGCAGGAAAAACAACCCAATAATTTGCTATAAAGTTTCTGTTAGTAACAAAAATTACACTCTGCAAGCACCAGCCAGAAGCAAACGTCAGCAGAGCCTTAGCTTGTCAGGGAGTGGTCCACCTTGGTTGCCCCACTGCTGTAACAGCCAGTCCCTGTAACCACAGACATGCGAAACAGAAACTCTGCCTCCTGTTGACAATGTGTCTATCTGTGTGAGCAACAGATTTACAGTGCCATGAGCACCCAGAATCCACTGTCATTTGTGGTATGCATTCCTCTGTCTTTCCCTTCAGTTTTTAACCTCAACAACTACCTCTAGTGCCACGGCAGTTATTCCCTGATGCCTTCAAATATAACTTACTATGCTGACCCTCGTACTTGTCACAGTTTTCCACATATCACAATATCCTCACCTGTTCTGCAGAGACGTTCCACAGTTCTGTTATGAGTTCACCTAGTTTAAACATCCTTGTATAGCACCAAATTTGGAATGCTTAGATTCCCCTCTTGTTTTTTTCCATAATCCACGATTAATTTTTATGCAGTACTGTGCTCCAAACATACATTAAGGGACATCCAATACAAATTAAGGCCTATCCTTGGTATTAGTAACTTTGTTTTACAAGGAATCTCCTGCTTTCCCATGCAACATTACTCCTTGTGACAACCACGCTCTGTCCCTCAGTGTAAATTAGCTTCATGTGTAATAGTCACTACAAGCAGTCTACTGCGTGGTCCTTAATTCCGATGTAAACATTGCCACCAATGTTATTTCTGCTACTCAGCAATACTTTCCTCTTTCTTCCATTCATTAATCCTGATTTAGTGTTCATTCAACTATTTCTTACATTCATCAACTCTGGTGATTCATTCAGACTTTCAGTGAACACAGAAATATCACCAGTGAATTTTATTAAACAAAATCGTTTTCACCTTCAGTTTTAATTAAATTCCTGGAAGTTTCTTCAATTCCACCAATGATTCTTCAGTGTTCATCTGAACATTTGTGGAGACTACCTGCATCTTTATCTTTAATCATCTTTGATTCAGAGTACCAATTCTTGTTGATTATTGCTCATATTCTATGTTATCTGCTGTACCATATACGTACCTTTTAGAGAAAAAAAAATTCACTGTTTCATGCTGTCAAATGTCAGGTAAAGATCTACAAATCCAATAAATATCTCTTGATTTTTCTCACACATTCCTGCCACTATAAGGTTGAAGGTCAAGTTGTCCTCCCTGGATCCATTACTCCAAATTTAGCATCCTCAAACAGATCATAAGCTTTGTCTTCCATTCTTCTGGATATTGTTATTTTTGTCAGTAAGTTGGATTCATGAGCTGTTTGGCTCATTGTGCGTAAGCTATCACACTTACCAGCGCTTGGTCACTTCTGTAGTGTTTGGATGTCTTTTTCTGGCTGTCTGTTGTTATGAATTGTCTCTCATCGATTATATAGACGAACTTGAAAATTCGTTTGATCGCCATTCAATATCAGATTATCTAGAGCCTCATAGAAGTTAAAATTCACATTCCATTCCTGTGTACTTCAGTATCCTATTTATTTACACACTGAATTCACGTAACAACTCTCTTAAAATTTACTTCACTCATTGTCATAACTAAATTGTGATCTGACTGTACATCTGGTCCTGGGTACACCTTAAAATCCAATATCTGATTCTATAATGTGTGTCTGGTTGTGATGTACTCCAGCTGGAAATGTCTTTACCAACTAAAGCTCTGCCTCCCTCCTTACGAGCTGAAAATGCCAAGATACCGAAGCAGCCATACAAATGTACTAGCAGCAAGTCAGCCATCATGTGGTGGAATGGTGCAGGAGGGCTCCTCCAAAGGGAGTGCTTGTAATGGTAACACCGACCACCATAAATGGCAGTCAGTGATTACATTAAACCTCTATGAGGAATTTTTGAGAAAGTTGTGACCGTGAGATAACCTAATGGGAACAGAACAAACAATCTGTTTGACTGGGATTCACTTCCAAAACACTCCAGCAGAGTATAACTAACACTAAACAGGTGGGTGAGGAACAGATTTTCCCCAGCACAAAAACAAGTTTAATATTACGTATTAATATGTCGCCATCCTAATTAGGAATTTTTGTCAAACAATGTAATAAAGCTCTAGGCAGTGCTAGGGCTAACCTAACTTTGCTTAACATCTACTAAACTCTTACTTGACATCTGTTCGCACTAGAACACAGTAACCTAACCTTGCAGATAAATGTAGTACTAACTTGGAAGTGAAGACGATGCACCTTGAATGAACTAGATGCAGCAGTTAATACAACTGGTCACCAACACACATGATACTAATAGCATTACTGAACAGCGCAGAGCATGAAATGATTCTGATTTAAATCGGGGTTTATTATGATCATACTCTATAACATCATTGCTTAGTAGAGTTTCTCTATGCCATTACATGAACCAGCTTGCATTAAAATAGCAAACACAGTAAATATTTCTTTCTTGAGCTCAGTTTGAAGCAATTAAACAGAAAGCAAATCTAACTACAGTGGCTCTGGAGGGACCTTTGCTTTGCTTCATTAACCAACTGGCCTAGCACATGAGGGCTATTAAACTTTAATGGTTTGATGAACCATGCTCATTAACAAAACTACTCAAGTGTGTATGGGAAATTGTGAGTATTGTCATGAATAATTATTCATTAAGTGAAGCACAACAAACTATAACTCTTCAAATAACAAGTGTGCTTTGAAAAGCAGTCTTTTAACCTTCTCAAAATATGGTTGACTGTGCAAATGCCAAAAAAATTTTCTATTCAAGTTCAAACACCTACTCATAAAATGAACAGTGATAGAGCTTTGTAATTCTGATCAAAGTGCATAATTAATAATCTTTTTTACTTCTATTCAATATTATTATTCTTTTAACTAACAACTTTACTATTTACTGGTACTTTTTTAAGTAAGGCAAATTATTTAAGAAAATGATTGCAGATAGATTGAAAACCACACTGGCAGTGTAGTATTTCTCAAACTATAAAACTGAACTTTAAACACAACTCCACACATCAGAAAGTAATCACAACTATTTCTGAATAGTCTTTTCATGATAAATTAGCACACTCGGAATTAAATTCACTAGGATAGGATTCCTGGTGAGGTTTGTGATTTGGGATAATCACAGGTGCAAGACAGAGCTTTTAGCAATACCACGATTATTATGAAAATCAACCAAATTTCGCAAATACCTGGTCCATTTACAGAGTGCCAAATATAAACATTTTGGTGGGAGGCTGGTGGCACTGGTGGCGTGATTTGCAGTGGCTGTTAACATGGCGGCGATGTAGTCATGGCAGTACTGTTGGCCTCGCCCTGTTATAGGTCTTCTGAATTATATTTTTGCAGGGCCGAAAACCGTGCCATTATACATGGTATCACCAAATGCAGAATCAAAGGTGCATAAGTAACACTCTTAGCTCCTCTGCCTCAAAACTGCAAGAATGAGCCACAATGTTCCGCTACTGCTAGCGAGATATTAACCACAGCACTGCTCAAGCCAGACTCCTTAGCCGTCGCAAGGGACAAGTTGCCGCTTGCGTGAACGACACCTTTTCCATTCTGCCAGGCTACTTCTGTAGCTGCAGGGATTCCCCACATTTTTTACATTCAACCCTGCATTCCCTAACTATGGACCAAGTCATTTACAGTGCATTACATAATAATCATTCCAGTAGTTATTTACATTAACAAGCTTAATTTAAACTTTGTTCCAAAAGTTCACATAACTGAAATATGTATACGTTACCAAAGAATTTCCATTACAGATAAAAGACTCTACATACGACAGATACAGCACTCTACATTATCGACATGATCATTGGTTCAGTAATGAAATAAAATTTCTGGTATAGGAAAGGTTGATGGTGAGCTTCTAATTGTCGGACTATGTTGTTTAACTGAACTCAGCAGAAGCTAAGAGGGTCTTTTCATAGTTGTTTAGTGTTTGGCTGATCAGTGACTCGAACACAGAGCTTAATCATATGAAGCTAGAGCCATTTTAACAGACCATCAAACTTTTAGTCCAGTGCCATTGTTTTGTTGATAGCGGAGGATGCTCCTCACTGGATGAGCTTTTCCTTTTCCTGGAGGTTAATTACAGCCTTTACAAAACATTCTTTTCCTTGTTTACCAATAATCAACTTTCACTAGTGGCCTTACCTACCTAATGTGTACTTTCGACTTGATTTTGTAATCGATGAAATAAAATCACATAATTGTCAGCTGCCTTACTGGAATTATTGTAGCCTATGGAAATTTTTGCAGGAAATGTTTCTCCCACCTGAGCAGCTGTCATCTTCTAAGAGTTTAGGTTGCACCAACACTAGATCATAGAACAAAACTCGGTGACAAGTATCAATCAAACTTCCAGAACGTTCTCCTGGTACCTTTGTTGTATTAATAGCTGCAGTAGTGTGGTATTGTGTCAAGGAAAGTTAATTATTTTCTATTTCTTTATTTTTGTGCTAAGGCATATAATTTTACTGAGAGAAGAGATGCATTTGATTTATAAGTAAGTCAATCATACGCAGTTGCTGTTCAGAGAATGGGTCCATTGTTATTCTCGAAGTGGATTCCTTTTGTTATAATTTCTGAAGAAATTTATTTTTTACTTTGAGGTGGTACTAAGCAGCTTTGTTTATCCAATATAATGTTTTTTTGAAGAGGTCATTCATTATTGTAGTTTCTTCTGTTACTATTAACACAACCGGTCATTGCAAAGACGAGACTTGTCTTCAGTAAACGTAGCTTACGTAGCACAGATAATCCCTCCAGATAAATTCCAGGTGGTAAAAGGAGGCCTAAAAAAAGTATCGTGCAATTGCGTAAGATAGTCCATAATTTTTTCTATGTGGCGTACTACATTGATGCATATTGCCTAAAAGGGCCACCCATAATTTTACTGAAACAAGTAGATTCATGCATAAGATCATAGAGATTTTGTTTTACATGTTCTCATACAGGTTGCAATAAGTTTAGTTATCAGCCATAATTTTTTATTGGAAGTTATAAATTATTCTTGGAGTGACTTACTGAATGTTGTACTCTTGATGGTCATGAAGATTGTTGTTTAAGCCTTTGAAAATGGTGCACAAAGTATTTTGTGCGTGTATGTGGTAAGTGCGCTGAAGAAATCAAATCTGAAAATAATTTTCTAATTTTGAGTTGGTTTGTCTTGATGTGGTGGTTTACCAGTATGGCCCAATTGATTACTGGCAAACGTCATGAAATGTGACCAGTTAACCATCATGCAACACTTTAATTCAATAGCAAATATTGCGGAAGAAAGTAAGAAGTAATTTAGTGTTAAACGTCCTATCGACTGCAAGACCATAAGAGACGAAGCAGAATCTACAGCACTCAAATGTGGGAAAGGAAATAGATAGTGGCATTTCAAGGGAAAGGCCACAGCATTTGCATTGATCAGTTTAGGAAAAAAAAGGAAAATGTAAACCAGGATGGTTGGGTGGACATTTGAGCCATTGGGCCTTAACTTGATAAAATGAAAATGTTTGGTCCTTAGAAAAAAATGTACAATCAGAGGCTAATGAGTCCTCAGAATGTAACAATATGCATCTGGTGTGACAAAGGTCTTTTGTGCTAAGAAATTGTTCCCAGGGATATGTCCATAGTAGTTAGCATCCGTTGTATTCGTGGTTGTCTGCAAATAATTTCATTGTGTCATTTGAAATAGTAATATGTGCTCATCAAACCAAAGGAGAAAAGTAATTTTTATTTTTATCGCCTCTACGTGTCTTTTCAACAATGATGGGTGGTGTTGATTTCAACTGTCACACAAAACTTTTCGGGCCATCATTTCAAGTTAAGACATGTCACTCGTAGCAACTGGCAAAAAGGAATTCGATAATAAACATTTTCTTGTGTGCAGTCAACAACGATGATGCATGCAGGCATGCAGCATGCAGGCTTAGATTTCCACTCCACACAGAAGTTTCCATTAAGTTATTTCCGTTTCAGACATATGCAAATCTCGCTACAGCTAGTCTAAGCAGATGTTTAATGTGTATTTGTGGTTAGAAAACAATGATAGGTGCTGGATTCAAATCCCAGTGAAGGTACAAAATACTTTCTCAACATTTCAGATTCGCATCTAGCTATATTTGGATATATAATGTATTATTGCCCTTAGTTAACAATCCTATTACTTGCTGGGTTTGAATCATCTAACACAATACTTTATGCTATGTCATTTCAACATTTGCACACACATGCTTACATGTGGCCAAAATGATATTTAAGATCTTTCATACTTACTTAAGAGACAATAGTTGCTTAATTGTAATACAAATGTCTTAGTCATGTAATTTAAAGTTGAAACTTAAGTTTCTGGAATGTCATTTATTGCAATAAACTTGAGTTTACAAGTGTTGTAGACTGTCACCTGATTATACCAGGTTTCGTGATATTTACATTATCGTGACATTAGTCTGATTGTGGACTCAGTATTACAGATGAATTTCTTCAAGTAGTGTCTCGTAGTAACCATTTTGTAGAGTGAAATGCCCGTACTGAAAAGAGATCGGAGGGACTGTAAGACTGTAACATTATGTGGGTGCATACAACTTAGGTGGAGTGGAATTCAGGCCGTTGGTATAGATTTGATGGTGATAATACCTGAGCTGACCTCTCCAGTAATTCTGTAATTGAGTTTTTGCAAATGTGCCTTCTGGCTGCACTTTGTTTTGAACTACATGTTGTATCGTGTTCGGCGACTGCCGTGGGAAGCTCGGGTGGTGCAGCTGATAGTTACTAGCTTACTGGTCATTCATTTGTATTGACGGGAGCCCTGTCCCAATATGTGGCACATGTCGTCCATATAGTTGCCAGTGTGTGGATGGTCCCTCAGCAGTGCTGGCCATAGGGAGGCACCCCCACATCCCCACGAGGAAACACCAGCCAGCTCACACCCTGCCTCTCTCTGTATGTGCAGCGCACCAGTCGTTACGGAGCTGAGTACCACAACCAGAACCACCACCACCTCCGCCGCTGCCGCCACCTCTGCCAGCGCACTTCGCCAGACACCTGCTGCTGCGCAGCCCACGACTACTCAACCTGATAAGGCCACTGTCTCTCAAATGCGGTGAGTTCCCTCAACACACACACACACACACACACACACACACACAACATTGTAAGGTAGATCAGAAATAAATACTCAAAAGCATCAGAACATACATTCATGGGTGGTATCCTCAGGAATAGATCATAGTATCATGGGAGAGAGGTTAATTAAGAATAGGTTGGTAGAGAAAATAGCTATTGTCAACAGTTCAGTGACTTATTCTCATCAAGATCAGCAAACCAATGCCAGCAATAATTCATGCAATGTCATCCACAGAAAATTTAGTGGCAGGTAGAGTATGAGTGCACTGAATGTGTAACACAATGTCAAATGAGATAATTGTATGTTACTCTAGATGTATTGGAATGATCTAGCAGAGGTCACACATACACACATTTATGAGACCATTTTTGGTTCTCGTCAGGAATGAGGCAGGAAAAACAACCCAATAATTTGCTATAAAGTTTCTGTTAGTAACAAAAATTACACTCTGCAAGCACCAGCCAGAAGCAAACGTCAGCAGAGCCTTAGCTTGTCAGGGAGTGGTCCACCTTGGTTGCCCCACTGCTGTAACAGCCAGTCCCTGTAACCACAGACATGCGAAACAGAAACTCTGCCTCCTGTTGACAATGTGTCTATCTGTGTGAGCAACAGATTTACAGTGCCATGAGCACCCAGAATCCACTGTCATTTGTGGCATGCATTCCTCTGTCTTTCCCTTCAGTTTTTAACCTCAACAACTACCTCTAGTGCCACGGCAGTTATTCCCTGATGCCTTCAAATATAACTTACTATGCTGACCCTCGTACTTGTCACAGTTTTCCACATATCACAATATCCTCACCTGTTCTGCAAAGACGTTCCACAGTTCTGTTACGAGTTCACCTAGTTTAAACATCCTTGTATAGCACCAAATTTGGAATGCTTAGATTCCCCTCTTGTTTTTTTCCATAATCCACGATTAATTTTTATGCAGTACTGTGCTCCAAACATACATTAAGGGACATCCAATACAAATTAAGGCCTATCCTTGGTATTAGTAACTTTGTTTTACAAGGAATCTCCTGCTTTCCCATGCAACATTACTCCTTGTGACAACCACGCTCTGTCCCTCAGTGTAAATTAGCTTCATGTGTAATAGTCACTACAAGCAGTCTACTGCGTGGTCCTTAATTCCGATGTAAACATTGCCACCAATGTTATTTCTGCTACTCAGCAATACTTTCCTCTTTCTTCCATTCATTAATCCTGATTTAGTGTTCATTCAACTATTTCTTACATTCATCAACTCTGGTGATTCATTCAGACTTTCAGTGAACACAGAAATATCACCAGTGAATTTTATTAAACAAAATCGTTTTCACCTTCAGTTTTAATTAAATTCCTGGAAGTTTCTTCAATTCCACCAATGATTCTTCAGTGTTCATCTGAACATTTGTGGAGACTACCTGCATCTTTATCTTTAATCATCTTTGATTCAGAGTACCAATTCTTGTTGATTATTGCTCATATTCTATGTTATCTGCTGTACCATATACGTACCTTTTAGAGAAAAAAAAATTCACTGTTTCATGCTGTCAAATGTCAGGTAAAGATCTACAAATCCAATAAATATCTCTTGATTTTTCTCACACATTCCTGCCACTATAAGGTTGAAGGTCAAGTTGTCCTCCCTGGATCCATTACTCCAAATTTAGCATCCTCAAACAGATCATAAGCTTTGTCTTCCATTCTTCTGGATATTGTTATTTTTGTCAGTAAGTTGGATTCATGAGCTGTTTGGCTCATTGTGCGTAAGCTATCACACTTACCAGCGCTTGGTCACTTCTGTAGTGTTTGGATGTCTTTTTCTGGCTGTCTGTTGTTATGAATTGTCTCTCATCGATTATATAGACGAACTTGAAAATTCGTTTGATCGCCATTCAATATCAGATTATCTAGAGCCTCATAGAAGTTAAAATTCACATTCCATTCCTGTGTACTTCAGTATCCTATTTATTTACACACTGAATTCACGTAACAACTCTCTTAAAATTTACTTCACTCATTGTCATAACTAAATTGTGATCTGACTGTACATCTGGTCCTGGGTACACCTTAAAATCCAATATCTGATTCTATAATGTGTGTCTGGTTGTGATGTACTCCAGCTGGAAATGTCTTTACCAACTAAAGCTCTGCCTCCCTCCTTAAGAGCTGAAAATGCCAAGATACCGAAGCAGCCATACAAATGTACTAGCAGCAAGTCAGCCATCATGTGGTGGAATGGTGCAGGAGGGCTCCTCCAAAGGGAGTGCTTGTAATGGTAACACCGACCACCATAAATGGCAGTCAGTGATTACATTAAACCTCTATGAGGAATTTTTGAGAAAGTTGTGACCGTGAGATAACCTAATGGGAACAGAACAAACAATCTGTTTGACTGGGATTCACTTCCAAAACACTCCAGCAGAGTATAACTAACACTAAACAGGTGGGTGAGGAACAGATTTTCCCCAGCACAAAAACAAGTTTAATATTACGTATTAATATGTCGCCATCCTAATTAGGAATTTTTGTCAAACAATGTAATAAAGCTCTAGGCAGTGCTAGGGCTAACCTAACTTTGCTTAACATCTACTAAACTCTTACTTGACATCTGTTCGCACTAGAACACAGTAACCTAACCTTGCAGATAAATGTAGTACTAACTTGGAAGTGAAGACGATGTACCTTGAATGAACTAGATGCAGCAGTTAATACAACTGGTCACCAACACACATGATACTAATAGCATTACTGAACAGCGCAGAGCATGAAATGATTCTGATTTAAATCGGGGTTTATTATGATCATACTCTATAACATCATTGCTTAGTAGAGTTTCTCTATGCCATTACATGAACCAGCTTGCATTAAAATAGCAAACACAGTAAATATTTCTTTCTTGAGCTCAGTTTGAAGCAATTAAACAGAAAGCAAATCTAACTACAGTGGCTCTGGAGGGACCTTTGCTTTGCTTCATTAACCAACTGGCCTAGCACATGAGGGCTATTAAACTTTAATGGTTTGATGAACCATGCTCATTAACAAAACTACTCAAGTGTGTATGGGAAATTGTGAGTATTGTCATGAATAATTATTCATTAAGTGAAGCACAACAAACTATAACTCTTCAAATAACAAGTGTGCTTTGAAAAGCAGTCTTTTAACCTTCTCAAAATATGGTTGACTGTGCAAATGCCAAAAAAATTTTATATTCAAGTTCAAACACCTACTCATAAAATGAACAGTGATAGAGCTTTGTAATTCTGATCAAAGTGCATAATTAATAATCTTTTTTACTTCTATTCAATATTATTATTCTTTTAACTAACAACTTTACTATTTACTGGTACTTTTTTAAGTAAGGCAAAGTATTTAAGAAAATGATTGCAGATAGATTGAAAACCACACTGGCAGTGTAGTATTTCTCAAACTATAAAACTGAACTTTAAACACAACTCCACACATCAGAAAGTAATCACAACTATTTCTGAATAGTCTTTTCATGATAAATTAGCACACTCGGAATTAAATTCACTAGGATAGGATTCCTGGTGAGGTTTGTGATTTGGGATAATCACAGGTGCAAGACAGAGCTTTTAGCAATACCACGATTATTATGAAAATCAACCAAATTTCGCAAATACCTGGTCCATTTACAGAGTGCCAAATATAAACATTTTGGTGGAAGGCTGGTGGCACTGGTGGCGTGATTTGCAGTGGCTGTTAACATGGCGGCGATGTAGTCATGGCAGTACTGTTGGCCTCACCCTGTTATAGGTCTTCTGAATTATATTTTTGCAGGGCCGAAAACCGTGCCATTATACATGGTATCACCAAATGCAGAATCAAAGGTGCATAAGTAACACTCTTAGCTCCTCTGCCTCAAAACTGCAAGAATGAGCCACAATGTTCTGCTACTGCTAGCGAGATATTAACCACAGCACTGCTCAAGCCAGACTCCTTAGCCGTCGCAAGGGACAAGTTGCCACTTGCGTGAACGACACCTTTTCCATTCTGCCAGGCTACTTCTGTAGCTGCAGGGATTCCCCACATTTTTTACATTCAGCCCTGCATTCCCTAACTATGGACCAAGTCATTTACAGTGCATTACATAATAATCATTCCAGTAGTTATTTACATTAACAAGCTTAATTTAAACTTTGTTCCAAAAGTTCACATAACTGAAATATGTATACGTTACCAAAGAATTTCCATTACAGATAAAAGACTCTACATACGACAGATACAGCACTCTACATTATCGACATGATCATTGGTTCAGTAATGAAATAAAATTTCTGGTATAGGAAAGGTTGATGGTGAGCTTCTAATTGTCGGACTATGTTGTTTAACTGAACTCAGCAGAAGCTAAGAGGGTCTTTTCATAGTTGTTTAGTGTTCGGCTGATCAGTGACTCGAACACAGAGCTTAATCATATGAAGCTAGAGCCATTTTAACAGACCATCAAACTTTTAGTCCAGTGCCATTGTTTTGTTGATAGCGGAGGATGCTCCTCACTGGATGAGCGTTTCCTTTTCCTGGAGGTTAATTACAGCCTTTACAAAACATTCTTTTCCTTGTTTACCAATAATCAACTTTCACTAGTGGCCTTACCTACCTAATGTGTACTTTCGACTTGATTTTGTAATCGATGAAATAAAATCACATAATTGTCAGCTGCCTTACTGGAATTATTGTAGCCTATGGAAATTTTTGCAGGAAATGTTTCTCCCACCTGAGCAGCTGTCATCTTCTAAGAGTTTAGGTTGCACCAACACTAGATCATAGAACAAAACTCGGTGACAAGTATCAATCAAACTTCCAGAACGTTCTCCTGGTACCTTTGTTGTATTAATAGCTGCAGTAGTGTGGTATTGTGTCAAGGAAAGTTAATTATTTTCTATTTCTTTATTTTTGTGCTAAGGCATATAATTTTACTGAGAGAAGAGATGCATTTGATTTATAAGTAAGTCAATCATACGCAGTTGCTGTTCTGAGAATGGGTCCATTGTTATTCTCGAAGTGGATTCCTTCTGTTATAATTTCTGAAGAAATTTATTTTTTACTTTGAGGTGGTACTAAGCAGCTTTGTTTATCCAATATAATGTTTTTTTGAAGAGGTCATTCATTATTGTAGTTTCTTCTGTTACTATTAACACAACCGGTCATTGCAAAGACGAGACTTGTCTTCAGTAAACGTAGCTTACGTAGCACAGATAATCCCTCCAGATAAATTCCAGGTGGTAAAAGGAGGCCTAAAAAAAGTATCGTGCAATTGCGTAAGATAGTCCATAATTTTTTCTATGTGGCGTACTACATTGATGCATATTGCCTAAAAGGGCCACCCATAATTTTACTGAAACAAGTAGATTCATGCATAAGATCATAGAGATTTTGTTTTACATGTTCTCATACAGGTTGCAATAAGTTTAGTTATCAGCCATAATTTTTTATTGGAAGTTATAAATTATTCTTGGAGTGACTTACTGAATGTTGTACTCTTGATGGTCATGAAGATTGTTGTTTAAGCCTTTGAAAATGGTGCACAAAGTATTTTGTGCGTGTATGTGGTAAGTGCGCTGAACAAATCAAATCGGAAAATAATTTTCTAATTTTGAGTTGGTTTGTCTTGATGTGGTGGTTTACCAGTATGGCCCAATTGATTACTGGCAAACGTCATGAAATGTGACCAGTTAACCATCATGCAACACTTTAATTCAATAGCAAATATTGCGGAAGAAAGAAAGAAGTAATTTAGTGTTAAACGTCCTATCGACTGCAAGACCATAAGAGACGAAGCAGAATCTACAGCACTCAAATGTGGGAAAGGAAATAGATAGTGGCATTTCAAGGGAAAGGCCACAGCATTTGCATTGATCAGTTTAGGAAAAAAAAGGAAAAAGGAAACCAGGATGGTTGGGTGGACATTTGAGCCATTCGGCCTTAACTTGATAAAATGAAAATGTTTGGTCCTTAGAAAAAAATGTACAATCAGAGGCTAATGAGTCCTCAGAATGTAACAATATGCATCTGGTGTGACAAAGGTCTTTTGTGCTAAGAAATTGTTCCCAGGGATATGTCCATAGTAGTTAGCATCCGTTGTATTCGTGGTTGTCTGCAAATAATTTCATTGTGTCATTTGAAATAGTAATATGTGCTCATCAAACCAAAGGAGAAAAGTAATTTTTATTTTTATCGCCTCTACGTGTCTTTTCAACAATGATGGGTGGTGTTGATTTCAACTGTCACACAAAACTTTTCGGGCCATCATTTCAAGTTAAGACATGTCACTCGTAGCAACTGGCAAAAAGGAATTCGATAATAAACATTTTCTTGTGTGCAGTCAACAACGATGATGCATGCAGGCATGCAGCATGCAGGCTTAGATTTCCACTCCACACAGAAGTTTCCATTAAGTTATTTCCGTTTCAGACATATGCAAATCGCGCTACAGCTAGTCTAAGCAGATGTTTAATGTGTATTTGTGGTTAGAAAACAATGATAGGTGCTGGATTCAAATCCCAGTGAAGGTACAAAATACTTTCTCAACATTTCAGATTCGCATCTAGCTATATTTGGATATGTAATGTATTATTGCCCTTAGTTAACAATCCTATTACTTGCTGGGTTTGAATCATCTAACACAAAACTTTATGCTATGTCATTTCAACATTTGCACACACATGCTTACATGTGGCCAAAATGATATTTAAGATCTTTCATACTTACTTAAGAGACAATAGTTGCTTAATTGTAATACAAATGTCTTAGTCATGTAATTTAAAGTTGAAACTTAAGTTTCTGGAATGTCATTTATTGCAATAAACTTGAGTTTACAAGTGTTGTAGACTGTCACCTGATTATACCAGGTTTCGTGATATTTACATTATCGTGACATTAGTCTGATTGTGGACTCAGTATTACAGATGAATTTCTTCAAGTAGTGTCTCGTAGTAACCATTTTGTAGAGTGAAATGCCCGTACTGAAAAGAGATCGGAGGGACTGTAAGACTGTAACATTATGTGGGTGCATACAACTTAGGTGGAGTGGAATTCAGGCCGTTGGTATAGATTTGATGGTGATAATACCTGAGCTGACCTCTCCAGTAATTCTGTAATTGAGTTTTTGCAAATGTACCTTCTGGCTGCACTTTGTTTTGAACTACATGTTGTATCGTGTTCGGCGACTGCCGTGGGAAGCTCGGGTGGTGCAGCTGATAGTTACTAGCTTACTGGTCATTCATTTGTATTGACGGGAGCCCTGTCCCAATATGTGGCACATGTCGTCCATATAGTTGCCAGTGTGTGGATGGTCCCTCAGCAGTGCTGGCCATAGGGAGGCACCCCCACATCCCCACGAGGAAACACCAGCCAGCTCACACCCTGCCTCTCTCTGTATGTGCAGCGCACCAGTCGTTACGGAGCTGAGTACCACAACCAGAACCACCACCACCTCCGCCGCTGCCGCCACCTCTGCCAGCGCACTTCGCCAGACACCTGCTGCTGCGCAGCCCACGACTACTCAACCTGATAAGGCCACTGTCTCTCAAATGCGGTGAGTTCCCTCAACACACACACACACACACACACACACACACACACAACATTGTAAGGTAGATCAGAAATAAATACTCAAAAGCATCAGAACATACATTCATGGGTGGTATCCTCAGGAATAGATCATAGTATCATGGGAGAGAGGTTAATTAAGAATAGGTTGGTAGAGAAAATAGCTATTGTCAACAGTTCAGTGACTTATTCTCATCAAGATCAGCAAACCAATGCCAGCAATAATTCATGCAATGTCATCCACAGAAAATTTAGTGGCAGGTAGAGTATGAGTGCACTGAATGTGTAACACAATGTCAAATGAGATAATTGTATGTTACTCTAGATGTATTGGAATGATCTAGCAGAGGTCACACATACACACATTTATGAGACCATTTTTGGTTCTCGTCAGGAATGAGGCAGGAAAAACAACCCAATAATTTGCTATAAAGTTTCTGTTAGTAACAAAAATTACACTCTGCAAGCACCAGCCAGAAGCAAACGTCAGCAGAGCCTTAGCTTGTCAGGGAGTGGTCCACCTTGGTTGCCCCACTGCTGTAACAGCCAGTCCCTGTAACCACAGACATGCGAAACAGAAACTCTGCCTCCTGTTGACAATGTGTCTATCTGTGTGAGCAACAGATTTACAGTGCCATGAGCACCCAGAATCCACTGTCATTTGTGGCATGCATTCCTCTGTCTTTCCCTTCAGTTTTTAACCTCAACAACTACCTCTAGTGCCACGGCAGTTATTCCCTGATGCCTTCAAATATAACTTACTATGCTGACCCTCGTACTTGTCACAGTTTTCCACATATCACAATATCCTCACCTGTTCTGCAAAGACGTTCCACAGTTCTGTTACGAGTTCACCTAGTTTAAACATCCTTGTATAGCACCAAATTTGGAATGCTTAGATTCCCCTCTTGTTTTTTTCCATAATCCACGATTAATTTTTATGCAGTACTGTGCTCCAAACATACATTAAGGGACATCCAATACAAATTAAGGCCTATCCTTGGTATTAGTAACTTTGTTTTACAAGGAATCTCCTGCTTTCCCATGCAACATTACTCCTTGTGACAACCACGCTCTGTCCCTCAGTGTAAATTAGCTTCATGTGTAATAGTCACTACAAGCAGTCTACTGCGTGGTCCTTAATTCCGATGTAAACATTGCCACCAATGTTATTTCTGCTACTCAGCAATACTTTCCTCTTTCTTCCATTCATTAATCCTGATTTAGTGTTCATTCAACTATTTCTTACATTCATCAACTCTGGTGATTCATTCAGACTTTCAGTGAACACAGAAATATCACCAGTGAATTTTATTAAACAAAATCGTTTTCACCTTCAGTTTTAATTAAATTCCTGGAAGTTTCTTCAATTCCACCAATGATTCTTCAGTGTTCATCTGAACATTTGTGGAGACTACCTGCATCTTTATCTTTAATCATCTTTGATTCAGAGTACCAATTCTTGTTGATTATTGCTCATATTCTATGTTATCTGCTGTACCATATACGTACCTTTTAGAGAAAAAAAAATTCACTGTTTCATGCTGTCAAATGTCAGGTAAAGATCTACAAATCCAATAAATATCTCTTGATTTTTCTCACACATTCCTGCCACTATAAGGTTGAAGGTCAAGTTGTCCTCCCTGGATCCATTACTCCAAATTTAGCATCCTCAAACAGATCATAAGCTTTGTCTTCCATTCTTCTGGATATTGTTATTTTTGTCAGTAAGTTGGATTCATGAGCTGTTTGGCTCATTGTGCGTAAGCTATCACACTTACCAGCGCTTGGTCACTTCTGTAGTGTTTGGATGTCTTTTTCTGGCTGTCTGTTGTTATGAATTGTCTCTCATCGATTATATAGACGAACTTGAAAATTCGTTTGATCGCCATTCAATATCAGATTATCTAGAGCCTCATAGAAGTTAAAATTCACATTCCATTCCTGTGTACTTCAGTATCCTATTTATTTACACACTGAATTCACGTAACAACTCTCTTAAAATTTACTTCACTCATTGTCATAACTAAATTGTGATCTGACTGTACATCTGGTCCTGGGTACACCTTAAAATCCAATATCTGATTCTATAATGTGTGTCTGGTTGTGATGTACTCCAGCTGGAAATGTCTTTACCAACTAAAGCTCTGCCTCCCTCCTTAAGAGCTGAAAATGCCAAGATACCGAAGCAGCCATACAAATGTACTAGCAGCAAGTCAGCCATCATGTGGTGGAATGGTGCAGGAGGGCTCCTCCAAAGGGAGTGCTTGTAATGGTAACACCGACCACCATAAATGGCAGTCAGTGATTACATTAAACCTCTATGAGGAATTTTTGAGAAAGTTGTGACCGTGAGATAACCTAATGGGAACAGAACAAACAATCTGTTTGACTGGGATTCACTTCCAAAACACTCCAGCAGAGTATAACTAACACTAAACAGGTGGGTGAGGAACAGATTTTCCCCAGCACAAAAACAAGTTTAATATTACGTATTAATATGTCGCCATCCTAATTAGGAATTTTTGTCAAACAATGTAATAAAGCTCTAGGCAGTGCTAGGGCTAACCTAACTTTGCTTAACATCTACTAAACTCTTACTTGACATCTGTTCGCACTAGAACACAGTAACCTAACCTTGCAGATAAATGTAGTACTAACTTGGAAGTGAAGACGATGTACCTTGAATGAACTAGATGCAGCAGTTAATACAACTGGTCACCAACACACATGATACTAATAGCATTACTGAACAGCGCAGAGCATGAAATGATTCTGATTTAAATCGGGGTTTATTATGATCATACTCTATAACATCATTGCTTAGTAGAGTTTCTCTATGCCATTACATGAACCAGCTTGCATTAAAATAGCAAACACAGTAAATATTTCTTTCTTGAGCTCAGTTTGAAGCAATTAAACAGAAAGCAAATCTAACTACAGTGGCTCTGGAGGGACCTTTGCTTTGCTTCATTAACCAACTGGCCTAGCACATGAGGGCTATTAAACTTTAATGGTTTGATGAACCATGCTCATTAACAAAAGTACTCAAGTGTGTATGGGAAATTGTGAGTATTGTCATGAATAATTATTCATTAAGTGAAGCACAACAAACTATAACTCTTCAAATAACAAGTGTGCTTTGAAAAGCAGTCTTTTAACCTTCTCAAAATATGGTTGACTGTGCAAATGCCAAAAAAATTTTATATTCAAGTTCAAACACCTACTCATAAAATGAACAGTGATAGAGCTTTGTAATTCTGATCAAAGTGCATAATTAATAATCTTTTTTACTTCTATTCAATATTATTATTCTTTTAACTAACAACTTTACTATTTACTGGTACTTTTTTAAGTAAGGCAAAGTATTTAAGAAAATGATTGCAGATAGATTGAAAACCACACTGGCAGTGTAGTATTTCTCAAACTATAAAACTGAACTTTAAACACAACTCCACACATCAGAAAGTAATCACAACTATTTCTGAATAGTCTTTTCATGATAAATTAGCACACTCGGAATTAAATTCACTAGGATAGGATTCCTGGTGAGGTTTGTGATTTGGGATAATCACAGGTGCAAGACAGAGCTTTTAGCAATACCACGATTATTATGAAAATCAACCAAATTTCGCAAATACCTGGTCCATTTACAGAGTGCCAAATATAAACATTTTGGTGGAAGGCTGGTGGCACTGGTGGCGTGATTTGCAGTGGCTGTTAACATGGCGGCGATGTAGTCATGGCAGTACTGTTGGCCTCGCCCTGTTATAGGTCTTCTGAATTATATTTTTGCAGGGCCGAAAACCGTGCCATTATACATGGTATCACCAAATGCAGAATCAAAGGTGCATAAGTAACACTCTTAGCTCCTCTGCCTCAAAACTGCAAGAATGAGCCACAATGTTCTGCTACTGCTAGCGAGATATTAACCACAGCACTGCTCAAGCCAGACTCCTTAGCCGTCGCAAGGGACAAGTTGCCACTTGCGTGAACGACACCTTTTCCATTCTGCCAGGCTACTTCTGTAGCTGCAGGGATTCCCCACATTTTTTACATTCAACCCTGCATTCCCTAACTATGGACCAAGTCATTTACAGTGCATTACATAATAATCATTCCAGTAGTTATTTACATTAACAAGCTTAATTTAAACTTTGTTCCAAAAGTTCACATAACTGAAATATGTATACGTTACCAAAGAATTTCCATTACAGATAAAAGACTCTACATACGACAGATACAGCACTCTACATTATCGACATGATCATTGGTTCAGTAATGAAATAAAATTTCTGGTATAGGAAAGGTTGATGGTGAGCTTCTAATTGTCGGACTATGTTGTTTAACTGAACTCAGCAGAAGCTAAGAGGGTCTTTTCATAGTTGTTTAGTGTTCGGCTGATCAGTGACTCGAACACAGAGCTTAATCATATGAAGCTAGAGCCATTTTAACAGACCATCAAACTTTTAGTCCAGTGCCATTGTTTTGTTGATAGCGGAGGATGCTCCTCACTGGATGAGCGTTTCCTTTTCCTGGAGGTTAATTACAGCCTTTACAAAACATTCTTTTCCTTGTTTACCAATAATCAACTTTCACTAGTGGCCTTACCTACCTAATGTGTACTTTCGACTTGATTTTGTAATCGATGAAATAAAATCACATAATTGTCAGCTGCCTTACTGGAATTATTGTAGCCTATGGAAATTTTTGCAGGAAATGTTTCTCCCACCTGAGCAGCTGTCATCTTCTAAGAGTTTAGGTTGCACCAACACTAGATCATAGAACAAAACTCGGTGACAAGTATCAATCAAACTTCCAGAACGTTCTCCTGGTACCTTTGTTGTATTAATAGCTGCAGTAGTGTGGTATTGTGTCAAGGAAAGTTAATTATTTTCTATTTCTTTATTTTTGTGCTAAGGCATATAATTTTACTGAGAGAAGAGATGCATTTGATTTATAAGTAAGTCAATCATACGCAGTTGCTGTTCTGAGAATGGGTCCATTGTTATTCTCGAAGTGGATTCCTTCTGTTATAATTTCTGAAGAAATTTATTTTTTACTTTGAGGTGGTACTAAGCAGCTTTGTTTATCCAATATAATGTTTTTTTGAAGAGGTCATTCATTATTGTAGTTTCTTCTGTTACTATTAACACAACCGGTCATTGCAAAGACGAGACTTGTCTTCAGTAAACGTAGCTTACGTAGCACAGATAATCCCTCCAGATAAATTCCAGGTGGTAAAAGGAGGCCTAAAAAAAGTATCGTGCAATTGCGTAAGATAGTCCATAATTTTTTCTATGTGGCGTACTACATTGATGCATATTGCCTAAAAGGGCCACCCATAATTTTACTGAAACAAGTAGATTCATGCATAAGATCATAGAGATTTTGTTTTACATGTTCTCATACAGGTTGCAATAAGTTTAGTTATCAGCCATAATTTTTTATTGGAAGTTATAAATTATTCTTGGAGTGACTTACTGAATGTTGTACTCTTGATGGTCATGAAGATTGTTGTTTAAGCCTTTGAAAATGGTGCACAAAGTATTTTGTGCGTGTATGTGGTAAGTGCGCTGAACAAATCAAATCGGAAAATAATTTTCTAATTTTGAGTTGGTTTGTCTTGATGTGGTGGTTTACCAGTATGGCCCAATTGATTACTGGCAAACGTCATGAAATGTGACCAGTTAACCATCATGCAACACTTTAATTCAATAGCAAATATTGCGGAAGAAAGAAAGAAGTAATTTAGTGTTAAACGTCCTATCGACTGCAAGACCATAAGAGACGAAGCAGAATCTACAGCACTCAAATGTGGGAAAGGAAATAGATAGTGGCATTTCAAGGGAAAGGCCACAGCATTTGCATTGATCAGTTTAGGAAAAAAAAGGAAAAAGGAAACCAGGATGGTTGGGTGGACATTTGAGCCATTCGGCCTTAACTTGATAAAATGAAAATGTTTGGTCCTTAGAAAAAAATGTACAATCAGAGGCTAATGAGTCCTCAGAATGTAACAATATGCATCTGGTGTGACAAAGGTCTTTTGTGCTAAGAAATTGTTCCCAGGGATATGTCCATAGTAGTTAGCATCCGTTGTATTCGTGGTTGTCTGCAAATAATTTCATTGTGTCATTTGAAATAGTAATATGTGCTCATCAAACCAAAGGAGAAAAGTAATTTTTATTTTTATCGCCTCTACGTGTCTTTTCAACAATGATGGGTGGTGTTGATTTCAACTGTCACACAAAACTTTTCGGGCCATCATTTCAAGTTAAGACATGTCACTCGTAGCAACTGGCAAAAAGGAATTCGATAATAAACATTTTCTTGTGTGCAGTCAACAACGATGATGCATGCAGGCATGCAGCATGCAGGCTTAGATTTCCACTCCACACAGAAGTTTCCATTAAGTTATTTCCGTTTCAGACATATGCAAATCGCGCTACAGCTAGTCTAAGCAGATGTTTAATGTGTATTTGTGGTTAGAAAACAATGATAGGTGCTGGATTCAAATCCCAGTGAAGGTACAAAATACTTTCTCAACATTTCAGATTCGCATCTAGCTATATTTGGATATGTAATGTATTATTGCCCTTAGTTAACAATCCTATTACTTGCTGGGTTTGAATCATCTAACACAAAACTTTATGCTATGTCATTTCAACATTTGCACACACATGCTTACATGTGGCCAAAATGATATTTAAGATCTTTCATACTTACTTAAGAGACAATAGTTGCTTAATTGTAATACAAATGTCTTAGTCATGTAATTTAAAGTTGAAACTTAAGTTTCTGGAATGTCATTTATTGCAATAAACTTGAGTTTACAAGTGTTGTAGACTGTCACCTGATTATACCAGGTTTCGTGATATTTACATTATCGTGACATTAGTCTGATTGTGGACTCAGTATTACAGATGAATTTCTTCAAGTAGTGTCTCGTAGTAACCATTTTGTAGAGTGAAATGCCCGTACTGAAAAGAGATCGGAGGGACTGTAAGACTGTAACATTATGTGGGTGCATACAACTTAGGTGGAGTGGAATTCAGGCCGTTGGTATAGATTTGATGGTGATAATACCTGAGCTGACCTCTCCAGTAATTCTGTAATTGAGTTTTTGCAAATGTACCTTCTGGCTGCACTTTGTTTTGAACTACATGTTGTATCGTGTTCGGCGACTGCCGTGGGAAGCTCGGGTGGTGCAGCTGATAGTTACTAGCTTACTGGTCATTCATTTGTATTGACGGGAGCCCTGTCCCAATATGTGGCACATGTCGTCCATATAGTTGCCAGTGTGTGGATGGTCCCTCAGCAGTGCTGGCCATAGGGAGGCACCCCCACATCCCCACGAGGAAACACCAGCCAGCTCACACCCTGCCTCTCTCTGTATGTGCAGCGCACCAGTCGTTACGGAGCTGAGTACCACAACCAGAACCACCACCACCTCCGCCGCTGCCGCCACCTCTGCCAGCGCACTTCGCCAGACACCTGCTGCTGCGCAGCCCACGACTACTCAACCTGATAAGGCCACTGTCTCTCAAATGCGGTGAGTTCCCTCAACACACACACACACACACACACACACACACACAACATTGTAAGGTAGATCAGAAATAAATACTCAAAAGCATCAGAACATACATTCATGGGTGGTATCCTCAGGAATAGATCATAGTATCATGGGAGAGAGGTTAATTAAGAATAGGTTGGTAGAGAAAATAGCTATTGTCAACAGTTCAGTGACTTATTCTCATCAAGATCAGCAAACCAATGCCAGCAATAATTCATGCAATGTCATCCACAGAAAATTTAGTGGCAGGTAGAGTATGAGTGCACTGAATGTGTAACACAATGTCAAATGAGATAATTGTATGTTACTCTAGATGTATTGGAATGATCTAGCAGAGGTCACACATACACACATTTATGAGACCATTTTTGGTTCTCGTCAGGAATGAGGCAGGAAAAACAACCCAATAATTTGCTATAAAGTTTCTGTTAGTAACAAAAATTACACTCTGCAAGCACCAGCCAGAAGCAAACGTCAGCAGAGCCTTAGCTTGTCAGGGAGTGGTCCACCTTGGTTGCCCCACTGCTGTAACAGCCAGTCCCTGTAACCACAGACATGCGAAACAGAAACTCTGCCTCCTGTTGACAATGTGTCTATCTGTGTGAGCAACAGATTTACAGTGCCATGAGCACCCAGAATCCACTGTCATTTGTGGCATGCATTCCTCTGTCTTTCCCTTCAGTTTTTAACCTCAACAACTACCTCTAGTGCCACGGCAGTTATTCCCTGATGCCTTCAAATATAACTTACTATGCTGACCCTCGTACTTGTCACAGTTTTCCACATATCACAATATCCTCACCTGTTCTGCAAAGACGTTCCACAGTTCTGTTATGAGTTCACCTAGTTTAAACATCCTTGTATAGCACCAAATTTGGAATGCTTAGATTCCCCTCTTGTTTTTTTCCATAATCCACGATTAATTTTTATGCAGTACTGTGCTCCAAACATACATTAAGGGACATCCAATACAAATTAAGGCCTATCCTTGGTATTAGTAACTTTGTTTTACAAGGAATCTCCTGCTTTCCCATGCAACATTACTCCTTGTGACAACCACGCTCTGTCCCTCAGTGTAAATTAGCTTCATGTGTAATAGTCACTACAAGCAGTCTACTGCGTGGTCCTTAATTCCGATGTAAACATTGCCACCAATGTTATTTCTGCTACTCAGCAATACTTTCCTCTTTCTTCCATTCATTAATCCTGATTTAGTGTTCATTCAACTATTTCTTACATTCATCAACTCTGGTGATTCATTCAGACTTTCAGTGAACACAGAAATATCACCAGTGAATTTTATTAAACAAAATCGTTTTCACCTTCAGTTTTAATTAAATTCCTGGAAGTTTCTTCAATTCCACCAATGATTCTTCAGTGTTCATCTGAACATTTGTGGAGACTACCTGCATCTTTATCTTTAATCATCTTTGATTCAGAGTACCAATTCTTGTTGATTATTGCTCATATTCTATGTTATCTGCTGTACCATATACGTACCTTTTAGAGAAAAAAAAATTCACTGTTTCATGCTGTCAAATGTCAGGTAAAGATCTACAAATCCAATAAATATCTCTTGATTTTTCTCACACATTCCTGCCACTATAAGGTTGAAGGTCAAGTTGTCCTCCCTGGATCCATTACTCCAAATTTAGCATCCTCAAACAGATCATAAGCTTTGTCTTCCATTCTTCTGGATATTGTTATTTTTGTCAGTAAGTTGGATTCATGAGCTGTTTGGCTCATTGTGCGTAAGCTATCACACTTACCAGCGCTTGGTCACTTCTGTAGTGTTTGGATGTCTTTTTCTGGCTGTCTGTTGTTATGAATTGTCTCTCATCGATTATATAGACGAACTTGAAAATTCGTTTGATCGCCATTCAATATCAGATTATCTAGAGCCTCATAGAAGTTAAAATTCACATTCCATTCCTGTGTACTTCAGTATCCTATTTATTTACACACTGAATTCACGTAACAACTCTCTTAAAATTTACTTCACTCATTGTCATAACTAAATTGTGATCTGACTGTACATCTGGTCCTGGGTACACCTTAAAATCCAATATCTGATTCTATAATGTGTGTCTGGTTGTGATGTACTCCAGCTGGAAATGTCTTTACCAACTAAAGCTCTGCCTCCCTCCTTAAGAGCTGAAAATGCCAAGATACCGAAGCAGCCATACAAATGTACTAGCAGCAAGTCAGCCATCATGTGGTGGAATGGTGCAGGAGGGCTCCTCCAAAGGGAGTGCTTGTAATGGTAACACCGACCACCATAAATGGCAGTCAGTGATTACATTAAACCTCTATGAGGAATTTTTGAGAAAGTTGTGACCGTGAGATAACCTAATGGGAACAGAACAAACAATCTGTTTGACTGGGATTCACTTCCAAAACACTCCAGCAGAGTATAACTAACACTAAACAGGTGGGTGAGGAACAGATTTTCCCCAGCACAAAAACAAGTTTAATATTACGTATTAATATGTCGCCATCCTAATTAGGAATTTTTGTCAAACAATGTAATAAAGCTCTAGGCAGTGCTAGGGCTAACCTAACTTTGCTTAACATCTACTAAACTCTTACTTGACATCTGTTCGCACTAGAACACAGTAACCTAACCTTGCAGATAAATGTAGTACTAACTTGGAAGTGAAGACGATGTACCTTGAATGAACTAGATGCAGCAGTTAATACAACTGGTCACCAACACACATGATACTAATAGCATTACTGAACAGCGCAGAGCATGAAATGATTCTGATTTAAATCGGGGTTTATTATGATCATACTCTATAACATCATTGCTTAGTAGAGTTTCTCTATGCCATTACATGAACCAGCTTGCATTAAAATAGCAAACACAGTAAATATTTCTTTCTTGAGCTCAGTTTGAAGCAATTAAACAGAAAGCAAATCTAACTACAGTGGCTCTGGAGGGACCTTTGCTTTGCTTCATTAACCAACTGGCCTAGCACATGAGGGCTATTAAACTTTAATGGTTTGATGAACCATGCTCATTAACAAAACTACTCAAGTGTGTATGGGAAATTGTGAGTATTGTCATGAATAATTATTCATTAAGTGAAGCACAACAAACTATAACTCTTCAAATAACAAGTGTGCTTTGAAAAGCAGTCTTTTAACCTTCTCAAAATATGGTTGACTGTGCAAATGCCAAAAAAATTTTATATTCAAGTTCAAACACCTACTCATAAAATGAACAGTGATAGAGCTTTGTAATTCTGATCAAAGTGCATAATTAATAATCTTTTTTACTTCTATTCAATATTATTATTCTTTTAACTAACAACTTTACTATTTACTGGTACTTTTTTAAGTAAGGCAAAGTATTTAAGAAAATGATTGCAGATAGATTGAAAACCACACTGGCAGTGTAGTATTTCTCAAACTATAAAACTGAACTTTAAACACAACTCCACACATCAGAAAGTAATCACAACTATTTCTGAATAGTCTTTTCATGATAAATTAGCACACTCGGAATTAAATTCACTAGGATAGGATTCCTGGTGAGGTTTGTGATTTGGGATAATCACAGGTGCAAGACAGAGCTTTTAGCAATACCACGATTATTATGAAAATCAACCAAATTTCGCAAATACCTGGTCCATTTACAGAGTGCCAAATATAAACATTTTGGTGGAAGGCTGGTGGCACTGGTGGCGTGATTTGCAGTGGCTGTTAACATGGCGGCGATGTAGTCATGGCAGTACTGTTGGCCTCGCCCTGTTATAGGTCTTCTGAATTATATTTTTGCAGGGCCGAAAACCGTGCCATTATACATGGTATCACCAAATGCAGAATCAAAGGTGCATAAGTAACACTCTTAGCTCCTCTGCCTCAAAACTGCAAGAATGAGCCACAATGTTCTGCTACTGCTAGCGAGATATTAACCACAGCACTGCTCAAGCCAGACTCCTTAGCCGTCGCAAGGGACAAGTTGCCACTTGCGTGAACGACACCTTTTCCATTCTGCCAGGCTACTTCTGTAGCTGCAGGGATTCCCCACATTTTTTACATTCAACCCTGCATTCCCTAACTATGGACCAAGTCATTTACAGTGCATTACATAATAATCATTCCAGTAGTTATTTACATTAACAAGCTTAATTTAAACTTTGTTCCAAAAGTTCACATAACTGAAATATGTATACGTTACCAAAGAATTTCCATTACAGATAAAAGACTCTACATACGACAGATACAGCACTCTACATTATCGACATGATCATTGGTTCAGTAATGAAATAAAATTTCTGGTATAGGAAAGGTTGATGGTGAGCTTCTAATTGTCGGACTATGTTGTTTAACTGAACTCAGCAGAAGCTAAGAGGGTCTTTTCATAGTTGTTTAGTGTTCGGCTGATCAGTGACTCGAACACAGAGCTTAATCATATGAAGCTAGAGCCATTTTAACAGACCATCAAACTTTTAGTCCAGTGCCATTGTTTTGTTGATAGCGGAGGATGCTCCTCACTGGATGAGCGTTTCCTTTTCCTGGAGGTTAATTACAGCCTTTACAAAACATTCTTTTCCTTGTTTACCAATAATCAACTTTCACTAGTGGCCTTACCTACCTAATGTGTACTTTCGACTTGATTTTGTAATCGATGAAATAAAATCACATAATTGTCAGCTGCCTTACTGGAATTATTGTAGCCTATGGAAATTTTTGCAGGAAATGTTTCTCCCACCTGAGCAGCTGTCATCTTCTAAGAGTTTAGGTTGCACCAACACTAGATCATAGAACAAAACTCGGTGACAAGTATCAATCAAACTTCCAGAACGTTCTCCTGGTACCTTTGTTGTATTAATAGCTGCAGTAGTGTGGTATTGTGTCAAGGAAAGTTAATTATTTTCTATTTCTTTATTTTTGTGCTAAGGCATATAATTTTACTGAGAGAAGAGATGCATTTGATTTATAAGTAAGTCAATCATACGCAGTTGCTGTTCTGAGAATGGGTCCATTGTTATTCTCGAAGTGGATTCCTTCTGTTATAATTTCTGAAGAAATTTATTTTTTACTTTGAGGTGGTACTAAGCAGCTTTGTTTATCCAATATAATGTTTTTTTGAAGAGGTCATTCATTATTGTAGTTTCTTCTGTTACTATTAACACAACCGGTCATTGCAAAGACGAGACTTGTCTTCAGTAAACGTAGCTTACGTAGCACAGATAATCCCTCCAGATAAATTCCAGGTGGTAAAAGGAGGCCTAAAAAAAGTATCGTGCAATTGCGTAAGATAGTCCATAATTTTTTCTATGTGGCGTACTACATTGATGCATATTGCCTAAAAGGGCCACCCATAATTTTACTGAAACAAGTAGATTCATGCATAAGATCATAGAGATTTTGTTTTACATGTTCTCATACAGGTTGCAATAAGTTTAGTTATCAGCCATAATTTTTTATTGGAAGTTATAAATTATTCTTGGAGTGACTTACTGAATGTTGTACTCTTGATGGTCATGAAGATTGTTGTTTAAGCCTTTGAAAATGGTGCACAAAGTATTTTGTGCGTGTATGTGGTAAGTGCGCTGAACAAATCAAATCGGAAAATAATTTTCTAATTTTGAGTTGGTTTGTCTTGATGTGGTGGTTTACCAGTATGGCCCAATTGATTACTGGCAAACGTCATGAAATGTGACCAGTTAACCATCATGCAACACTTTAATTCAATAGCAAATATTGCGGAAGAAAGAAAGAAGTAATTTAGTGTTAAACGTCCTATCGACTGCAAGACCATAAGAGACGAAGCAGAATCTACAGCACTCAAATGTGGGAAAGGAAATAGATAGTGGCATTTCAAGGGAAAGGCCACAGCATTTGCATTGATCAGTTTAGGAAAAAAAAGGAAAATGTAAACCAGGATGGTTGGGTGGACATTTGAGCCATTGGGCCTTAACTTGATAAAATGAAAATGTTTGGTCCTTAGAAAAAAATGTACAATCAGAGGCTAATGAGTCCTCAGAATGTAACAATATGCATCTGGTGTGACAAAGGTCTTTTGTGCTAAGAAATTGTTCCCAGGGATATGTCCATAGTAGTTAGCATCCGTTGTATTCGTGGTTGTCTGCAAATAATTTCATTGTGTCATTTGAAATAGTAATATGTGCTCATCAAACCAAAGGAGAAAAGTAATTTTTATTTTTATCGCCTCTACGTGTCTTTTCAACAATGATGGGTGGTGTTGATTTCAACTGTCACACAAAACTTTTCGGGCCATCATTTCAAGTTAAGACATGTCACTCGTAGCAACTGGCAAAAAGGAATTCGATAATAAACATTTTCTTGTGTGCAGTCAACAACGATGATGCATGCAGGCATGCAGCATGCAGGCTTAGATTTCCACTCCACACAGAAGTTTCCATTAAGTTATTTCCGTTTCAGACATATGCAAATCTCGCTACAGCTAGTCTAAGCAGATGTTTAATGTGTATTTGTGGTTAGAAAACAATGATAGGTGCTGGATTCAAATCCCAGTGAAGGTACAAAATACTTTCTCAACATTTCAGATTCGCATCTAGCTATATTTGGATATGTAATGTATTATTGCCCTTAGTTAACAATCCTATTACTTGCTGGGTTTGAATCATCTAACACAAAACTTTATGCTATGTCATTTCAACATTTGCACACACATGCTTACATGTGGCCAAAATGATATTTAAGATCTTTCATACTTACTTAAGAGACAATAGTTGCTTAATTGTAATACAAATGTCTTAGTCATGTAATTTAAAGTTGAAACTTAAGTTTCTGGAATGTCATTTATTGCAATAAACTTGAGTTTACAAGTGTTGTAGACTGTCACCTGATTATACCAGGTTTCGTGATATTTACATTATCGTGACATTAGTCTGATTGTGGACTCAGTATTACAGATGAATTTCTTCAAGTAGTGTCTCGTAGTAACCATTTTGTAGAGTGAAATGCCCGTACTGAAAAGAGATCGGAGGGACTGTAAGACTGTAACATTATGTGGGTGCATACAACTTAGGTGGAGTGGAATTCAGGCCGTTGGTATAGATTTGATGGTGATAATACCTGAGCTGACCTCTCCAGTAATTCTGTAATTGAGTTTTTGCAAATGTACCTTCTGGCTGCACTTTGTTTTGAACTACATGTTGTATCGTGTTCGGCGACTGCCGTGGGAAGCTCGGGTGGTGCAGCTGATAGTTACTAGCTTACTGGTCATTCATTTGTATTGACGGGAGCCCTGTCCCAATATGTGGCACATGTCGTCCATATAGTTGCCAGTGTGTGGATGGTCCCTCAGCAGTGCTGGCCATAGGGAGGCACCCCCACATCCCCACGAGGAAACACCAGCCAGCTCACACCCTGCCTCTCTCTGTATGTGCAGCGCACCAGTCGTTACGGAGCTGAGTACCACAACCAGAACCACCACCACCTCCGCCGCTGCCGCCACCTCTGCCAGCGCACTTCGCCAGACACCTGCTGCTGCGCAGCCCACGACTACTCAACCTGATAAGGCCACTGTCTCTCAAATGCGGTGAGTTCCCTCAACACACACACACACACACACACACACACACACACAACATTGTAAGGTAGATCAGAAATAAATACTCAAAAGCATCAGAACATACATTCATGGGTGGTATCCTCAGGAATAGATCATAGTATCATGGGAGAGAGGTTAATTAAGAATAGGTTGGTAGAGAAAATAGCTATTGTCAACAGTTCAGTGACTTATTCTCATCAAGATCAGCAAACCAATGCCAGCAATAATTCATGCAATGTCATCCACAGAAAATTTAGTGGCAGGTAGAGTATGAGTGCACTGAATGTGTAACACAATGTCAAATGAGATAATTGTATGTTACTCTAGATGTATTGGAATGATCTAGCAGAGGTCACACATACACACATTTATGAGACCATTTTTGGTTCTCGTCAGGAATGAGGCAGGAAAAACAACCCAATAATTTGCTATAAAGTTTCTGTTAGTAACAAAAATTACACTCTGCAAGCACCAGCCAGAAGCAAACGTCAGCAGAGCCTTAGCTTGTCAGGGAGTGGTCCACCTTGGTTGCCCCACTGCTGTAACAGCCAGTCCCTGTAACCACAGACATGCGAAACAGAAACTCTGCCTCCTGTTGACAATGTGTCTATCTGTGTGAGCAACAGATTTACAGTGCCATGAGCACCCAGAATCCACTGTCATTTGTGGCATGCATTCCTCTGTCTTTCCCTTCAGTTTTTAACCTCAACAACTACCTCTAGTGCCACGGCAGTTATTCCCTGATGCCTTCAAATATAACTTACTATGCTGACCCTCGTACTTGTCACAGTTTTCCACATATCACAATATCCTCACCTGTTCTGCAAAGACGTTCCACAGTTCTGTTACGAGTTCACCTAGTTTAAACATCCTTGTATAGCACCAAATTTGGAATGCTTAGATTCCCCTCTTGTTTTTTTTCCATAATCCACGATTAATTTTTATGCAGTACTGTGCTCCAAACATACATTAAGGGACATCCAATACAAATTAAGGCCTATCCTTGGTATTAGTAACTTTGTTTTACAAGGAATCTCCTGCTTTCCCATGCAACATTACTCCTTGTGACAACCACGCTCTGTCCCTCAGTGTAAATTAGCTTCATGTGTAATAGTCACTACAAGCAGTCTACTGCGTGGTCCTTAATTCCGATGTAAACATTGCCACCAATGTTATTTCTGCTACTCAGCAATACTTTCCTCTTTCTTCCATTCATTAATCCTGATTTAGTGTTCATTCAACTATTTCTTACATTCATCAACTCTGGTGATTCATTCAGACTTTCAGTGAACACAGAAATATCACCAGTGAATTTTATTAAACAAAATCGTTTTCACCTTCAGTTTTAATTAAATTCCTGGAAGTTTCTTCAATTCCACCAATGATTCTTCAGTGTTCATCTGAACATTTGTGGAGACTACCTGCATCTTTATCTTTAATCATCTTTGATTCAGAGTACCAATTCTTGTTGATTATTGCTCATATTCTATGTTATCTGCTGTACCATATACGTACCTTTTAGAGAAAAAAAAATTCACTGTTTCATGCTGTCAAATGTCAGGTAAAGATCTACAAATCCAATAAATATCTCTTGATTTTTCTCACACATTCCTGCCACTATAAGGTTGAAGGTCAAGTTGTCCTCCCTGGATCCATTACTCCAAATTTAGCATCCTCAAACAGATCATAAGCTTTGTCTTCCATTCTTCTGGATATTGTTATTTTTGTCAGTAAGTTGGATTCATGAGCTGTTTGGCTCATTGTGCGTAAGCTATCACACTTACCAGCGCTTGGTCACTTCTGTAGTGTTTGGATGTCTTTTTCTGGCTGTCTGTTGTTATGAATTGTCTCTCATCGATTATATAGACGAACTTGAAAATTCGTTTGATCGCCATTCAATATCAGATTATCTAGAGCCTCATAGAAGTTAAAATTCACATTCCATTCCTGTGTACTTCAGTATCCTATTTATTTACACACTGAATTCACGTAACAACTCTCTTAAAATTTACTTCACTCATTGTCATAACTAAATTGTGATCTGACTGTACATCTGGTCCTGGGTACACCTTAAAATCCAATATCTGATTCTATAATGTGTGTCTGGTTGTGATGTACTCCAGCTGGAAATGTCTTTACCAACTAAAGCTCTGCCTCCCTCCTTAAGAGCTGAAAATGCCAAGATACCGAAGCAGCCATACAAATGTACTAGCAGCAAGTCAGCCATCATGTGGTGGAATGGTGCAGGAGGGCTCCTCCAAAGGGAGTGCTTGTAATGGTAACACCGACCACCATAAATGGCAGTCAGTGATTACATTAAACCTCTATGAGGAATTTTTGAGAAAGTTGTGACCGTGAGATAACCTAATGGGAACAGAACAAACAATCTGTTTGACTGGGATTCACTTCCAAAACACTCCAGCAGAGTATAACTAACACTAAACAGGTGGGTGAGGAACAGATTTTCCCCAGCACAAAAACAAGTTTAATATTACGTATTAATATGTCGCCATCCTAATTAGGAATTTTTGTCAAACAATGTAATAAAGCTCTAGGCAGTGCTAGGGCTAACCTAACTTTGCTTAACATCTACTAAACTCTTACTTGACATCTGTTCGCACTAGAACACAGTAACCTAACCTTGCAGATAAATGTAGTACTAACTTGGAAGTGAAGACGATGTACCTTGAATGAACTAGATGCAGCAGTTAATACAACTGGTCACCAACACACATGATACTAATAGCATTACTGAACAGCGCAGAGCATGAAATGATTCTGATTTAAATCGGGGTTTATTATGATCATACTCTATAACATCATTGCTTAGTAGAGTTTCTCTATGCCATTACATGAACCAGCTTGCATTAAAATAGCAAACACAGTAAATATTTCTTTCTTGAGCTCAGTTTGAAGCAATTAAACAGAAAGCAAATCTAACTACAGTGGCTCTGGAGGGACCTTTGCTTTGCTTCATTAACCAACTGGCCTAGCACATGAGGGCTATTAAACTTTAATGGTTTGATGAACCATGCTCATTAACAAAACTACTCAAGTGTGTATGGGAAATTGTGAGTATTGTCATGAATAATTATTCATTAAGTGAAGCACAACAAACTATAACTCTTCAAATAACAAGTGTGCTTTGAAAAGCAGTCTTTTAACCTTCTCAAAATATGGTTGACTGTGCAAATGCCAAAAAAATTTTCTATTCAAGTTCAAACACCTACTCATAAAATGAACAGTGATAGAGCTTTGTAATTCTGATCAAAGTGCATAATTAATAATCTTTTTTACTTCTATTCAATATTATTATTCTTTTAACTAACAACTTTACTATTTACTGGTACTTTTTTAAGTAAGGCAAAGTATTTAAGAAAATGATTGCAGATAGATTGAAAACCACACTGGCAGTGTAGTATTTCTCAAACTATAAAACTGAACTTTAAACACAACTCCACACATCAGAAAGTAATCACAACTATTTCTGAATAGTCTTTTCATGATAAATTAGCACACTCGGAATTAAATTCACTAGGATAGGATTCCTGGTGAGGTTTGTGATTTGGGATAATCACAGGTGCAAGACAGAGCTTTTAGCAATACCACGATTATTATGAAAATCAACCAAATTTCGCAAATACCTGGTCCATTTACAGAGTGCCAAATATAAACATTTTGGTGGAAGGCTGGTGGCACTGGTGGCGTGATTTGCAGTGGCTGTTAACATGGCGGCGATGTAGTCATGGCAGTACTGTTGGCCTCGCCCTGTTATAGGTCTTCTGAATTATATTTTTGCAGGGCCGAAAACCGTGCCATTATACATGGTATCACCAAATGCAGAATCAAAGGTGCATAAGTAACACTCTTAGCTCCTCTGCCTCAAAACTGCAAGAATGAGCCACAATGTTCTGCTACTGCTAGCGAGATATTAACCACAGCACTGCTCAAGCCAGACTCCTTAGCCGTCGCAAGGGACAAGTTGCCGCTTGCGTGAACGACACCTTTTCCATTCTGCCAGGCTACTTCTGTAGCTGCAGGGATTCCCCACATTTTTTACATTCAACCCTGCATTCCCTAACTATGGACCAAGTCATTTACAGTGCATTACATAATAATCATTCCAGTAGTTATTTACATTAACAAGCTTAATTTAAACTTTGTTCCAAAAGTTCACATAACTGAAATATGTATACGTTACCAAAGAATTTCCATTACAGATAAAAGACTCTACATACGACAGATACAGCACTCTACATTATCGACATGATCATTGGTTCAGTAATGAAATAAAATTTCTGGTATAGGAAAGGTTGATGGTGAGCTTCTAATTGTCGGACTATGTTGTTTAACTGAACTCAGCAGAAGCTAAGAGGGTCTTTTCATAGTTGTTTAGTGTTCGGCTGATCAGTGACTCGAACACAGAGCTTAATCATATGAAGCTAGAGCCATTTTAACAGACCATCAAACTTTTAGTCCAGTGCCATTGTTTTGTTGATAGCGGAGGATGCTCCTCACTGGATGAGCGTTTCCTTTTCCTGGAGGTTAATTACAGCCTTTACAAAACATTCTTTTCCTTGTTTACCAATAATCAACTTTCACTAGTGGCCTTACCTACCTAATGTGTACTTTCGACTTGATTTTGTAATCGATGAAATAAAATCACATAATTGTCAGCTGCCTTACTGGAATTATTGTAGCCTATGGAAATTTTTGCAGGAAATGTTTCTCCCACCTGAGCAGCTGTCATCTTCTAAGAGTTTAGGTTGCACCAACACTAGATCATAGAACAAAACTCGGTGACAAGTATCAATCAAACTTCCAGAACGTTCTCCTGGTACCTTTGTTGTATTAATAGCTGCAGTAGTGTGGTATTGTGTCAAGGAAAGTTAATTATTTTCTATTTCTTTATTTTTGTGCTAAGGCATATAATTTTACTGAGAGAAGAGATGCATTTGATTTATAAGTAAGTCAATCATACGCAGTTGCTGTTCTGAGAATGGGTCCATTGTTATTCTCGAAGTGGATTCCTTTTGTTATAATTTCTGAAGAAATTTATTTTTTACTTTGAGGTGGTACTAAGCAGCTTTGTTTATCCAATATAATGTTTTTTTGAAGAGGTCATTCATTATTGTAGTTTCTTCTGTTACTATTAACACAACCGGTCATTGCAAAGACGAGACTTGTCTTCAGTAAACGTAGCTTACGTAGCACAGATAATCCCTCCAGATAAATTCCAGGTGGTAAAAGGAGGCCTAAAAAAAGTATCGTGCAATTGCGTAAGATAGTCCATAATTTTTTCTATGTGGCGTACTACATTGATGCATATTGCCTAAAAGGGCCACCCATAATTTTACTGAAACAAGTAGATTCATGCATAAGATCATAGAGATTTTGTTTTACATGTTCTCATACAGGTTGCAATAAGTTTAGTTATCAGCCATAATTTTTTATTGGAAGTTATAAATTATTCTTGGAGTGACTTACTGAATGTTGTACTCTTGATGGTCATGAAGATTGTTGTTTAAGCCTTTGAAAATGGTGCACAAAGTATTTTGTGCGTGTATGTGGTAAGTGCGCTGAACAAATCAAATCGGAAAATAATTTTCTAATTTTGAGTTGGTTTGTCTTGATGTGGTGGTTTACCAGTATGGCCCAATTGATTACTGGCAAACGTCATGAAATGTGACCAGTTAACCATCATGCAACACTTTAATTCAATAGCAAATATTGCGGAAGAAAGAAAGAAGTAATTTAGTGTTAAACGTCCTATCGACTGCAAGACCATAAGAGACGAAGCAGAATCTACAGCACTCAAATGTGGGAAAGGAAATAGATAGTGGCATTTCAAGGGAAAGGCCACAGCATTTGCATTGATCAGTTTAGGAAAAAAAAGGAAAATGTAAACCAGGATGGTTGGGTGGACATTTGAGCCATTGGGCCTTAACTTGATAAAATGAAAATGTTTGGTCCTTAGAAAAAAATGTACAATCAGAGGCTAATGAGTCCTCAGAATGTAACAATATGCATCTGGTGTGACAAAGGTCTTTTGTGCTAAGAAATTGTTCCCAGGGATATGTCCATAGTAGTTAGCATCCGTTGTATTCGTGGTTGTCTGCAAATAATTTCATTGTGTCATTTGAAATAGTAATATGTGCTCATCAAACCAAAGGAGAAAAGTAATTTTTATTTTTATCGCCTCTACGTGTCTTTTCAACGATGATGGGTGGTGTTGATTTCAACTGTCACACAAAACTTTTCGGGCCATCATTTCAAGTTAAGACATGTCACTCGTAGCAACTGGCAAAAAGGAATTCGATAATAAACATTTTCTTGTGTGCAGTCAACAACGATGATGCATGCAGGCATGCAGCATGCAGGCTTAGATTTCCACTCCACACAGAAGTTTCCATTAAGTTATTTCCGTTTCAGACATATGCAAATCTCGCTACAGCTAGTCTAAGCAGATGTTTAATGTGTATTTGTGGTTAGAAAACAATGATAGGTGCTGGATTCAAATCCCAGTGAAGGTACAAAATACTTTCTCAACATTTCAGATTCGCATCTAGCTATATTTGGATATGTAATGTATTATTGCCCTTAGTTAACAATCCTATTACTTGCTGGGTTTGAATCATCTAACACAATACTTTATGCTATGTCATTTCAACATTTGCACACACATGCTTACATGTGGCCAAAATGATATTTAAGATCTTTCATACTTACTTAAGAGACAATAGTTGCTTAATTGTAATACAAATGTCTTAGTCATGTAATTTAAAGTTGAAACTTAAGTTTCTGGAATGTCATTTATTGCAATAAACTTGAGTTTACAAGTGTTGTAGACTGTCACCTGATTATACCAGGTTTCGTGATATTTACATTATCGTGACATTAGTCTGATTGTGGACTCAGTATTACAGATGAATTTCTTCAAGTAGTGTCTCGTAGTAACCATTTTGTAGAGTGAAATGCCCGTACTGAAAAGAGATCGGAGGGACTGTAAGACTGTAACATTATGTGGGTGCATACAACTTAGGTGGAGTGGAATTCAGGCCGTTGGTATAGATTTGATGGTGATAATACCTGAGCTGACCTCTCCAGTAATTCTGTAATTGAGTTTTTGCAAATGTATGTACCTTCTGGCTGCACTTTGTTTTGAACTACATGTTGTATCGTGTTCGGCGACTGCCGTGGGAAGCTCGGGTGGTGCAGCTGATAGTTACTAGCTTACTGGTCATTCATTTGTATTGACGGGAGCCCTGTCCCAATATGTGGCACATGTTTTCCATATAGTTGCCAGTGTGTGGATGGTCCCTCAGCAGTGCTGGCCATAGGGAGGCACCCCCACATCCCCACGAGGAAACACCAGCCAGCTCACACCCTGCCTCTCTCTGTATGTGCAGCGCACCAGTCGTTACGGAGCTGAGTACCACAACCAGAACCACCACCACCTCCGCCGCTGCCGCCACCTCTGCCAGCGCACTTCGCCAGACACCTGCTGCTGCGCAGCCCACGACTACTCAACCTGATAAGGCCACTGTCTCTCAAATGCGGTGAGTTCCCTCAACACACACACACACACACACACACACACACACACAACATTGTAAGGTAGATCAGAAATAAATACTCAAAAGCATCAGAACATACATTCATGGGTGGTATCCTCAGGAATAGATCATAGTATCATGGGAGAGAGGTTAATTAAGAATAGGTTGGTAGAGAAAATAGCTATTGTCAACAGTTCAGTGACTTATTCTCATCAAGATCAGCAAACCAATGCCAGCAATAATTCATGCAATGTCATCCACAGAAAATTTAGTGGCAGGTAGAGTATGAGTGCACTGAATGTGTAACACAATGTCAAATGAGATAATTGTATGTTACTCTAGATGTATTGGAATGATCTAGCAGAGGTCACACATACACACATTTATGAGACCATTTTTGGTTCTCGTCAGGAATGAGGCAGGAAAAACAACCCAATAATTTGCTATAAAGTTTCTGTTAGTAACAAAAATTACACTCTGCAAGCACCAGCCAGAAGCAAACGTCAGCAGAGCCTTAGCTTGTCAGGGAGTGGTCCACCTTGGTTGCCCCACTGCTGTAACAGCCAGTCCCTGTAACCACAGACATGCGAAACAGAAACTCTGCCTCCTGTTGACAATGTGTCTATCTGTGTGAGCAACAGATTTACAGTGCCATGAGCACCCAGAATCCACTGTCATTTGTGGCATGCATTCCTCTGTCTTTCCCTTCAGTTTTTAACCTCAACAACTACCTCTAGTGCCACGGCAGTTATTCCCTGATGCCTTCAAATATAACTTACTATGCTGACCCTCGTACTTGTCACAGTTTTCCACATATCACAATATCCTCACCTGTTCTGCAAAGACGTTCCACAGTTCTGTTACGAGTTCACCTAGTTTAAACATCCTTGTATAGCACCAAATTTGGAATGCTTAGATTCCCCTCTTGTTTTTTTTTCCATAATCCACGATTAATTTTTATGCAGTACTGTGCTCCAAACATACATTAAGGGACATCCAATACAAATTAAGGCCTATCCTTGGTATTAGTAACTTTGTTTTACAAGGAATCTCCTGCTTTCCCATGCAACATTACTCCTTGTGACAACCACGCTCTGTCCCTCAGTGTAAATTAGCTTCATGTGTAATAGTCACTACAAGCAGTCTACTGCGTGGTCCTTAATTCCGATGTAAACATTGCCACCAATGTTATTTCTGCTACTCAGCAATACTTTCCTCTTTCTTCCATTCATTAATCCTGATTTAGTGTTCATTCAACTATTTCTTACATTCATCAACTCTGGTGATTCATTCAGACTTTCAGTGAACACAGAAATATCACCAGTGAATTTTATTAAACAAAATCGTTTTCACCTTCAGTTTTAATTAAATTCCTGGAAGTTTCTTCAATTCCACCAATGATTCTTCAGTGTTCATCTGAACATTTGTGGAGACTACCTGCATCTTTATCTTTAATCATCTTTGATTCAGAGTACCAATTCTTGTTGATTATTGCTCATATTCTATGTTATCTGCTGTACCATATACGTACCTTTTAGAGAAAAAAAAATTCACTGTTTCATGCTGTCAAATGTCAGGTAAAGATCTACAAATCCAATAAATATCTCTTGATTTTTCTCACACATTCCTGCCACTATAAGGTTGAAGGTCAAGTTGTCCTCCCTGGATCCATTACTCCAAATTTAGCATCCTCAAACAGATCATAAGCTTTGTCTTCCATTCTTCTGGATATTGTTATTTTTGTCAGTAAGTTGGATTCATGAGCTGTTTGGCTCATTGTGCGTAAGCTATCACACTTACCAGCGCTTGGTCACTTCTGTAGTGTTTGGATGTCTTTTTCTGGCTGTCTGTTGTTATGAATTGTCTCTCATCGATTATATAGACGAACTTGAAAATTCGTTTGATCGCCATTCAATATCAGATTATCTAGAGCCTCATAGAAGTTAAAATTCACATTCCATTCCTGTGTACTTCAGTATCCTATTTATTTACACACTGAATTCACGTAACAACTCTCTTAAAATTTACTTCACTCATTGTCATAACTAAATTGTGATCTGACTGTACATCTGGTCCTGGGTACACCTTAAAATCCAATATCTGATTCTATAATGTGTGTCTGGTTGTGATGTACTCCAGCTGGAAATGTCTTTACCAACTAAAGCTCTGCCTCCCTCCTTAAGAGCTGAAAATGCCAAGATACCGAAGCAGCCATACAAATGTACTAGCAGCAAGTCAGCCATCATGTGGTGGAATGGTGCAGGAGGGCTCCTCCAAAGGGAGTGCTTGTAATGGTAACACCGACCACCATAAATGGCAGTCAGTGATTACATTAAACCTCTATGAGGAATTTTTGAGAAAGTTGTGACCGTGAGATAACCTAATGGGAACAGAACAAACAATCTGTTTGACTGGGATTCACTTCCAAAACACTCCAGCAGAGTATAACTAACACTAAACAGGTGGGTGAGGAACAGATTTTCCCCAGCACAAAAACAAGTTTAATATTACGTATTAATATGTCGCCATCCTAATTAGGAATTTTTGTCAAACAATGTAATAAAGCTCTAGGCAGTGCTAGGGCTAACCTAACTTTGCTTAACATCTACTAAACTCTTACTTGACATCTGTTCGCACTAGAACACAGTAACCTAACCTTGCAGATAAATGTAGTACTAACTTGGAAGTGAAGACGATGTACCTTGAATGAACTAGATGCAGCAGTTAATACAACTGGTCACCAACACACATGATACTAATAGCATTACTGAACAGCGCAGAGCATGAAATGATTCTGATTTAAATCGGGGTTTATTATGATCATACTCTATAACATCATTGCTTAGTAGAGTTTCTCTATGCCATTACATGAACCAGCTTGCATTAAAATAGCAAACACAGTAAATATTTCTTTCTTGAGCTCAGTTTGAAGCAATTAAACAGAAAGCAAATCTAACTACAGTGGCTCTGGAGGGACCTTTGCTTTGCTTCATTGACCAACTGGCCTAGCACATGAGGGCTATTAAACTTTAATGGTTTGATGAACCATGCTCATTAACAAAAGTACTCAAGTGTGTATGGGAAATTGTGAGTATTGTCATGAATAATTATTCATTAAGTGAAGCACAACAAACTATAACTCTTCAAATAACAAGTGTGCTTTGAAAAGCAGTCTTTTAACCTTCTCAAAATATGGTTGACTGTGCAAATGCCAAAAAAATTTTATATTCAAGTTCAAACACCTACTCATAAAATGAACAGTGATAGAGCTTTGTAATTCTGATCAAAGTGCATAATTAATAATCTTTTTTACTTCTATTCAATATTATTATTCTTTTAACTAACAACTTTACTATTTACTGGTACTTTTTTAAGTAAGGCAAAGTATTTAAGAAAATGATTGCAGATAGATTGAAAACCACACTGGCAGTGTAGTATTTCTCAAACTATAAAACTGAACTTTAAACACAACTCCACACATCAGAAAGTAATCACAACTATTTCTGAATAGTCTTTTCATGATAAATTAGCACACTCGGAATTAAATTCACTAGGATAGGATTCCTGGTGAGGTTTGTGATTTGGGATAATCACAGGTGCAAGACAGAGCTTTTAGCAATACCACGATTATTATGAAAATCAACCAAATTTCGCAAATACCTGGTCCATTTACAGAGTGCCAAATATAAACATTTTGGTGGAAGGCTGGTGGCACTGGTGGCGTGATTTGCAGTGGCTGTTAACATGGCGGCGATGTAGTCATGGCAGTACTGTTGGCCTCGCCCTGTTATAGGTCTTCTGAATTATATTTTTGCAGGGCCGAAAACCGTGCCATTATACATGGTATCACCAAATGCAGAATCAAAGGTGCATAAGTAACACTCTTAGCTCCTCTGCCTCAAAACTGCAAGAATGAGCCACAATGTTCTGCTACTGCTAGCGAGATATTAACCACAGCACTGCTCAAGCCAGACTCCTTAGCCGTCGCAAGGGACAAGTTGCCGCTTGCGTGAACGACACCTTTTCCATTCTGCCAGGCTACTTCTGTAGCTGCAGGGATTCCCCACATTTTTTACATTCAACCCTGCATTCCCTAACTATGGACCAAGTCATTTACAGTGCATTACATAATAATCATTCCAGTAGTTATTTACATTAACAAGCTTAATTTAAACTTTGTTCCAAAAGTTCACATAACTGAAATATGTATACGTTACCAAAGAATTTCCATTACAGATAAAAGACTCTACATACGACAGATACAGCACTCTACATTATCGACATGATCATTGGTTCAGTAATGAAATAAAATTTCTGGTATAGGAAAGGTTGATGGTGAGCTTCTAATTGTCGGACTATGTTGTTTAACTGAACTCAGCAGAAGCTAAGAGGGTCTTTTCATAGTTGTTTAGTGTTCGGCTGATCAGTGACTCGAACACAGAGCTTAATCATATGAAGCTAGAGCCATTTTAACAGACCATCAAACTTTTAGTCCAGTGCCATTGTTTTGTTGATAGCGGAGGATGCTCCTCACTGGATGAGCGTTTCCTTTTCCTGGAGGTTAATTACAGCCTTTACAAAACATTCTTTTCCTTGTTTACCAATAATCAACTTTCACTAGTGGCCTTACCTACCTAATGTGTACTTTCGACTTGATTTTGTAATCGATGAAATAAAATCACATAATTGTCAGCTGCCTTACTGGAATTATTGTAGCCTATGGAAATTTTTGCAGGAAATGTTTCTCCCACCTGAGCAGCTGTCATCTTCTAAGAGTTTAGGTTGCACCAACACTAGATCATAGAACAAAACTCGGTGACAAGTATCAATCAAACTTCCAGAACGTTCTCCTGGTACCTTTGTTGTATTAATAGCTGCAGTAGTGTGGTATTGTGTCAAGGAAAGTTAATTATTTTCTATTTCTTTATTTTTGTGCTAAGGCATATAATTTTACTGAGAGAAGAGATGCATTTGATTTATAAGTAAGTCAATCATACGCAGTTGCTGTTCTGAGAATGGGTCCATTGTTATTCTCGAAGTGGATTCCTTCTGTTATAATTTCTGAAGAAATTTATTTTTTACTTTGAGGTGGTACTAAGCAGCTTTGTTTATCCAATATAATGTTTTTTTGAAGAGGTCATTCATTATTGTAGTTTCTTCTGTTACTATTAACACAACCGGTCATTGCAAAGACGAGACTTGTCTTCAGTAAACGTAGCTTACGTAGCACAGATAATCCCTCCAGATAAATTCCAGGTGGTAAAAGGAGGCCTAAAAAAAGTATCGTGCAATTGCGTAAGATAGTCCATAATTTTTTCTATGTGGCGTACTACATTGATGCATATTGCCTAAAAGGGCCACCCATAATTTTACTGAAACAAGTAGATTCATGCATAAGATCATAGAGATTTTGTTTTACATGTTCTCATACAGGTTGCAATAAGTTTAGTTATCAGCCATAATTTTTTATTGGAAGTTATAAATTATTCTTGGAGTGACTTACTGAATGTTGTACTCTTGATGGTCATGAAGATTGTTGTTTAAGCCTTTGAAAATGGTGCACAAAGTATTTTGTGCGTGTATGTGGTAAGTGCGCTGAAGAAATCAAATCGGAAAATAATTTTCTAATTTTGAGTTGGTTTGTCTTGATGTGGTGGTTTACCAGTATGGCCCAATTGATTACTGGCAAACGTCATGAAATGTGACCAGTTAACCATCATGCAACACTTTAATTCAATAGCAAATATTGCGGAAGAAAGAAAGAAGTAATTTAGTGTTAAACGTCCTATCGACTGCAAGACCATAAGAGACGAAGCAGAATCTACAGCACTCAAATGTGGGAAAGGAAATAGATAGTGGCATTTCAAGGGAAAGGCCACAGCATTTGCATTGATCAGTTTAGGAAAAAAAAGGAAAATGTAAACCAGGATGGTTGGGTGGACATTTGAGCCATTCGGCCTTAACTTGATAAAATGAAAATGTTTGGTCCTTAGAAAAAAATGTACAATCAGAGGCTAATGAGTCCTCAGAATGTAACAATATGCATCTGGTGTGACAAAGGTCTTTTGTGCTAAGAAATTGTTCCCAGGGATATGTCCATAGTAGTTAGCATCCGTTGTATTCGTGGTTGTCTGCAAATAATTTCATTGTGTCATTTGAAATAGTAATATGTGCTCATCAAACCAAAGGAGAAAAGTAATTTTTATTTTTATCGCCTCTACGTGTCTTTTCAACAATGATGGGTGGTGTTGATTTCAACTGTCACACAAAACTTTTCGGGCCATCATTTCAAGTTAAGACATGTCACTCGTAGCAACTGGCAAAAAGGAATTCGATAATAAACATTTTCTTGTGTGCAGTCAACAACGATGATGCATGCAGGCATGCAGCATGCAGGCTTAGATTTCCACTCCACACAGAAGTTTCCATTAAGTTATTTCCGTTTCAGACATATGCAAATCTCGCTACAGCTAGTCTAAGCAGATGTTTAATGTGTATTTGTGGTTAGAAAACAATGATAGGTGCTGGATTCAAATCCCAGTGAAGGTACAAAATACTTTCTCAACATTTCAGATTCGCATCTAGCTATATTTGGATATGTAATGTATTATTGCCCTTAGTTAACAATCCTATTACTTGCTGGGTTTGAATCATCTAACACAAAACTTTATGCTATGTCATTTCAACATTTGCACACACATGCTTACATGTGGCCAAAATGATATTTAAGATCTTTCATACTTACTTAAGAGACAATAGTTGCTTAATTGTAATACAAATGTCTTAGTCATGTAATTTAAAGTTGAAACTTAAGTTTCTGGAATGTCATTTATTGCAATAAACTTGAGTTTACAAGTGTTGTAGACTGTCACCTGATTATACCAGGTTTCGTGATATTTACATTATCGTGACATTAGTCTGATTGTGGACTCGGTATTACAGATGAATTTCTTCAAGTAGTGTCTCGTAGTAACCATTTTGTAGAGTGAAATGCCCGTACTGAAAAGAGATCGGAGGGACTGTAAGACTGTAACATTATGTGGGTGCATACAACTTAGGTGGAGTGGAATTCAGGCCGTTGGTATAGATTTGATGGTGATAATACCTGAGCTGACCTCTCCAGTAATTCTGTAATTGAGTTTTTGCAAATGTATGTACCTTCTGGCTGCACTTTGTTTTGAACTACATGTTGTATCGTGTTCGGCGACTGCCGTGGGAAGCTCGGGTGGTGCAGCTGATAGTTACTAGCTTACTGGTCATTCATTTGTATTGACGGGAGCCCTGTCCCAATATGTGGCACATGTCGTCCATATAGTTGCCAGTGTGTGGATGGTCCCTCAGCAGTGCTGGCCATAGGGAGGCACCCCCACATCCCCACGAGGAAACACCAGCCAGCTCACACCCTGCCTCTCTCTGTATGTGCAGCGCACCAGTCGTTACGGAGCTGAGTACCACAACCAGAACCACCACCACCTCCGCCGCTGCCGCCACCTCTGCCAGCGCACTTCGCCAGACACCTGCTGCTGCGCAGCCCACGACTACTCAACCTGATAAGGCCACTGTCTCTCAAATGCGGTGAGTTCCCTCAACACACACACACACACACACACACACACACACACACACACAACATTGTAAGGTAGATCAGAAATAAATACTCAAAAGCATCAGAACATACATTCATGGGTGGTATCCTCAGGAATAGATCATAGTATCATGGGAGAGAGGTTAATTAAGAATAGGTTGGTAGAGAAAATAGCTATTGTCAACAGTTCAGTGACTTATTCTCATCAAGATCAGCAAACCAATGCCAGCAATAATTCATGCAATGTCATCCACAGAAAATTTAGTGGCAGGTAGAGTATGAGTGCACTGAATGTGTAACACAATGTCAAATGAGATAATTGTATGTTACTCTAGATGTATTGGAATGATCTAGCAGGGGTCACACATACACACATTTATGAGACCATTTTTGGTTCTCGTCAGGAATGAGGCAGGAAAAACAACCCAATAATTTGCTATAAAGTTTCTGTTAGTAACAAAAATTACACTCTGCAAGCACCAGCCAGAAGCAAACGTCAGCAGAGCCTTAGCTTGTCAGGGAGTGGTCCACCTTGGTTGCCCCACTGCTGTAACAGCCAGTCCCTGTAACCACAGACATGCGAAACAGAAACTCTGCCTCCTGTTGACAATGTGTCTATCTGTGTGAGCAACAGATTTACAGTGCCATGAGCACCCAGAATCCACTGTCATTTGTGGCATGCATTCCTCTGTCTTTCCCTTCAGTTTTTAACCTCAACAACTACCTCTAGTGCCACGGCAGTTATTCCCTGATGCCTTCAAATATAACTTACTATGCTGACCCTCGTACTTGTCACAGTTTTCCACATATCACAATATCCTCACCTGTTCTGCAGAGACGTTCCACAGTTCTGTTATGAGTTCACCTAGTTTAAACATCCTTGTATAGCACCAAATTTGGAATGCTTAGATTCCCCTCTTGTTTTTTTCCATAATCCACGATTAATTTTTATGCAGTACTGTGCTCCAAACATACATTAAGGGACATCCAATACAAATTAAGGCCTATCCTTGGTATTAGTAACTTTGTTTTACAAGGAATCTCCTGCTTTCCCATGCAACATTACTCCTTGTGACAACCACGCTCTGTCCCTCAGTGTAAATTAGCTTCATGTGTAATAGTCACTACAAGCAGTCTACTGCGTGGTCCTTAATTCCGATGTAAACATTGCCACCAATGTTATTTCTGCTACTCAGCAATACTTTCCTCTTTCTTCCATTCATTAATCCTGATTTAGTGTTCATTCAACTATTTCTTACATTCATCAACTCTGGTGATTCATTCAGACTTTCAGTGAACACAGAAATATCACCAGTGAATTTTATTAAACAAAATCGTTTTCACCTTCAGTTTTAATTAAATTCCTGGAAGTTTCTTCAATTCCACCAATGATTCTTCAGTGTTCATCTGAACATTTGTGGAGACTACCTGCATCTTTATCTTTAATCATCTTTGATTCAGAGTACCAATTCTTGTTGATTATTGCTCATATTCTATGTTATCTGCTGTACCATATACGTACCTTTTAGAGAAAAAAAAATTCACTGTTTCATGCTGTCAAATGTCAGGTAAAGATCTACAAATCCAATAAATATCTCTTGATTTTTCTCACACATTCCTGCCACTATAAGGTTGAAGGTCAAGTTGTCCTCCCTGGATCCATTACTCCAAATTTAGCATCCTCAAACAGATCATAAGCTTTGTCTTCCATTCTTCTGGATATTGTTATTTTTGTCAGTAAGTTGGATTCATGAGCTGTTTGGCTCATTGTGCGTAAGCTATCACACTTACCAGCGCTTGGTCACTTCTGTAGTGTTTGGATGTCTTTTTCTGGCTGTCTGTTGTTATGAATTGTCTCTCATCGATTATATAGACGAACTTGAAAATTCGTTTGATCGCCATTCAATATCAGATTATCTAGAGCCTCATAGAAGTTAAAATTCACATTCCATTCCTGTGTACTTCAGTATCCTATTTATTTACACACTGAATTCACGTAACAACTCTCTTAAAATTTACTTCACTCATTGTCATAACTAAATTGTGATCTGACTGTACATCTGGTCCTGGGTACACCTTAAAATCCAATATCTGATTCTATAATGTGTGTCTGGTTGTGATGTACTCCAGCTGGAAATGTCTTTACCAACTAAAGCTCTGCCTCCCTCCTTAAGAGCTGAAAATGCCAAGATACCGAAGCAGCCATACAAATGTACTAGCAGCAAGTCAGCCATCATGTGGTGGAATGGTGCAGGAGGGCTCCTCCAAAGGGAGTGCTTGTAATGGTAACACCGACCACCATAAATGGCAGTCAGTGATTACATTAAACCTCTATGAGGAATTTTTGAGAAAGTTGTGACCGTGAGATAACCTAATGGGAACAGAACAAACAATCTGTTTGACTGGGATTCACTTCCAAAACACTCCAGCAGAGTATAACTAACACTAAACAGGTGGGTGAGGAACAGATTTTCCCCAGCACAAAAACAAGTTTAATATTACGTATTAATATGTCGCCATCCTAATTAGGAATTTTTGTCAAACAATGTAATAAAGCTCAAGGCAGTGCTAGGGCTAACCTAACTTTGCTTAACATCTACTAAACTCTTACTTGACATCTGTTCGCACTAGAACACAGTAACCTAACCTTGCAGATAAATGTAGTACTAACTTGGAAGTGAAGACGATGTACCTTGAATGAACTAGATGCAGCAGTTAATACAACTGGTCACCAACACACATGATACTAATAGCATTACTGAACAGCGCAGAGCATGAAATGATTCTGATTTAAATCGGGGTTTATTATGATCATACTCTATAACATCATTGCTTAGTAGAGTTTCTCTATGCCATTACATGAACCAGCTTGCATTAAAATAGCAAACACAGTAAATATTTCTTTCTTGAGCTCAGTTTGAAGCAATTAAACAGAAAGCAAATCTAACTACAGTGGCTCTGGAGGGACCTTTGCTTTGCTTCATTAACCAACTGGCCTAGCACATGAGGGCTATTAAACTTTAATGGTTTGATGAACCATGCTCATTAACAAAACTACTCAAGTGTGTATGGGAAATTGTGAGTATTGTCATGAATAATTATTCATTAAGTGAAGCACAACAAACTATAACTCTTCAAATAACAAGTGTGCTTTGAAAAGCAGTCTTTTAACCTTCTCAAAATATGGTTGACTGTGCAAATGCCAAAAAAATTTTATATTCAAGTTCAAACACCTACTCATAAAATGAACAGTGATAGAGCTTTGTAATTCTGATCAAAGTGCATAATTAATAATCTTTTTTACTTCTATTCAATATTATTATTCTTTTAACTAACAACTTTACTATTTACTGGTACTTTTTTAAGTAAGGCAAAGTATTTAAGAAAATGATTGCAGATAGATTGAAAACCACACTGGCAGTGTAGTATTTCTCAAACTATAAAACTGAACTTTAAACACAACTCCACACATCAGAAAGTAATCACAACTATTTCTGAATAGTCTTTTCATGATAAATTAGCACACTCGGAATTAAATTCACTAGGATAGGATTCCTGGTGAGGTTTGTGATTTGGGATAATCACAGGTGCAAGACAGAGCTTTTAGCAATACCACGATTATTATGAAAATCAACCAAATTTCGCAAATACCTGGTCCATTTACAGAGTGCCAAATATAAACATTTTGGTGGAAGGCTGGTGGCACTGGTGGCGTGATTTGCAGTGGCTGTTAACATGGCGGCGATGTAGTCATGGCAGTACTGTTGGCCTCGCCCTGTTATAGGTCTTCTGAATTATATTTTTGCAGGGCCGAAAACCGTGCCATTATACATGGTATCACCAAATGCAGAATCAAAGGTGCATAAGTAACACTCTTAGCTCCTCTGCCTCAAAACTGCAAGAATGAGCCACAATGTTCTGCTACTGCTAGCGAGATATTAACCACAGCACTGCTCAAGCCAGACTCCTTAGCCGTCGCAAGGGACAAGTTGCCGCTTGCGTGAACGACACCTTTTCCATTCTGCCAGGCTACTTCTGTAGCTGCAGGGATTCCCCACATTTTTTACATTCAACCCTGCATTCCCTAACTATGGACCAAGTCATTTACAGTGCATTACATAATAATCATTCCAGTAGTTATTTACATTAACAAGCTTAATTTAAACTTTGTTCCAAAAGTTCACATAACTGAAATATGTATACGTTACCAAAGAATTTCCATTACAGATAAAAGACTCTACATACGACAGATACAGCACTCTACATTATCGACATGATCATTGGTTCAGTAATGAAATAAAATTTCTGGTATAGGAAAGGTTGATGGTGAGCTTCTAATTGTCGGACTATGTTGTTTAACTGAACTCAGCAGAAGCTAAGAGGGTCTTTTCATAGTTGTTTAGTGTTCGGCTGATCAGTGACTCGAACACAGAGCTTAATCATATGAAGCTAGAGCCATTTTAACAGACCATCAAACTTTTAGTCCAGTGCCATTGTTTTGTTGATAGCGGAGGATGCTCCTCACTGGATGAGCGTTTCCTTTTCCTGGAGGTTAATTACAGCCTTTACAAAACATTCTTTTCCTTGTTTACCAATAATCAACTTTCACTAGTGGCCTTACCTACCTAATGTGTACTTTCGACTTGATTTTGTAATCGATGAAATAAAATCACATAATTGTCAGCTGCCTTACTGGAATTATTGTAGCCTATGGAAATTTTTGCAGGAAATGTTTCTCCCACCTGAGCAGCTGTCATCTTCTAAGAGTTTAGGTTGCACCAACACTAGATCATAGAACAAAACTCGGTGACAAGTATCAATCAAACTTCCAGAACGTTCTCCTGGTACCTTTGTTGTATTAATAGCTGCAGTAGTGTGGTATTGTGTCAAGGAAAGTTAATTATTTTCTATTTCTTTATTTTTGTGCTAAGGCATATAATTTTACTGAGAGAAGAGATGCATTTGATTTATAAGTAAGTCAATCATACGCAGTTGCTGTTCTGAGAATGGGTCCATTGTTATTCTCGAAGTGGATTCCTTTTGTTATAATTTCTGAAGAAATTTATTTTTTACTTTGAGGTGGTACTAAGCAGCTTTGTTTATCCAATATAATGTTTTTTTGAAGAGGTCATTCATTATTGTAGTTTCTTCTGTTACTATTAACACAACCGGTCATTGCAAAGACGAGACTTGTCTTCAGTAAACGTAGCTTACGTAGCACAGATAATCCCTCCAGATAAATTCCAGGTGGTAAAAGGAGGCCTAAAAAAAGTATCGTGCAATTGCGTAAGATAGTCCATAATTTTTTCTATGTGGCGTACTACATTGATGCATATTGCCTAAAAGGGCCACCCATAATTTTACTGAAACAAGTAGATTCATGCATAAGATCATAGAGATTTTGTTTTACATGTTCTCATACAGGTTGCAATAAGTTTAGTTATCAGCCATAATTTTTTATTGGAAGTTATAAATTATTCTTGGAGTGACTTACTGAATGTTGTACTCTTGATGGTCATGAAGATTGTTGTTTAAGCCTTTGAAAATGGTGCACAAAGTATTTTGTGCGTGTATGTGGTAAGTGCGCTGAACAAATCAAATCGGAAAATAATTTTCTAATTTTGAGTTGGTTTGTCTTGATGTGGTGGTTTACCAGTATGGCCCAATTGATTACTGGCAAACGTCATGAAATGTGACCAGTTAACCATCATGCAACACTTTAATTCAATAGCAAATATTGCGGAAGAAAGAAAGAAGTAATTTAGTGTTAAACGTCCTATCGACTGCAAGACCATAAGAGACGAAGCAGAATCTACAGCACTCAAATGTGGGAAAGGAAATAGATAGTGGCATTTCAAGGGAAAGGCCACAGCATTTGCATTGATCAGTTTAGGAAAAAAAAGGAAAATGTAAACCAGGATGGTTGGGTGGACATTTGAGCCATTGGGCCTTAACTTGATAAAATGAAAATGTTTGGTCCTTAGAAAAAAATGTACAATCAGAGGCTAATGAGTCCTCAGAATGTAACAATATGCATCTGGTGTGACAAAGGTCTTTTGTGCTAAGAAATTGTTCCCAGGGATATGTCCATAGTAGTTAGCATCCGTTGTATTCGTGGTTGTCTGCAAATAATTTCATTGTGTCATTTGAAATAGTAATATGTGCTCATCAAACCAAAGGAGAAAAGTAATTTTTATTTTTATCGCCTCTACGTGTCTTTTCAACGATGATGGGTGGTGTTGATTTCAACTGTCACACAAAACTTTTCGGGCCATCATTTCAAGTTAAGACATGTCACTCGTAGCAACTGGCAAAAAGGAATTCGATAATAAACATTTTCTTGTGTGCAGTCAACAACGATGATGCATGCAGGCATGCAGCATGCAGGCTTAGATTTCCACTCCACACAGAAGTTTCCATTAAGTTATTTCCGTTTCAGACATATGCAAATCTCGCTACAGCTAGTCTAAGCAGATGTTTAATGTGTATTTGTGGTTAGAAAACAATGATAGGTGCTGGATTCAAATCCCAGTGAAGGTACAAAATACTTTCTCAACATTTCAGATTCGCATCTAGCTATATTTGGATATGTAATGTATTATTGCCCTTAGTTAACAATCCTATTACTTGCTGGGTTTGAATCATCTAACACAATACTTTATGCTATGTCATTTCAACATTTGCACACACATGCTTACATGTGGCCAAAATGATATTTAAGATCTTTCATACTTACTTAAGAGACAATAGTTGCTTAATTGTAATACAAATGTCTTAGTCATGTAATTTAAAGTTGAAACTTAAGTTTCTGGAATGTCATTTATTGCAATAAACTTGAGTTTACAAGTGTTGTAGACTGTCACCTGATTATACCAGGTTTCGTGATATTTACATTATCGTGACATTAGTCTGATTGTGGACTCAGTATTACAGATGAATTTCTTCAAGTAGTGTCTCGTAGTAACCATTTTGTAGAGTGAAATGCCCGTACTGAAAAGAGATCGGAGGGACTGTAAGACTGTAACATTATGTGGGTGCATACAACTTAGGTGGAGTGGAATTCAGGCCGTTGGTATAGATTTGATGGTGATAATACCTGAGCTGACCTCTCCAGTAATTCTGTAATTGAGTTTTTGCAAATGTATGTACCTTCTGGCTGCACTTTGTTTTGAACTACATGTTGTATCGTGTTCGGCGACTGCCGTGGGAAGCTCGGGTGGTGCAGCTGATAGTTACTAGCTTACTGGTCATTCATTTGTATTGACGGGAGCCCTGTCCCAATATGTGGCACATGTCGTCCATATAGTTGCCAGTGTGTGGATGGTCCCTCAGCAGTGCTGGCCATAGGGAGGCACCCCCACATCCCCACGAGGAAACACCAGCCAGCTCACACCCTGCCTCTCTCTGTATGTGCAGCGCACCAGTCGTTACGGAGCTGAGTACCACAACCAGAACCACCACCACCTCCGCCGCTGCCGCCACCTCTGCCAGCGCACTTCGCCAGACACCTGCTGCTGCGCAGCCCACGACTACTCAACCTGATAAGGCCACTGTCTCTCAAATGCGGTGAGTTCCCTCAACACACACACACACACACACACACACACACACACACACACACACACACACAACATTGTAAGGTAGATCAGAAATAAATACTCAAAAGCATCAGAACATACATTCATGGGTGGTATCCTCAGGAATAGATCATAGTATCATGGGAGAGAGGTTAATTAAGAATAGGTTGGTAGAGAAAATAGCTATTGTCAACAGTTCAGTGACTTATTCTCATCAAGATCAGCAAACCAATGCCAGCAATAATTCATGCAATGTCATCCACAGAAAATTTAGTGGCAGGTAGAGTATGACTGCACTGAATGTGTAACACAATGTCAAATGAGATAATTGTATGTTACTCTAGATGTATTGGAATGATCTAGCAGAGGTCACACATACACACATTTATGAGACCATTTTTGGTTCTCGTCAGGAATGAGGCAGGAAAAACAACCCAATAATTTGCTATAAAGTTTCTGTTAGTAACAAAAATTACACTCTGCAAGCACCAGCCAGAAGCAAACGTCAGCAGAGCCTTAGCTTGTCAGGGAGTGGTCCACCTTGGTTGCCCCACTGCTGTAACAGCCAGTCCCTGTAACCACAGACATGCGAAACAGAAACTCTGCCTCCTGTTGACAATGTGTCTATCTGTGTGAGCAACAGATTTACAGTGCCATGAGCACCCAGAATCCACTGTCATTTGTGGCATGCATTCCTCTGTCTTTCCCTTCAGTTTTTAACCTCAACAACTACCTCTAGTGCCACGGCAGTTATTCCCTGATGCCTTCAAATATAACTTACTATGCTGACCCTCGTACTTGTCACAGTTTTCCACATATCACAATATCCTCACCTGTTCTGCAGAGACGTTCCACAGTTCTGTTATGAGTTCACCTAGTTTAAACATCCTTGTATAGCACCAAATTTGGAATGCTTAGATTCCCCTCTTGTTTTTTTCCATAATCCACGATTAATTTTTATGCAGTACTGTGCTCCAAACATACATTAAGGGACATCCAATACAAATTAAGGCCTATCCTTGGTATTAGTAACTTTGTTTTACAAGGAATCTCCTGCTTTCCCATGCAACATTACTCCTTGTGACAACCACGCTCTGTCCCTCAGTGTAAATTAGCTTCATGTGTAATAGTCACTACAAGCAGTCTACTGCGTGGTCCTTAATTCCGATGTAAACATTGCCACCAATGTTATTTCTGCTACTCAGCAATACTTTCCTCTTTCTTCCATTCATTAATCCTGATTTAGTGTTCATTCAACTATTTCTTACATTCATCAACTCTGGTGATTCATTCAGACTTTCAGTGAACACAGAAATATCACCAGTGAATTTTATTAAACAAAATCGTTTTCACCTTCAGTTTTAATTAAATTCCTGGAAGTTTCTTCAATTCCACCAATGATTCTTCAGTGTTCATCTGAACATTTGTGGAGACTACCTGCATCTTTATCTTTAATCATCTTTGATTCAGAGTACCAATTCTTGTTGATTATTGCTCATATTCTATGTTATCTGCTGTACCATATACGTACCTTTTAGAGAAAAAAAAATTCACTGTTTCATGCTGTCAAATGTCAGGTAAAGATCTACAAATCCAATAAATATCTCTTGATTTTTCTCACACATTCCTGCCACTATAAGGTTGAAGGTCAAGTTGTCCTCCCTGGATCCATTACTCCAAATTTAGCATCCTCAAACAGATCATAAGCTTTGTCTTCCATTCTTCTGGATATTGTTATTTTTGTCAGTAAGTTGGATTCATGAGCTGTTTGGCTCATTGTGCGTAAGCTATCACACTTACCAGCGCTTGGTCACTTCTGTAGTGTTTGGATGTCTTTTTCTGGCTGTCTGTTGTTATGAATTGTCTCTCATCGATTATATAGACGAACTTGAAAATTCGTTTGATCGCCATTCAATATCAGATTATCTAGAGCCTCATAGAAGTTAAAATTCACATTCCATTCCTGTGTACTTCAGTATCCTATTTATTTACACACTGAATTCACGTAACAACTCTCTTAAAATTTACTTCACTCATTGTCATAACTAAATTGTGATCTGACTGTACATCTGGTCCTGGGTACACCTTAAAATCCAATATCTGACTCTATAATGTGTGTCTGGTTGTGATGTACTCCAGCTGGAAATGTCTTTACCAACTAAAGCTCTGCCTCCCTCCTTAAGAGCTGAAAATGCCAAGATACCGAAGCAGCCATACAAATGTACTAGCAGCAAGTCAGCCATCATGTGGTGGAATGGTGCAGGAGGGCTCCTCCAAAGGGAGTGCTTGTAATGGTAACACCGACCACCATAAATGGCAGTCAGTGATTACATTAAACCTCTATGAGGAATTTTTGAGAAAGTTGTGACCGTGAGATAACCTAATGGGAACAGAACAAACAATCTGTTTGACTGGGATTCACTTCCAAAACACTCCAGCAGAGTATAACTAACACTAAACAGGTGGGTGAGGAACAGATTTTCCCCAGCACAAAAACAAGTTTAATATTACGTATTAATATGTCGCCATCCTAATTAGGAATTTTTGTCAAACAATGTAATAAAGCTCAAGGCAGTGCTAGGGCTAACCTAACTTTGCTTAACATCTACTAAACTCTTACTTGACATCTGTTCGCACTAGAACACAGTAACCTAACCTTGCAGATAAATGTAGTACTAACTTGGAAGTGAAGACGATGTACCTTGAATGAACTAGATGCAGCAGTTAATACAACTGGTCACCAACACACATGATACTAATAGCATTACTGAACAGCGCAGAGCATGAAATGATTCTGATTTAAATCGGGGTTTATTATGATCATACTCTATAACATCATTGCTTAGTAGAGTTTCTCTATGCCATTACATGAACCAGCTTGCATTAAAATAGCAAACACAGTAAATATTTCTTTCTTGAGCTCAGTTTGAAGCAATTAAACAGAAAGCAAATCTAACTACAGTGGCTCTGGAGGGACCTTTGCTTTGCTTCATTAACCAACTGGCCTAGCACATGAGGGCTATTAAACTTTAATGGTTTGATGAACCATGCTCATTAACAAAACTACTCAAGTGTGTATGGGAAATTGTGAGTATTGTCATGAATAATTATTCATTAAGTGAAGCACAACAAACTATAACTCTTCAAATAACAAGTGTGCTTTGAAAAGCAGTCTTTTAACCTTCTCAAAATATGGTTGACTGTGCAAATGCCAAAAAAATTTTATATTCAAGTTCAAACACCTACTCATAAAATGAACAGTGATAGAGCTTTGTAATTCTGATCAAAGTGCATAATTAATAATCTTTTTTACTTCTATTCAATATTATTATTCTTTTAACTAACAACTTTACTATTTACTGGTACTTTTTTAAGTAAGGCAAAGTATTTAAGAAAATGATTGCAGATAGATTGAAAACCACACTGGCAGTGTAGTATTTCTCAAACTATAAAACTGAACTTTAAACACAACTCCACACATCAGAAAGTAATCACAACTATTTCTGAATAGTCTTTTCATGATAAATTAGCACACTCGGAATTAAATTCACTAGGATAGGATTCCTGGTGAGGTTTGTGATTTGGGATAATCACAGGTGCAAGACAGAGCTTTTAGCAATACCACGATTATTATGAAAATCAACCAAATTTCGCAAATACCTGGTCCATTTACAGAGTGCCAAATATAAACATTTTGGTGGAAGGCTGGTGGCACTGGTGGCGTGATTTGCAGTGGCTGTTAACATGGCGGCGATGTAGTCATGGCAGTACTGTTGGCCTCGCCCTGTTATAGGTCTTCTGAATTATATTTTTGCAGGGCCGAAAACCGTGCCATTATACATGGTATCACCAAATGCAGAATCAAAGGTGCATAAGTAACACTCTTAGCTCCTCTGCCTCAAAACTGCAAGAATGAGCCACAATGTTCTGCTACTGCTAGCGAGATATTAACCACAGCACTGCTCAAGCCAGACTCCTTAGCCGTCGCAAGGGACAAGTTGCCGCTTGCGTGAACGACACCTTTTCCATTCTGCCAGGCTACTTCTGTAGCTGCAGGGATTCCCCACATTTTTTACATTCAACCCTGCATTCCCTAACTATGGACCAAGTCATTTACAGTGCATTACATAATAATCATTCCAGTAGTTATTTACATTAACAAGCTTAATTTAAACTTTGTTCCAAAAGTTCACATAACTGAAATATGTATACGTTACCAAAGAATTTCCATTACAGATAAAAGACTCTACATACATGATCATTGGTTCAGTAATGAAATAAAATTTCTGGTATAGGAAAGGTTGATGGTGAGCTTCTAATTGTCGGACTATGTTGTTTAACTGAACTCAGCAGAAGCTAAGAGGGTCTTTTCATAGTTGTTTAGTGTTCGGCTGATCAGTGACTCGAACACAGAGCTTAATCATATGAAGCTAGAGCCATTTTAACAGACCATCAAACTTTTAGTCCAGTGCCATTGTTTTGTTGATAGCGGAGGATGCTCCTCACTGGATGAGCGTTTCCTTTTCCTGGAGGTTAATTACAGCCTTTACAAAACATTCTTTTCCTTGTTTACCAATAATCAACTTTCACTAGTGGCCTTACCTACCTAATGTGTACTTTCGACTTGATTTTGTAATCGATGAAATAAAATCACATAATTGTCAGCTGCCTTACTGGAATTATTGTAGCCTATGGAAATTTTTGCAGGAAATGTTTCTCCCACCTGAGCAGCTGTCATCTTCTAAGAGTTTAGGTTGCACCAACACTAGATCATAGAACAAAACTCGGTGACAAGTATCAATCAAACTTCCAGAACGTTCTCCTGGTACCTTTGTTGTATTAATAGCTGCAGTAGTGTGGTATTGTGTCAAGGAAAGTTAATTATTTTCTATTTCTTTATTTTTGTGCTAAGGCATATAATTTTACTGAGAGAAGAGATGCATTTGATTTATAAGTAAGTCAATCATACGCAGTTGCTGTTCTGAGAATGGGTCCATTGTTATTCTCGAAGTGGATTCCTTTTGTTATAATTTCTGAAGAAATTTATTTTTTACTTTGAGGTGGTACTAAGCAGCTTTGTTTATCCAATATAATGTTTTTTTGAAGAGGTCATTCATTATTGTAGTTTCTTCTGTTACTATTAACACAACCGGTCATTGCAAAGACGAGACTTGTCTTCAGTAAACGTAGCTTACGTAGCACAGATAATCCCTCCAGATAAATTCCAGGTGGTAAAAGGAGGCCTAAAAAAAGTATCATGCAATTGCGTAAGATAGTCCATAATTTTTTCTATGTGGCGTACTACATTGATGCATATTGCCTAAAAGGGCCACCCATAATTTTACTGAAACAAGTAGATTCATGCATAAGATCATAGAGATTTTGTTTTACATGTTCTCATACAGGTTGCAATAAGTTTAGTTATCAGCCATAATTTTTTATTGGAAGTTATAAATTATTCTTGGAGTGACTTACTGAATGTTGTACTCTTGATGGTCATGAAGATTGTTGTTTAAGCCTTTGAAAATGGTGCACAAAGTATTTTGTGCGTGTATGTGGTAAGTGCGCTGAACAAATCAAATCGGAAAATAATTTTCTAATTTTGAGTTGGTTTGTCTTGATGTGGTGGTTTACCAGTATGGCCCAATTGATTACTGGCAAACGTCATGAAATGTGACCAGTTAACCATCATGCAACACTTTAATTCAATAGCAAATATTGCGGAAGAAAGAAAGAAGTAATTTAGTGTTAAACGTCCTATCGACTGCAAGACCATAAGAGACGAAGCAGAATCTACAGCACTCAAATGTGGGAAAGGAAATAGATAGTGGCATTTCAAGGGAAAGGCCACAGCATTTGCATTGATCAGTTTAGGAAAAAAAAGGAAAATGTAAACCAGGATGGTTGGGTGGACATTTGAGCCATTGGGCCTTAACTTGATAAAATGAAAATGTTTGGTCCTTAGAAAAAAATGTACAATCAGAGGCTAATGAGTCCTCAGAATGTAACAATATGCATCTGGTGTGACAAAGGTCTTTTGTGCTAAGAAATTGTTCCCAGGGATATGTCCATAGTAGTTAGCATCCGTTGTATTCGTGGTTGTCTGCAAATAATTTCATTGTGTCATTTGAAATAGTAATATGTGCTCATCAAACCAAAGGAGAAAAGTAATTTTTATTTTTATCGCCTCTACGTGTCTTTTCAACAATGATGGGTGGTGTTGATTTCAACTGTCACACAAAACTTTTCGGGCCATCATTTCAAGTTAAGACATGTCACTCGTAGCAACTGGCAAAAAGGAATTCGATAATAAACATTTTCTTGTGTGCAGTCAACAACGATGATGCATGCAGGCATGCAGCATGCAGGCTTAGATTTCCACTCCACACAGAAGTTTCCATTAAGTTATTTCCGTTTCAGACATATGCAAATCTCGCTACAGCTAGTCTAAGCAGATGTTTAATGTGTATTTGTGGTTAGAAAACAATGATAGGTGCTGGATTCAAATCCCAGTGAAGGTACAAAATACTTTCTCAACATTTCAGATTCGCATCTAGCTATATTTGGATATGTAATGTATTATTGCCCTTAGTTAACAATCCTATTACTTGCTGGGTTTGAATCATCTAACACAAAACTTTATGCTATGTCATTTCAACATTTGCACACACATGCTTACATGTGGCCAAAATGATATTTAAGATCTTTCATACTTACTTAAGAGACAATAGTTGCTTAATTGTAATACAAATGTCTTAGTCATGTAATTTAAAGTTGAAACTTAAGTTTCTGGAATGTCATTTATTGCAATAAACTTGAGTTTACAAGTGTTGTAGACTGTCACCTGATTATACCAGGTTTCGTGATATTTACATTATCGTGACATTAGTCTGATTGTGGACTCAGTATTACAGATGAATTTCTTCAAGTAGTGTCTCGTAGTAACCATTTTGTAGAGTGAAATGCCCGTACTGAAAAGAGATCGGAGGGACTGTAAGACTGTAACATTATGTGGGTGCATACAACTTAGGTGGAGTGGAATTCAGGCCGTTGGTATAGATTTGATGGTGATAATACCTGAGCTGACCTCTCCAGTAATTCTGTAATTGAGTTTTTGCAAATGTATGTACCTTCTGGCTGCACTTTGTTTTGAACTACATGTTGTATCGTGTTCGGCGACTGCCGTGGGAAGCTCGGGTGGTGCAGCTGATAGTTACTAGCTTACTGGTCATTCATTTGTATTGACGGGAGCCCTGTCCCAATATGTGGCACATGTCGTCCATATAGTTGCCAGTGTGTGGATGGTCCCTCAGCAGTGCTGGCCATAGGGAGGCACCCCCACATCCCCACGAGGAAACACCAGCCAGCTCACACCCTGCCTCTCTCTGTATGTGCAGCGCACCAGTCGTTACGGAGCTGAGTACCACAACCAGAACCACCACCACCTCCGCCGCTGCCGCCACCTCTGCCAGCGCACTTCGCCAGACACCTGCTGCTGCGCAGCCCACGACTACTCAACCTGATAAGGCCACTGTCTCTCAAATGCGGTGAGTTCCCTCAACACACACACACACACACACACACACACACAACATTGTAAGGTAGATCAGAAATAAATACTCAAAAGCATCAGAACATACATTCATGGGTGGTATCCTCAGGAATAGATCATAGTATCATGGGAGAGAGGTTAATTAAGAATAGGTTGGTAGAGAAAATAGCTATTGTCAACAGTTCAGTGACTTATTCTCATCAAGATCAGCAAACCAATGCCAGCAATAATTCATGCAATGTCATCCACAGAAAATTTAGTGGCAGGTAGAGTATGAGTGCACTGAATGTGTAACACAATGTCAAATGAGATAATTGTATGTTACTCTAGATGTATTGGAATGATCTAGCAGAGGTCACACATACACACATTTATGAGACCATTTTTGGTTCTCGTCAGGAATGAGGCAGGAAAAACAACCCAATAATTTGCTATAAAGTTTCTGTTAGTAACAAAAATTACACTCTGCAAGCACCAGCCAGAAGCAAACGTCAGCAGAGCCTTAGCTTGTCAGGGAGTGGTCCACCTTGGTTGCCCCACTGCTGTAACAGCCAGTCCCTGTAACCACAGACATGCGAAACAGAAACTCTGCCTCCTGTTGACAATGTGTCTATCTGTGTGAGCAACAGATTTACAGTGCCATGAGCACCCAGAATCCACTGTCATTTGTGGCATGCATTCCTCTGTCTTTCCCTTCAGTTTTTAACCTCAACAACTACCTCTAGTGCCACGGCAGTTATTCCCTGATGCCTTCAAATATAACTTACTATGCTGACCCTCGTACTTGTCACAGTTTTCCACATATCACAATATCCTCACCTGTTCTGCAGAGACGTTCCACAGTTCTGTTATGAGTTCACCTAGTTTAAACATCCTTGTATAGCACCAAATTTGGAATGCTTAGATTCCCCTCTTGTTTTTTTCCATAATCCACGATTAATTTTTATGCAGTACTGTGCTCCAAACATACATTAAGGGACATCCAATACAAATTAAGGCCTATCCTTGGTATTAGTAACTTTGTTTTACAAGGAATCTCCTGCTTTCCCATGCAACATTACTCCTTGTGACAACCACGCTCTGTCCCTCAGTGTAAATTAGCTTCATGTGTAATAGTCACTACAAGCAGTCTACTGCGTGGTCCTTAATTCCGATGTAAACATTGCCACCAATGTTATTTCTGCTACTCAGCAATACTTTCCTCTTTCTTCCATTCATTAATCCTGATTTAGTGTTCATTCAACTATTTCTTACATTCATCAACTCTGGTGATTCATTCAGACTTTCAGTGAACACAGAAATATCACCAGTGAATTTTATTAAACAAAATCGTTTTCACCTTCAGTTTTAATTAAATTCCTGGAAGTTTCTTCAATTCCACCAATGATTCTTCAGTGTTCATCTGAACATTTGTGGAGACTACCTGCATCTTTATCTTTAATCATCTTTGATTCAGAGTACCAATTCTTGTTGATTATTGCTCATATTCTATGTTATCTGCTGTACCATATACGTACCTTTTAGAGAAAAAAAAATTCACTGTTTCATGCTGTCAAATGTCAGGTAAAGATCTACAAATCCAATAAATATCTCTTGATTTTTCTCACACATTCCTGCCACTATAAGGTTGAAGGTCAAGTTGTCCTCCCTGGATCCATTACTCCAAATTTAGCATCCTCAAACAGATCATAAGCTTTGTCTTCCATTCTTCTGGATATTGTTATTTTTGTCAGTAAGTTGGATTCATGAGCTGTTTGGCTCATTGTGCGTAAGCTATCACACTTACCAGCGCTTGGTCACTTCTGTAGTGTTTGGATGTCTTTTTCTGGCTGTCTGTTGTTATGAATTGTCTCTCATCGATTATATAGACGAACTTGAAAATTCGTTTGATCGCCATTCAATATCAGATTATCTAGAGCCTCATAGAAGTTAAAATTCACATTCCATTCCTGTGTACTTCAGTATCCTATTTATTTACACACTGAATTCACGTAACAACTCTCTTAAAATTTACTTCACTCATTGTCATAACTAAATTGTGATCTGACTGTACATCTGGTCCTGGGTACACCTTAAAATCCAATATCTGACTCTATAATGTGTGTCTGGTTGTGATGTACTCCAGCTGGAAATGTCTTTACCAACTAAAGCTCTGCCTCCCTCCTTAAGAGCTGAAAATGCCAAGATACCGAAGCAGCCATACAAATGTACTAGCAGCAAGTCAGCCATCATGTGGTGGAATGGTGCAGGAGGGCTCCTCCAAAGGGAGTGCTTGTAATGGTAACACCGACCACCATAAATGGCAGTCAGTGATTACATTAAACCTCTATGAGGAATTTTTGAGAAAGTTGTGACCGTGAGATAACCTAATGGGAACAGAACAAACAATCTGTTTGACTGGGATTCACTTCCAAAACACTCCAGCAGAGTATAACTAACACTAAACAGGTGGGTGAGGAACAGATTTTCCCCAGCACAAAAACAAGTTTAATATTACGTATTAATATGTCGCCATCCTAATTAGGAATTTTTGTCAAACAATGTAATAAAGCTCAAGGCAGTGCTAGGGCTAACCTAACTTTGCTTAACATCTACTAAACTCTTACTTGACATCTGTTCGCACTAGAACACAGTAACCTAACCTTGCAGATAAATGTAGTACTAACTTGGAAGTGAAGACGATGTACCTTGAATGAACTAGATGCAGCAGTTAATACAACTGGTCACCAACACACATGATACTAATAGCATTACTGAACAGCGCAGAGCATGAAATGATTCTGATTTAAATCGGGGTTTATTATGATCATACTCTATAACATCATTGCTTAGTAGAGTTTCTCTATGCCATTACATGAACCAGCTTGCATTAAAATAGCAAACACAGTAAATATTTCTTTCTTGAGCTCAGTTTGAAGCAATTAAACAGAAAGCAAATCTAACTACAGTGGCTCTGGAGGGACCTTTGCTTTGCTTCATTAACCAACTGGCCTAGCACATGAGGGCTATTAAACTTTAATGGTTTGATGAACCATGCTCATTAACAAAACTACTCAAGTGTGTATGGGAAATTGTGAGTATTGTCATGAATAATTATTCATTAAGTGAAGCACAACAAACTATAACTCTTCAAATAACAAGTGTGCTTTGAAAAGCAGTCTTTTAACCTTCTCAAAATATGGTTGACTGTGCAAATGCCAAAAAAATTTTATATTCAAGTTCAAACACCTACTCATAAAATGAACAGTGATAGAGCTTTGTAATTCTGATCAAAGTGCATAATTAATAATCTTTTTTACTTCTATTCAATATTATTATTCTTTTAACTAACAACTTTACTATTTACTGGTACTTTTTTAAGTAAGGCAAAGTATTTAAGAAAATGATTGCAGATAGATTGAAAACCACACTGGCAGTGTAGTATTTCTCAAACTATAAAACTGAACTTTAAACACAACTCCACACATCAGAAAGTAATCACAACTATTTCTGAATAGTCTTTTCATGATAAATTAGCACACTCGGAATTAAATTCACTAGGATAGGATTCCTGGTGAGGTTTGTGATTTGGGATAATCACAGGTGCAAGACAGAGCTTTTAGCAATACCACGATTATTATGAAAATCAACCAAATTTCGCAAATACCTGGTCCATTTACAGAGTGCCAAATATAAACATTTTGGTGGAAGGCTGGTGGCACTGGTGGCGTGATTTGCAGTGGCTGTTAACATGGCGGCGATGTAGTCATGGCAGTACTGTTGGCCTCGCCCTGTTATAGGTCTTCTGAATTATATTTTTGCAGGGCCGAAAACCGTGCCATTATACATGGTATCACCAAATGCAGAATCAAAGGTGCATAAGTAACACTCTTAGCTCCTCTGCCTCAAAACTGCAAGAATGAGCCACAATGTTCTGCTACTGCTAGCGAGATATTAACCACAGCACTGCTCAAGCCAGACTCCTTAGCCGTCGCAAGGGACAAGTTGCCGCTTGCATGAACGACACCTTTTCCATTCTGCCAGGCTACTTCTGTAGCTGCAGGGATTCCCCACATTTTTTACATTCAACCCTGCATTCCCTAACTATGGACCAAGTCATTTACAGTGCATTACATAATAATCATTCCAGTAGTTATTTACATTAACAAGCTTAATTTAAACTTTGTTCCAAAAGTTCACATAACTGAAATATGTATACGTTACCAAAGAATTTCCATTACAGATAAAAGACTCTACATACGACAGATACAGCACTCTACATTATCGACATGATCATTGGTTCAGTAATGAAATAAAATTTCTGGTATAGGAAAGGTTGATGGTGAGCTTCTAATTGTCGGACTATGTTGTTTAACTGAACTCAGCAGAAGCTAAGAGGGTCTTTTCATAGTTGTTTAGTGTTCGGCTGATCAGTGACTCGAACACAGAGCTTAATCATATGAAGCTAGAGCCATTTTAACAGACCATCAAACTTTTAGTCCAGTGCCATTGTTTTGTTGATAGCGGAGGATGCTCCTCACTGGATGAGCGTTTCCTTTTCCTGGAGGTTAATTACAGCCTTTACAAAACATTCTTTTCCTTGTTTACCAATAATCAACTTTCACTAGTGGCCTTACCTACCTAATGTGTACTTTCGACTTGATTTTGTAATCGATGAAATAAAATCACATAATTGTCAGCTGCCTTACTGGAATTATTGTAGCCTATGGAAATTTTTGCAGGAAATGTTTCTCCCACCTGAGCAGCTGTCATCTTCTAAGAGTTTAGGTTGCACCAACACTAGATCATAGAACAAAACTCGGTGACAAGTATCAATCAAACTTCCATAACGTTCTCCTGGTACCTTTGTTGTATTAATAGCTGCAGTAGTGTGGTATTGTGTCAAGGAAAGTTAATTATTTTCTATTTCTTTATTTTTGTGCTAAGGCATATAATTTTACTGAGAGAAGAGATGCATTTGATTTATAAGTAAGTCAATCATACGCAGTTGCTGTTCTGAGAATGGGTCCATTGTTATTCTCGAAGTGGATTCCTTTTGTTATAATTTCTGAAGAAATTTATTTTTTACTTTGAGGTGGTACTAAGCAGCTTTGTTTATCCAATATAATGTTTTTTTGAAGAGGTCATTCATTATTGTAGTTTCTTCTGTTACTATTAACACAACCGGTCATTGCAAAGACGAGACTTGTCTTCAGTAAACGTAGCTTACGTAGCACAGATAATCCCTCCAGATAAATTCCAGGTGGTAAAAGGAGGCCTAAAAAAAGTATCATGCAATTGCGTAAGATAGTCCATAATTTTTTCTATGTGGCGTACTACATTGATGCATATTGCCTAAAAGGGCCACCCATAATTTTACTGAAACAAGTAGATTCATGCATAAGATCATAGAGATTTTGTTTTACATGTTCTCATACAGGTTGCAATAAGTTTAGTTATCAGCCATAATTTTTTATTGGAAGTTATAAATTATTCTTGGAGTGACTTACTGAATGTTGTACTCTTGATGGTCATGAAGATTGTTGTTTAAGCCTTTGAAAATGGTGCACAAAGTATTTTGTGCGTGTATGTGGTAAGTGCGCTGAACAAATCAAATCGGAAAATAATTTTCTAATTTTGAGTTGGTTTGTCTTGATGTGGTGGTTTACCAGTATGGCCCAATTGATTACTGGCAAACGTCATGAAATGTGACCAGTTAACCATCATGCAACACTTTAATTCAATAGCAAATATTGCGGAAGAAAGAAAGAAGTAATTTAGTGTTAAACGTCCTATCGACTGCAAGACCATAAGAGACGAAGCAGAATCTACAGCACTCAAATGTGGGAAAGGAAATAGATAGTGGCATTTCAAGGGAAAGGCCACAGCATTTGCATTGATCAGTTTAGGAAAAAAAAGGAAAATGTAAACCAGGATGGTTGGGTGGACATTTGAGCCATTGGGCCTTAACTTGATAAAATGAAAATGTTTGGTCCTTAGAAAAAAATGTACAATCAGAGGCTAATGAGTCCTCAGAATGTAACAATATGCATCTGGTGTGACAAAGGTCTTTTGTGCTAAGAAATTGTTCCCAGGGATATGTCCATAGTAGTTAGCATCCGTTGTATTCGTGGTTGTCTGCAAATAATTTCATTGTGTCATTTGAAATAGTAATATGTGCTCATCAAACCAAAGGAGAAAAGTAATTTTTATTTTTATCGCCTCTACGTGTCTTTTCAACAATGATGGGTGGTGTTGATTTCAACTGTCACACAAAACTTTTCGGGCCATCATTTCAAGTTAAGACATGTCACTCGTAGCAACTGGCAAAAAGGAATTCGATAATAAACATTTTCTTGTGTGCAGTCAACAACGATGATGCATGCAGGCATGCAGCATGCAGGCTTAGATTTCCACTCCACACAGAAGTTTCCATTAAGTTATTTCCGTTTCAGACATATGCAAATCTCGCTACAGCTAGTCTAAGCAGATGTTTAATGTGTATTTGTGGTTAGAAAACAATGATAGGTGCTGGATTCAAATCCCAGTGAAGGTACAAAATACTTTCTCAACATTTCAGATTCGCATCTAGCTATATTTGGATATGTAATGTATTATTGCCCTTAGTTAACAATCCTATTACTTGCTGGGTTTGAATCATCTAACACAAAACTTTATGCTATGTCATTTCAACATTTGCACACACATGCTTACATGTGGCCAAAATGATATTTAAGATCTTTCATACTTACTTAAGAGACAATAGTTGCTTAATTGTAATACAAATGTCTTAGTCATGTAATTTAAAGTTGAAACTTAAGTTTCTGGAATGTCATTTATTGCAATAAACTTGAGTTTACAAGTGTTGTAGACTGTCACCTGATTATACCAGGTTTCGTGATATTTACATTATCGTGACATTAGTCTGATTGTGGACTCAGTATTACAGATGAATTTCTTCAAGTAGTGTCTCGTAGTAACCATTTTGTAGAGTGAAATGCCCGTACTGAAAAGAGATCGGAGGGACTGTAAGACTGTAACATTATGTGGGTGCATACAACTTAGGTGGAGTGGAATTCAGGCCGTTGGTATAGATTTGATGGTGATAATACCTGAGCTGACCTCTCCAGTAATTCTGTAATTGAGTTTTTGCAAATGTATGTACCTTCTGGCTGCACTTTGTTTTGAACTACATGTTGTATCGTGTTCGGCGACTGCCGTGGGAAGCTCGGGTGGTGCAGCTGATAGTTACTAGCTTACTGGTCATTCATTTGTATTGACGGGAGCCCTGTCCCAATATGTGGCACATGTCGTCCATATAGTTGCCAGTGTGTGGATGGTCCCTCAGCAGTGCTGGCCATAGGGAGGCACCCCCACATCCCCACGAGGAAACGCCAGCCAGCTCACACCCTGCCTCTCTCTGTAGGTGCAGCGCACCAGTCGTTACGGAGCTGAGTACCACAACCAGAACCACCACCACCTCCGCCGCTGCCGCCACCTCTGCCAGCGCACTTCGCCAGACACCTGCTGCTGCGCAGCCCACGACTACTCAACCTGATAAGGCCACTGTCTCTCAAATGCGGTGAGTTCCCTCAACACACACACACACACACACACACACACACACACACACACACACACACAACATTGTAAGGTAGATCAGAAATAAATACTCAAAAGCATCAGAACATACATTCATGGGTGGTATCCTCAGGAATAGATCATAGTATCATGGGAGAGAGGTTAATTAAGAATAGGTTGGTAGAGAAAATAGCTATTGTCAACAGTTCAGTGACTTATTCTCATCAAGATCAGCAAACCAATGCCAGCAATAATTCATGCAATGTCATCCACAGAAAATTTAGTGGCAGGTAGAGTATGAGTGCACTGAATGTGTAACACAATGTCAAATGAGATAATTGTATGTTACTCTAGATGTATTGGAATGATCTAGCAGAGGTCACACATACACACATTTATGAGACCATTTTTGGTTCTCGTCAGGAATGAGGCAGGAAAAACAACCCAATAATTTGCTATAAAGTTTCTGTTAGTAACAAAAATTACACTCTGCAAGCACCAGCCAGAAGCAAACGTCAGCAGAGCCTTAGCTTGTCAGGGAGTGGTCCACCTTGGTTGCCCCACTGCTGTAACAGCCAGTCCCTGTAACCACAGACATGCGAAACAGAAACTCTGCCTCCTGTTGACAATGTGTCTATCTGTGTGAGCAACAGATTTACAGTGCCATGAGCACCCAGAATCCACTGTCATTTGTGGTATGCATTCCTCTGTCTTTCCCTTCAGTTTTTAACCTCAACAACTACCTCTAGTGCCACGGCAGTTATTCCCTGATGCCTTCAAATATAACTTACTATGCTGACCCTCGTACTTGTCACAGTTTTCCACATATCACAATATCCTCACCTGTTCTGCAGAGACGTTCCACAGTTCTGTTATGAGTTCACCTAATTTAAACATCCTTGTATAGCACCAAATTTGGAATGCTTAGATTCCCCTCTTGTTTTTTTCCATAATCCACGATTAATTTTTATGCAGTACTGTGCTCCAAACATACATTAAGGGACATCCAATACAAATTAAGGCCTATCCTTGGTATTAGTAACTTTGTTTTACAAGGAATCTCCTGCTTTCCCATGCAACATTACTCCTTGTGACAACCACGCTCTGTCCCTCAGCATAAATTAGCTTCATGTGTAATAGTCACTACAAGCAGTCTACTGCGTGGTCCTTAATTCCGATGTAAACATTGCCACCAATGTTATTTCTGCTACTCAGCAATACTTTCCTCTTTCTTCCATTCATTAATCCTGATTTAGTGTTCATTCAACTATTTCTTACATTCATCAACTCTGGTGATTCATTCAGACTTTCAGTGAACACAGAAATATCACCAGTGAATTTTATTAAACAAAATCGTTTTCACCTTCAGTTTTAATTAAATTCCTGGAAGTTTCTTCAATTCCACCAATGATTCTTCAGTGTTCATCTGAACATTTGTGGAGACTACCTGCATCTTTATCTTTAATCATCTTTGATTCAGAGTACCAATTCTTGTTGATTATTGCTCATATTCTATGTTATCTGCTGTACCATATACGTACCTTTTAGAGAAAAAAAAATTCACTGTTTCATGCTGTCAAATGTCAGGTAAAGATCTACAAATCCAATAAATATCTCTTGATTTTTCTCACACATTCCTGCCACTATAAGGTTGAAGGTCAAGTTGTCCTCCCTGGATCCATTACTCCAAATTTAGCATCCTCAAACAGATCATAAGCTTTGTCTTCCATTCTTCTGGATATTGTTATTTTTGTCAGTAAGTTGGATTCATGAGCTGTTTGGCTCATTGTGCGTAAGCTATCACACTTACCAGCGCTTGGTCACTTCTGTAGTGTTTGGATGTCTTTTTCTGGCTGTCTGTTGTTATGAATTGTCTCTCATCGATTATATAGACGAACTTGAAAATTCGTTTGATCGCCATTCATTATCAGATTATCTAGAGCCTCATAGAAGTTAAAATTCACATTCCATTCCTGTGTACTTCAGTATCCTATTTATTTACACACTGAATTCACGTAACAACTCTCTTAAAATTTACTTCACTCATTGTCATAACTAAATTGTGATCTGACTGTACATCTGGTCCTGGGTACACCTTAAAATCCAATATCTGATTCTATAATGTGTGTCTGGTTGTGATGTACTCCAGCTGGAAATGTCTTTACCAACTAAAGCTCTGCCTCCCTCCTTAAGAGCTGAAAATGCCAAGATACCGAAGCAGCCATACAAATGTACTAGCAGCAAGTCAGCCATCATGTGGTGGAATGGTGCAGGAGGGCTCCTCCAAAGGGAGTGCTTGTAATGGTAACACCGACCACCATAAATGGCAGTCAGTGATTACGTTAAACCTCTATGAGGAATTTTTGAGAAAGTTGTGACCGTGAGATAACCTAATGGGAACAGAACAAACAATCTGTTTGACTGGGATTCACTTCCAAAACACTCCAGCAGAGTATAACTAACACTAAACAGGTGGGTGAGGAACAGATTTTCCCCAGCACAAAAACAAGTTTAATATTACGTATTAATATGTCGCCAGCCTAATTAGGAATTTTTGTCAAACAATGTAATAAAGCTCAAGGCAGTGCTAGGGCTAACCTAACTTTGCTTAACATCTACTAAACTCTTACTTGACATGTGTTCGCACTAGAACACAGTAACCTAACCTTGCAGATAAATGTAGTACTAACTTGGAAGTGAAGACGATGTACCTTGAATGAACTAGATGCAGCAGTTAATACAACTGGTCACCAACACACATGATACTAATAGCATTACTGAACAGCGCAGAGCATGAAATGATTCTGATTTAAATCGGGGTTTATTATGATCATACTCTATAACATCATTGCTTAGTAGAGTTTCTCTGTGCCATTACATGAACCAGCTTGCATTAAAATAGCAAACACAGTAAATATTTCTTTCTTGAGCTCAGTTTGAAGCAATTAAACAGAAAGCAAATCTAACTACAGTGGCTCTGGAGGGACCTTTGCTTTGCTTCATTGACCAACTGGCCTAGCACATGAGGGCTATTAAACTTTAATGGTTTGATGAACCATGCTCATTAACAAAAGTACTCAAGTGTGTATGGGAAATTGTGAGTATTGTCATGAATAATTATTCATTAAGTGAAGCACAACAAACTATAACTCTTCAAATAACAAGTGTGCTTTGAAAAGCAGTCTTTTAACCTTCTCAAAATATGGTTGACTGTGCAAATGCCAAAACAATTTTAAATTCAAGTTCAAACACCTACTCATAAAATGAACAGTGATAGAGCTTTGTAATTCTGATCAAAGTGCATAATTAATAATCTTTTTTACTTCTATTCAATATTATTATTCTTTTAACTAACAACTTTACTATTTACTGGTACTTTTTTAAGTAAGGCAAATTATTTAAGAAAATGATTGCAGATAGATTGAAAACCACACTGGCAGTGTAGTATTTCTTAAACTATAAAACTGAACTTTAAACACAACTCCACACATCAGAAAGTAATCACAACTATTTCTGAATAGTCTTTTCATGATAAATTAGCACACTCGGAATTAAATTCACTAGGATAGGATTCCTGGTGAGGTTTGTGATTTGGGATAATCACAGGTGCAAGACAGAGCTTTTAGCAATACCACGATTATTATGAAAATCAACCAAATTTCGCAAATACCTGGTCCATTTACAGAGTGCCAAATATAAACATTTTGGTGGAAGGCTGGTGGCACTGGTGGCGTGATTTGCAGTGGCTGTTAACATGGCGGCGATGTAGTCATGGCAGTACTGTTGGCCTCGCCCTGTTATAGGTCTTCTGAATTATATTTTTGCAGGGCCGAAAACCGTGCCATTATACATGGTATCACCAAATGCAGAATCAAAGGTGCATAAGTAACACTCTTAGCTCCTCTGCCTCAAAACTGCAAGAATGAGCCACAATGTTCCGCTACTGCTAGCGAGATATTAACCACAGCACTGCTCAAGCCAGACTCCTTAGCCGTCGCAAGGGACAAGTTGCCGCTTGCATGAACGACACCTTTTCCATTCTGCCAGGCTACTTCTGTAGCTGCAGGGATTCCCCACATTTTTTACATTCAACCCTGCATTCCCTAACTATGGACCAAGTCATTTACAGTGCATTACATAATAATCATTCCAGTAGTTATTTACATTAACAAGCTTAATTTAAACTTTGTTCCAAAAGTTCACATAACTGAAATATGTATACGTTACCAAAGAATTTCCATTACAGATAAAAGACTCTACATACGACAGATACAGCACTCTACATTATCGACATGATCATTGGTTCAGTAATGAAATAAAATTTCTGGTATAGGAAAGGTTGATGGTGAGCTTCTAATTGTCGGACTATGTTGTTTAACTGAACTCAGCAGAAGCTAAGAGGGTCTTTTCATAGTTGTTTAGTGTTTGGCTGATCAGTGACTCGAACACAGAGCTTAATCATATGAAGCTAGAGCCATTTTAACAGACCATCAAACTTTTAGTCCAGTGCCATTGTTTTGTTGTTAGCGGAGGATGCTCCTCACTGGATGAGCGTTTCCTTTTCCTGGAGGTTAATTACAGCCTTTACAAAACATTCTTTTCCTTGTTTACCAATAATCAACTTTCACTAGTGGCCTTACCTACCTAATGTGTACTTTCGACTTGATTTTGTAATCGATGAAATAAAATCACATAATTGTCAGCTGCCTTACTGGAATTATTGTAGCCTATGGAAATTTTTGCAGGAAATGTTTCTCCCACCTGAGCAGCTGTCATCTTCTAAGAGTTTAGATTGCACCAACACTAGATCATAGAACAAAACTCGGTGACAAGTATCAATCAAACTTCCAGAACGTTCTCCTGGTACCTTTGTTGTATTAATAGCTGCAGTAGTGTGGTATTGTGTCAAGGAAAGTTAATTATTTTCGAGTTCTTTATTTTTGTGCTAAGGCATATAATTTCACTAAGAGAAGAGATGCATTTGATTTATAAGGAAGTCAATCATACGCAGTTGCTGTTCTGAGAATGGGTCCATTGTTATTCTCGAAGTGGATTCCTTTTGTTATAATTTCTGAAGAAATTTATTTTTTACTTTGAGGTGGTACTAAGCAGCTTTGTTTATCCAATATAATGTTTTTTTGAAGAGGTCATTCATTATTGTAGTTTCTTCTGTTACTATTAACACAACCGGTCATTGCAAAGACGAGACTTGTCTTCAGTAAACGTAGCTTACGTAGCACAGATAATCCCTCCAGATAAATTCCAGGTGGTAAAAGGAGGCCTAAAAAAAGTATCGTGCAATTGCGTAAGATAGTCCATAATTTTTTCTATGTAGCGTACTACATTGATGCATATTGCCTAAAAGGGCCACCCATAATTTTACTGAAACAAGTAGATTCATGCATAAGATCATAGAGATTTTGTTTTACATGTTCTCATACAGGTTGCAATAAGTTTAGTTATCAGCCATAATTTTTTATTGGAAGTTCTAAATTATTCTTGGAGTGACTTACTGAATGTTGTACTCTTGACGGTCATGAAGATTGTTGTTTAAGCCTTTGAAAATGGTGCACAAAGTATTTTGTGCGTGTATGTGGTAAGTGCGCTGAACAAATCAAATCGGAAAATGATTTTCTAATTTTGAGTTGGTTTGTCTTGATGTGGTGGTTTACCAGTATGGCCCAATTGATTACTGGCAAACGTCATGAAATGTGACCAGTTAACCATCATGCAACACTTTAATTCAATAGCAAATATTGCGGAAGAAAGAAAGAAGTAATTTAGTGTTAAACGTCCTATCGACTGCAAGACCATAAGAGACGAAGCAGAATCTACAGCACTCAAATGTGGGAAAGGAAATAGATAGTGGCATTTCAAGGGAAAGGCCACAGCATTTGCATTGATCAGTTTAGGAAAAAAAAGGAAAATGTAAACCAGGATGGTTGGGTGGACATTTGAGCCATTGGGCCTTAACTTGATAAAATGAAAATGTTTGGTCCTTAGAAAAAAATGTACAATCAGAGGCTAATGAGTCCTCAGAATGTAACAATATGCATCTGGTGTGACAAAGGTCTTTTGTGCTAAGAAATTGTTCCCAGGGATATGTCCATAGTAGTTAGCATCCGTTGTATTTGTGGTTGTCTGCAAATAATTTCATTGTGTCATTGGAAATAGTAATATGTGCTCATCAAACCAAAGGAGAAAAGTAATTTTTATTTTTATCGCCTCTACGTGTCTTTTCAACAATGATGGGTGGTGTTGATTTCAACTGTCACACAAAACTTTTCGGGCCATCATTTCAAGTTAAGACATGTCACTCGTAGCAACTGGCAAAAAGGAATTCGATAATAAACATTTTCTTGTGTGCAGTCAACAACGATGATGCATGCAGGCAGATTTCCACTCCACACAGAAGTTTCCATTAAGTTATTTCCGTTTCAGACATATGCAAATCGCGCTACAGCTAGTCTAAGCAGATGTTTAATGTGTATTTGTGGTTAGAAAACAATGATAGGTGCTGGATTCAAATCCCAGTGAAGGTACAAAATACTTTCTCAACATTTCAGATTCGCATCTAGCTATATTTGGATATGTAATGTATTATTGCCCTTAGTTAACAATCCTATTACTTGCTGGGTTTGAATCATCTAACACAAAACTTTATGCTATGTCATTTCAACATTTGCACACACATGCTTACATGTGGCCAAAATGATATTTAAGATCTTTCATACTTACTTAAGAGACAATAGTTGCTTAATTGTAATACAAATGTCTTAGTCATGTAATTTAAAGTTGAAACTTAAGTTTCTGGAATGTCATTTATTGCAATAAACTTGAGTTTACAAGTGTTGTAGACTGTCACCTGATTATACCAGGTTTCGTGATATTTACATTATCGTGACATTAGTCTGATTGTGGACTCAGTATTACAGATGAATTTCTTCAAGTAGTGTCTCGTAGTAACCATTTTGTAGAGTGAAATGCCCGTACTGAAAAGAGATCGGAGGGACTGTAAGACTGTAACATTATGTGGGTGCATACAACTTAGGTGGAGTGGAATTCAGGCCGTTGGTATAGATTTGATGGTGATAATACCTGAGCTGACCTCTCCAGTAATTCTGTAATTGAGTTTTTGCAAATGTATGTACCTTCTGGCTGCACTTTGTTTTGAACTACATGTTGTATCGTGTTCGGCGACTGCCGTGGGAAGCTCGGGTGGTGCAGCTGATAGTTACTAGCTTACTGGTCATTCATTTGTATTGACGGGAGCCCTGTCCCCATATGTGGCACATGTCGTCCATATAGTTGCCAGTGTGTGGATGGTCCCTCAGCAGTGCTGGCCATAGGGAGGCACCCCCACATCCCCACGAGGAAACGCCAGCCAGCTCACACCCTGCCTCTCTCTGTAGGTGCAGCGCACCAGTCGTTACGGAGCTGAGTACCACAACCAGAACCACCACCACCTCCGCCGCTGCCGCCACCTCTGCCAGCGCACTTCGCCAGACACCTGCTGCTGCGCAGCCCACGACTACTCAACCTGATAAGGCCACTGTCTCTCAAATGCGGTGAGTTCCCTCAACACACACACACACACACACAACATTGTAAGGTAGATCAGAAATAAATACTCAAAAGCATCAGAACATACATTCATGGGTGGTATCCTCAGGAATAGATCATAGTATCATGGGAGAGAGGTTAATTAAGAATAGGTTGGTAGAGAAAATAGCTATTGTCAACAGTTCAGTGACTTATTCTCATCAAGATCAGCAAACCAATGCCAGCAATAATTCATGCAATGTCATCCACAGAAAATTTAGTGGCAGGTAGAGTATGAGTGCACTGAATGTGTAACACAATGTCAAATGAGATAATTGTATGTTACTCTAGATGTATTGGAATGATCTAGCAGAGGTCACACATACACACATTTATGAGCCCATTTTTGGTTCTCGTCAGGAATGAGGCAGGAAAAACAACCCAATAATTTGCTATAAAGTTTCTGTTAGTAACAAAAATTACACTCTGCAAGCACCAGCCAGAAGCAAACGTCAGCAGAGCCTTAGCTTGTCAGGGAGTGGTCCACCTTGGTTGCCCCACTGCTGTAACAGCCAGTCCCTGTAACCACAGACATGCGAAACAGAAACTCTGCCTCCTGTTGACAATGTGTCTATCTGTGTGAGCAACAGATTTACAGTGCCATGAGCACCCAGAATCCACTGTCATTTGTGGTATGCATTCCTCTGTCTTTCCCTTCAGTTTTTAACCTCAACAACTACCTCTAGTGCCACGGCAGTTATTCCCTGATGCCTTCAAATATAACTTACTATGCTGACCCTCGTACTTGTCACAGTTTTCCACATATCACAATATCCTCACCTGTTCTGCAGAGACGTTCCACAGTTCTGTTATGAGTTCACCTAATTTAAACATCCTTGTATAGCACCAAATTTGGAATGCTTAGATTCCCCTCTTGTTTTTTTCCATAATCCACGATTAATTTTTATGCAGTACTGTGCTCCAAACATACATTAAGGGACATCCAATACAAATTAAGGCCTATCCTTGGTATTAGTAACTTTGTTTTACAAGGAATCTCCTGCTTTCCCATGCAACATTACTCCTTGTGACAACCACGCTCTGTCCCTCAGCATAAATTAGCTTCATGTGTAATAGTCACTACAAGCAGTCTACTGCGTGGTCCTTAACTCCGATGTAAACATTGCCACCAATGTTATTTCTGCTACTCAGCAATACTTTCCTCTTTCTTCCATTCATTAATCCTGATTTAGTGTTCATTCAACTATTTCTTACATTCATCAACTCTGGTGATTCATTCAGACTTTCAGTGAACACAGAAATATCACCAGTGAATTTTATTAAACAAAATCGTTTTCACCTTCAGTTTTAATTAAATTCCTGGAAGTTTCTTCAATTCCACCAATGATTCTTCAGTGTTCATCTGAACATTTGTGGAGACTACCTGCATCTTTATCTTTAATCATCTTTGATTCAGAGTACCAATTCTTGTTGATTATTGCTCATATTCTATGTTATCTGCTGTACCATATACGTACCTTTTAGAGAAAAAAAAATTCACTGTTTCATGCTGTCAAATGTCAGGTAAAGATCTACAAATCCAATAAATATCTCTTGATTTTTCTCACACATTCCTGCCACTATAAGGTTGAAGGTCAAGTTGTCCTCCCTGGATCCATTACTCCAAATTTAGCATCCTCAAACAGATCATAAGCTTTGTCTTCCATTCTTCTGGATATTGTTATTTTTGTCAGTAAGTTGGATTCATGAGCTGTTTGGCTCATTGTGCGTAAGCTATCACACTTACCAGCGCTTGGTCACTTCTGTAGTGTTTGGATGTCTTTTTCTGGCTGTCTGTTGTTATGAATTGTCTCTCATCGATTATATAGACGAACTTGAAAATTCGTTTGATCGCCATTCATTATCAGATTATCTAGAGCCTCATAGAAGTTAAAATTCACATTCCATTCCTGTGTACTTCAGTATCCTATTTATTTACACACTGAATTCACGTAACAACTCTCTTAAAATTTACTTCACTCATTGTCATAACTAAATTGTGATCTGACTGTACATCTGGTCCTGGGTACACCTTAAAATCCAATATCTGATTCTATAATGTGTGTCTGGTTGTGATGTACTCCAGCTGGAAATGTCTTTACCAACTAAAGCTCTGCCTCCCTCCTTAAGAGCTGAAAATGCCAAGATACCGAAGCAGCCATACAAATGTACTAGCAGCAAGTCAGCCATCATGTGGTGGAATGGTGCAGGAGGGCTCCTCCAAAGGGAGTGCTTGTAATGGTAACACCGACCACCATAAATGGCAGTCAGTGATTACATTAAACCTCTATGAGGAATTTTTGAGAAAGTTGTGACCGTGAGATAACCTAATGGGAACAGAACAAACAATCTGTTTGACTGGGATTCACTTCCAAAACACTCCAGCAGAGTATAACTAACACTAAACAGGTGGGTGAGGAACAGATTTTCCCCAGCACAAAAACAAGTTTAATATTACGTATTAATATGTCGCCAGCCTAATTAGGAATTTTTGTCAAACAATGTAATAAAGCTCAAGGCAGTGCTAGGGCTAACCTAACTTTGCTTAACATCTACTAAACTCTTACTTGACATGTGTTCGCACTAGAACACAGTAACCTAACCTTGCAGATAAATGTAGTACTAACTTGGAAGTGAAGACGATGTACCTTGAATGAACTAGATGCAGCAGTTAATACAACTGGTCACCAACACACATGATACTAATAGCATTACTGAACAGCGCAGAGCATGAAATGATTCTGATTTAAATCGGGGTTTATTATGATCATACTCTATAACATCATTGCTTAGTAGAGTTTCTCTATGCCATTACATGAACCAGCTTGCATTAAAATAGCAAACACAGTAAATATTTCTTTCTTGAGCTCAGTTTGAAGCAATTAAACAGAAAGCAAATCTAACTACAGTGGCTCTGGAGGGACCTTTGCTTTGCTTCATTAACCAACTGGCCTAGCACATGAGGGCTATTAAACTTTAATGGTTTGATGAACCATGCTCATTAACAAAACTACTCAAGTGTGTATGGGAAATTGTGAGTATTGTCATGAATAATTATTCATTAAGTGAAGCACAACAAACTATAACTCTTCAAATAACAAGTGTGCTTTGAAAAGCAGTCTTTTAACCTTCTCAAAATATGGTTGACTGTGCAAATGCCAAAAAAATTTTATATTCAAGTTCAAACACCTACTCATAAAATGAACAGTGATAGAGCTTTGTAATTCTGATCAAAGTGCATAATTAATAATCTTTTTTACTTCTATTCAATATTATTATTCTTTTAACTAACAACTTTACTATTTACTGGTACTTTTTTAAGTAAGGCAAAGTATTTAAGAAAATGATTGCAGATAGATTGAAAACCACACTGGCAGTGTAGTATTTCTCAAACTATAAAACTGAACTTTAAACACAACTCCACACATCAGAAAGTAATCACAACTATTTCTGAATAGTCTTTTCATGATAAATTAGCACACTCGGAATTAAATTCACTAGGATAGGATTCCTGGTGAGGTTTGTGATTTGGGATAATCACAGGTGCAAGACAGAGCTTTTAGCAATACCACGATTATTATGAAAATCAACCAAATTTCGCAAATACCTGGTCCATTTACAGAGTGCCAAATATAAACATTTTGGTGGAAGGCTGGTGGCACTGGTGGCGTGATTTGCAGTGGCTGTTAACATGGCGGCGATGTAGTCATGGCAGTACTGTTGGCCTCGCCCTGTTATAGGTCTTCTGAATTATATTTTTGCAGGGCCGAAAACCGTGCCATTATACATGGTATCACCAAATGCAGAATCAAAGGTGCATAAGTAACACTCTTAGCTCCTCTGCCTCAAAACTGCAAGAATGAGCCACAATGTTCTGCTACTGCTAGCGAGATATTAACCACAGCACTGCTCAAGCCAGACTCCTTAGCCGTCGCAAGGGACAAGTTGCCGCTTGCGTGAACGACACCTTTTCCATTCTGCCAGGCTACTTCTGTAGCTGCAGGGATTCCCCACATTTTTTACATTCAACCCTGCATTCCCTAACTATGGACCAAGTCATTTACAGTGCATTACATAATAATCATTCCAGTAGTTATTTACATTAACAAGCTTAATTTAAACTTTGTTCCAAAAGTTCACATAACTGAAATATGTATACGTTACCAAAGAATTTCCATTACAGATAAAAGACTCTACATACGACAGATACAGCACTCTACATTATCGACATGATCATTGGTTCAGTAATGAAATAAAATTTCTGGTATAGGAAAGGTTGATGGTGAGCTTCTAATTGTCGGACTATGTTGTTTAACTGAACTCAGCAGAAGCTAAGAGGGTCTTTTCATAGTTGTTTAGTGTTCGGCTGATCAGTGACTCGAACACAGAGCTTAATCATATGAAGCTAGAGCCATTTTAACAGACCATCAAACTTTTAGTCCAGTGCCATTGTTTTGTTGATAGCGGAGGATGCTCCTCACTGGATGAGCGTTTCCTTTTCCTGGAGGTTAATTACAGCCTTTACAAAACATTCTTTTCCTTGTTTACCAATAATCAACTTTCACTAGTGGCCTTACCTACCTAATGTGTACTTTCGACTTGATTTTGTAATCGATGAAATAAAATCACATAATTGTCAGCTGCCTTACTGGAATTATTGTAGCCTATGGAAATTTTTGCAGGAAATGTTTCTCCCACCTGAGCAGCTGTCATCTTCTAAGAGTTTAGGTTGCACCAACACTAGATCATAGAACAAAACTCGGTGACAAGTATCAATCAAACTTCCAGAATGTTCTCCTGGTACCTTTGTTGTATTAATAGCTGCAGTAGTGTGGTATTGTGTCAAGGAAAGTTAATTATTTTCTATTTCTTTATTTTTGTGCTAAGGCATATAATTTTACTGAGAGAAGAGATGCATTTGATTTATAAGTAAGTCAATCATACGCAGTTGCTGTTCTGAGAATGGGTCCATTGTTATTCTCGAAGTGGATTCCTTTTGTTATAATTTCTGAAGAAATTTATTTTTTACTTTGAGGTGGTACTAAGCAGCTTTGTTTATCCAATATAATGTTTTTTTGAAGAGGTCATTCATTATTGTAGTTTCTTCTGTTACTATTAACACAACCGGTCATTGCAAAGACGAGACTTGTCTTCAGTAAACGTAGCTTACGTAGCACAGATAATCCCTCCAGATAAATTCCAGGTGGTAAAAGGAGGCCTAAAAAAAGTATCGTGCAATTGCGTAAGATAGTCCATAATTTTTTCTATGTGGCGTACTACATTGATGCATATTGCCTAAAAGGGCCACCCATAATTTTACTGAAACAAGTAGATTCATGCATAAGATCATAGAGATTTTGTTTTACATGTTCTCATACAGGTTGCAATAAGTTTAGTTATCAGCCATAATTTTTTATTGGAAGTTATAAATTATTCTTGGAGTGACTTACTGAATGTTGTATTCTTGATGGTCATGAAGATTGTTGTTTAAGCCTTTGAAAATGGTGCACAAAGTATTTTGTGCGTGTATGTGGTAAGTGCGCTGAACAAATCAAATCGGAAAATAATTTTCTAATTTTGAGTTGGTTTGTCTTGATGTGGTGGTTTACCAGTATGGCCCAATTGATTACTGGCAAACGTCATGAAATGTGACCAGTTAACCATCATGCAACACTTTAATTCAATAGCAAATATTGCGGAAGAAAGAAAGAAGTAATTTAGTGTTAAACGTCCTATCGACTGCAAGACCATAAGAGACGAAGCAGAATCTACAGCACTCAAATGTGGGAAAGGAAATAGATAGTGGCATTTCAAGGGAAAGGCCACAGCATTTGCATTGATCAGTTTAGGAAAAAAAAGGAAAATGTAAACCAGGATGGTTGGGTGGACATTTGAGCCATTGGGCCTTAACTTGATAAAATGAAAATGTTTGGTCCTTAGAAAAAAATGTACAATCAGAGGCTAATGAGTCCTCAGAATGTAACAATATGCATCTGGTGTGACAAAGGTCTTTTGTGCTAAGAAATTGTTCCCAGGGATATGTCCATAGTAGTTAGCATCCGTTGTATTCGTGGTTGTCTGCAAATAATTTCATTGTGTCATTTGAAATAGTAATATGTGCTCATCAAACCAAAGGAGAAAAGTAATTTTTATTTTTATCGCCTCTACGTGTCTTTTCAACGATGATGGGTGGTGTTGATTTCAACTGTCACACAAAACTTTTCGGGCCATCATTTCAAGTTAAGACATGTCACTCGTAGCAACTGGCAAAAAGGAATTCGATAATAAACATTTTCTTGTGTGCAGTCAACAACGATGATGCATGCAGGCATGCAGCATGCAGGCTTAGATTTCCACTCCACACAGAAGTTTCCATTAAGTTATTTCCGTTTCAGACATATGCAAATCTCGCTACAGCTAGTCTAAGCAGATGTTTAATGTGTATTTGTGGTTAGAAAACAATGATAGGTGCTGGATTCAAATCCCAGTGAAGGTACAAAATACTTTCTCAACATTTCAGATTCGCATCTAGCTATATTTGGATATGTAATGTATTATTGCCCTTAGTTAACAATCCTATTACTTGCTGGGTTTGAATCATCTAACACAATACTTTATGCTATGTCATTTCAACATTTGCACACACATGCTTACATGTGGCCAAAATGATATTTAAGATCTTTCATACTTACTTAAGAGACAATAGTTGCTTAATTGTAATACAAATGTCTTAGTCATGTAATTTAAAGTTGAAACTTAAGTTTCTGGAATGTCATTTATTGCAATAAACTTGAGTTTACAAGTGTTGTAGACTGTCACCTGATTATACCAGGTTTCGTGATATTTACATTATCGTGACATTAGTCTGATTGTGGACTCAGTATTACAGATGAATTTCTTCAAGTAGTGTCTCGTAGTAACCATTTTGTAGAGTGAAATGCCCGTACTGAAAAGAGATCGGAGGGACTGTAAGACTGTAACATTATGTGGGTGCATACAACTTAGGTGGAGTGGAATTCAGGCCGTTGGTATAGATTTGATGGTGATAATACCTGAGCTGACCTCTCCAGTAATTCTGTAATTGAGTTTTTGCAAATGTATGTACCTTCTGGCTGCACTTTGTTTTGAACTACATGTTGTATCGTGTTCGGCGACTGCCGTGGGAAGCTCGGGTGGTGCAGCTGATAGTTACTAGCTTACTGGTCATTCATTTGTATTGACGGGAGCCCTGTCCCAATATGTGGCACATGTCGTCCATATAGTTGCCAGTGTGTGGATGGTCCCTCAGCAGTGCTGGCCATAGGGAGGCACCCCCACATCCCCACGAGGAAACACCAGCCAGCTCACACCCTGCCTCTCTCTGTATGTGCAGCGCACCAGTCGTTACGGAGCTGAGTACCACAACCAGAACCACCACCACCTCCGCCGCTGCCGCCACCTCTGCCAGCGCACTTCGCCAGACACCTGCTGCTGCGCAGCCCACGACTACTCAACCTGATAAGGCCACTGTCTCTCAAATGCGGTGAGTTCCCTCAACACACACACACACACACACACACACACACACACACACACACACACACACACACACACAACATTGTAAGGTAGATCAGAAATAAATACTCAAAAGCATCAGAACATACATTCATGGGTGGTATCCTCAGGAATAGATCATAGTATCATGGGAGAGAGGTTAATTAAGAATAGGTTGGTAGAGAAAATAGCTATTGTCAACAGTTCAGTGACTTATTCTCATCAAGATCAGCAAACCAATGCCAGCAATAATTCATGCAATGTCATCCACAGAAAATTTAGTGGCAGGTAGAGTATGAGTGCACTGAATGTGTAACACAATGTCAAATGAGATAATTGTATGTTACTCTAGATGTATTGGAATGATCTAGCAGAGGTCACACATACACACATTTATGAGACCATTTTTGGTTCTCGTCAGGAATGAGGCAGGAAAAACAACCCAATAATTTGCTATAAAGTTTCTGTTAGTAACAAAAATTACACTCTGCAAGCACCAGCCAGAAGCAAACGTCAGCAGAGCCTTAGCTTGTCAGGGAGTGGTCCACCTTGGTTGCCCCACTGCTGTAACAGCCAGTCCCTGTAACCACAGACATGCGAAACAGAAACTCTGCCTCCTGTTGACAATGTGTCTATCTGTGTGAGCAACAGATTTACAGTGCCATGAGCACCCAGAATCCACTGTCATTTGTGGCATGCATTCCTCTGTCTTTCCCTTCAGTTTTTAACCTCAACAACTACCTCTAGTGCCACGGCAGTTATTCCCTGATGCCTTCAAATATAACTTACTATGCTGACCCTCGTACTTGTCACAGTTTTCCACATATCACAATATCCTCACCTGTTCTGCAGAGACGTTCCACAGTTCTGTTATGAGTTCACCTAGTTTAAACATCCTTGTATAGCACCAAATTTGGAATGCTTAGATTCCCCTCTTGTTTTTTTCCATAATCCACGATTAATTTTTATGCAGTACTGTGCTCCAAACATACATTAAGGGACATCCAATACAAATTAAGGCCTATCCTTGGTATTAGTAACTTTGTTTTACAAGGAATCTCCTGCTTTCCCATGCAACATTACTCCTTGTGACAACCACGCTCTGTCCCTCAGTGTAAATTAGCTTCATGTGTAATAGTCACTACAAGCAGTCTACTGCGTGGTCCTTAATTCCGATGTAAACATTGCCACCAATGTTATTTCTGCTACTCAGCAATACTTTCCTCTTTCTTCCATTCATTAATCCTGATTTAGTGTTCATTCAACTATTTCTTACATTCATCAACTCTGGTGATTCATTCAGACTTTCAGTGAACACAGAAATATCACCAGTGAATTTTATTAAACAAAATCGTTTTCACCTTCAGTTTTAATTAAATTCCTGGAAGTTTCTTCAATTCCACCAATGATTCTTCAGTGTTCATCTGAACATTTGTGGAGACTACCTGCATCTTTATCTTTAATCATCTTTGATTCAGAGTACCAATTCTTGTTGATTATTGCTCATATTCTATGTTATCTGCTGTACCATATACGTACCTTTTAGAGAAAAAAAAATTCACTGTTTCATGCTGTCAAATGTCAGGTAAAGATCTACAAATCCAATAAATATCTCTTGATTTTTCTCACACATTCCTGCCACTATAAGGTTGAAGGTCAAGTTGTCCTCCCTGGATCCATTACTCCAAATTTAGCATCCTCAAACAGATCATAAGCTTTGTCTTCCATTCTTCTGGATATTGTTATTTTTGTCAGTAAGTTGGATTCATGAGCTGTTTGGCTCATTGTGCGTAAGCTATCACACTTACCAGCGCTTGGTCACTTCTGTAGTGTTTGGATGTCTTTTTCTGGCTGTCTGTTGTTATGAATTGTCTCTCATCGATTATATAGACGAACTTGAAAATTCGTTTGATCGCCATTCAATATCAGATTATCTAGAGCCTCATAGAAGTTAAAATTCACATTCCATTCCTGTGTACTTCAGTATCCTATTTATTTACACACTGAATTCACGTAACAACTCTCTTAAAATTTACTTCACTCATTGTCATAACTAAATTGTGATCTGACTGTACATCTGGTCCTGGGTACACCTTAAAATCCAATATCTGATTCTATAATGTGTGTCTGGTTGTGATGTACTCCAGCTGGAAATGTCTTTACCAACTAAAGCTCTGCCTCCCTCCTTAAGAGCTGAAAATGCCAAGATACCGAAGCAGCCATACAAATGTACTAGCAGCAAGTCAGCCATCATGTGGTGGAATGGTGCAGGAGGGCTCCTCCAAAGGGAGTGCTTGTAATGGTAACACCGACCACCATAAATGGCAGTCAGTGATTACATTAAACCTCTATGAGGAATTTTTGAGAAAGTTGTGACCGTGAGATAACCTAATGGGAACAGAACAAACAATCTGTTTGACTGGGATTCACTTCCAAAACACTCCAGCAGAGTATAACTAACACTAAACAGGTGGGTGAGGAACAGATTTTCCCCAGCACAAAAACAAGTTTAATATTACGTATTAATATGTCGCCATCCTAATTAGGAATTTTTGTCAAACAATGTAATAAAGCTCAAGGCAGTGCTAGGGCTAACCTAACTTTGCTTAACATCTACTAAACTCTTACTTGACATCTGTTCGCACTAGAACACAGTAACCTAACCTTGCAGATAAATGTAGTACTAACTTGGAAGTGAAGACGATGTACCTTGAATGAACTAGATGCAGCAGTTAATACAACTGGTCACCAACACACATGATACTAATAGCATTACTGAACAGCGCAGAGCATGAAATGATTCTGATTTAAATCGGGGTTTATTATGATCATACTCTATAACATCATTGCTTAGTAGAGTTTCTCTATGCCATTACATGAACCAGCTTGCATTAAAATAGCAAACACAGTAAATATTTCTTTCTTGAGCTCAGTTTGAAGCAATTAAACAGAAAGCAAATCTAACTACAGTGGCTCTGGAGGGACCTTTGCTTTGCTTCATTAACCAACTGGCCTAGCACATGAGGGCTATTAAACTTTAATGGTTTGATGAACCATGCTCATTAACAAAACTACTCAAGTGTGTATGGGAAATTGTGAGTATTGTCATGAATAATTATTCATTAAGTGAAGCACAACAAACTATAACTCTTCAAATAACAAGTGTGCTTTGAAAAGCAGTCTTTTAACCTTCTCAAAATATGGTTGACTGTGCAAATGCCAAAAAAATTTTATATTCAAGTTCAAACACCTACTCATAAAATGAACAGTGATAGAGCTTTGTAATTCTGATCAAAGTGCATAATTAATAATCTTTTTTACTTCTATTCAATATTATTATTCTTTTAACTAACAACTTTACTATTTACTGGTACTTTTTTAAGTAAGGCAAAGTATTTAAGAAAATGATTGCAGATAGATTGAAAACCACACTGGCAGTGTAGTATTTCTCAAACTATAAAACTGAACTTTAAACACAACTCCACACATCAGAAAGTAATCACAACTATTTCTGAATAGTCTTTTCATGATAAATTAGCACACTCGGAATTAAATTCACTAGGATAGGATTCCTGGTGAGGTTTGTGATTTGGGATAATCACAGGTGCAAGACAGAGCTTTTAGCAATACCACGATTATTATGAAAATCAACCAAATTTCGCAAATACCTGGTCCATTTACAGAGTGCCAAATATAAACATTTTGGTGGAAGGCTGGTGGCACTGGTGGCGTGATTTGCAGTGGCTGTTAACATGGCGGCGATGTAGTCATGGCAGTACTGTTGGCCTCGCCCTGTTATAGGTCTTCTGAATTATATTTTTGCAGGGCCGAAAACCGTGCCATTATACATGGTATCACCAAATGCAGAATCAAAGGTGCATAAGTAACACTCTTAGCTCCTCTGCCTCAAAACTGCAAGAATGAGCCACAATGTTCTGCTACTGCTAGCGAGATATTAACCACAGCACTGCTCAAGCCAGACTCCTTAGCCGTCGCAAGGGACAAGTTGCCGCTTGCGTGAACGACACCTTTTCCATTCTGCCAGGCTACTTCTGTAGCTGCAGGGATTCCCCACATTTTTTACATTCAACCCTGCATTCCCTAACTATGGACCAAGTCATTTACAGTGCATTACATAATAATCATTCCAGTAGTTATTTACATTAACAAGCTTAATTTAAACTTTGTTCCAAAAGTTCACATAACTGAAATATGTATACGTTACCAAAGAATTTCCATTACAGATAAAAGACTCTACATACGACAGATACAGCACTCTACATTATCGACATGATCATTGGTTCAGTAATGAAATAAAATTTCTGGTATAGGAAAGGTTGATGGTGAGCTTCTAATTGTCGGACTATGTTGTTTAACTGAACTCAGCAGAAGCTAAGAGGGTCTTTTCATAGTTGTTTAGTGTTCGGCTGATCAGTGACTCGAACACAGAGCTTAATCATATGAAGCTAGAGCCATTTTAACAGACCATCAAACTTTTAGTCCAGTGCCATTGTTTTGTTGATAGCGGAGGATGCTCCTCACTGGATGAGCGTTTCCTTTTCCTGGAGGTTAATTACAGCCTTTACAAAACATTCTTTTCCTTGTTTACCAATAATCAACTTTCACTAGTGGCCTTACCTACCTAATGTGTACTTTCGACTTGATTTTGTAATCGATGAAATAAAATCACATAATTGTCAGCTGCCTTACTGGAATTATTGTAGCCTATGGAAATTTTTGCAGGAAATGTTTCTCCCACCTGAGCAGCTGTCATCTTCTAAGAGTTTAGGTTGCACCAACACTAGATCATAGAACAAAACTCGGTGACAAGTATCAATCAAACTTCCAGAACGTTCTCCTGGTACCTTTGTTGTATTAATAGCTGCAGTAGTGTGGTATTGTGTCAAGGAAAGTTAATTATTTTCTATTTCTTTATTTTTGTGCTAAGGCATATAATTTTACTGAGAGAAGAGATGCATTTGATTTATAAGTAAGTCAATCATACGCAGTTGCTGTTCTGAGAATGGGTCCATTGTTATTCTCGAAGTGGATTCCTTTTGTTATAATTTCTGAAGAAATTTATTTTTTACTTTGAGGTGGTACTAAGCAGCTTTGTTTATCCAATATAATGTTTTTTTGAAGAGGTCATTCATTATTGTAGTTTCTTCTGTTACTATTAACACAACCGGTCATTGCAAAGACGAGACTTGTCTTCAGTAAACGTAGCTTACGTAGCACAGATAATCCCTCCAGATAAATTCCAGGTGGTAAAAGGAGGCCTAAAAAAAGTATCATGCAATTGCGTAAGATAGTCCATAATTTTTTCTATGTGGCGTACTACATTGATGCATATTGCCTAAAAGGGCCACCCATAATTTTACTGAAACAAGTAGATTCATGCATAAGATCATAGAGATTTTGTTTTACATGTTCTCATACAGGTTGCAATAAGTTTAGTTATCAGCCATAATTTTTTATTGGAAGTTATAAATTATTCTTGGAGTGACTTACTGAATGTTGTACTCTTGATGGTCATGAAGATTGTTGTTTAAGCCTTTGAAAATGGTGCACAAAGTATTTTGTGCGTGTATGTGGTAAGTGCGCTGAACAAATCAAATCGGAAAATAATTTTCTAATTTTGAGTTGGTTTGTCTTGATGTGGTGGTTTACCAGTATGGCCCAATTGATTACTGGCAAACGTCATGAAATGTGACCAGTTAACCATCATGCAACACTTTAATTCAATAGCAAATATTGCGGAAGAAAGAAAGAAGTAATTTAGTGTTAAACGTCCTATCGACTGCAAGACCATAAGAGACGAAGCAGAATCTACAGCACTCAAATGTGGGAAAGGAAATAGATAGTGGCATTTCAAGGGAAAGGCCACAGCATTTGCATTGATCAGTTTAGGAAAAAAAAGGAAAATGTAAACCAGGATGGTTGGGTGGACATTTGAGCCATTGGGCCTTAACTTGATAAAATGAAAATGTTTGGTCCTTAGAAAAAAATGTACAATCAGAGGCTAATGAGTCCTCAGAATGTAACAATATGCATCTGGTGTGACAAAGGTCTTTTGTGCTAAGAAATTGTTCCCAGGGATATGTCCATAGTAGTTAGCATCCGTTGTATTCGTGGTTGTCTGCAAATAATTTCATTGTGTCATTTGAAATAGTAATATGTGCTCATCAAACCAAAGGAGAAAAGTAATTTTTATTTTTATCGCCTCTACGTGTCTTTTCAACAATGATGGGTGGTGTTGATTTCAACTGTCACACAAAACTTTTCGGGCCATCATTTCAAGTTAAGACATGTCACTCGTAGCAACTGGCAAAAAGGAATTCGATAATAAACATTTTCTTGTGTGCAGTCAACAACGATGATGCATGCAGGCATGCAGCATGCAGGCTTAGATTTCCACTCCACACAGAAGTTTCCATTAAGTTATTTCCGTTTCAGACATATGCAAATCTCGCTACAGCTAGTCTAAGCAGATGTTTAATGTGTATTTGTGGTTAGAAAACAATGATAGGTGCTGGATTCAAATCCCAGTGAAGGTACAAAATACTTTCTCAACATTTCAGATTCGCATCTAGCTATATTTGGATATGTAATGTATTATTGCCCTTAGTTAACAATCCTATTACTTGCTGGGTTTGAATCATCTAACACAAAACTTTATGCTATGTCATTTCAACATTTGCACACACATGCTTACATGTGGCCAAAATGATATTTAAGATCTTTCATACTTACTTAAGAGACAATAGTTGCTTAATTGTAATACAAATGTCTTAGTCATGTAATTTAAAGTTGAAACTTAAGTTTCTGGAATGTCATTTATTGCAATAAACTTGAGTTTACAAGTGTTGTAGACTGTCACCTGATTATACCAGGTTTCGTGATATTTACATTATCGTGACATTAGTCTGATTGTGGACTCAGTATTACAGATGAATTTCTTCAAGTAGTGTCTCGTAGTAACCATTTTGTAGAGTGAAATGCCCGTACTGAAAAGAGATCGGAGGGACTGTAAGACTGTAACATTATGTGGGTGCATACAACTTAGGTGGAGTGGAATTCAGGCCGTTGGTATAGATTTGATGGTGATAATACCTGAGCTGACCTCTCCAGTAATTCTGTAATTGAGTTTTTGCAAATGTATGTACCTTCTGGCTGCACTTTGTTTTGAACTACATGTTGTATCGTGTTCGGCGACTGCCGTGGGAAGCTCGGGTGGTGCAGCTGATAGTTACTAGCTTACTGGTCATTCATTTGTATTGACGGGAGCCCTGTCCCAATATGTGGCACATGTCGTCCATATAGTTGCCAGTGTGTGGATGGTCCCTCAGCAGTGCTGGCCATAGGGAGGCACCCCCACATCCCCACGAGGAAACACCAGCCAGCTCACACCCTGCCTCTCTCTGTATGTGCAGCGCACCAGTCGTTACGGAGCTGAGTACCACAACCAGAACCACCACCACCTCCGCCGCTGCCGCCACCTCTGCCAGCGCACTTCGCCAGACACCTGCTGCTGCGCAGCCCACGACTACTCAACCTGATAAGGCCACTGTCTCTCAAATGCGGTGAGTTCCCTCAACACACACACACACACACACACACACACACACACACACACACACAACATTGTAAGGTAGATCAGAAATAAATACTCAAAAGCATCAGAACATACATTCATGGGTGGTATCCTCAGGAATAGATCATAGTATCATGGGAGAGAGTTTAATTAAGAATAGGTTGGTAGAGAAAATAGCTATTGTCAACAGTTCAGTGACTTATTCTCATCAAGATCAGCAAACCAATGCCAGCAATAATTCATGCAATGTCATCCACAGAAAATTTAGTGGCAGGTAGAGTATGAGTGCACTGAATGTGTAACACAATGTCAAATGAGATAATTGTATGTTACTCTAGATGTATTGGAATGATCTAGCAGAGGTCACACATACACACATTTATGAGACCATTTTTGGTTCTCGTCAGGAATGAGGCAGGAAAAACAACCCAATAATTTGCTATAAAGTTTCTGTTAGTAACAAAAATTACACTCTGCAAGCACCAGCCAGAAGCAAACGTCAGCAGAGCCTTAGCTTGTCAGGGAGTGGTCCACCTTGGTTGCCCCACTGCTGTAACAGCCAGTCCCTGTAACCACGGACATGCGAAACAGAAACTCTGCCTCCTGTTGACAATGTGTCTATCTGTGTGAGCAACAGATTTACAGTGCCATGAGCACCCAGAATCCACTGTCATTTGTGGCATGCATTCCTCTGTCTTTCCCTTCAGTTTTTAACCTCAACAACTACCTCTAGTGCCACGGCAGTTATTCCCTGATGCCTTCAAATATAACTTACTATGCTGACCCTCGTACTTGTCACAGTTTTCCACATATCACAATATCCTCACCTGTTCTGCAGAGACGTTCCACAGTTCTGTTATGAGTTCACCTAGTTTAAACATCCTTGTATAGCACCAAATTTGGAATGCTTAGATTCCCCTCTTGTTTTTTTCCATAATCCACGATTAATTTTTATGCAGTACTGTGCTCCAAACATACATTAAGGGACATCCAATACAAATTAAGGCCTATCCTTGGTATTAGTAACTTTGTTTTACAAGGAATCTCCTGCTTTCCCATGCAACATTACTCCTTGTGACAACCACGCTCTGTCCCTCAGTGTAAATTAGCTTCATGTGTAATAGTCACTACAAGCAGTCTACTGCGTGGTCCTTAATTCCGATGTAAACATTGCCACCAATGTTATTTCTGCTACTCAGCAATACTTTCCTCTTTCTTCCATTCATTAATCCTGATTTAGTGTTCATTCAACTATTTCTTACATTCATCAACTCTGGTGATTCATTCAGACTTTCAGTGAACACAGAAATATCACCAGTGAATTTTATTAAACAAAATCGTTTTCACCTTCAGTTTTAATTAAATTCCTGGAAGTTTCTTCAATTCCACCAATGATTCTTCAGTGTTCATCTGAACATTTGTGGAGACTACCTGCATCTTTATCTTTAATCATCTTTGATTCAGAGTACCAATTCTTGTTGATTATTGCTCATATTCTATGTTATCTGCTGTACCATATACGTACCTTTTAGAGAAAAAAAAATTCACTGTTTCATGCTGTCAAATGTCAGGTAAAGATCTACAAATCCAATAAATATCTCTTGATTTTTCTCACACATTCCTGCCACTATAAGGTTGAAGGTCAAGTTGTCCTCCCTGGATCCATTACTCCAAATTTAGCATCCTCAAACAGATCATAAGCTTTGTCTTCCATTCTTCTGGATATTGTTATTTTTGTCAGTAAGTTGGATTCATGAGCTGTTTGGCTCATTGTGCGTAAGCTATCACACTTACCAGCGCTTGGTCACTTCTGTAGTGTTTGGATGTCTTTTTCTGGCTGTCTGTTGTTATGAATTGTCTCTCATCGATTATATAGACGAACTTGAAAATTCGTTTCATCGCCATTCAATATCAGATTATCTAGAGCCTCATAGAAGTTAAAATTCACATTCCATTCCTGTGTACGTCAGTATCCTATTTATTTACACACTGAATTCACGTAACAACTCTCTTAAAATTTACTTCACTCATTGTCATAACTAAATTGTGATCTGACTGTACATCTGGTCCTGGGTACACCTTAAAATCCAATATCTGATTCTATAATGTGTGTCTGGTTGTGATGTACTCCAGCTGGAAATGTCTTTACCAACTAAAGCTCTGCCTCCCTCCTTAAGAGCTGAAAATGCCAAGATACCGAAGCAGCCATACAAATGTACTAGCAGCAAGTCAGCCATCATGTGGTGGAATGGTGCAGGAGGGCTCCTCCAAAGGGAGTGCTTGTAATGGTAACACCGACCACCATAAATGGCAGTCAGTGATTACATTAAACCTCTATGAGGAATTTTTGAGAAAGTTGTGACCGTGAGATAACCTAATGGGAACAGAACAAACAATCTGTTTGACTGGGATTCACTTCCAAAACACTCCAGCAGAGTATAACTAACACTAAACAGGTGGGTGAGGAACAGATTTTCCCCAGCACAAAAACAAGTTTAATATTACGTATTAATATGTCGCCAGCCTAATTAGGAATTTTTGTCAAACAATGTAATAAAGCTCAAGGCAGTGCTAGGGCTAACCTAACTTTGCTTAACATCTACTAAACTCTTACTTGACATCTGTTCGCACTAGAACACAGTAACCTAACCTTGCAGATAAATGTAGTACTAACTTGGAAGTGAAGACGATGTACCTTGAATGAACTAGATGCAGCAGTTAATACAACTGGTCACCAACACACATGATACTAATAGCATTACTGAACAGCGCAGAGCATGAAATGATTCTGATTTAAATCGGGGTTTATTATGATCATACTCTATAACATCATTGCTTAGTAGAGTTTCTCTATGCCATTACATGAACCAGCTTGCATTAAAATAGCAAACACAGTAAATATTTCTTTCTTGAGCTCAGTTTGAAGCAATTAAACAGAAAGCAAATCTAACTACAGTGGCTCTGGAGGGACCTTTGCTTTGCTTCATTAACCAACTGGCCTAGCACATGAGGGCTATTAAACTTTAATGGTTTGATGAACCATGCTCATTAACAAAACTACTCAAGTGTGTATGGGAAATTGTGAGTATTGTCATGAATAATTATTCACTAAGTGAAGCACAACAAACTATAACTCTTCAAATAACAAGTGTGCTTTGAAAAGCAGTCTTTTAACCTTCTCAAAATATGGTTGACTGTGCAAATGCCAAAAAAATTTTACCGTATTTACTCGAATCTAAGCCGCACTTTTTTTCCGGTTTTTGTAATCCAAAAAACCGCCTGCGGCTTAGAATCGAGTGCAAAGCAAGCGGAAGTTCTGAAAAATGTTGGTAGGTGCCGCCACAACTAACTTCTGCCGTCGAATATATGTAGCGCTACACAGACATGCTCTGTAGGCACAAAGATAAATACTGGCGCCAAAACCTCTGCGTCAGTAAATAAATTTAAAAAAAAGGTGGAAGACGAGATTTTTTTTCTCCGCCCCGAGTTTCGACCACTGCATTTTCATACATTATCCAACGAAGTAAATACAAATTCCGTATTGTTCATCTTCGAATGTATTAGAATTTCAATGTACTGCGAAAATCCGACTGGCAAGACTGTTTGGGATGTTTTTCAATATGGCCAACTCTACGTTCTGAATTTTTTCCTACCTGTGAGAAGAGATGGTTGCTAATAGTAACCTGATGAAATGTGAATCACAAGAAGTATTCTCTTCACCATTCACCATAAGAATAATACGAATATAAACATTTTGCCATGTGTTCTTCCGTGTTTGTTGCTATCTCATTTAAATCCTGTCTGCCTAATAAACTACGAAACTAGAGTGAGACAACAGCAAACGCGGAAGAATACACTTATCGTGTCATGTTTATATTCGTATTATTCTTAGCCTAATAGTGATACAGTCAGAAATGAACCACGGCAACTGACTAGATTTTTAAATCTAAGATGACTCTAATTTCTGTGCAGAATTTGATGTACTAAAGAAGCGGCCGCAAAGATTTTCAAACGGAGAAAAATTTTCGCCTAACTCTCGTTCAGAACATGTTCTATCATACGCAGCCTATTATTTTATTCTTGTTGATCATTCTCAAAGAAAGCAGCAGTGTAAGTAAACAACAAATAGCAGTCTCTTGACATTGCTTCGCTAATGAGACGATTCGTCTCTTTTTAGCTGTAAGCGGCGGTAGCGCGCACAAAAGCAAGCCAAGCCGCGAACGGCGACAGGCCGTAAACAGGCACTATCATAATGCGACAAACAATGCATGACACAGTACAGTGATGCATTTTCAGCTTAGAGTGACGTAAACACCTATAACAGAGAAAACGGCACTTATCAGATCAAACAAAATAAGCAATCGATTCAAACCAGACGAAGCACGTGAAAAAGGAAGGGTACCCGTATAAATACGGACGGAGCGCCTGACGCATAGCAATGGCTACCTGGTAAAGCTTAACTGCTAAGCTTACGACTCGAACCAAACTACTGTAGCTGTATCGTCTTTCATTCGACCTAAATTGTGTCTCGTATTACAATGGACCAACTTTGTTTCGATTTGGAGGTGCGGCCTAAAACTTTTCTGTCCCCTTGAATTTCGAGTCTCAAATTTCGGGTGCGGCTTAGATTCGGGAAATCTTTTTTTCCTTTGTTTCGAGTCTCATTTTTCAGGTGCGGCTTAGATTCGAGTGCGGCTTAGATTCGGGTAAATACGGTATATTCAAGTTCAAACACCTACTCATAAAATGAACAGTGATAGAGCTTTGTAATTCTGATCAAAGTGCATAATTAATAATCTTTTTTACTTCTATTCAATATTATTATTCTTTTAACTAACAACTTTACTATTTACTGGTACTTTTTTAAGTAAGGCAAATTATTTAAGAAAATGATTGCAGATAGATTGAAAACCACACTGGCAGTGTAGTATTTCTCAAACTATAAAACTGAACTTTAAACACAACTCCACACATCAGAAAGTAATCACAACTATTTCTGAATAGTCTTTTCATGATAAATTAGCACACTCGGAATTAAATTCACTAGGATAGGATTCCTGGTGAGGTTTGTGATTTGGGATAATCACAGGTGCAAGACAGAGCTTTTAGCAATACCACGATTATTATGAAAATCAACCAAATTTCGCAAATACCTGGTCCATTTACAGAGTGCCAAATATAAACATTTTGGTGGAAGGCTGGTGGCACTGGTGGCGTGATTTGCAGTGGCTGTTAACATGGCGGCGATGTAGTCATGGCAGTACTGTTGGCCTCGCCCTGTTATAGGTCTTCTGAATTATATTTTTGCAGGGCCGAAAACCGTGCCATTATACATGGTATCACCAAATGCAGAATCAAAGGTGCATAAGTAACACTCTTAGCTCCTCTGCCTCAAAACTGCAAGAATGAGCCACAATGTTCCGCTACTGCTAGCGAGATATTAACCACAGCACTGCTCAAGCCAGACTCCTTAGCCGTCGCAAGGGACAAGTTGCCGCTTGCGTGAACGACACCTTTTCCATTCTGCCAGGCTACTTCTGTAGCTGCAGGGATTCCCCACATTTTTTACATTCAACCCTGCATTCCCTAACTATGGACCAAGTCATTTACAGTGCATTACATAATAATCATTCCAGTAGTTATTTACATTAACAAGCTTAATTTAAACTTTGTTCCAAAAGTTCACATAACTGAAATATGTATACGTTACCAAAGAATTTCCATTACAGATAAAAGACTCTACATACGACAGATACAGCACTCTACATAATCGACATGATCATTGGTTCAGTAATGAAATAAAATTTCTGGTATAGGAAAGGTTGATGGTGAGCTTCTAATTGTCAGACTATGTTGTTTAACTGAACTCAGCAGAAGCTAAGAGGGTCTTTTCATAGTTGTTTAGTGTTCGGCTGACCAGTGACTCGAACACAGAGCTTAATCATATGAAGCTAGAGCCATTTTAACAGACCATCAAACTTTTAGTCCAGTGCCATTGTTTTGTTGATAGCGGAGGATGCTCCTCACTGGATGAGCGTTTCCTTTTCCTGGAGGTTAATTACAGCCTTTACAAAACATTCTTTTCCTTGTTTACCAATAATCAACTTTCACTAGTGGCCTTACCTACCTAATGTGTACTTTCGACTTGATTTTGTAATCGATGAAATAAAATCACATAATTGTCAGCTGCCTTACTGGAATTATTGTAGCCTATGGAAATTTTTGCAGGAAATGTTTCTCCCACCTGAGCAGCTGTCATCTTCTAAGAGTTTAGGTTGCACCAACACTAGATCATAGAACAAAACTCGGTGACAAGTATCAATCAAACTTCCAGAACGTTCTCCTGGTACCTTTGTTGTATTAATAGCTGCAGTAGTGTGGTATTGTGTCAAGGAAAGTTAATTATTTTCTATTTCTTTATTTTTGTGCTAAGGCATATAATTTTACTGAGAGAAGAGATGCATTTGATTTATAAGTAAGTCAATCATACGCAGTTGCTGTTCTGAGAATGGGTCCATTGTTATTCTCGAAGTGGATTCTTTTTGTTATAATTTCTGAAGAAATTTATTTTTTACTTTGAGGTGGTACTAAGCAGCTTTGTTTATCCAATATAATGTTTTTTTGAAGAGGTCATTCATTATTGTAGTTTCTTCTGTTACTATTAACACAACCGGTCATTGCAAAGACGAGACTTGTCTTCAGTAAACGTAGCTTACGTAGCACAGATAATCCCTCCAGATAAATTCCAGGTGGTAAAAGGAGGCCCAAAAAAAGTATCGTGCAATTGCGTGAGAAAGTCCATAATTTTTTCTATGTGGCGTACTACATTGATGCATATTGCCTAAAAGGGCCACCCATAATTTTACTGAAACAAGTAGATTCATGCATAAGATCATAGAGATTTTGTTTTACATGTTCTCATACAGGTTGCAATAAGTTTAGTTATCAGCCATAATTTTTTATTGGAAGTTATAAATTATTCTTGGAGTGACTTACTGAATGTTGTACTCTTGATGGTCATGAAGATTGTTGTTTAAGCCTTTGAAAATGGTGCACAAAGTATTTTGTGCGTGTATGTGGTAAGTGCGCTGAACAAATCAAATCGGAAAATAATTTTCTAATTTTGAGTTGGTTTGTCTTGATGTGGTGGTTTACCAGTATGGCCCAATTGATTACTGGCAAACGTCATGAAATGTGACCAGTTAACCATCATGCAACACTTTAATTCAATAGCAAATATTGCGGAAGAAAGAAAGAAGTAATTTAGTGTTAAACGTCCTATCGACTGCAAGACCATAAGAGACGAAGCAGAATCTACAGCACTCAAATGTGGGAAAGGAAATAGATAGTGGCATTTCAAGGGAAAGGCCACAGCATTTGCATTGATCAGTTTAAAAAAAAGAAAGGAAAATGTAAACCAGGATGGTTGGGTGGACATTTGAGCCATTGGGCCTTAACTTGATAAAATGAAAATGTTTGGTCCTTAGAAAAAAATGTACAATCAGAGGCTAATGAGTCCTCAGAATGTAACAATATGCATCTGGTGTGACAAAGGTCTTTTGTGCTAAGAAATTGTTCCCAGGGATATGTCCATAGTAGTTAGCATCCGTTGTATTTGTGGTTGTCTGCAAATAATTTCATTGTGTCATTTGAAATAGTAATATGTGCTCATCAAACCAAAGGAGAAAAGTAATTTTTATTTTTATCGCCTCTACGTGTCTTTTCAACAATGATGGGTGGTGTTGATTTCAACTGTCACACAAAACTTTTCGGGCCATCATTTCAAGTTAAGACATGTCACTCGTAGCAACTGGCAAAAAGGAATTCGATAATAAACATTTTCTTGTGTGCAGTCAACAAAGATGATGCATGCAGGCAGATTTCCACTCCACACAGAAGTTTCCATTAAGTTATTTCCGTTTCAGACATATGCAAATCGCGCTACAGCTAGTCTAAGCAGATGTTTAATGTGTATTTGTGGTTAGAAAACAATGATAGGTGCTGGATTCAAATCCCAGTGAAGGTACAAAATACTTTCTCAACATTTCAGATTCGCATCTAGCTATATTTGGATATGTAATGTATTATTGCCCTTAGTTAACAATCCTATTACTTGCTGGGTTTGAATCATCTAACACAAAACTTTATGCTATGTCATTTCAACATTTGCACACACATGCTTACATGTGGCCAAAATGATATTTAAGATCTTTCATACTTACTTAAGAGACAATAGTTGCTTAATTGTAATACAAATGTCTTAGTCATGTAATTTAAAGTTGAAACTTAAGTTTCTGGAATGTCATTTATTGCAATAAACTTGAGTTTACAAGTGTTGTAGACTGTCACCTGATTATACCAGGTTTCGTGATATTTACATTATCGTGACATTAGTCTGATTGTGGACTCAGTATTACAGATGAATTTCTTCAAGTAGTGTCTCGTAGTAACTATTTTGTAGAGTGAAATGCCCGTACTGAAAAGAGATCGGAGGGACTGTAAGACTGTAACATTATGTGGGTGCATACAACTTAGGTGGAGTGGAATTCAGGCCGTTGGTATAGATTTGATGGTGATAATACCTGAGCTGACCTCTCCAGTAATTCTGTAATTGAGTTTTTGCAAATGTATGTACCTTCTGGCTGCACTTTGTTTTGAACTACATGTTGTATCGTGTTCGGCGACTGCCGTGGGAAGCTCGGGTGGTGCAGCTGATAGTTACTAGCTTACTGGTCATTCATTTGTATTGACGGGAGCCCTGTCCCCATATGTGGCACATGTCGTCCATATAGTTGCCAGTGTGTGGATGGTCCCTCAGCAGTGCTGGCCATAGGGAGGCACCCCCACATCCCCACGAGGAAACGCCAGCCAGCTCACACCCTGCCTCTCTCTGTAGGTGCAGCGCACCAGTCGTTACGGAGCTGAGTACCACAACCAGAACCACCACCACCTCCGCCGCTGCCGCCACCTCTGCCAGCGCACTTCGCCAGACACCTGCTGCTGCGCAGCCCACGACTACTCAACCTGATAAGGCCACTGTCTCTCAAATGCGGTGAGTTCCCTCAACACACACACACACACACACACACACACACACACACACACACACACACACACAACATTGTAAGGTAGATCAGAAATAAATACTCAAAAGCATCAGAACATACATTCATGGGTGGTATCCTCAGGAATAGATCATAGTATCATGGGAGAGAGGTTAATTAAGAATAGGTTGGTAGAGAAAATAGCTATTGTCAACAGTTCAGTGACTTATTCTCATCAAGATCAGCAAACCAATGCCAGCAATAATTCATGCAATGTCATCCACAGAAAATTTAGTGGCAGGTAGAGTATGAGTGCACTGAATGTGTAACACAATGTCAAATGAGATAATTGTATGTTACTCTAGATGTATTGGAATGATCTAGCAGAGGTCACACATACACACATTTATGAGACCATTTTTGGTTCTCGTCAGGAATGAGGCAGGAAAAACAACCCAATAATTTGCTATAAAGTTTCTGTTAGTAACAAAAATTACACTCTGCAAGCACCAGCCAGAAGCAAACGTCAGCAGAGCCTTAGCTTGTCAGGGAGTGGTCCACCTTGGTTGCCCCACTGCTGTAACAGCCAGTCCCTGTAACCACAGACATGCGAAACAGAAACTCTGCCTCCTGTTGACAATGTGTCTATCTGTGTGAGCAACAGATTTACAGTGCCATGAGCACCCAGAATCCACTGTCATTTGTGGTATGCATTCCTCTGTCTTTCCCTTCAGTTTTTAACCTCAACAACTACCTCTAGTGCCACGGCAGTTATTCCCTGATGCCTTCAAATATAACTTACTATGCTGACCCTCGTACTTGTCACAGTTTTCCACATATCACAATATCCTCACCTGTTCTGCAGAGACGTTCCACAGTTCTGTTATGAGTTCACCTAATTTAAACATCCTTGTATAGCACCAAATTTGGAATGCTTAGATTCCCCTCTTGTTTTTTTCCATAATCCACGATTAATTTTTATGCAGTACTGTGCTCCAAACATACATTAAGGGACATCCAATACAAATTAAGGCCTATCCTTGGTATTAGTAACTTTGTTTTACAAGGAATCTCCTGCTTTCCCATGCAACATTACTCCTTGTGACAACCACGCTCTGTCCCTCAGCATAAATTAGCTTCATGTGTAATAGTCACTACAAGCAGTCTACTGCGTGGTCCTTAATTCCGATGTAAACATTGCCACCAATGTTATTTCTGCTACTCAGCAATACTTTCCTCTTTCTTCCATTCATTAATCCTGATTTAGTGTTCATTCAACTATTTCTTACATTCATCAACTCTGGTGATTCATTCAGACTTTCAGTGAACACAGAAATATCACCAGTGAATTTTATTAAACAAAATCGTTTTCACCTTCAGTTTTAATTAAATTCCTGGAAGTTTCTTCAATTCCACCAATGATTCTTCAGTGTTCATCTGAACATTTGTGGAGACTACCTGCATCTTTATCTTTAATCATCTTTGATTCAGAGTACCAATTCTTGTTGATTATTGCTCATATTCTATGTTATCTGCTGTACCATATACGTACCTTTTAGAGAAAAAAAAAAAATCACTGTTTCATGCTGTCAAATGTCAGGTAAAGATCTACAAATCCAATAAATATCTCTTGATTTTTCTCACACATTCCTGCCACTATAAGGTTGAAGGTCAAGTTGTCCTCCCTGGATCCATTACTCCAAATTTAGCATCCTCAAACAGATCATAAGCTTTGTCTTCCATTCTTCTGGATATTGTTATTTTTGTCAGTAAGTTGGATTCATGAGCTGTTTGGCTCATTGTGCGTAAGCTATCACACTTACCAGCGCTTGGTCACTTCTGTAGTGTTTGGATGTCTTTTTCTGGCTGTCTGTTGTTATGAATTGTCTCTCATCGATTATATAGACGAACTTGAAAATTCGTTTGATCGCCATTCATTATCAGATTATCTAGAGCCTCATAGAAGTTAAAATTCACATTCCATTCCTGTGTACTTCAGTATCCTATTTATTTACACACTGAATTCACGTAACAACTCTCTTAAAATTTACTTCACTCATTGTCATAACTAAATTGTGATCTGACTGTACATCTGGTCCTGGGTACACCTTAAAATCCAATATCTGATTCTATAATGTGTGTCTGGTTGTGATGTACTCCAGCTGGAAATGTCTTTACCAACTAAAGCTCTGCCTCCCTCCTTAAGAGCTGAAAATGCCAAGATACCGAAGCAGCCATACAAATGTACTAGCAGCAAGTCAGCCATCATGTGGTGGAATGGTGCAGGAGGGCTCCTCCAAAGGGAGTGCTTGTAATGGTAACACCGACCACCATAAATGGCAGTCAGTGATTACATTAAACCTCTATGAGGAATTTTTGAGAAAGTTTTGACCGTGAGATAACCTAATGGGAACAGAACAAACAATCTGTTTGACTGGGATTCACTTCCAAAACACTCCAGCAGAGTATAACTAACACTAAACAGGTGGGTGAGGAACAGATTTTCCCCAGCACAAAAACAAGTTTAATATTACGTATTAATATGTCGCCAGCCTAATTAGGAATTTTTGTCAAACAATGTAATAAAGCTCAAGGCAGTGCTAGGGCTAACCTAACTTTGCTTAACATCTACTAAACTCTTACTTGACATGTGTTCGCACTAGAACACAGTAACCTAACCTTGCAGATAAATGTAGTACTAACTTGGAAGTGAAGACGATGTACCTTGAATGAACTAGATGCAGCAGTTAATACAACTGGTCACCAACACACATGATACTAATAGCATTACTGAACAGCGCAGAGCATGAAATGATTCTGATTTAAATCGGGGTTTATTATGATCATACTCTATAACATCATTGCTTAGTAGAGTTTCTCTGTGCCATTACATGAACCAGCTTGCATTAAAATAGCAAACACAGTAAATATTTCTTTCTTGAGCTCAGTTTGAAGCAATTAAACAGAAAGCAAATCTAACTACAGTGGCTCTGGAGGGACCTTTGCTTTGCTTCATTGACCAACTGGCCTAGCACATGAGGGCTATTAAACTTTAATGGTTTGATGAACCATGCTCATTAACAAAAGTACTCAAGTGTGTATGGGAAATTGTGAGTATTGTCATGAATAATTATTCATTAAGTGAAGCACAACAAACTATAACTCTTCAAATAACAAGTGTGCTTTGAAAAGCAGTCTTTTAACCTTCTCAAAATATGGTTGACTGTGCAAATGCCAAAACAATTTTAAATTCAAGTTCAAACACCTACTCATAAAATGAACAGTGATAGAGCTTTGTAATTCTGATCAAAGTGCATAATTAATAATCTTTTTTACTTCTATTCAATATTATTATTCTTTTAACTAACAACTTTACTATTTACTGGTACTTTTTTAAGTAAGGCAAATTATTTAAGAAAATGATTGCAGATAGATTGAAAACCACACTGGCAGTGTAGTATTTCTTAAACTATAAAACTGAACTTTAAACACAACTCCACACATCAGAAAGTAATCACAACTATTTCTGAATAGTCTTTTCATGATAAATTAGCACACTCGGAATTAAATTCACTAGGATAGGATTCCTGGTGAGGTTTGTGATTTGGGATAATCACAGGTGCAAGACAGAGCTTTTAGCAATACCACGATTATTATGAAAATCAACCAAATTTCGCAAATACCTGGTCCATTTACAGAGTGCCAAATATAAACATTTTGGTGGAAGGCTGGTGGCACTGGTGGCGTGATTTGCAGTGGCTGTTAACATGGCGGCGATGTAGTCATGGCAGTACTGTTGGCCTCGCCCTGTTATAGGTCTTCTGAATTATATTTTTGCAGGGCCGAAAACCGTGCCATTATACATGGTATCACCAAATGCAGAATCAAAGGTGCATAAGTAACACTCTTAGCTCCTCTGCCTCAAAACTGCAAGAATGAGCCACAATGTTCCGCTACTGCTAGCGAGATATTAACCACAGCACTGCTCAAGCCAGACTCCTTAGCCGTCGCAAGGGACAAGTTGCCGCTTGCATGAACGACACCTTTTCCATTCTGCCAGGCTACTTCTGTAGCTGCAGGGATTCCCCACATTTTTTACATTCAACCCTGCATTCCCTAACTATGGACCAAGTCATTTACAGTGCATTACATAATAATCATTCCAGTAGTTATTTACATTAACAAGCTTAATTTAAACTTTGTTCCAAAAGTTCACATAACTGAAATATGTATACGTTACCAAAGAATTTCCATTACAGATAAAAGACTCTACATACGACAGATACAGCACTCTACATTATCGACATGATCATTGGTTCAGTAATGAAATAAAATTTCTGGTATAGGAAAGGTTGATGGTGAGCTTCTAATTGTCGGACTATGTTGTTTAACTGAACTCAGCAGAAGCTAAGAGGGTCTTTTCATAGTTGTTTAGTGTTTGGCTGATCAGTGACTCGAACACAGAGCTTAATCATATGAAGCTAGAGCCATTTTAACAGACCATCAAACTTTTAGTCCAGTGCCATTGTTTTGTTGTTAGCGGAGGATGCTCCTCACTGGATGAGCGTTTCCTTTTCCTGGAGGTTAATTACAGCCTTTACAAAACATTCTTTTCCTTGTTTACCAATAATCAACTTTCACTAGTGGCCTTACCTACCTAATGTGTACTTTCGACTTGATTTTGTAATCGATGAAATAAAATCACATAATTGTCAGCTGCCTTACTGGAATTATTGTAGCCTATGGAAATTTTTGCAGGAAATGTTTCTCCCACCTGAGCAGCTGTCATCTTCTAAGAGTTTAGATTGCACCAACACTAGATCATAGAACAAAACTCGGTGACAAGTATCAATCAAACTTCCAGAACGTTCTCCTGGTACCTTTGTTGTATTAATAGCTGCAGTAGTGTGGTATTGTGTCAAGGAAAGTTAATTATTTTCGAGTTCTTTATTTTTGTGCTAAGGCATATAATTTCACTAAGAGAAGAGATGCATTTGATTTATAAGGAAGTCAATCATACGCAGTTGCTGTTCTGAGAATGGGTCCATTGTTATTCTCGAAGTGGATTCCTTTTGTTATAATTTCTGAAGAAATTTATTTTTTACTTTGAGGTGGTACTAAGCAGCTTTGTTTATCCAATATAATGTTTTTTTGAAGAGGTCATTCATTATTGTAGTTTCTTCTGTTACTATTAACACAACCGGTCATTGCAAAGACGAGACTTGTCTTCAGTAAACGTAGCTTACGTAGCACAGATAATCCCTCCAGATAAATTCCAGGTGGTAAAAGGAGGCCTAAAAAAAGTATCGTGCAATTGCGTAAGATAGTCCATAATTTTTTCTATGTAGCGTACTACATTGATGCATATTGCCTAAAAGGGCCACCCATAATTTTACTGAAACAAGTAGATTCATGCATAAGATCATAGAGATTTTGTTTTACATGTTCTCATACAGGTTGCAATAAGTTTAGTTATCAGCCATAATTTTTTATTGGAAGTTATAAATTATTCTTGGAGTGACTTACTGAATGTTGTACTCTTGACGGTCATGAAGATTGTTGTTTAAGCCTTTGAAAATGGTGCACAAAGTATTTTGTGTGTGTATGTGGTAAGTGCGCTGAACAAATCAAATCGGAAAATGATTTTCTAATTTTGAGTTGGTTTGTCTTGATGTGGTGGTTTACCAGTATGGCCCAATTGATTACTGGCAAACGTCATGAAATGTGACCAGTTAACCATCATGCAACACTTTAATTCAATAGCAAATATTGCGGAAGAAAGAAAGAAGTAATTTAGTGTTAAACGTCCTATCGACTGCAAGACCATAAGAGACGAAGCAGAATCTACAGCACTCAAATGTGGGAAAGGAAATAGATAGTGGCATTTCAAGGGAAAGGCCACAGCATTTGCATTGATCAGTTTAGGAAAAAAAAGGAAAATGTAAACCAGGATGGTTGGGTGGACATTTGAGCCATTGGGCCTTAACTTGATAAAATGAAAATGTTTGGTCCTTAGAAAAAAATGTACAATCAGAGGCTAATGAGTCCTCAGAATGTAACAATATGCATCTGGTGTGACAAAGGTCTTTTGTGCTAAGAAATTGTTCCCAGGGATATGTCCATAGTAGTTAGCATCCGTTGTATTTGTGGTTGTCTGCAAATAATTTCATTGTGTCATTGGAAATAGTAATATGTGCTCATCAAACCAAAGGAGAAAAGTAATTTTTATTTTTATCGCCTCTACGTGTCTTTTCAACAATGATGGGTGGTGTTGATTTCAACTGTCACACAAAACTTTTCGGGCCATCATTTCAAGTTAAGACATGTCACTCGTAGCAACTGGCAAAAAGGAATTCGATAATAAACATTTTCTTGTGTGCAGTCAACAACGATGATGCATGCAGGCAGATTTCCACTCCACACAGAAGTTTCCATTAAGTTATTTCCGTTTCAGACATATGCAAATCGCGCTACAGCTAGTCTAAGCAGATGTTTAATGTGTATTTGTGGTTAGAAAACAATGATAGGTGCTGGATTCAAATCCCAGTGAAGGTACAAAATACTTTCTCAACATTTCAGATTCGCATCTAGCTATATTTGGATATGTAATGTATTATTGCCCTTAGTTAACAATCCTATTACTTGCTGGGTTTGAATCATCTAACACAAAACTTTATGCTATGTCATTTCAACATTTGCACACACATGCTTACATGTGGCCAAAATGATATTTAAGATCTTTCATACTTACTTAAGAGACAATAGTTGCTTAATTGTAATACAAATGTCTTAGTCATGTAATTTAAAGTTGAAACTTAAGTTTCTGGAATGTCATTTATTGCAATAAACTTGAGTTTACAAGTGTTGTAGACTGTCACCTGATTATACCAGGTTTCGTGATATTTACATTATCGTGACATTAGTCTGATTGTGGACTCAGTATTACAGATGAATTTCTTCAAGTAGTGTCTCGTAGTAACCATTTTGTAGAGTGAAATGCCCGTACTGAAAAGAGATCGGAGGGACTGTAAGACTGTAACATTATGTGGGTGCATACAACTTAGGTGGAGTGGAATTCAGGCCGTTGGTATAGATTTGATGGTGATAATACCTGAGCTGACCTCTCCAGTAATTCTGTAATTGAGTTTTTGCAAATGTATGTACCTTCTGGCTGCACTTTGTTTTGAACTACATGTTGTATCGTGTTCGGCGACTGCCGTGGGAAGCTCGGGTGGTGCAGCTGATAGTTACTAGCTTACTGGTCATTCATTTGTATTGACGGGAGCCCTGTCCCCATATGTGGCACATGTCGTCCATATAGTTGCCAGTGTGTGGATGGTCCCTCAGCAGTGCTGGCCATAGGGAGGCACCCCCACATCCCCACGAGGAAACGCCAGCCAGCTCACACCCTGCCTCTCTCTGTAGGTGCAGCGCACCAGTCGTTACGGAGCTGAGTACCACAACCAGAACCACCACCACCTCCGCCGCTGCCGCCACCTCTGCCAGCGCACTTCGCCAGACACCTGCTGCTGCGCAGCCCACGACTACTCAACCTGATAAGGCCACTGTCTCTCAAATGCGGTGAGTTCCCTCAACACACACACACACACACACACACACACACAACATTGTAAGGTAGATCAGAAATAAATACTCAAAAGCATCAGAACATACATTCATGGGTGGTATCCTCAGGAATAGATCATAGTATCATGGGAGAGAGGTTAATTAAGAATAGGTTGGTAGAGAAAATAGCTATTGTCAACAGTTCAGTGACTTATTCTCATCAAGATCAGCAAACCAATGCCAGCAATAATTCATGCAATGTCATCCACAGAAAATTTAGTGGCAGGTAGAGTATGAGTGCACTGAATGTGTAACACAATGTCAAATGAGATAATTGTATGTTACTCTAGATGTATTGGAATGATCTAGCAGAGGTCACACATACACACATTTATGAGACCATTTTTGGTTCTCGTCAGGAATGAGGCAGGAAAAACAACCCAATAATTTGCTATAAAGTTTCTGTTAGTAACAAAAATTACACTCTGCAAGCACCAGCCAGAAGCAAACGTCAGCAGAGCCTTAGCTTGTCAGGGAGTGGTCCACCTTGGTTGCCCCACTGCTGTAACAGCCAGTCCCTGTAACCACAGACATGCGAAACAGAAACTCTGCCTCCTGTTGACAATGTGTCTATCTGTGTGAGCAACAGATTTACAGTGCCATGAGCACCCAGAATCCACTGTCATTTGTGGTATGCATTCCTCTGTCTTTCCCTTCAGTTTTTAACCTCAACAACTACCTCTAGTGCCACGGCAGTTATTCCCTGATGCCTTCAAATATAACTTACTATGCTGACCCTCGTACTTGTCACAGTTTTCCACATATCACAATATCCTCACCTGTTCTGCAGAGACGTTCCACAGTTCTGTTATGAGTTCACCTAATTTAAACATCCTTGTATAGCACCAAATTTGGAATGCTTAGATTCCCCTCTTGTTTTTTTCCATAATCCACGATTAATTTTTATGCAGTACTGTGCTCCAAACATACATTAAGGGACATCCAATACAAATTAAGGCCTATCCTTGGTATTAGTAACTTTGTTTTACAAGGAATCTCCTGCTTTCCCATGCAACATTACTCCTTGTGACAACCACGCTCTGTCCCTCAGCATAAATTAGCTTCATGTGTAATAGTCACTACAAGCAGTCTACTGCGTGGTCCTTAATTCCGATGTAAACATTGCCACCAATGTTATTTCTGCTACTCAGCAATACTTTCCTCTTTCTTCCATTCATTAATCCTGATTTAGTGTTCATTCAACTATTTCTTACATTCATCAACTCTGGTGATTCATTCAGACTTTCAGTGAACACAGAAATATCACCAGTGAATTTTATTAAACAAAATCGTTTTCACCTTCAGTTTTAATTAAATTCCTGGAAGTTTCTTCAATTCCACCAATGATTCTTCAGTGTTCATCTGAACATTTGTGGAGACTACCTGCATCTTTATCTTTAATCATCTTTGATTCAGAGTACCAATTCTTGTTGATTATTGCTCATATTCTATGTTATCTGCTGTACCATATACGTACCTTTTAGAGAAAAAAAAATTCACTGTTTCATGCTGTCAAATGTCAGGTAAAGATCTACAAATCCAATAAATATCTCTTGATTTTTCTCACACATTCCTGCCACTATAAGGTTGAAGGTCAAGTTGTCCTCCCTGGATCCATTACTCCAAATTTAGCATCCTCAAACAGATCATAAGCTTTGTCTTCCATTCTTCTGGATATTGTTATTTTTGTCAGTAAGTTGGATTCATGAGCTGTTTGGCTCATTGTGCGTAAGCTATCACACTTACCAGCGCTTGGTCACTTCTGTAGTGTTTGGATGTCTTTTTCTGGCTGTCTGTTGTTATGAATTGTCTCTCATCGATTATATAGACGAACTTGAAAATTCGTTTGATCGCCATTCATTATCAGATTATCTAGAGCCTCATAGAAGTTAAAATTCACATTCCATTCCTGTGTACTTCAGTATCCTATTTATTTACACACTGAATTCACGTAACAACTCTCTTAAAATTTACTTCACTCATTGTCATAACTAAACTGTGATCTGACTGTACATCTGGTCCTGGGTACACCTTAAAATCCAATATCTGATTCTATAATGTGTGTCTGGTTGTGATGTACTCCAGCTGGAAATGTCTTTACCAACTAAAGCTCTGCCTCCCTCCTTAAGAGCTGAAAATGCCAAGATACCGAAGCAGCCATACAAATGTACTAGCAGCAAGTCAGCCATCATGTGGTGGAATGGTGCAGGAGGGCTCCTCCAAAGGGAGTGCTTGTAATGGTAACACCGACCACCATAAATGGCAGTCAGTGATTACGTTAAACCTCTATGAGGAATTTTTGAGAAAGTTGTGACCGTGAGATAACCTAATGGGAACAGAACAAACAATCTGTTTGACTGGGATTCACTTCCAAAACACTCCAGCAGAGTATAACTAACACTAAACAGGTGGGTGAGGAACAGATTTTCCCCAGCACAAAAACAAGTTTAATATTACGTATTAATATGTCGCCAGCCTAATTAGGAATTTTTGTCAAACAATGTAATAAAGCTCAAGGCAGTGCTAGGGCTAACCTAACTTTGCTTAACATCTACTAAACTCTTACTTGACATGTGTTCGCACTAGAACACAGTAACCTAACCTTGCAGATAAATGTAGTACTAACTTGGAAGTGAAGACGATGTACCTTGAATGAACTAGATGCAGCAGTTAATACAACTGGTCACCAACACACATGATACTAATAGCATTACTGAACAGCGCAGAGCATGAAATGATTCTGATTTAAATCGGGGTTTATTATGATCATACTCTATAACATCATTGCTTAGTAGAGTTTCTCTGTGCCATTACATGAACCAGCTTGCATTAAAATAGCAAACACAGTAAATATTTCTTTCTTGAGCTCAGTTTGAAGCAATTAAACAGAAAGCAAATCTAACTACAGTGGCTCTGGAGGGACCTTTGCTTTGCTTCATTGACCAACTGGCCTAGCACATGAGGGCTATTAAACTTTAATGGTTTGATGAACCATGCTCATTAACAAAAGTACTCAAGTGTGTATGGGAAATTGTGAGTATTGTCATGAATAATTATTCATTAAGTGAAGCACAACAAACTATAACTCTTCAAATAACAAGTGTGCTTTGAAAAGCAGTCTTTTAACCTTCTCAAAATATGGTTGACTGTGCAAATGCCAAAACAATTTTAAATTCAAGTTCAAACACCTACTCATAAAATGAACAGTGATAGAGCTTTGTAATTCTGATCAAGGTGCATAATTAATAATCTTTTTTACTTCTATTCAATATTATTATTCTTTTAACTAACAACTTTACTATTTACTGGTACTTTTTTAAGTAAGGCAAATTATTTAAGAAAATGATTGCAGATAGATTGAAAACCACACTGGCAGTGTAGTATTTCTTAAACTATAAAACTGAACTTTAAACACAACTCCACACATCAGAAAGTAATCACAACTATTTCTGAATAGTCTTTTCATGATAAATTAGCACACTCGGAATTAAATTCACTAGGATAGGATTCCTGGTGAGGTTTGTGATTTGGGATAATCACAGGTGCAAGACAGAGCTTTTAGCAATACCACGATTATTATGAAAATCAACCAAATTTCGCAAATACCTGGTCCATTTACAGAGTGCCAAATATAAACATTTTGGTGGAAGGCTGGTGGCACTGGTGGCGTGATTTGCAGTGGCTGTTAACATGGCGGCGATGTAGTCATGGCAGTACTGTTGGCCTCGCCCTGTTATAGGTCTTCTGAATTATATTTTTGCAGGGCCGAAAACCGTGCCATTATACATGGTATCACCAAATGCAGAATCAAAGGTGCATAAGTAACACTCTTAGCTCCTCTGCCTCAAAACTGCAAGAATGAGCCACAATGTTCCGCTACTGCTAGCGAGATATTAACCACAGCACTGCTCAAGCCAGACTCCTTAGCCGTCGCAAGGGACAAGTTGCCGCTTGCATGAACGACACCTTTTCCATTCTGCCAGGCTACTTCTGTAGCTGCAGGGATTCCCCACATTTTTTACATTCAACCCTGCATTCCCTAACTATGGACCAAGTCATTTACAGTGCATTACATAATAATCATTCCAGTAGTTATTTACATTAACAAGCTTAATTTAAACTTTGTTCCAAAAGTTCACATAACTGAAATATGTATACGTTACCAAAGAATTTCCATTACAGATAAAAGACTCTACATACGACAGATACAGCACTCTACATTATCGACATGATCATTGGTTCAGTAATGAAATAAAATTTCTGGTATAGGAAAGGTTGATGGTGAGCTTCTAATTGTCGGACTATGTTGTTTAACTGAACTCAGCAGAAGCTAAGAGGGTCTTTTCATAGTTGTTTAGTGTTTGGCTGATCAGTGACTCGAACACAGAGCTTAATCATATGAAGCTAGAGCCATTTTAACAGACCATCAAACTTTTAGTCCAGTGCCATTGTTTTGTTGTTAGCGGAGGATGCTCCTCACTGGATGAGCGTTTCCTTTTCCTGGAGGTTAATTACAGCCTTTACAAAACATTCTTTTCCTTGTTTACCAATAATCAACTTTCACTAGTGGCCTTACCTACCTAATGTGTACTTTCGACTTGATTTTGTAATCGATGAAATAAAATCACATAATTGTCAGCTGCCTTACTGGAATTATTGTAGCCTATGGAAATTTTTGCAGGAAATGTTTCTCCCACCTGAGCAGCTGTCATCTTCTAAGAGTTTAGATTGCACCAACACTAGATCATAGAACAAAACTCGGTGACAAGTATCAATCAAACTTCCAGAACGTTCTCCTGGTACCTTTGTTGTATTAATAGCTGCAGTAGTGTGGTATTGTGTCAAGGAAAGTTAATTATTTTCGAGTTCTTTATTTTTGTGCTAAGGCATATAATTTCACTAAGAGAAGAGATGCATTTGATTTATAAGGAAGTCAATCATACGCAGTTGCTGTTCTGAGAATGGGTCCATTGTTATTCTCGAAGTGGATTCCTTTTGTTATAATTTCTGAAGAAATTTATTTTTTACTTTGAGGTGGTACTAAGCAGCTTTGTTTATCCAATATAATGTTTTTTTGAAGAGGTCATTCATTATTGTAGTTTCTTCTGTTACTATTAACACAACCGGTCATTGCAAAGACGAGACTTGTCTTCAGTAAACGTAGCTTACGTAGCACAGATAATCCCTCCAGATAAATTCCAGGTGGTAAAAGGAGGCCTAAAAAAAGTATCGTGCAATTGCGTAAGATAGTCCATAATTTTTTCTATGTAGCGTACTACATTGATGCATATTGCCTAAAAGGGCCACCCATAATTTTACTGAAACAAGTAGATTCATGCATAAGATCATAGAGATTTTGTTTTACATGTTCTCATACAGGTTGCAATAAGTTTAGTTATCAGCCATAATTTTTTATTGGAAGTTATAAATTATTCTTGGAGTGACTTACTGAATGTTGTACTCTTGACGGTCATGAAGATTGTTGTTTAAGCCTTTGAAAATGGTGCACAAAGTATTTTGTGCGTGTATGTGGTAAGTGCGCTGAACAAATCAAATCGGAAAATGATTTTCTAATTTTGAGTTGGTTTGTCTTGATGTGGTGGTTTACCAGTATGGCCCAATTGATTACTGGCAAACGTCATGAAATGTGACCAGTTAACCATCATGCAACACTTTAATTCAATAGCAAATATTGCGGAAGAAAGAAAGAAGTAATTTAGTGTTAAACGTCCTATCGACTGCAAGACCATAAGAGACGAAGCAGAATCTACAGCACTCAAATGTGGGAAAGGAAATAGATAGTGGCATTTCAAGGGAAAGGCCACAGCATTTGCATTGATCAGTTTAGGAAAAAAAAGGAAAATGTAAACCAGGATGGTTGGGTGGACATTTGAGCCATTGGGCCTTAACTTGATAAAATGAAAATGTTTGGTCCTTAGAAAAAAATGTACAATCAGAGGCTAATGAGTCCTCAGAATGTAACAATATGCATCTGGTGTGACAAAGGTCTTTTGTGCTAAGAAATTGTTCCCAGGGATATGTCCATAGTAGTTAGCATCCGTTGTATTTGTGGTTGTCTGCAAATAATTTCATTGTGTCATTGGAAATAGTAATATGTGCTCATCAAACCAAAGGAGAAAAGTAATTTTTATTTTTATCGCCTCTACGTGTCTTTTCAACAATGATGGGTGGTGTTGATTTCAACTGTCACACAAAACTTTTCGGGCCATCATTTCAAGTTAAGACATGTCACTCGTAGCAACTGGCAAAAAGGAATTCGATAATAAACATTTTCTTGTGTGCAGTCAACAACGATGATGCATGCAGGCAGATTTCCACTCCACACAGAAGTTTCCATTAAGTTATTTCCGTTTCAGACATATGCAAATCGCGCTACAGCTAGTCTAAGCAGATGTTTAATGTGTATTTGTGGTTAGAAAACAATGATAGGTGCTGGATTCAAATCCCAGTGAAGGTACAAAATACTTTCTCAACATTTCAGATTCGCATCTAGCTATATTTGGATATGTAATGTATTATTGCCCTTAGTTAACAATCCTATTACTTGCTGGGTTTGAATCATCTAACACAAAACTTTATGCTATGTCATTTCAACATTTGCACACACATGCTTACATGTGGCCAAAATGATATTTAAGATCTTTCATACTTACTTAAGAGACAATAGTTGCTTAATTGTAATACAAATGTCTTAGTCATGTAATTTAAAGTTGAAACTTAAGTTTCTGGAATGTCATTTATTGCAATAAACTTGAGTTTACAAGTGTTGTAGACTGTCACCTGATTATACCAGGTTTCGTGATATTTACATTATCGTGACATTAGTCTGATTGTGGACTCAGTATTACAGATGAATTTCTTCAAGTAGTGTCTCGTAGTAACCATTTTGTAGAGTGAAATGCCCGTACTGAAAAGAGATCGGAGGGACTGTAAGACTGTAACATTATGTGGGTGCATACAACTTAGGTGGAGTGGAATTCAGGCCGTTGGTATAGATTTGATGGTGATAATACCTGAGCTGACCTCTCCAGTAATTCTGTAATTGAGTTTTTGCAAATGTATGTACCTTCTGGCTGCACTTTGTTTTGAACTACATGTTGTATCGTGTTCGGCGACTGCCGTGGGAAGCTCGGGTGGTGCAGCTGATAGTTACTAGCTTACTGGTCATTCATTTGTATTGACGGGAGCCCTGTCCCCATATGTGGCACATGTCGTCCATATAGTTGCCAGTGTGTGGATGGTCCCTCAGCAGTGCTGGCCATAGGGAGGCACCCCCACATCCCCACGAGGAAACGCCAGCCAGCTCACACCCTGCCTCTCTCTGTAGGTGCAGCGCACCAGTCGTTACGGAGCTGAGTACCACAACCAGAACCACCACCACCTCCGCCGCTGCCGCCACCTCTGCCAGCGCACTTCGCCAGACACCTGCTGCTGCGCAGCCCACGACTACTCAACCTGATAAGGCCACTGTCTCTCAAATGCGGTGAGTTCCCTCAACACACACACACACACACACACACACACACAACATTGTAAGGTAGATCAGAAATAAATACTCAAAAGCATCAGAACATACATTCATGGGTGGTATCCTCAGGAATAGATCATAGTATCATGGGAGAGAGGTTAATTAAGAATAGGTTGGTAGAGAAAATAGCTATTGTCAACAGTTCAGTGACTTATTCGCATCAAGATCAGCAAACCAATGCCAGCAATAATTCATGCAATGTCATCCACAGAAAATTTAGTGGCAGGTAGAGTATGAGTGCACTGAATGTGTAACACAATGTCAAATGAGATAATTGTATGTTACTCTAGATGTATTGGAATGATCTAGCAGAGGTCACACATACACACATTTATGAGACCATTTTTGGTTCTCGTCAGGAATGAGGCAGGAAAAACAACCCAATAATTTGCTATAAAGTTTCTGTTAGTAACAAAAATTACACTCTGCAAGCACCAGCCAGAAGCAAACGTCAGCAGAGCCTTAGCTTGTCAGGGAGTGGTCCACCTTGGTTGCCCCACTGCTGTAACAGCCAGTCCCTGTAACCACAGACATGCGAAACAGAAACTCTGCCTCCTGTTGACAATGTGTCTATCTGTGTGAGCAACAGATTTACAGTGCCATGAGCACCCAGAATCCACTGTCATTTGTGGTATGCATTCCTCTGTCTTTCCCTTCAGTTTTTAACCTCAACAACTACCTCTAGTGCCACGGCAGTTATTCCCTGATGCCTTCAAATATAACTTACTATGCTGACCCTCGTACTTGTCACAGTTTTCCACATATCACAATATCCTCACCTGTTCTGCAGAGACGTTCCACAGTTCTGTTATGAGTTCACCTAATTTAAACATCCTTGTATAGCACCAAATTTGGAATGCTTAGATTCCCCTCTTGTTTTTTTCCATAATCCACGATTAATTTTTATGCAGTACTGTGCTCCAAACATACATTAAGGGACATCCAATACAAATTAAGGCCTATCCTTGGTATTAGTAACTTTGTTTTACAAGGAATCTCCTGCTTTCCCATGCAACATTACTCCTTGTGACAACCACGCTCTGTCCCTCAGCATAAATTAGCTTCATGTGTAATAGTCACTACAAGCAGTCTACTGCGTGGTCCTTAATTCCGATGTAAACATTGCCACCAATGTTATTTCTGCTACTCAGCAATACTTTCCTCTTTCTTCCATTCATTAATCCTGATTTAGTGTTCATTCAACTATTTCTTACATTCATCAACTCTGGTGATTCATTCAGACTTTCAGTGAACACAGAAATATCACCAGTGAATTTTATTAAACAAAATCGTTTTCACCTTCAGTTTTAATTAAATTCCTGGAAGTTTCTTCAATTCCACCAATGATTCTTCAGTGTTCATCTGAACATTTGTGGAGACTACCTGCATCTTTATCTTTAATCATCTTTGATTCAGAGTACCAATTCTTGTTGATTATTGCTCATATTCTATGTTATCTGCTGTACCATATACGTACCTTTTAGAGAAAAAAAAAAAAATCACTGTTTCATGCTGTCAAATGTCAGGTAAAGATCTACAAATCCAATAAATATCTCTTGATTTTTCTCACACATTCCTGCCACTATAAGGTTGAAGGTCAAGTTGTCCTCCCTGGATCCATTACTCCAAATTTAGCATCCTCAAACAGATCATAAGCTTTGTCTTCCATTCTTCTGGATATTGTTATTTTTGTCAGTAAGTTGGATTCATGAGCTGTTTGGCTCATTGTGCGTAAGCTATCACACTTACCAGCGCTTGGTCACTTCTGTAGTGTTTGGATGTCTTTTTCTGGCTGTCTGTTGTTATGAATTGTCTCTCATCGATTATATAGACGAACTTGAAAATTCGTTTGATCGCCATTCATTATCAGATTATCTAGAGCCTCATAGAAGTTAAAATTCACATTCCATTCCTGTGTACTTCAGTATCCTATTTATTTACACACTGAATTCACGTAACAACTCTCTTAAAATTTACTTCACTCATTGTCATAACGAAATTGTGATCTGACTGTACATCTGGTCCTTGGTACACCTTAAAATCCAATATCTGATTCTATAATGTGTGTCTGGTTGTGATGTACTCCAGCTGGAAATGTCTTTACCAACTAAAGCTCTGCCTCCCTCCTTAAGAGCTGAAAATGCCAAGATACCGAAGCAGCCATACAAATGTACTAGCAGCAAGTCAGCCATCATGTGGTGGAATGGTGCAGGAGGGCTCCTCCAAAGGGAGTGCTTGTAATGGTAACACCGACCACCATAAATGGCAGTCAGTGATTACATTAAACCTCTATGAGGAATTTTTGAGAAAGTTGTGACCGTGAGATAACCTAATGGGAACAGAACAAACAATCTGTTTGACTGGGATTCACTTCCAAAACACTCCAGCAGAGTATAACCAACACTAAACAGGTGGGTGAGGAACAGATGTTCTCCAGCACAAAAGCAAGTTTAATATTACGTATTAATATGTCGCCAGCCTAATTAGGAATTTTTGTCAAACAATGTAATAAAGCTCAGGGCAGTGCTTGGGCTAACTTAACTTTGTTTAACACCTACTAAACTCTTTCTTGACATCTGTTCGCACTAGAACACAGTAACCTAACCTTGCAGATAAATGTAGTACTAACTTGGAAGTGAAGACGATGTACCTTGAATGAACTAGATGCAGCAGTTAATACAACCGGTCACCAACACACATGATACTAATAGCATTACTGAACAGGGCAGAGCATGAAATGATTCTGATTTAAATCGGGGTTTATTATGATCATACTCTATAACATCATTGCTTAGTAGAGTTTCTCTATGCCATTACATGAACCAGCTTGCATTAAAATAGCAAACACAGTAAATATTTCTTTCTTGAGCTCAGTTTGAAGCAATTAAACAGAAAGCAAATCTAACTACAGTGGCTCTGGAGGGACCTTTGCTTTGCTTCATTAACCAACTGGCCTAGCACATGAGGGCTATTAAACTTTAATGGTTTGATGAACTATGCTCATTAACAAAACTACTCAAGTGTGTATGGGAAATTGTGAGTATTGTCATGAATAATTATTCATTAAGTGAAGCACAACAAACTATAACTCTTCAAATAACAAGTGTGCTTTGAAAAGCAGTCTTTTAACCTTCTCAAAATATGGTTGACTGTGCAAATGCCAAAAAAATTTTATATTCAAGTTCAAACACCTACTCATAAAATGAACAGTGATAGAGCTTTGTAATTCTGATCAAAGTGCATAATTAATAATCTTTTTTACTTCTATTCAATATTATTATTCTTTTAACTAACAACTTTACTATTTACTGGTACTTTTTTAAGTAAGGCAAATTATTTAAGAAAATGATTGCAGATAGATTGAAAACCACACTGGCAGTGTAGTATTTCTCAAACTATAAAACTGAACTTTAAACACAACTCCACACATCAGAAAGTAATCACAACTATTTCTGAATAGTCTTTTCATGATAAATTAGCACACTCGGAATTAAATTCACTAGGATAGGATTCCTGGTGAGGTTTGTGATTTGGGATAATCACAGGTGCAAGACAGAGCTTTTAGCAATACCACGATTATTATGAAAATCAACCAAATTTCGCAAATACCTGGTCCATTTACAGAGTGCCAAATATAAACATTTTGGTGGAAGGCTGGTGGCACTGGTGGCGTGATTTGCAGTGGCTGTTAACATGGCGGCGATGTAGTCATGGCAGTACTGTTGGCCTCGCCCTGTTATAGGTCTTCTGAATTATATTTTTGCAGGGGCGAAAACCGTGCCATTATACATGGTATCACCAAATGCAGAATCAAAGGTGCATAAGCAACGCTCTTAGCTCCTCTGCCTCAAAACTGCAAGAATGAGCCACAATGTTCTGCTACTGCCAGCGAGATATTAACCACAGCACTGCTCAAGCCAGACTCCTTAGCCGTCGCAAGGGACAAGTTGCCGCTTGCCTGAACGACACCTTTTCCATTCTGCCAGGCTACTTCTGTAGCTGCAGGGATTCCCCACATTTTTTACATTCAACCCTGCATTCCCTAACTATGGACCAAGTCATTTACAGTGCATTACATAATAATCATTCCAGTAGTTATTTACATTAACAAGCTTAATTTAAACTTTGTTCCAAAAGTTCACATAACTGAAATATGTATACGTTACCAAAGAATTTCCATTACAGATAAAAGGCTCTACATACGACAGATACAGCACTCTACATAATTGACATGATCATTGGTTCAGTAATGAAATAAAATTTCTGGTATAGGAAAGGTTGATGGTGAGCTTCTAATTGTCGGACTATGTTGTTTAACTGAACTCAGCAGAAGCTAAGAAGGTCTTTTCATAGTTGTTTAGTGTTCGGCTGATCAGTGACTCGAACACAGAGCTTAATCATATGAAGCTAGAGCCATTTTAACAGACCATCAAACTTTTAGTCCAGTGCCATTGTTTTGTTGTTAGCGGAGGATGCTCCTCACTGGATGAGCGTTTCCTTTTCCTGGAGGTTAATTACAGCCTTTACAAAACATTCTTTTCCTTGTTTACCAATAATCAACTTTCACTAGTGGCCTTACCTACCTAATGTGTACTTTCGACTTGATTTTGTAATCGATGAAATAAAATCACATAATTGTCAGCTGCCTTACTGGAATTATTGTAGCCTATGGAAATTTTTGCAGGAAATGTTTCTCCCACCTGAGCAGCTGTCATCTTCTAAGAGTTTAGGTTGCACCAACACTAGATCATAGAACAAAACTCGGTGACAAGTATCAATCAAACTTCCAGAACGTTCTCCTGGTACCTTTGTTGTATTAATAGCTGCAGTAGTGTGGTATTGTGTCAAGGAAAGTTAATTATTTTCGAGTTCTTTATTTTTGTGCTAAGGCATATAATTTCACTAAGAGAAGAGATGCATTTGATTTATAAGGAAGTCAATCATACGCAGTTGCTGTTCTGAGAATGGGTCCATTGTTATTCTCGAAGTGGATTCCTTTTGTTATAATTTCTGAAGAAATTTATTTTTTACTTTGAGGTGGTACTAAGCAGCTTTGTTTATCCAATATAATGTTTTTTTGAAGAGGTCATTCATTATTGTAGTTTCTTCTGTTACTATTAACACAACCGGTCATTGCAAAGACGAGACTTGTCTTCAGTAAACGTAGCTTACGTAGCACAGATAATCCCTCCAGATAAATTCCAGGTGGTAAAAGGAGGCCTAAAGAAAGTATCGTGCAATTGCGTAAGATAGTCCATAATTTTTTCTATGTGGCGTACTACATTGATGCATATTGCCTAAAAGGGCCACCCATAATTTTACTGAAACAAGTAGATTCATGCATAAGATCATAGAGATTTTGTTTTACATGTTCTCATACAGGTTGCAATAAGTTTAGTTATCAGCCATAATTTTTATTGGAAGTTATAAATTATTCTTGGAGTGACTTACTGAATGTTGTACTCTTGATGGTCATGAAGATTGTTGTTTAAGCCTTTGAAAATGGTGCACAAAGTATTTTGTGCGTGTATGTGGTAAGTGCGCTGAACAAATCAAATCGGAAAATAATTTTCTAATTTTGAGTTGGTTTGTCTTGATGTGGTGGTTTACCAGTATGGCCCAATTGATTACTGGCAAACGTCATGAAATGTGACCAGTTAACCATCATGCAACACTTTAATTCAATAGCAAATATTGCGGAAGAAAGAAAGAAGTAATTTAGTGTTAAACGTCCTATCGACTGCAAGACCATAAGAGACGAAGCAAAATCTACAGCACTCAAATGTGGGAAAGGAAATAGATAGTGGCATTTCAAGGGAAAGGCCACAGCATTTGCATTGATCAGTTTAGGAAAAAAAAGGAAAATGTAAACCAGGATGGTTGGGTGGACATTTGAGCCATTCGGCCTTAACTTGATAAAATGAAAATGTTTGGTCCTTAGAAAAAAATGTACAATCAGAGGCTAATGAGTCCTCAGAATGTAACAATATGCATCTGGTGTGACAAAGGTCTTTTGTGCTAAGAAATTGTTCCCAGGGATATGTCCATAGTTGTTAGCATCCGTTGTATTCGTGGTTGTCTGCAAATAATTTCATTGTGTCATTTGAAATAGTAATATGGGCTCATCAAACCAAAGGAGAAAAGTAATTTTTATTTTTATCGCCTCTACGTGTCTTTTCAACAATGGTGGGTGGTGTTGATTTCAACTGTCACACAAAACTTTTCGGGCCATCATTTCAAGTTAAGACATGTCACTCGTAGCAACTGGCAAAAAGGAATTCGATAATAAACATTTTCTTGTGTGCAGTCAACAACGATGATGCATGCAGGCTTAGATTTCCACTCCACACAGAAGTTTCCATTAAGTTATTTCCGTTTCAGACATATGCAAATCGCGCTACAGCTAGTCTAAGCACATGTTTAATGTGTATTTGTGGTTAGAAAACAATGATAGGTGCTGGATTCAAATCCCAGTGAAGGTACAAAATACTTTCTCAACATTTCAGATTCGCATCTAGCTATATTTGGATATGTAATGTATTATTGCCCTTAGTTAACAATCCTATTACTTGCTGGGTTTGAATCATCTAACACAAAACTTTATGCTATGTCATTTCAACATTTGCACACACATGCTTACATGTGGCCAAAATGATATTTAAGATCTTTCATACTTACTTAAGAGACAATAGTTGCTTAATTGTAATACAAATGTCTTAGTCATGTAATTTAAAGTTGAAACTTAAGTTTCTGGAATGTCATTTATTGCAATAAACTTGAGTTTACAAGTGTTGTAGACTGTCACCTGATTATACCAGGTTTCGTGATATTTACATTATCGTGACATTAGTCTGATTGTGGACTCAGTATTACAGATCAATTTCTTCAAGTAGTGTCTCGTAGTAACCATTTTGTAGAGTGAAATGCCCGTACTGAAGAGAGATCGGAGGGGCTGTAACACTGTAACATTATGTGGGTGCATAAAACTTAGGTGGAGTGGAATTCAGGCCGTTGGTATAGATTTGATGGTGATAATACCTGAGCTGACCTCTCCAGTAATTCTGTAATTGAGTTTTTGCAAATGTATGTACCTTCTGGCTGCACTTTGTTTTGAACTACATGTTGTATCGTGTTCGGCGACTGCCGTGGGAAGCTCGGGTGGTGCAGCTGATAGTTACTAGCTTACTGGTCATTCATTTGTATTGACGGGAGCCCTGTCCCCATATGTGGCACATGTCGTCCATATAGTTGCCAGTGTGTGGATGGTCCCTCAGCAGTGCTGGCCATAGGGAGGCACTCCCACATCCCCACGAGGAAACACCAGCCAGCTCACATCCTGCCTCTCTCTGTATGTGCAGCGCACCAGTCGTTACGGAGCTGAGTACCACAACCAGAACCACCACCACCTCCGCCGCTGCAGCCACCTCTGCCAGCGCACTTCGCCAGACACCTGCTGCTGCGCAGCCCACGACTACTCAACCTGATAAGGCCACTGTCTCTCAAATGCGGTGAGTTCCCTCAACACACACACACACACACACACACACACACACACACACACAACATTGTAAGGTAGATCAGAAATAAATACTCAAAAGCATCAGAACATACATTCATGGGTGGTATCCTCAGGAATAGATCATAGTATCATGGGAGAGAGGTTAATTAAGAATAGGTTGGTATAGAAAATAGCTATTGTCAACAGTTCAGTGACTTATTCTCATCAAGATCAGCAAACCAATGCCAGCAATAATTCATGCAATGTCATCCACAGAAAATTTAGTGGCAGGTAGAGTATGAGTGCACTGAATGTGTAACACAATGTCAAATGAGATAATTGTATGTTACTCTAGATGTATTGGAATGATCTAGCAGAGGTCACACATACACACATTTATGAGACCATTTTTGGTTCTCGTCAGGAATGAGGCAGGAAAAACAACCCAATAATTTGCTATAAAGTTTCTGTTAGTAACAAAAATTACACTCTGCAAGCACCAGCCAGAAGCAAACGTCAGCAGAGCCTTAGCTTGTCAGGGAGTGGTCCACCTTGGTTGCCCCACTGCTGTAACAGCCAGTCCCAGTAACCACAGACATGCGAAACAGAAACTCTGCCTCCTGTTGACAATGTGTCTATCTGTGTGAGCAACAGATTTACAGTGCCATGAGCACCCAGAATCCACTGTCATTTGTGGCATGCATTCCTCTGTCTTTCCCTTCAGTTTTTAACCTCAACAACTACCTCTAGTGCCACGGCAGTTATTCCCTGATGCCTTCAAATATAACTTACTATGCTGACCCTCGTACTTGTCACAGTTTTCCACATATCACAATATCCTCACCTGTTCTGCAGAGACGTTCCACAGTTCTGTTATGAGTTCACCTAGTTTAAACATCCTTGTATAGCACCAAATTTGGAATGCTTAGATTCCCCTCTTGTTTTTTTCCATAATCCACGATTAATTTTTATGCAGTACTGTGCTCCAAACATACATTAAGGGACATCCAATACAAATTAAGGCCTATCCTTGGTATTAGTAACTTTGTTTTACAAGGAATCTCCTGCTTTCCCATGCAACATTACTCCTTGTGACAACCACGCTCTGTCCCTCAGTGTAAATTAGCTTCATGTGTAATAGTCACTACAAGCAGTCTACTGCGTGGTCCTTAATTCCGATGTAAACATTGCCACCAGTGTTATTTCTGCTACTCAGCAATACTTTCCTCTTTCTTCCATTCATTAATCCTGATTTAGTGTTCATTCAACTATTTCTTACATTCATCAACTCTGGTGATTCATTCAGACTTTCAGTGAACACAGAAATATCACCAGTGAATTTTATTAAACAAAATCGTTTTCACCTTCAGTTTTAATTAAATTCCTGGAAGTTTCTTCAATTCCACCAATGATTCTTCAGTGTTCATCTGAACATTTGTGGAGACTACCTGCATCTTTATCTTTAATCATCTTTGATTCAGAGTACCAATTCTTGTTGATTATTGCTCATATTCTATGTTATCTGCTGTACCATATACGTACCTTTTAGAGAAAAAAAAAAATCACTGTTTCATGCTGTCAAATGTCAGGTAAAGATCTACAAATCCAATAAATATCTCTTGATTTTTCTCACACATTCCTGCCACTATAAGGTTGAAGGTCAAGTTGTCCTCCCTGGATCCATTACTCCAAATTTAGCATCCTCAAACAGATCATAAGCTTTGTCTTCCATTCTTCTGGATATTGTTATTTTTGTCAGTAAGTTGGATTCATGAGCTGTTTGGCTCATTGTGCGTAAGCTATCACACTTACCAGCGCTTGGTCACTTCTGTAGTGTTTGGATGTCTTTTTCTGGCTGTCTGTTGTTATGAATTGTCTCTCATCGATTATATAGACGAACTTGAAAATTCGTTTGATCGCCATTCATTATCAGATTATCTAGAGCCTCATAGAAGTTAAAATTCACATTCCATTCCTGTGTACTTCAGTATCCTATTTATTTACACACTGAATTCACGTAACAACTCTCTTAAAATTTACTTCACTCATTGTCATAACGAAATTGTGATCTGACTGTACATCTGGTCCTGGGTACACCTTAAAATCCAATATCTGATTCTATAATGTGTGTCTGGTTGTGATGTACTCCAGCTGGAAATGTCTTTACCAACTAAAGCTCTGCCTCCCTCCTTAAGAGCTGAAAATGCCAAGATACCGAAGCAGCCATACAAATGTCACAGAACACAGGGCACAGCCTTGCAGCAAGTCAGCCATCCACATGTGGTGGAATGGTGCAGGAGGGCTCCTCCAAAGGGAGTGCTTGTAATGGTAACACCGACCACCATAAATGGCAGGTAGTGATTACATAAACCTCTATGAGGAATTTTTGAGAAAGTTGTGACCGTGAGATAACCTAATGGGAACAGAACAAACAATCTGTTTGACTGGGATTCACTTCCAAAACACTCCAGCAGAGTATAACTAACACTAAACAGGTGGGTGAGGAACAGATTTTCCCCAGCACAAAAACAAGTTTAATATTACGTATTAATATGTCGCCAGCCTAATTAGGAATTTTTGTCAAACAATGTAATAAAGCTCAAGGCAGTGCTAGGGCTAACCTAACTTTGCTTAACATCTACTAAACTCTTACTTGACATCTGTTCGCACTAGAACACAGTAACCTAACCTTGCAGATAAATGTAGTACTAACTTGGAAGTGAAGACGATGTACCTTGAATGAACTAGATGCAGCAGTTAATACAACTGGTCACCAACACACATGATACTAATAGCATTACTGAACAGCGCAGAGCATGAAATGTTTCTGATTTAAATCGGTGTTTATTATGATCATACTCTATAACATCATTGCTTAGTAGAGTTTCTCTGTGCCATTACATGAACCAGCTTGCATTAAAATAGCAAACACAGTAAATATTTCTTTCTTGAGCTCAGTTTGAAGCAATTAAACAGAAAGCAAATCTAACTACAGTGGCTCTGGAGGGACCTTTGCTTTGCTTCATTGACCAACTGGCCTAGCACATGAGGGCTATTAAACTTTAATGGTTTGATGAACCATGCTCATTAACAAAAGTACTCAAGTGTGTATGGGAAATTGTGAGTATTGTCATGAATAATTATTCATTAAGTGAAGCACAAAAAACTATAACTCTTCAAATAACAAGTGTGCTTTGAAAAGCAGTCTTTTAACCTTCTCAAAATATGGTTGACTGTGCAAATGCCAAAACAATTTTAAATTCAAGTTCAAACACCTACTCATAAAATGAACAGTGATAGAGCTTTGTAATTCTGATCAAAGTGCATAATTAATAATCTTTTTTACTTCTATTCAATATTATTATTCTTTTAACTAACAACTTTACTATTTACTGGTACTTTTTTAAGTAAGGCAAATTATTTAAGAAAATGATTGCAGATAGATTGAAAACCACACTGGCGGTGTAGTATTTCTTAAACTATAAAACTGAACTTTAAACACAACTCCACACATCAGAAAGTAATCACAACTATTTCTGAATAGTCTTTTCATGATAAATTAGCACACTCGGAATTAAATTCACTAGGATAGGATTCCTGGTGAGGTTTGTGATTTGGGATAATCACAGGTGCAAGACAGAGCTTTTAGCAATACCACGATTATTATGAAAATCAACCAAATTTCGCAAATACCTGGTCCATTTACAGAGTGCCAAATATAAACATTTTGGTGGAAGGCTGGTGGCACTGGTGGCGTGATTTGCAGTGGCTGTTAACATGGCAGCGATGTAGTCATGGCAGTACTGTTGGCCTCGCCCTGTTATAGGTCTTCTGAATTATATTTTTGCAGGGCCGAAAACCGTGCCATTATACATGGTATCACCAAATGCAGAATCAAAGGTGAATAAGTAACACTCTTAGCTCCTCTGCCTCAAAACTGCAAGAATGAGCCACAATGTTCCGCTACTGCTAGCGAGATATTAACCACAGCACTGCTCAAGCCAGACTCCTTAGCCGTCGCAAGGGACAAGTTGCCGCTTGCATGAACGACACCTTTTCCATTCTGCCAGGCTACTTCTGTAGCTGCAGGGATTCCCCACATTTTTTACATTCAACCCTGCATTCCCTAACTATGGACCAAGTCATTTACAGTGCATTACATAATAATCATTCCAGTAGTTATTTACATTAACAAGCTTAATTTAAACTTTGTTCCAAAAGTTCACATAACTGAAATATGTATACGTTACCAAAGAATTTCCATTACAGATAAAAGACTCTACATACGACAGATACAGCACTCTACATTATCGACATGATCATTGGTTCAGTAATGAAATAAAATTTCTGGTATAGGAAAGGTTGATGGTGAGCTTCTAATTGTCGGACTATGTTGTTTAACTGAACTCAGCAGAAGCTAAGAGGGTCTTTTCATAGTTGTTTAGTGTTTGGCTGATCAGTGACTCGAACACAGAGCTTAATCATATGAAGCTAGAGCCATTTTAACAGACCATCAAACTTTTAGTCCAGTGCCATTGTTTTGTTGTTAGCGGAGGATGCTCCTCACTGGATGAGCGTTTCCTTTTCCTGGAGGTTAATTACAGCCTTTACAAAACATTCTTTTCCTTGTTTACCAATAATCAACTTTCACTAGTGGCCTTACCTACCTAATGTGTACTTTCGACTTGATTTTGTAATCGATGAAATAAAATCACATAATTGTCAGCTGCCTTACTGGAATTATTGTAGCCTATGGAAATTTTTGCAGGAAATGTTTCTCCCACCTGAGCAGCTGTCATCTTCTAAGAGTTTAGGTTGCACCAACACTAGATCATAGAACAAAACTCGGTGACAAGTATCAATCAAACTTCCAGAACGTTCTCCTGGTACCTTTGTTGTATTAATAGCTGCAGTAGTGTGGTATTGTGTCAAGGAAAGTTAATTATTTTCGAGTTCTTTATTTTTGTGCTAAGGCATATAATTTCACTAAGAGAAGAGATGCATTTGATCTCAACCTCGCCAGCAGTTGCTGTTCTGAGAATGGGTCCATTGTTATTCTCGAAGTGGATTCCTTTTGTTATAATTTCTGAAGAAATTTATTTTTTACTTTGAGGTGGTACTAAGCAGCTTTGTTTATCCAATATAATGTTTTTTTGAAGAGGTCATTCATTATTGTAGTTTCTTCTGTTACTATTAACACAACCGGTCATTGCAAAGACGAGACTTGTCTTCAGTAAACGTAGCTTACGTAGCACAGATAATCCCTCCAGATAAATTCCAGGTGGTAAAAGGAGGCCTAAAAAAAGTATCGTGCAATTGCGTAAGATAGTCCATAATTATTTCTATGTAGCGTACTACATTGATGCATATTGCCTAAAAGGGCCACCCATAATTTTACTGAAACAAGTAGATTCATGCATAAGATCATAGAGATTTTGTTTTACATGTTCTCATACAGGTTGCAATAAGTTTAGTTATCAGCCATAATTTTTTATTGGAAGTTATAAATTATTCTTGGAGTGACTTACTGAATGTTGTACTCTTGACGGTCATGAAGATTGTTGTTTAAGCCTTTGAAAATGGTGCACAAAGTATTTTGTGCGTGTATGTGGTAAGTGCGCTGAACAAATCAAATCGGAAAATAATTTTCTAATTTTGAGTTGGTTTGTCTTGATGTGGTGGTTTACCAGTATGGCCCAATTGATTACTGGCAAACGTCATGAAATGTGACCAGTTAACCATCATGCAACACTTTAATTCAATAGCAAATATTGCGGAAGAAAGAAAGAAGTAATTTAGTGTTAAACGTCCTATCGACTGCAAGATCATAAGAGACGAAGCAGAATCTACAGCACTCAAATGTGGGAAAGGAAATAGATAGTGGCATTTCAAGGGAAAGGTCACAGCATTTGCATTGATCAGTTTAAAAAAAAAAAAGGAAAATGTAAACCAGGATGGTTGGGTGGACATTTGAGCCATTGGGCCTTAACTTGATAAAATGAAAATGTTTGGTCCTTAGAAAAAAATGTACAATCAGAGGCTAATGAGTCCTCAGAATGTAACAATATGCATCTGGTGTGACAAAGGTCTTTTGTGCTAAGAAATTGTTCCCAGGGATATGTCCATAGTAGTTAGCATCCGTTGTATTCGTGGTTGTCTGCAAATAATTTCATTGTGTCATTTGAAATAGTAATATGTGCTCATCAAACCAAAGGAGAAAAGTAATTTTTATTTTTATCGCCTCTACGTGTCTTTTCAACAATGATGGGTGGTGTTGATTTCAACTGTCACACAAAACTTTTCGGGCCATCATTTCAAGTTAAGACATGTCACTCGTAGCAACTGGCAAAAAGGAATTCGATAATAAACATTTTCTTGTGTGCAGTCAACAACGATGATGCATGCAGGCATGCAGCATGCAGGCTTAGATTTCCACTCCACACAGAAGTTTCCATTAAGTTATTTCCGTTTCAGACATATGCAAATCTCGCTACAGCTAGTCTAAGCAGATGTTTAATGTGTATTTGTGGTTAGAAAACAATGATAGGTGCTGGATTCAAATCCCAGTGAAGGTACAAAATACTTTCTCAACATTTCAGATTCGCATCTAGCTATATTTGGATATGTAATGTATTATTGCCCTTAGTTAACAATCCTATTACTTGCTGGGTTTGAATCATCTAACACAAAACTTTATGCTATGTCATTTCAACATTTGCACACACATGCTTACATGTGGCAAAAATGATATTTAAGATCTTTCATACTTACTTAAGAGACAATAGTTGCTTAATTGTAATACAAATGTCTTAGTCATGTAATTTAAAGTTGAAACTTAAGTTTCTGGAATGTCATTTATTGCAATAAACTTGAGTTTACAAGTGTTGTAGACTGTCACCTGATTATACCAGGTTTCGTGATATTTACATTATCGTAACATTAGTCTGATTGTGGACTCAGTATTACAGATCAATTTCTTCAAGTAGTGTCTCGTAGTAACCATTTTGTAGAGTGAAATGCCTGTACTGAAAAGAGATCGGAGGGACTGTAAGACTGTAACATTATGTGGATGCATACAATTTAGGTGGAGTGGAATTCAGGCCGTTGGTATAGATTTGATGGTGATAATACCTGAGCTGACCTCTCCAGTAATTCTGTAATTGAGTTTTTGCAAATGTATGTACCTTCAGGCTGCACTTTGTTTTGAACTACATGTTGTATCGCGTTCGACGACTGCCGTGGGAAGCTCGGGTGGTGCAGCTGATAGTTACTAGCTCACTGGTCATTCATTTGTATTGACGGGAGCCCTGTCCCCATATGTGGCACATGTCGTCCATATAGTTGCCAGTGTGTGGATGGTCCCTCAGCAGTGCTGGCCATAGGGAGGCACTCCCACATCCCCACGAGGAAACACCAGCCAGCTCACACCCTGCCTCTCTCTGTATGTGCAGCGCACCAGTCGTTACGGAGCTGAGTACCACAACCAGAACCACCACCACCTCCGCCGCTGCCGCCACTTCTGCCAGCGCACTTCGCCAGACACCTGCTGCTGCGCAGCCCACGACTACTCAACCTGATAAGGCCACTGTCTCTCAAATGCGGTGAGTTCCCTCAACACACACACACACACACACACACACACACACACACACACACACACACACAACATTGTAAGGTAGATCAGAAATAAATACTCAAAAGCATCAGAACATACATTCATGGGTGGTATCCTCAGGAATAGATCATAGTATCATGGGAGAGAGGTTAATTAAGAATAGGTTGGTAGAGAAAATAGCTATTGTCAACAGTTCAGTGACTTATTCTCATCAAGATCAGCAAACCAATGCCAGCAATAATTCATGCAATGTCATCCACAGAAAATTTAGTGGCAGGTAGAGTATGAGTGCACTGAATGTGTAACACAATGTCAAATGAGATAATTGTATGTTACTCTAGATGTATTGGAATGATCTAGCAGAGGTCACACATACACACATTTATGAGACCATTTTTGGTTCTCGTCAGGAATGAGGCAGGAAAAACAACCCAGTAATTTGCTATAAAGTTTCTGTTAGTAACAAAAATTACACTCTGCAAGCACCAGCCAGAAGCAAACGTCAGCAGAGCCTTAGCTTGTCAGGGAGTGGTCCACCTTGGTTGCCCCACTGCTGTAACAGCCAGTCCCTGTAACCACAGACATGCGAAACAGAAACTCTGCCTCCTGTTGACAATGTGTCTATCTGTGTGAGCAACAGATTTACAGTGCCATGAGCACCCAGAATCCACTGTCATTTGTGGCATGCATTCGTCTGTCTTTCCCTTCAGTTTTTAACCTCAACAACTACCTCTAGTGCCACAGCAGTTATTCCCTGATGCCTTCAAATATAACTTACTATGCTGACCCTCGTACTTGTCACAGTTTTCCACATATCACAATATCCTCACCTGTTCTGCAGAGACGTTCCACAGTTCTGTTATGAGTTCACCTAGTTTAAACATCCTTGTATAGCACCAAATTTGGAATGCTTAGATTCCCCTCTTGTTTTTTTCCATAATCCACGATTAATTTTTATGCAGTACTGTGCTCCAAACATACATTAAGGGACATCCAATACAAATTAAGGCCTATCCTTGGTATTAGTAACTTTGTTTTACAAGGAATCTCCTGCTTTCCCATGCAACATTACTCCTTGTGACAACCACGCTCTGTCCCTCAGTGTAAATTAGCTTCATGTGTAATAGTCACTACAAGCAGTCTACTGCGTGGTCCTTAATTCCGATGTAAACATTGCCACCAATGTTATTTCTGCTACTCAGCAATACTTTCCTCTTTCTTCCATTCATTAATCCTGATTTAGTGTTCATTCAACTATTTCTTACATTCATCAACTCTGGTGATTCATTCAGACTTTCAGTGAACACAGAAATATCACCAGTGAATTTTATTAAACAAAATCGTTTTCACCTTCAGTTTTAATTAAATTCCTGGAAGTTTCTTCAATTCCACCAATGATTCTTCAGTGTTCATCTGAACATTTGTGGAGACTACCTGCATCTTTATCTTTAATCATCTTTGATTCAGAGTACCAATTCTTGTTGATTATTGCTCATATTCTATGTTATCTGCTGTACCATATACGTACCTTTTAGAGAAAAAAAAAAAAAATCACTGTTTCATGCTGTCAAATGTCAGGTAAAGATCTACAAATCCAATAAATATCTCTTGATTTTTCTCACACATTCCTGCCACTATAAGGTTGAAGGTCAAGTTGTCCTCCCTGGATCCATTACTCCAAATTTAGCATCCTCAAACAGATCATAAGCTTTGTCTTCCATTCTTCTGGATATTGTTATTTTTGTCAGTAAGTTGGATTCATGAGCTGTTTGGCTCATTGTGCGTAAGCTATCACACTTACCAGCGCTTGGTCACTTCTGTAGTGTTTGGATGTCTTTTTCTGGCTGTCTGTTGTTATGAATTGTCTCTCATCGATTATATAGACGAACTTGAAAATTCGTTTGATCGCCATTCAATATCAGATTATCTAGAGCCTCATAGAAGTTAAAATTCACATTCCATTCCTGTGTACTTCAGTATCCTATTTATTTACACACTGAATTCACGTAACAACTCTCTTAAAATTTACTTCACTCATTGTCATAACTAAATTGTGATCTGACTGTACATCTGGTCCTGGGTACACCTTAAAATCCAATATCTGATTCTATAATGTGTGTCTGGTTGTGATGTACTCCAGCTGGAAATGTCTTTACCAACTAAAGCTCTGCCTCCCTCCTTAAGAGCTGAAAATGCCAAGATACCGAAGCAGCCATACAAATGTACTAGCAGCAAGTCAGCCATCATGTGGTGGAATGGTGCAGGAAGGCTCCTCCAAAGGGAGTGCTTGTAATGGTAACACCGACCACCATAAATGGCAGTCAGTGATTACATTAAACCTCTATGAGGAATTTTTGAGAAAGTTGTGACCGTGAGATAACCTAATGGGAACAGAACAAACAATCTGTTTGACTGGGATTCACTTCCAAAACACTCCAGCAGAGTATAACTAACACTAAACAGGTGGGTGAGGAACAGATTTTCCCCAGCACAAAAACAAGTTTAATATTACGTATTAATATGTCGCCAGCCTAATTAGGAATTTTTGTCAAACAATGTAATAAAGCTCAAGGCAGTGCTAGGGCTAACCTAACTTTGCTTAACATCTACTAAACTCTTACTTGACATCTGTTCGCACTAGAACACAGTAACCTAACCTTGCAGATAAATGTAGTACTAACTTGGAAGTGAAGACGATGTACCTTGAATGAACTAGATGCAGCAGTTAATACAACTGGTCACCAACACACATGATACTAATAGCATTACTGAACAGCGCAGAGCATGAAATGATTCTGATTTAAATCGGGGTTTATTATGATCATACTCTATAACATCATTGCTTAGTAGAGTTTCTCTATGCCATTACATGAACCAGCTTGCATTAAAATAGCAAACACAGTAAATATTTCTTTCTTGAGCTCAGTTTGAAGCAATTAAACAGAAAGCAAATCTAACTACAGTGGCTCTGGAGGGACCTTTGCTTTGCTTCATTAACCAACTGGCCTAGCACATGAGGGCTATTAAACTTTAATGGTTTGATGAACCATGCTCATTAACAAAACTACTCAAGTGTGTATGGGAAATTGTGAGTATTGTCATGAATAATTATTCATTAAGTGAAGCACAAAAAACTATAACTCTTCAAATAACAAGTGTGCTTTGAAAAGCAGTCTTTTAACCTTCTCAAAATATGGTTGACTGTGCAAATGCCAAAACAATTTTAAATTCAAGTTCAAACACCTACTCATAAAATTTCTATTCAATATTATTATTCTTTTAACTAACAACTTTACTATTTACTGGTACTTTTTTAAGTAAGGCAAATTATTTAAGAAAATGATTGCAGATAGATTGAAAACCACACTGGCAGTGTAGTATTTCTCAAACTATAAAACTGAACTTTAAACACAACTCCACACATCAGAAAGTAATCACAACTATTTCTGAATAGTCTTTTCATGATAAATTAGCACACTCGGAATTAAATTCACTAGGATAGGATTCCTGGTGAGGTTTGTGATTTGGGATAATCACAGGTGCAAGACAGAGCTTTTAGCAATACCACGATTATTATTGAAATCAACCAAATTTCGCAAATACCTGGTCCATTTACAGAGTGCCAAATATAAACATTTTGGTGGAAGGCTGGTGGCACTGGTGGCGTGATTTGCAGTGGCTGTTAACATGGCGGCGATGTAGTCATGGCAGTACTGTTGGCCTCGCCCTGTTATAGGTCTTCTGAATTATATTTTTGCAGGGCCGAAAACCGTGCCATTATACATGGTATCACCAAATGCAGAATCAAAGGTGCATAAGCAACGCTCTTAGCTCCTCTGCCTCAAAACTGCAAGAATGAGCCACAATGTTCTGCTACTGCTAGCGAGATATTAACCACAGCACTGCTCAAGCCAGACTCCTTAGCCGTCACAAGGGACAAGTTGCCGCGTGCCTGAACGACACCTTTTCCATTCTGCCAGGCTACTTCTGTAGCTGCAGGGATTCCCCACATTTTTTACATTCAACCCTGCATTCCCTAACTATGGACCAAGTCATTTACAGTGCATTACATAATAATCATTCCAGTAGTTATTTACATTAACAAGCTTAATTTAAACTTTGTTCCAAAAGTTCACATAACTGAAATATGTATACGTTATCAAAGAATTTCCATGACAGATAAAAGAATCTACATACGACAGATACAGCACTCTACATAATCGACATGATCATCGGTTCAGTAATGAAATAAAATTTCTGGTATAGGAAAGGTTGATGGTGAGCTTCTAATTGTCGGACTATGTTATTTAACTGAACTCAACATAAGCTAAGAGGGTCTTTTCATAGTTGTTTAGTGTTTGGCTGATCAGTGACTCGAACACAGAGCTTAATCATATGAAGCTAGAGCCATTTTAACACACCATCAAACTTTCAGTCCAGTGCCATTGTTTTGTTGTTAGCGGAGGTTGCTCCTCACTGGATGAGCGTTTCCTTTTCCTGGAGGTTAATTACAGCCTTTACAAAACCTTCTTTTCCTTGTTTACCAATAATCAACTTTCACTAGTGGCCTTACCTACCTAATGTGTACTTTCGACTTGATTTTGTAATCGATGAAATAAAATCACATAATTGTCAGCTGCCTTACTGGAATTATTGTAGCCTATGGAAATTTTTGCAGGAAATGTTTCTCCCACCTGAGCAGCTGTCATCTTCTAAGAGTTTAGGTTGCACCAACACTAGATCATAGAACAAAACTCGGTGACAAGTATCAATCAAACTTCCAGAACGTTCTCCTGGTACCTTTGTTGTATTAATAGCTGCAGTAGTGTGGTATTGTGTCAAGGAAAGTTAATTATTTTCTATTTCTTTATTTTTGTGCTAAGGCATATAATTTTACTGAGAGAAGAGATGCATTTGATTTATAAGTAAGTCAATCATACGCAGTTGCTGTTCTGAGAATGGGTCCATTGTTATTCTCGAAGTGGATTCCTTTTGTTATAATTTCTGAAGAAATTTATTTTTTACTTTGAGGTGGTACTAAGCAGCTTTGTTTATCCAATATAATGTTTTTTTGAAGAGGTCATTCATTATTGTAGTTTCTTCTGTTACTATTAACACAACCGGTCATTGCAAAGACGAGACTTGTCTTCAGTAAACGTAGCTTACGTAGCGCAGATAATCCCTCCAGATAAATTCCAGGTGGTAAAAGGAGGCCTAAAAAAAGTATCGTGCAATTGCGTAAGATAGTCCATAATTTTTTCTATGTAGCGTACTACATTGATGCATATTGCCTAAAAGGGCCAACCATAATTTTACTGAAACAAGTAGATTCATGCATAAGATCATAGAGATTTTGTTTTACATGTTCTCATACAGGTTGCAATAAGTTTAGTTATCAGCCATAATTTTTTATTGGAAGTTATAAATTATTCTTGGAGTGACTTACTGAATGTTGTACTCTTGATGGTCATGAAGATTGTTGTTTAAGCCTTTGAAAATGGTGCACAAAGTATTTTGTGCGTGTATGTGGTAAGTGCGCTGAACAAATCAAATCGGAAAATAATTTTCTAATTTTGAGTTGGTTTGTCTTGATGTGGTGGTTTACCAGTATGGCCCAATTGATTACTGGCAAACGTCATGAAATGTGACCAGTTAACCATCATGCAACACTTTAATTCAATAGCAAATATTGCGGAAGAAAGAAAGAAGTAATTTAGTGTTAAACGTCCTATCGACTGCAAGACCATAAGAGACGAAGCAGAATCTACAGCACTCAAATGTGGGAAAGGAAATAGATAGTGGCATTTCAAGGGAAAGGCCACAGCATTTGCATTGATCAGTTTAGGAAAAAAAAGGAAAATGTAAACCAGGATGGTTGGGTGGACATTTGAGCCATTCGGCCTTAACTTGATAAAATGAAAATGTTTGGTCCTTAGAAAAAAATGTACAATCAGAGGCTAATGAGTCCTCAGAATGTAACAATATGCATCTGGTGTGACAAAGGTCTTTTGTGCTAAGAAATTGTTCCCAGGGATATGTCCATAGTAGTTAGCATCCGTTGTATTCGTGGTTGTCTGCAAATAATTTCATTGTGTCATTTGAAATAGTAATATGTGCTCATCAAACCAAAGGAGAAAAGTAATTTTTATATTTATCGCCTCTACGTGTCTTTTCAACAATGATGGGTGGTGTTGATTTCAACTGTCACACAAAACTTTTCAAGCCATCATTTCAAGTTAAGATATGTCACTCGTAGCAACTGGCAAAAAGGAATTCGATAATAAACATTTTCTTGTGTGCAGTCAACAACGATGATGCATGCAGGCTTAGATTTCCACTCCACACAGAAGTTTCCATTAAGTTATTTCCGTTTCAGACATATGCAAATCTCGCTACAGCTAGTCTAAGCAGATGTTTAATGTGTATTTGTGGTTAGAAAACAATGATAGGTGCTGGATTCAAATCCCAGTGAAGGTACAAAATACTTTCTCAACATTTCAGATTCGCATCTAGCTATATTTGGATATGTAATGTATTATTGCCCTTAGTTAACAATCCTATTACTTGCTGGGTTTGAATCATCTAACACAAAACTTTATGCTATGTCATTTCAACATTTGCACACACATGCTTACATGTGGCCAAAATGATATTTAAGATCTTTCATACTTACTTAAGAGACAATAGTTGCTTAATTGTAATACAAATGTCTTAGTCATGTAATTTAAAGTTGAAACTTAAGTTTCTGGAATGTCATTTATTGCAATAAACTTGAGTTTACAAGTGTTGTAGACTGTCACCTGATTATACCAGGTTTCGTGATATTTACATTATCGTAACATTAGTCTGATTGTGGACTCAGTATTACAGATCAATTTCTTCAAGTAGTGTCTCGTAGTAACCATTTTGTAGAGTGAAATGCCCGTACTGAAAAGAGATCGGAGGGACTGTAAGACTGTAACATTATGTGGGTGCATACAACTTAGGTGGAGTGGAATTCAGGCCGTTGGTATAGATTTGATGGTGATAATACCTGAGCTGACCTCTCCAGTAATTCTGTAATTGAGTTTTTGCAAATGTATGTACCTTCTGGCTGCACTTTGTTTTGAACTACATGTTGTATCGTGTTTGGCGACTGCCGTGGGAAGCTCGGGTGGTGCAGCTGATAGTTACTAGCTTACTGGTCATTCATTTGTATTGACGGGAGCCCTGTCCCCATATGTGGCACATGTCGTCCATATAGTTGCCAGTGTGTGGATGGTCCCTCAGCAGTGCTGGCCATAGGGAGGCACCCCCACATCCCCACGAGGAAACACCAGCCAGCTCACACCCTGCCTCTCTCTGTATGTGCAGCGCACCAGTCGTTACGGAGCTGAGTACCACAACCAGAACCACCACCACCTCCGCCGCTGCCGCCACCTCTGCCAGCGCACTTCGCCAGACACCTGCTGCTGCGCAGCCCACGACTACTCAACCTGATAAGGCCACTGTCTCTCAAATGCGGTGAGTTCCCTCAACACACACACACACACACACACACACACACACACACACAACATTGTAAGGTAGATCAGAAATAAATACTCAAAAGCATCAGAACATACATTCATGGGTGGTATCCTCAGGAATAGATCATAGTATCATGGGAGAGAGGTTAATTAAGAATAGGTTGGTATAGAAAATAGCTATTGTCAACAGTTCAGTGACTTATTCTCATCAAGATCAGCAAACCAATGCCAGCAATAATTCATGCAATGTCATCCACAGAAAATTTAGTGGCAGGTAGAGTATGAGTGCACTGAATGTGTAACACAATGTCAAATGAGATAATTGTATGTTACTCTAGATGTATTGGAATGATCTAGCAGAGGTCACACATACACACATTTATGAGACCATTTTTGGTTCTCGTCAGGAATGAGGCAGGAAAAACAACCCAATAATTTGCTATAAAGTTTCTGTTAGTAACAAAAATTACACTCTGCAAGCACCAGCCAGAAGCAAACGTCAGCAGAGCCTTAGCTTGTCAGGGAGTGGTCCACCTTGGTTGCCCCACTGCTGTAACAGCCAGTCCCAGTAACCACAGACATGCGAAACAGAAACTCTGCCTCCTGTTGACAATGTGTCTATCTGTGTGAGCAACAGATTTACAGTGCCATGAGCACCCAGAATCCACTGTCATTTGTGGCATGCATTCGTCTGTCTTTCCCTTCAGTTTTTAACCTCAACAACTACCTCTAGTGCCACGGCAGTTATTCCCTGATGCCTTCAAATATAACTTACTATGCTGACCCTCGTACTTGTCACAGTTTTCCACATATCACAATATCCTCACCTGTTCTGCAGAGACGTTCCACAGTTCTGTTATGAGTTCACCTAGTTTAAACATCCTTGTATAGCACCAAATTTGGAATGCTTAGATTCCCCTCTTGTTTTTTTCCATAATCCACGATTAATTTTTATGCAGTACTGTGCTCCAAACATACATTAAGGGACATCCAATACAAATTAAGGCCTATCCTTGGTATTAGTAACTTTGTTTTACAAGGAATCTCCTGCTTTCCCATGCAACATTACTCCTTGTGACAACCACGCTCTGTCCCTCAGTGTAAATTAGCTTCATGTGTAATAGTCACTACAAGCAGTCTACTGCGTGGTCCTTAATTCCGATGTAAACATTGCCACCAGTGTTATTTCTGCTACTCAGCAATACTTTCCTCTTTCTTCCATTCATTAATCCTGATTTAGTGTTCATTCAACTATTTCTTACATTCATCAACTCTGGTGATTCATTCAGACTTTCAGTGAACACAGAAATATCACCAGTGAATTTTATTAAACAAAATCGTTTTCACCTTCAGTTTTAATTAAATTCCTGGAAGTTTCTTCAATTCCACCAATGATTCTTCAGTGTTCATCTGAACATTTGTGGAGACTACCTGCATCTTTATCTTTAATCATCTTTGATTCAGAGTACCAATTCTTGTTGATTATTGCTCATATTCTATGTTATCTGCTGTACCATATACGTACCTTTTAGAGAAAAAAAAAAAAATCACTGTTTCATGCTGTCAAATGTCAGGTAAAGATCTACAAATCCAATAAATATCTCTTGATTTTTCTCACACATTCCTGCCACTATAAGGTTGAAGGTCAAGTTGTCCTCCCTGGATCCATTACTCCAAATTTAGCATCCTCAAACAGATCATAAGCTTTGTCTTCCATTCTTCTGGATATTGTTATTTTTGTCAGTAAGTTGGATTCATGAGCTGTTTGGCTCATTGTGCGTAAGCTATCACACTTACCAGCGCTTGGTCACTTCTGTAGTGTTTGGATGTCTTTTTCTGGCTGTCTGTTGTTATGAATTGTCTCTCATCGATTATATAGACGAACTTGAAAATTCGTTTGATCGCCATTCATTATCAGATTATCTAGAGCCTCATAGAAGTTAAAATTCACATTCCATTCCTGTGTACTTCAGTATCCTATTTATTTACACACTGAATTCACGTAACAACTCTCTTAAAATTTACTTCACTCATTGTCATAACGAAATTGTGATCTGACTGTACATCTGGTCCTGGGTACACCTTAAAATCCAATATCTGATTCTATAATGTGTGTCTGGTTGTGATGTACTCCAGCTGGAAATGTCTTTACCAACTAAAGCTCTGCCTCCCTCCTTAAGAGCTGAAAATGCCAAGATACCGAAGCAGCCATACAAATGTCACAGAACACAGGGCACAGCCTTGCAGCAAGTCAGCCATCCACATGTGGTGGAATGGTGCAGGAGGGCTCCTCCAAAGGGAGTGCTTGTAATGGTAACACCGACCACCATAAATGGCAGGTAGTGATTACATAAACCTCTATGAGGAATTTTTGAGAAAGTTGTGACCGTGAGATAACCTAATGGGAACAGAACAAACAATCTGTTTGACTGGGATTCACTTCCAAAACACTCCAGCAGAGTATAACTAACACTAAACAGGTGGGTGAGGAACAGATTTTCCCCAGCACAAAAACAAGTTTAATATTACGTATTAATATGTCGCCAGCCTAATTAGGAATTTTTGTCAAACAATGTAATAAAGCTCAAGGCAGTGCTAGGGCTAACCTAACTTTGCTTAACATCTACTAAACTCTTACTTGACATCTGTTCGCACTAGAACACAGTAACCTAACCTTGCAGATAAATGTAGTACTAACTTGGAAGTGAAGACGATGTACCTTGAATGAACTAGATGCAGCAGTTAATACAACTGGTCACCAACACACATGATACTAATAGCATTACTGAACAGCGCAGAGCATGAAATGATTCTGATTTAAATCGGTGTTTATTATGATCATACTCTATAACATCATTGCTTAGTAGAGTTTCTCTGTGCCATTACATGAACCAGCTTGCATTAAAATAGCAAACACAGTAAATATTTCTTTCTTGAGCTCAGTTTGAAGCAATTAAACAGAAAGCAAATCTAACTACAGTGGCTCTGGAGGGACCTTTGCTTTGCTTCATTGACCAACTGGCCTAGCACATGAGGGCTATTAAACTTTAATGGTTTGATGAACCATGCTCATTAACAAAAGTACTCAAGTGTGTATGGGAAATTGTGAGTATTGTCATGAATAATTATTCATTAAGTGAAGCACAAAAAACTATAACTCTTCAAATAACAAGTGTGCTTTGAAAAGCAGTCTTTTAACCTTCTCAAAATATGGTTGACTGTGCAAATGCCAAAACAATTTTAAATTCAAGTTCAAACACCTACTCATAAAATGAACAGTGATAGAGCTTTGTAATTCTGATCAAAGTGCATAATTAATAATCTTTTTTACTTCTATTCAATATTATTATTCTTTTAACTAACAACTTTACTATTTACTGGTACTTTTTTAAGTAAGGCAAATTATTTAAGAAAATGATTGCAGATAGATTGAAAACCACACTGGCGGTGTAGTATTTCTTAAACTATAAAACTGAACTTTAAACACAACTCCACACATCAGAAAGTAATCACAACTATTTCTGAATAGTCTTTTCATGATAAATTAGCACACTCGGAATTAAATTCACTAGGATAGGATTCCTGGTGAGGTTTGTGATTTGGGATAATCACAGGTGCAAGACAGAGCTTTTAGCAATACCACGATTATTATGAAAATCAACCAAATTTCGCAAATACCTGGTCCATTTACAGAGTGCCAAATATAAACATTTTGGTGGAAGGCTGGTGGCACTGGTGGCGTGATTTGCAGTGGCTGTTAACATGGCAGCGATGTAGTCATGGCAGTACTGTTGGCCTCGCCCTGTTATAGGTCTTCTGAATTATATTTTTGCAGGGCCGAAAACCGTGCCATTATACATGGTATCACCAAATGCAGAATCAAAGGTGAATAAGTAACACTCTTAGCTCCTCTGCCTCAAAACTGCAAGAATGAGCCACAATGTTCCGCTACTGCTAGCGAGATATTAACCACAGCACTGCTCAAGCCAGACTCCTTAGCCGTCGCAAGGGACAAGTTGCCGCTTGCATGAACGACACCTTTTCCATTCTGCCAGGCTACTTCTGTAGCTGCAGGGATTCCCCACATTTTTTACATTCAACCCTGCATTCCCTAACTATGGACCAAGTCATTTACAGTGCATTACATAATAATCATTCCAGTAGTTATTTACATTAACAAGCTTAATTTAAACTTTGTTCCAAAAGTTCACATAACTGAAATATGTATACGTTACCAAAGAATTTCCATGACAGATAAAAGAATCTACATACGACAGATACAGCACTCTACATTATCGACATGATCATTGGTTCAGTAATGAAATAAAATTTCTGGTATAGGAAAGGTTGATGGTGAGCTTCTAATTGTCGGACTATGTTGTTTAACTGAACTCAGCAGAAGCTAAGAGGGTCTTTTCATAGTTGTTTAGTGTTTGGCTGATCAGTGACTCGAACACAGAGCTTAATCATATGAAGCTAGAGCCATTTTAACAGACCATCAAACTTTTAGTCCAGTGCCATTGTTTTGTTGTTAGCGGAGGATGCTCCTCACTGGATGAGCGTTTCCTTTTCCTGGAGGTTAATTACAGCCTTTACAAAACATTCTTTTCCTTGTTTACCAATAATCAACTTTCACTAGTGGCCTTACCTACCTAATGTGTACTTTCGACTTGATTTTGTAATCGATGAAATAAAATCACATAATTGTCAGCTGCCTTACTGGAATTATTGTAGCCTATGGAAATTTTTGCAGGAAATGTTTCTCCCACCTGAGCAGCTGTCATCTTCTAAGAGTTTAGGTTGCACCAACACTAGATCATAGAACAAAACTCGGTGACAAGTATCAATCAAACTTCCAGAACGTTCTCCTGGTACCTTTGTTGTATTAATAGCTGCAGTAGTGTGGTATTGTGTCAAGGAAAGTTAATTATTTTCGAGTTCTTTATTTTTGTGCTAAGGCATATAATTTCACTAAGAGAAGAGATGCATTTGATCTCAACCTCGCCAGCAGTTGCTGTTCTGAGAATGGGTCCATTGTTATTCTCGAAGTGGATTCCTTTTGTTATAATTTCTGAAGAAATTTATTTTTTACTTTGAGGTGGTACTAAGCAGCTTTGTTTATCCAATATAATGTTTTTTTGAAGAGGTCATTCATTATTGTAGTTTCTTCTGTTACTATTAACACAACCGGTCATTGCAAAGACGAGACTTGTCTTCAGTAAACGTAGCTTACGTAGCACAGATAATCCCTCCAGATAAATTCCAGGTGGTAAAAGGAGGCCTAAATAAAGTATCGTGCAATTGCGTAAGATAGTCCATAATTTTTTCTATGTAGCGTACTACATTGATGCATATTGCCTAAAAGGGCCACCCATAATTTTACTGAAACAAGTAGATTCATGCATAAGATCATAGAGATTTTGTTTTACATGTTCTCATACAGGTTGCAATAAGTTTAGTTATCAGCCATAATTTTTTATTGGAAGTTATAAATTATTCTTGGAGTGACTTACTGAATGTTGTACTCTTGACGGTCATGAAGATTGTTGTTTAAGCCTTTGAAAATGGTGCACAAAGTATTTTGTGCGTGTATGTGGTAAGTGCGCTGAACAAATCAAATCGGAAAATAATTTTCTAATTTTGAGTTGGTTTGTCTTGATGTGGTGGTTTACCAGTATGGCCCAATTGATTACTGGCAAACGTCATGAAATGTGACCAGTTAACCATCATGCAACACTTTAATTCAATAGCAAATATTGCGGAAGAAAGAAAGAAGTAATTTAGTGTTAAACGTCCTATCGACTGCAAGATCATAAGAGACGAAGCAGAATCTACAGCACTCAAATGTGGGAAAGGAAATAGATAGTGGCATTTCAAGGGAAAGGTCACAGCATTTGCATTGATCAGTTTAAAAAAAAAAAAGGAAAATGTAAACCAGGATGGTTGGGTGGACATTTGAGCCATTGGGCCTTAACTTGATAAAATGAAAATGTTTGGTCCTTAGAAAAAAATGTACAATCAGAGGCTAATGAGTCCTCAGAATGTAACAATATGCATCTGGTGTGACAAAGGTCTTTTGTGCTAAGAAATTGTTCCCAGGGATATGTCCATAGTAGTTAGCATCCGTTGTATTCGTGGTTGTCTGCAAATAATTTCATTGTGTCATTTGAAATAGTAATATGTGCTCATCAAACCAAAGGAGAAAAGTAATTTTTATTTTTATCGCCTCTACGTGTCTTTTCAACAATGATGGGTGGTGTTGATTTCAACTGTCACACAAAACTTTTCGGGCCATCATTTCAAGTTAAGACATGTCACTCGTAGCAACTGGCAAAAAGGAATTCGATAATAAACATTTTCTTGTGTGCAGTCAACAACGATGATGCATGCAGGCATGCAGCATGCAGGCTTAGATTTCCACTCCACACAGAAGTTTCCATTAAGTTATTTCCGTTTCAGACATATGCAAATCTCGCTACAGCTAGTCTAAGCAGATGTTTAATGTGTATTTGTGGTTAGAAAACAATGATAGGTGCTGGATTCAAATCCCAGTGAAGGTACAAAATACTTTCTCAACATTTCAGATTCGCATCTAGCTATATTTGGATATGTAATGTATTATTGCCCTTAGTTAACAATCCTATTACTTGCTGGGTTTGAATCATCTAACACAAAACTTTATGCTATGTCATTTCAACATTTGCACACACATGCTTACATGTGGCCAAAATGATATTTAAGATCTTTCATACTTACTTAAGAGACAATAGTTGCTTAATTGTAATACAAATGTCTTAGTCATGTAATTTAAAGTTGAAACTTAAGTTTCTGGAATGTCATTTATTGCAATAAACTTGAGTTTACAAGTGTTGTAGACTGTCACCTGATTATACCAGGTTTCGTGATATTTACATTATCGTAACATTAGTCTGATTGTGGACTCAGTATTACAGATCAATTTCTTCAAGTAGTGTCTCGTAGTAACCATTTTGTAGAGTGAAATGCCTGTACTGAAAAGAGATCGGAGGGACTGTAAGACTGTAACATTATGTGGATGCATACAATTTAGGTGGAGTGGAATTCAGGCCGTTGGTATAGATTTGATGGTGATAATACCTGAGCTGACCTCTCCAGTAATTCTGTAATTGAGTTTTTGCAAATGTATGTACCTTCAGGCTGCACTTTGTTTTGAACTACATGTTGTATCGCGTTCGACGACTGCCGTGGGAAGCTCGGGTGGTGCAGCTGATAGTTACTAGCTCACTGGTCATTCATTTGTATTGACGGGAGCCCTGTCCCCATATGTGGCACATGTCGTCCATATAGTTGCCAGTGTGTGGATGGTCCCTCAGCAGTGCTGGCCATAGGGAGGCACTCCCACATCCCCACGAGGAAACACCAGCCAGCTCACACCCTGCCTCTCTCTGTATGTGCAGCGCACCAGTCGTTACGGAGCTGAGTACCACAACCAGAACCACCACCACCTCCGCCGCTGCCGCCACTTCTGCCAGCGCACTTCGCCAGACACCTGCTGCTGCGCAGCCCACGACTACTCAACCTGATAAGGCCACTGTCTCTCAAATGCGGTGAGTTCCCTCAACACACACACACACACACACACACACACACACACACACAACATTGTAAGGTAGATCAGAAATAAATACTCAAAAGCATCAGAACATACATTCATGGGTGGTATCCTCAGGAATAGATCATAGTATCATGGGAGAGAGGTTAATTAAGAATAGGTTGGTAGAGAAAATAGCTATTGTCAACAGTTCAGTGACTTATTCTCATCAAGATCAGCAAACCAATGCCAGCAATAATTCATGCAATGTCATCCACAGAAAATTTAGTGGCAGGTAGAGTATGAGTGCACTGAATGTGTAACACAATGTCAAATGAGATAATTGTATGTTACTCTAGATGTATTGGAATGATCTAGCAGAGGTCACACATACACACATTTATGAGACCATTTTTGGTTCTCGTCAGGAATGAGGCAGGAAAAACAACCCAGTAATTTGCTATAAAGTTTCTGTTAGTAACAAAAATTACACTCTGCAAGCACCAGCCAGAAGCAAACGTCAGCAGAGCCTTAGCTTGTCAGGGAGTGGTCCACCTTGGTTGCCCCACTGCTGTAACAGCCAGTCCCTGTAACCACAGACATGCGAAACAGAAACTCTGCCTCCTGTTGACAATGTGTCTATCTGTGTGAGCAACAGATTTACAGTGCCATGAGCACCCAGAATCCACTGTCATTTGTGGCATGCATTCGTCTGTCTTTCCCTTCAGTTTTTAACCTCAACAACTACCTCTAGTGCCACAGCAGTTATTCCCTGATGCCTTCAAATATAACTTACTATGCTGACCCTCGTACTTGTCACAGTTTTCCACATATCACAATATCCTCACCTGTTCTGCAGAGACGTTCCACAGTTCTGTTATGAGTTCACCTAGTTTAAACATCCTTGTATAGCACCAAATTTGGAATGCTTAGATTCCCCTCTTGTTTTTTTCCATAATCCACGATTAATTTTTATGCAGTACTGTGCTCCAAACATACATTAAGGGACATCCAATACAAATTAAGGCCTATCCTTGGTATTAGTAACTTTGTTTTACAAGGAATCTCCTGCTTTCCCATGCAACATTACTCCTTGTGACAACCACGCTCTGTCCCTCAGTGTAAATTAGCTTCATGTGTAATAGTCACTACAAGCAGTCTACTGCGTGGTCCTTAATTCCGATGTAAACATTGCCACCAATGTTATTTCTGCTACTCAGCAATACTTTCCTCTTTCTTCCATTCATTAATCCTGATTTAGTGTTCATTCAACTATTTCTTACATTCATCAACTCTGGTGATTCATTCAGACTTTCAGTGAACACAGAAATATCACCAGTGAATTTTATTAAACAAAATCGTTTTCACCTTCAGTTTTAATTAAATTCCTGGAAGTTTCTTCAATTCCACCAATGATTCTTCAGTGTTCATCTGAACATTTGTGGAGACTACCTGCATCTTTATCTTTAATCATCTTTGATTCAGAGTACCAATTCTTGTTGATTATTGCTCATATTCTATGTTATCTGCTGTACCATATACGTACCTTTTAGAGAAAAAAAAAAAATCACTGTTTCATGCTGTCAAATGTCAGGTAAAGATCTACAAATCCAATAAATATCTCTTGATTTTTCTCACACATTCCTGCCACTATAAGGTTGAAGGTCAAGTTGTCCTCCCTGGATCCATTACTCCAAATTTAGCATCCTCAAACAGATCATAAGCTTTGTCTTCCATTCTTCTGGATATTGTTATTTTTGTCAGTAAGTTGGATTCATGAGCTGTTTGGCTCATTGTGCGTAAGCTATCACACTTACCAGCGCTTGGTCACTTCTGTAGTGTTTGGATGTCTTTTTCTGGCTGTCTGTTGTTATGAATTGTCTCTCATCGATTATATAGACGAACTTGAAAATTCGTTTGATCGCCATTCAATATCAGATTATCTAGAGCCTCATAGAAGTTAAAATTCACATTCCATTCCTGTGTACTTCAGTATCCTATTTATTTACACACTGAATTCACGTAACAACTCTTTTAAAATTTACTTCACTCATTGTCATAACTAAATTGTGATCTGACTGTACATCTGGTCCTGGGTACACCTTAAAATCCAATATCTGATTCTATAATGTGTGTCTGGTTGTGATGTACTCCAGCTGGAAATGTCTTTACCAACTAAAGCTCTGCCTCCCTCCTTAAGAGCTGAAAATGCCAAGATACCGAAGCAGCCATACAAATGTACTAGCAGCAAGTCAGCCATCATGTGGTGGAATGGTGCAGGAAGGCTCCTCCAAAGGGAGTGCTTGTAATGGTAACACCGACCACCATAAATGGCAGTCAGTGATTACATTAAACCTCTATGAGGAATTTTTGAGAAAGTTGTGACCGTGAGATAACCTAATGGGAACAGAACAAACAATCTGTTTGACTGGGATTCACTTCCAAAACACTCCAGCAGAGTATAACTAACACTAAACAGGTGGGTGAGGAACAGATTTTCCCCAGCACAAAAACAAGTTTAATATTACGTATTAATATGTCGCCAGCCTAATTAGGAATTTTTGTCAAACAATGTAATAAAGCTCAAGGCAGTGCTAGGGCTAACCTAACTTTGCTTAACATCTACTAAACTCTTACTTGACATCTGTTCGCACTAGAACACAGTAACCTAACCTTGCAGATAAATGTAGTACTAACTTGGAAGTGAAGACGATGTACCTTGAATGAACTAGATGCAGCAGTTAATACAACTGGTCACCAACACACATGATACTAATAGCATTACTGAACAGCGCAGAGCATGAAATGATTCTGATTTAAATCGGGGTTTATTATGATCATACTCTATAACATCATTGCTTAGTAGAGTTTCTCTATGCCATTACATGAACCAGCTTGCATTAAAATAGCAAACACAGTAAATATTTCTTTCTTGAGCTCAGTTTGAAGCAATTAAACAGAAAGCAAATCTAACTACAGTGGCTCTGGAGGGACCTTTGCTTTGCTTCATTAACCAACTGGCCTAGCACATGAGGGCTATTAAACTTTAATGGTTTGATGAACCATGCTCATTAACAAAACTACTCAAGTGTGTATGGGAAATTGTGAGTATTGTCATGAATAATTATTCATTAAGTGAAGCACAAAAAACTATAACTCTTCAAATAACAAGTGTGCTTTGAAAAGCAGTCTTTTAACCTTCTCAAAATATGGTTGACTGTGCAAATGCCAAAACAATTTTAAATTCAAGTTCAAACACCTACTCATAAAATTTCTATTCAATATTATTATTCTTTTAACTAACAACTTTACTATTTACTGGTACTTTTTTAAGTAAGGCAAATTATTTAAGAAAATGATTGCAGATAGATTGAAAACCACACTGGCAGTGTAGTATTTCTCAAACTATAAAACTGAACTTTAAACACAACTCCACACATCAGAAAGTAATCACAACTATTTCTGAATAGTCTTTTCATGATAAATTAGCACACTCGGAATTAAATTCACTAGGATAGGATTCCTGGTGAGGTTTGTGATTTGGGATAATCACAGGTGCAAGACAGAGCTTTTAGCAATACCACGATTATTATTGAAATCAACCAAATTTCGCAAATACCTGGTCCATTTACAGAGTGCCAAATATAAACATTTTGGTGGAAGGCTGGTGGCACTGGTGGCGTGATTTGCAGTGGCTGTTAACATGGCGGCGATGTAGTCATGGCAGTACTGTTGGCCTCGCCCTGTTATAGGTCTTCTGAATTATATTTTTGCAGGGCCGAAAACCGTGCCATTATACATGGTATCACCAAATGCAGAATCAAAGGTGCATAAGCAACGCTCTTAGCTCCTCTGCCTCAAAACTGCAAGAATGAGCCACAATGTTCTGCTACTGCTAGCGAGATATTAACCACAGCACTGCTCAAGCCAGACTCCTTAGCCGTCACAAGGGACAAGTTGCCGCGTGCCTGAACGACACCTTTTCCATTCTGCCAGGCTACTTCTGTAGCTGCAGGGATTCCCCACATTTTTTACATTCAACCCTGCATTCCCTAACTATGGACCAAGTCATTTACAGTGCATTACATAATAATCATTCCAGTAGTTATTTACATTAACAAGCTTAATTTAAACTTTGTTCCAAAAGTTCACATAACTGAAATATGTATACGTTATCAAAGAATTTCCATGACAGATAAAAGAATCTACATACGACAGATACAGCACTCTACATAATCGACATGATCATCGGTTCAGTAATGAAATAAAATTTCTGGTATAGGAAAGGTTGATGGTGAGCTTCTAATTGTCGGACTATGTTATTTAACTGAACTCAACAGAAGCTAAGAGGGTCTTTTCATAGTTGTTTAGTGTTTGGCTGATCAGTGACTCGAACACAGAGCTTAATCATATGAAGCTAGAGCCATTTTAACACACCATCAAACTTTCAGTCCAGTGCCATTGTTTTGTTGTTAGCGGAGGTTGCTCCTCACTGGATGAGCGTTTCCTTTTCCTGGAGGTTAATTACAGCCTTTACAAAACCTTCTTTTCCTTGTTTACCAATAATCAACTTTCACTAGTGGCCTTACCTACCTAATGTGTACTTTCGACTTGATTTTGTAATCGATGAAATAAAATCACATAATTGTCAGCTGCCTTACTGGAATTATTGTAGCCTATGGAAATTTTTGCAGGAAATGTTTCTCCCACCTGAGCAGCTGTCATCTTCTAAGAGTTTAGGTTGCACCAACACTAGATCATAGAACAAAACTCGGTGACAAGTATCAATCAAACTTCCAGAACGTTCTCCTGGTACCTTTGTTGTATTAATAGCTGCAGTAGTGTGGTATTGTGTCAAGGAAAGTTAATTATTTTCTATTTCTTTATTTTTGTGCTAAGGCATATAATTTTACTGAGAGAAGAGATGCATTTGATTTATAAGTAAGTCAATCATACGCAGTTGCTGTTCTGAGAATGGGTCCATTGTTATTCTCGAAGTGGATTCCTTTTGTTATAATTTCTGAAGAAATTTATTTTTTACTTTGAGGTGGTACTAAGCAGCTTTGTTTATCCAATATAATGTTTTTTTGAAGAGGTCATTCATTATTGTAGTTTCTTCTGTTACTATTAACACAACCGGTCATTGCAAAGACGAGACTTGTCTTCAGTAAACGTAGCTTACGTAGCGCAGATAATCCCTCCAGATAAATTCCAGGTGGTAAAAGGAGGCCTAAAAAAAGTATCGTGCAATTGCGTAAGATAGTCCATAATTTTTTCTATGTAGCGTACTACATTGATGCATATTGCCTAAAAGGGCCACCCATAATTTTACTGAAACAAGTAGATTCATGCATAAGATCATAGAGATTTTGTTTTACATGTTCTCATACAGGTTGCAATAAGTTTAGTTATCAGCCATAATTTTTTATTGGAAGTTATAAATTATTCTTGGAGTGACTTACTGAATGTTGTACTCTTGATGGTCATGAAGATTGTTGTTTAAGCCTTTGAAAATGGTGCACAAAGTATTTTGTGCGTGTATGTGGTAAGTGCGCTGAACAAATCAAATCGGAAAATAATTTTCTAATTTTGAGTTGGTTTGTCTTGATGTGGTGGTTTACCAGTATGGCCCAATTGATTACTGGCAAACGTCATGAAATGTGACCAGTTAACCATCATGCAACACTTTAATTCAATAGCAAATATTGCGGAAGAAAGAAAGAAGTAATTTAGTGTTAAACGTCCTATCGACTGCAAGACCATAAGAGACGAAGCAGAATCTACAGCACTCAAATGTGGGAAAGGAAATAGATAGTGGCATTTCAAGGGAAAGGCCACAGCATTTGCATTGATCAGTTTAGGAAAAAAAAGGAAAATGTAAACCAGGATGGTTGGGTGGACATTTGAGCCATTGGGCCTTAACTTGATAAAATGAAAATGTTTGGTCCTTAGAAAAAAATGTACAATCAGAGGCTAATGAGTCCTCAGAATGTAACAATATGCATCTGGTGTGACAAAGGTCTTTTGTGCTAAGAAATTGTTCCCAGGGATATGTCCATAGTAGTTAGCATCCGTTGTATTCGTGGTTGTCTGCAAATAATTTCATTGTGTCATTTGAAATAGTAATATGTGCTCATCAAACCAAAGGAGAAAAGTAATTTTTATATTTATCGCCTCTACGTGTCTTTTCAACAATGATGGGTGGTGTTGATTTCAACTGTCACACAAAACTTTTCAAGCCATCATTTCAAGTTAAGATATGTCACTCGTAGCAACTGGCAAAAAGGAATTCGATAATAAACATTTTCTTGTGTGCAGTCAACAACGATGATGCATGCAGGCTTAGATTTCCACTCCACACAGAAGTTTCCATTAAGTTATTTCCGTTTCAGACATATGCAAATCTCGCTACAGCTAGTCTAAGCAGATGTTTAATGTGTATTTGTGGTTAGAAAACAATGATAGGTGCTGGATTCAAATCCCAGTGAAGGTACAAAATACTTTCTCAACATTTCAGATTCGCATCTAGCTATATTTGGATATGTAATGTATTATTGCCCTTAGTTAACAATCCTATTACTTGCTGGGTTTGAATCATCTAACACAAAACTTTATGCTATGTCATTTCAACATTTGCACACACATGCTTACATGTGGCCAAAATGATATTTAAGATCTTTCATACTTACTTAAGAGACAATAGTTGCTTAATTGTAATACAAATGTCTTAGTCATGTAATTTAAAGTTGAAACTTAAGTTTCTGGAATGTCATTTATTGCAATAAACTTGAGTTTACAAGTGTTGTAGACTGTCACCTGATTATACCAGGTTTCGTGATATTTACATTATCGTAACATTAGTCTGATTGTGGACTCAGTATTACAGATCAATTTCTTCAAGTAGTGTCTCGTAGTAACCATTTTGTAGAGTGAAATGCCCGTACTGAAAAGAGATCGGAGGGACTGTAAGACTGTAACATTATGTGGGTGCATACAACTTAGGTGGAGTGGAATTCAGGCCGTTGGTATAGATTTGATGGTGATAATACCTGAGCTGACCTCTCCAGTAATTCTGTAATTGAGTTTTTGCAAATGTATGTACCTTCTGGCTGCACTTTGTTTTGAACTACATGTTGTATCGTGTTTGGCGACTGCCGTGGGAAGCTCGGGTGGTGCAGCTGATAGTTACTAGCTTACTGGTCATTCATTTGTATTGACGGGAGCCCTGTCCCCATATGTGGCACATGTCGTCCATATAGTTGCCAGTGTGTGGATGGTCCCTCAGCAGTGCTGGCCATAGGGAGGCACCCCCACATCCCCACGAGGAAACACCAGCCAGCTCACACCCTGCCTCTCTCTGTATGTGCAGCGCACCAGTCGTTACGGAGCTGAGTACCACAACCAGAACCACCACCACCTCCGCCGCTGCCGCCACCTCTGCCAGCGCACTTCGCCAGACACCTGCTGCTGCGCAGCCCACGACTACTCAACCTGATAAGGCCACTGTCTCTCAAATGCGGTGAGTTCCCTCAACACACACACACACACACACACACACACACACACACACACACACACAACATTGTAAGGTAGATCAGAAATAAATACTCAAAAGCATCAGAACATACATTCATGGGTGGTATCCTCAGGAATAGATCATAGTATCATGGGAGAGAGGTTAATTAAGAATAGGTTGGTAGAGAAAATAGCTATTGTCAACAGTTCAGTGACTTATTCTCATCAAGATCAGCAAACCAATGCCAGCAATAATTCATGCAATGTCATCCACAGAAAATTTAGTGGCAGGTAGAGTATGAGTGCACTGAATGTTTAACACAATGTCAAATGAGATAATTGTATGTTACTCTAGATGTATTGGAATGATCTAGCAGAGGTCACACATACACACATTTATGAGACCATTTTTGGTTCTCGTCAGGAATGAGGCAGGAAAAACAACCCAATAATTTGCTATAAAGTTTCTGTTAGTAACAAAAATTACACTCTGCAAGCACCAGCCAGAAGCAAACGTCAGCAGAGCCTTAGCTTGTCAGGGAGTGGTCCACCTTGGTTGCCCCACTGCTGTAACAGCCAGTCCCAGTAACCACAGACATGCGAAACAGAAACTCTGCCTCCTGTTGACAATGTGTCTATCTGTGTGAGCAACAGATTTACAGTGCCATGAGCACCCAGAATCCACTGTCATTTGTGGCATGCATTCGTCTGTCTTTCCCTTCAGTTTTTAACCTCAACAACTACCTCTAGTGCCACAGCAGTTATTCCCTGATGCCTTCAAATATAACTTACTATGCTGACCCTCGTACTTGTCACAGTTTTCCACATATCACAATATCCTCACCTGTTCTGCAGAGACGTTCCACAGTTCTGTTATGAGTTCACCTAGTTTAAACATCCTTGTATAGCACCAAATTTGGAATGCTTAGATTCCCCTCTTGTTTTTTTCCATAATCCACGATTAATTTTTATGCAGTACTGTGCTCCAAACATACATTAAGGGACATCCAATACAAATTAAGGCCTATCCTTGGTATTAGTAACTTTGTTTTACAAGGAATCTCCTGCTTTCCCATGCAACATTACTCCTTGTGACAACCACGCTCTGTCCCTCAGTGTAAATTAGCTTCATGTGTAATAGTCACTACAAGCAGTCTACTGCGTGGTCCTTAATTCCGATGTAAACATTGCCACCAATGTTATTTCTGCTACTCAGCAATACTTTCCTCTTTCTTCCATTCATTAATCCTGATTTAGTGTTCATTCAACTATTTCTTACATTCATCAACTCTGGTGATTCATTCAGACTTTCAGTGAACACAGAAATATCACCAGTGAATTTTATTAAACAAAATCGTTTTCACCTTCAGTTTTAATTAAATTCCTGGAAGTTTCTTCAATTCCACCAATGATTCTTCAGTGTTCATCTGAACATTTGTGGAGACTACCTGCATCTTTATCTTTAATCATCTTTGATTCAGAGTACCAATTCTTGTTGATTATTGCTCATATTCTATGTTATCTGCTGTACCATATACGTACCTTTTAGAGAAAAAAAAATTCACTGTTTCATGCTGTCAAATGTCAGGTAAAGATCTACAAATCCAATAAATATCTCTTGATTTTTCTCACACATTCCTGCCACTATAAGGTTGAAGGTCAAGTTGTCCTCCCTGGATCCATTACTCCAAATTTAGCATCCTCAAACAGATCATAAGCTTTGTCTTCCATTCTTCTGGATATTGTTATTTTTGTCAGTAAGTTGGATTCATGAGCTGTTTGGCTCATTGTGCGTAAGCTATCACACTTACCAGCGCTTGGTCACTTCTGTAGTGTTTGGATGTCTTTTTCTGGCTGTCTGTTGTTATGAATTGTCTCTCATCGATTATATAGACGAACTTGAAAATTCGTTTGATCGCCATTCAATATCAGATTATCTAGAGCCTCATAGAAGTTAAAATTCACATTCCATTCCTGTGTACTTCAGTATCCTATTTATTTACACACTGAATTCACGTAACAACTCTCTTAAAATTTACTTCACTCATTGTCATAACTAAATTGTGATCTGACTGTACATCTGGTCCTGGGTACACCTTAAAATCCAATATCTGATTCTATAATGTGTGTCTGGTTGTGATGTACTCCAGCTGGAAATGTCTTTACCAACTAAAGCTCTGCCTCCCTCCTTAAGAGCTGAAAATGCCAAGATACCGAAGCAGCCATACAAATGTACTAGCAGCAAGTCAGCCATCATGTGGTGGAATGGTGCAGGAGGGCTCCTCCAAAGGGAGTGCTTGTAATGGTAACACCGACCACCATAAATGGCAGTCAGTGATTACATTAAACCTCTATGAGGAATTTTTGAGAAAGTTGTGACCGTGAGATAACCTAATGGGAACAGAACAAACAATCTGTTTGACTGGGATTCACTTCCAAAACACTCCAGCAGAGTATAACTAACACTAAACAGGTGGGTGAGGAACAGATTTTCCCCAGCACAAAAACAAGTTTAATATTACGTATTAATATGTCGCCAGCCTAATTAGGAATTTTTGTCAAACAATGTAATAAAGCTCAAGGCAGTGCTAGGGCTAACCTAACTTTGCTTAACATCTACTAAACTCTTACTTGACATCTGTTCGCACTAGAACACAGTAACCTAACCTTGCAGATAAATGTAGTACTAACTTGGAAGTGAAGACGATGTACCTTGAATGAACTAGATGCAGCAGTTAATACAACTGGTCACCAACACACATGATACTAATAGCATTACTGAACAGCGCAGAGCATGAAATGATTCTGCTTTAAATCGGGGTTTATTATGATCATACTCTATAACATCATTGCTTAGTAGAGTTTCTCTATGCCATTACATGAACCAGCTTGCATTAAAATAGCAAACACAGTAAATATTTCTTTCTTGAGCTCAGTTTGAAGCAATTAAACAGAAAGCAAATCTAACTACAGTGGCTCTGGAGGGACCTTTGCTTTGCTTCATTAACCAACTGGCCTAGCACATGAGGGCTATTAAACTTTAATGGTTTGATGAACCATGCTCATTAACAAAACTACTCAAGTGTGTATGGGAAATTGTGAGTATTGTCATGAATAATTATTCATTAAGTGAAGCACAAAAAAACTATAACTCTTCAAATAACAAGTGTGCTTTGAAAAGCAGTCTTTTAACCTTCTCAAAATATGGTTGACTGTGCAAATGCCAAAACAATTTTAAATTCAAGTTCAAACACCTACTCATAAAATGAACAGTGATAGAGCTTTGTAATTCTGATCAAAGTGCATAATTAATAATCTTTTTTACTTCTATTCAATATTATTATTCTTTTAACTAACAACTTTACTATTTACTGGTACTTTTTTAAGTAAGGCAAATTATTTAAGAAAATGATTGCAGATAGATTGAAAACCACACTGGCAGTGTAGTATTTCTCAAACTATAAAACTGAACTTTAAACACAACTCCACACATCAGAAAGTAATCACAACTATTTCTGAATAGTCTTTTCATGATAAATTAGCACACTCGGAATTAAATTCACTAGGATAGGATTCCTGGTGAGGTTTGTGATTTGGGATAATCACAGGTGCAAGACAGACCTTTTAGCAATACCACGATTATTATGAAAATCAACCAAATTTCGCAAATACCTGGTCCATTTACAGAGTGCCAAATATAAACATTTTGGTGGAAGGCTGGTGGCACTGGTGGCGTGATTTGCAGTGGCTGTTAACATGGCGGCGATGTAGTCATGGCAGTACTGTTGGCCTCGCCCTGTTATAGGTCTTCTGAATTATATTTTTGCAGGGCCGAAAACCGTGCCATTATACATGGTATCACCAAATGCAGAATCAAAGGTGCATAAGCAACGCTCTTAGCTCCTCTGCCTCAAAACTGCAAGAATGAGCCACAATGTTCTGCTACTGCTAGCGAGATATTAACCACAGCACTGCTCAAGCCAGACTCCTTAGCCGTCACAAGGGACAAGTTGCCGCGTGCCTGAACGACACCTTTTCCATTCTGCCAGGCTACTTCTGTAGCTGCAGGGATTCCCCACATTTTTTACATTCAACCCTGCATTCCCTAACTATGTACCAAGTCATTTACAGTGCATTACATAATAATCATTCCAGTAGTTATTTACATTAACAAGCTTAATTTAAACTTTGTTCCAAAAGTTCACATAACTGAAATATGTATACGTTATCAAAGAATTTCCATTACAGATAAAAGACTCTACATACGACAGATACAGCACTCTACATTATCGACATGATCATTGGTTCAGTAATGAAATAAAATTTCTGGTATAGGAAAGGTTGATGGTGAGCTTCTAATTGTCGGACTGTGTTGTTTAACTGAACTCAGCAGAAGCTAAGAGGGTCTTTTCATAGTTGTTTAGTGTTTGGCTGATCAGTGACTCGAACACAGAGCTTAATCATATGAAGCTAGAGCCATTTTAACAGACCATCAAACTTTTAGTCCAGTGCCATTGTTTTGTTGTTAGCGGAGGATGCTCCTCACTGGATGAGCGTTTCCTTTTCCTGGAGGTTAATTACAGCCTTTACAAAACATTCTTTTCCTTGTTTACCAATAATCAACTTTCACTAGTGGCCTTACCTACCTAATGTGTACTTTCGACTTGATTTTGTAATCGATGAAATAAAATCACATAATTGTCAGCTGCCTTACTGGAATTATTGTAGCCTATGGAAATTTTTGCAGGAAATGTTTCTCCCACCTGAGCAGCTGTCATCTTCTAAGAGTTTAGGTTGCACCAACACTAGATCATAGAACAAAACTCGGTGACAAGTATCAATCAAACTTCCAGAACGTTCTCCTGGTACCTTTGTTGTATTAATAGCTGCAGTAGTGTGGTATTGTGTCAAGGAAAGTTAATTATTTTCGAGTTCTTTATTTTTGTGCTAAGGCATATAATTTCACTAAGAGAAGAGATGCATTTGATTTATAAGTAAGTCAATCATACGCAGTTGCTGTTCTGAGAATGGGTCCATTGTTATTCTCGAAGTGGATTCCTTTTGTTATAATTTCTGAAGAAATTTATTTTTTACTTTGAGGTGGTACTAAGCAGCTTTGTTTATCCAATATAATGTTTTTTTGAAGAGGTCATTCATTATTGTAGTTTCTTCTGTTACTATTAACACAACCGGTCATTGCAAAGACGAGACTTGTCTTCAGTAAACGTAGCTTACGTAGCACAGATAATCCCTCCAGATAAATTCCAGGTGGTAAAAGGAGGCCTAAAAAAAGTATCGTGCAATTGCGTAAGATAGTCCATAATTTTTTCTATGTAGCGTACTACATTGATGCATATTGCCTAAAAGGGCCACCCATAATTTTACTGAAACAAGTAGATTCATGCATAAGATCATAGAGATTTTGTTTTACATGTTCTCATACAGGTTGCAATAAGTTTAGTTATCAGCCATAATTTTTTATTGGAAGTTATAAATTATTCTTGGAGTGACTTACTGAATGTTGTACTCTTGACGGTCATGAAGATTGTTGTTTAAGCCTTTGAAAATGGTGCACAAAGTATTTTGTGCGTGTATGTGGTAAGTGCGCTGAACAAATCAAATCGGAAAATAATTTTCTAATTTTGAGTTGGTTTGTCTTGATGTGTTGGTTTACCAGTATGGCCCAATTGATTACTGGCAAACGTCATGAAATGTGACCAGTTAACCATCATGCAACACTTTAATTCAATAGCAAATATTGCGGAAGAAAGAAAGAAGTAATTTCGTGTTAAACGTCCTATCGACTGCAAGATCACAAGAGACGAAGCAGAATCTACAGCACTCAAATGTGGGAAAGGAAATAGATAGTGGCATTTCAAGGGAAAGGTCACAGCATTTGCATTGATCAGTTTAAAAAAAAAAAAAAAGGAAAATGTAAACCAGGATGGTTGGGTGGACGTTTGAGCCATTGGGCCTTAACTTGATAAAATGAAAATGTTTGGTCCTTGGAAAAAAATGTACAATCAGAGGCTAATGAGTCCTCAGAATGTAACAATATGCATCTGGTGTGACAAAGGTCTTTTGTGCTAAGAAATTGTTCCCAGGGATATGTCCATAGTAGTTAGCATCCGTTGTATTCGTGGTTGTCTGCAAATAATTTCATTGTGTCATTTGAAATAGTAATATGTGCTCATCAAACCAAAGGAGAAAAGTAATTTTTATTTTTATCGCCTCTACGTGTCTTTTCAACAATGATGGGTGGTGTTGATTTCAACTGTCACACAAAACTTTTCGGGCCATCATTTCAAGTTAAGACATGTCACTCGTAGCAACTGGCAAAAAGGAATTCGATAATAAACATTTTCTTGTGTGCAGTCAACAACGATGATGCATGCAGGCTTAGATTTCCACTCCACACAGAAGTTTCCATTAAGTTATTTCCGTTTCAGACATATGCAAATCTCGCTACAGCTAGTCTAAGCAGATGTTTAATGTGTATTTGTGGTTAGAAAACAATGATAGGTGCTGGATTCAAATCCCAGTGAAGGTACAAAATACTTTCTCAACATTTCAGATTCGCATCTAGCTATATTTGGATATGTAATGTATTATTGCCCTTAGTTAACAATCCTATTACTTGCTGGGTTTGAATCATCTAACACAAAACTTTATGCTATGTCATTTCAACATTTGCACACACATGCTTACATGTGGCCAAAATGATATTTAAGATCTTTCATACTTACTTAAGAGACAATAGTTGCTTAATTGTAATACAAATGTCTTAGTCATGTAATTTAAAGTTGAAACTTAAGTTTCTGGAATGTCATTTATTGCAATAAACTTGAGTTTACAAGTGTTGTAGACTGTCACCTGATTATACCAGGTTTCGTGATATTTACATTATCGTAACATTAGTCTGATTGTGGACTCAGTATTACAGATCAATTTCTTCAAGTAGTGTCTCGTAGTAACCATTTTGTAGAGTGAAATGCCTGTACTGAAAAGAGATCGGAGGGACTGTAAGACTGTAACATTATGTGGATGCATACAATTTAGGTGGAGTGGAATTCAGGCCGTTGGTATAGATTTGATGGTGATAATACCTGAGCTGACCTCTCCAGTAATTCTGTAATTGAGTTTTTGCAAATGTATGTACCTTCTGGCTGCACTTTGTTTTGAACTACATGTTGTATCGCGTTCGACGACTGCCGTGGGAAGCTCGGGTGGTGCAGCTGATAGTTACTAGCTTACTGGTCATTCATTTGTATTGACGGGAGCCCTGTCCCCATATGTGGCACATGTCGTCCATATAGTTGCCAGTGTGTGGATGGTCCCTCAGCAGTGCTGGCCATAGGGAGGCACCCCCACATCCCCACGAGGAAACACCAGCCAGCTCACACCCTGCCTCTCTCTGTATGTGCAGCGCACCAGTCGTTACGGAGCTGAGTACCACAACCAGAACCACCACCACCTCCGCCGCTGCCGCCACCTCTGCCAGCGCACTTCGCCAGACACCTGCTGCTGCGCAGCCCACGACTACTCAACCTGATAAGGCCACTGTCTCTCAAATGCGGTGAGTTCCCTCAACACACACACACACACACACACACACACACACACACACACAACATTGTAAGGTAGATCAGAAATAAATACTCAAAAGCATCAGAACATACATTCATGGGTGGTATCCTCAGGAATAGATCATAGTATCATGGGAGAGAGGTTAATTAAGAATAGGTTGGTAGAGAAAATAGCTATTGTCAACAGTTCAGTGACTTATTCTCATCAAGATCAGCAAACCAATGCCAGCAATAATTCATGCAATGTCATCCACAGAAAATTTAGTGGCAGGTAGAGTATGAGTGCACTGAATGTGTAACACAATGTCAAATGAGATAATTGTATGTTACTCTAGATGTATTGGAATGATCTAGCAGAGGTCACACATACACACATTTATGAGACCATTTTTGGTTCTCGTCAGGAATGAGGCAGGAAAAACAACCCAATAATTTGCTATAAAGTTTCTGTTAGTAACAAAAATTACACTCTGCAAGCACCAGCCAGAAGCAAACGTCAGCAGAGCCTTAGCTTGTCAGGGAGTGGTCCACCTTGGTTGCCCCACTGCTGTAACAGCCAGTCCCTGTAACCACAGACATGCGAAACAGAGACTCTGCCTCCTGTTGACAATGTGTCTATCTGTGTGAGCAACAGATTTACAGTGCCATGAGCACCCAGAATCCACTGTCATTTGTGGCATGCATTCCTCTGTCTTTCCCTTCAGTTTTTAACCTCAACAACTACCTCTAGTGCCACAGCAGTTATTCCCTGATGCCTTCAAATATAACTTACTATGCTGACCCTCGTACTTGTCACAGTTTTCCACATATCACAATATCCTCACCTGTTCTGCAGAGACGTTCCACAGTTCTGTTATGAGTTCACCTAGTTTAAACATCCTTGCATAGCACCAAATTTGGAATGCTTAGATTCCCCTCTTGTTTTTTTCCATAATCCACGATTAATTTTTATGCAGTACTGTGCTCCAAACATACATTAAGGGACATCCAATACAAATTAAGGCCTATCCTTGGTATTAGTAACTTTGTTTTACAAGGAATCTCCTGCTTTCCCATGCAACATTACTCCTTGTGACAACCACGCTCTGTCCCTCAGTGTAAATGTAGCTTCATGTGTAATAGTCACTACAAGCAGTCTACTGCGTGGTCCTTAATTCCGATGTAAACATTGCCACCAATGTTATTTCTGCTACTCAGCAATACTTTCCTCTTTCTTCCATTCATTAATCCTGATTTAGTGTTCATTCAACTATTTCTTACATTCATCAACTCTGGTGATTCATTCAGACTTTCAGTGAACACAGAAATATCACCAGTGAATTTTATTAAACAAAATCGTTTTCACCTTCAGTTTTAATTAAATTCCTGGAAGTTTCTTCAATTCCACCAATGATTCTTCAGTGTTCATCTGAACATTTGTGGAGACTACCTGCATCTTTATCTTTAATCATCTTTGATTCAGAGTACCAATTCTTGTTGATTATTGCTCATATTCTATGTTATCTGCTGTACCATATACGTACCTTTTAGAGAAAAAAAAATTCACTGTTTCATGCTGCCAAATGTCATGTAAAGATCTACAAATCCAATAAATATCTCTTGATTTTTCTCACACATTCCTGCTACTGTAAGGTTGAAGGTCAAGTTGTCCTCCCTGGATCCATTACTCCAAATTTAGCATCCTCAAACAGATCATAAGCTTTGTCTTCCATTCTTCTGGATATTGTTATTTTTGTCAGTAAGTTGGATTCATGAGCTGTTTGGCTCATTGTGCGTAAGCTATCACACTTACCAGCGCTTGGTCACTTCTGTAGTGTTTGGATGTCTTTTTCTGGCTGTCTGTTGTTATGAATTGTCTCTCATCGATTATATAGACGAACTTGAAAATTCGTTTGATCGCCATTCAATATCAGATTATCTAGAGCCTCATAGAAGTTAAAATTCACATTCCATTCCTGTGTACTTCAGTATCCTATTTATTTACACACTGAATTCACGTAACAACTCTCTTAAAATTTACTTCACTCATTGTCATAACTAAATTGTGATCTGACTGTACATCTGGTCCTGGGTACACCTTAAAATCCAATACCTGATTCTATAATGTGTGTCTGGTTGTGATGTACTCCAGCTGGAAATGTCTTTACCAACTAAAGCTCTGCCTCCCTCCTTAAGAGCTGAAAATGCCAAGATACCGAAGCAGCCATACAAATGTACTAGCAGCAAGTCAGCCATCATGTGGTGGAATGGTGCAGGAGGGCTCCTCCAAAGGGAGTGCTTGTAATGGTAACACCGACCACCATAAATGGCAGTCAGTGATTACATTAAACCTCTATGAGGAATTTTTGAGAAAGTTGTGACCGTGAGATAACCTAATGGGAACAGAACAAACAATCTGTTTGACTGGGATTCACTTCCAAAACACTCCAGCAGAGTATAACTAACACTAAACAGGTGGGTGAGGAACAGATTTTCCCCAGCACAAAAACAAGTTTAATATTACGTATTAATATGTCGCCAGCCTAATTAGGAATTTTTGTCAAACAATGTAATAAAGCTCAAGGCAGTGCTAGGGCTAACCTAACTTTGCTTAACATCTACTAAACTCTTACTTGACATCTGTTCGCACTAGAACACAGTAACCTAACCTTGCAGATAAATGTAGTACTAACTTGGAAGTGAAGACGATGTACCTTGAATGAACTAGATGCAGCAGTTAATACAACTGGTCACCAACACACATGATACTAATAGCATTACTGAACAGCGCAGAGCATGAAATGATTCTGATTTAAATCGGGGTTTATTATGATCATACTCTATAACATCATTGCTTAGTAGAGTTTCTCTATGCCATTACATGAACCAGCTTGCATTAAAATAGCAAACACAGTAAATATTTCTTTCTTGAGCTCAGTTTGAAGCAATTAAACAGAAAGCAAATCTAACTACAGTGGCTCTGGAGGGACCTTTGCTTTGCTTCATTAACCAACTGGCCTAGCACATGAGGGCTATTAAACTTTAATGGTTTGATGAACCATGCTCATTAACAAAACTACTCAAGTGTGTATGGGAAATTGTGAGTATTGTCATGAATAATTATTCATTAAGTGAAGCACAAAAAACTATAACTCTTCAAATAACAAGTGTGCTTTGAAAAGCAGTCTTTTAACCTTCTCAAAATATGGTTGACTGTGCAAATGCCAAAACAATTTTAAATTCAAGTTCAAACACCTACTCATAAAATTTCTATTCAATATTATTATTCTTTTAACTAACAACTTTACTATTTACTGGTACTTTTTTAAGTAAGGCAAATTATTTAAGAAAATGATTGCAGATAGATTGAAAACCACACTGGCAGTGTAGTATTTCTCAAACTATAAAACTGAACTTTAAACACAACTCCACACATCAGAAAGTAATCACAACTATTTCTGAATAGTCTTTTCATGATAAATTAGCACACTCGGAATTAAATTCACTAGGATAGGATTCCTGGTGAGGTTTGTGATTTGGGATAATCACAGGTGCAAGACAGAGCTTTTAGCAATACCACGATTATTATTGAAATCAACCAAATTTCGCAAATACCTGGTCCATTTACAGAGTGCCAAATATAAACATTTTGGTGGAAGGCTGGTGGCACTGGTGGCGTGATTTGCAGTGGCTGTTAACATGGCGGCGATGTAGTCATGGCAGTACTGTTGGCCTCGCCCTGTTATAGGTCTTCTGAATTATATTTTTGCAGGGCCAAAAACCGTGCCATTATACATGGTATCACCAAATGCAGAATCAAAGGTGCATAAGCAACGCTCTTAGCTCCTCTGCCTCAAAACTGCAAGAATGAGCCACAATGTTCTGCTACTGCTAGCGAGATATTAACCACAGCACTGCTCAAGCCAGACTCCTTAGCCGTCACAAGGGACAAGTTGCCGCTTGCCTGAACGACACCTTTTCCATTCTGCCAGGCTACTTCTGTAGCTGCAGGGATTCCCCACATTTTTTACATTCAACCCTGCATTCCCTAACTATGGACCAAGTCATTTACAGTGCATTACATAATAATCATTCCAGTAGTTATTTACATTAACAAGCTTAATTTAAACTTTGTTCCAAAAGTTCACATAACTGAAATATGTATACGTTATCAAAGAATTTCCATGACAGATAAAAGAATCTACATACGACAGATACAGCACTCTACATAATCGACATGATCATCGGTTCAGTAATGAAATAAAATTTCTGGTATAGGAAAGGTTGATGGTGAGCTTCTAATTGTCGGACTATGTTATTTAACTGAACTCAACAGAAGCTAAGAGGGTCTTTTCATAGTTGTTTAGTGTTTGGCTGATCAGTGACTCGAACACAGAGCTTAATCATATGAAGCTAGAGTCATTTTAACAGACCATCAAACTTTCAGTCCAGTGCCATTGTTTTGTTGTTAGCGGAGGTTGCTCCTCACTGGATGAGCGTTTCCTTTTCCTGGAGGTTAATTACAGCCTTTACAAAACATTCTTTTCCTTGTTTACCAATAATCAACTTTCACTAGTGGCCTTACCTACCTAATGTGTACTTTCGACTTGATTTTGTAATCGATGAAATAAAATCACATAATTGTCAGCTGCCTTACTGGAATTATTGTAGCCTATGGAAATTTTTGCAGGAAATGTTTCTCCCACCTGAGCAGCTGTCATCTTCTAAGAGTTTAGGTTGCACCAACACTAGATCATAGAACAAAACTCGGTGACAAGTATCAATCAAACTTCCAGAACGTTCTCCTGGTACCTTTGTTGTATTAATAGCTGCAGTAGTGTGGTATTGTGTCAAGGAAAGTTAATTATTTTCGAGTTCTTTATTTTTGTGCTAAGGCATATAATTTCACTAAGAGAAGAGATGCATTTGATTTATAAGTAAGTCAATCATACGCAGTTGCTGTTCTGAGAATGGGTCCATTGTTATTCTCGAAGTGGATTCCTTTTGTTATAATTTCTGAAGAAATTTATTTTTTACTTTGAGGTGGTACTAAGCAGCTTTGTTTATCCAATATAATGTTTTTTTGAAGAGGTCATTCATTATTGTAGTTTCTTCTGTTACTATTAACACAACCGGTCATTGCAAAGACGAGACTTGTCTTCAGTAAACGTAGCTTACGTAGCACAGATAATCCCTCCAGATAAATTCCAGGTGGTAAAAGGAGGCCTAAAAAAAGTATCGTGCAATTGCGTAAGATAGTCCATAATTTTTTCTATGTAGCGTACTACATTGATGCATATTGCCTAAAAGGGCCACCCATAATTTTACTGAAACAAGTAGATTCATGCATAAGATCATAGAGATTTTGTTTTACATGTTCTCATACAGGTTGCAATAAGTTTAGTTATCAGCCATAATTTTTTATTGGAAGTTATAAATTATTCTTGGAGTGACTTACTGAATGTTGTACTCTTGATGGTCATGAAGATTGTTGTTTAAGCCTTTGAAAATGATGCACAAAGTATTTTGTGCGTGTATGTGGTAAGTGCGCTGAACAAATCAAATCGGAAAATAATTTTCTAATTTTGAGTTGGTTTGTCTTGATGTGGTGGTTTACCAGTATGGCCCAATTGATTACTGGCAAACGTCATGAAATGTGACCAGTTAACCATCATGCAACACTTTAATTCAATAGCAAATATTGCGGAAGAAAGAAAGAAGTAATTTAGTGTTAAACGTCCTATCGACTGCAAGACCATAAGAGACGAAGCAGAATCTACAGCACTCAAATGTGGGAAAGGAAATAGATAGTGGCATTTCAAGGGAAAGGCCACAGCATTTGCATTGATCAGTTTAGGAAAAAAAAGGAAAATGTAAACCAGGATGGTTGGGTGGACATTTGAGCCATTGGGCCTTAACTTGATAAAATGAAAATGTTTGGTCCTTAGAAAAAAATGTACAATCAGAGGCTAATGAGTCCTCAGAATGTAACAATATGCATCTGGTGTGACAAAGGTCTTTTGTGCTAAGAAATTGTTCCCAGGGATATGTCCATAGTAGTTAGCATCCGTTGTATTCGTGGTTGTCTGCAAATAATTTCATTGTGTCATTTGAAATAGTAATATGTGCTCATCAAACCAAAGGAGAAAAGTAATTTTTATATTTATCGCCTCTACGTGTCTTTTCAACAATGATGGGTGGTGTTGATTTCAACTGTCACACAAAACTTTTCAAGCCATCATTTCAAGTTAAGATATGTCACTCGTAGCAACTGGCAAAAAGGAATTCGATAATAAACATTTTCTTGTGTGCAGTCAACAACGATGATGCATGCAGGCATGCAGCATGCAGGCTTAGATTTCCACTCCACACAGAAGTTTCCATTAAGTTATTTCCGTTTCAGACATATACAAATCTCGCTACAGCTAGTCTAAGCAGATGTTTAATGTGTATTTGTGGTTAGAAAACAATGATAGGTGCTGGATTCAAATCCCAGTGAAGGTACAAAATACTTTCTCAACATTTCAGATTCGCATCTAGCTATATTTGGATATGTAATGTATTATTGCCCTTAGTTAACAATCCTATTACTTGCTGGGTTTGAATCATCTAACACAAAACTTTATGCTATGTCATTTCAACATTTGCACACACATGCTTACATGTGGCCAAAATGATATTTAAGATCTTTCATACTTACTTAAGAGACAATAGTTGCTTAATTGTAATACAAATGTCTTAGTCATGTAATTTAAAGTTGAAACTTAAGTTTCTGGAATGTCATTTATTGCAATAAACTTGAGTTTACAAGTGTTGTAGACTGTCACCTGATTATACCAGGTTTCGTGATATTTACATTATCGTAACATTAGTCTGATTGTGGACTCAGTATTACAGATCAATTTCTTCAAGTAGTGTCTCGTAGTAACCATTTTGTAGAGTGAAATGCCCGTACTGAAAAGAGATCGGAGGGACTGTAAGACTGTAACATTATGTGGGTGCATACAACTTAGGTGGAGTGGAATTCAGGTCGTTGGTATAGATTTGATGGTGATAATACCTGAGCTGACCTCTCCAGTAATTCTGTAATTGAGTTTTTGCAAATGTATGTACCTTCTGGCTGCACTTTGTTTTGAACTACATGTTGTATCGTGTTTGGCGACTGCCGTGGGAAGCTCGGGTGGTGCAGCTGATAGTTACTAGCTTACTGGTCATTCATTTGTATTGACGGGAGTCCTGTCCCCATATGTGGCACATGTCGTCCATATAGTTGCCAGTGTGTGGATGGTCCCTCAGCAGTGCTGGCCATAGGGAGGCACCCCCACATCCCCACGAGGAAACACCAGCCAGCTCACACCCTGCCTCTCTCTGTATGTGCAGCGCACCAGTCGTTACGGAGCTGAGTACCACAACCAGAACCACCACCACCTCCGCCGCTGCCGCCACCTCTGCCAGCGCACTTCGCCAGACACCTGCTGCTGCGCAGCCCACGACTACTCAACCTGATAAGGCCACTGTCTCTCAAATGCGGTGAGTTCCCTCAACACACACACACACACACACACACACACACACACACACACACAACATTGTAAGGTAGATCAGAAATAAATACTCAAAAGCATCAGAACATACATTCATGGGTGGTATCCTCAGGAATAGATCATAGTATCATGGGAGAGAGGTTAATTAAGAATAGGTTGGTAGAGAAAATAGCTATTGTCAACAGTTCAGTGACTTATTCTCATCAAGATCAGCAAACCAATGCCAGCAATAATTCATGCAATGTCATCCACAGAAAATTTAGTGGCAGGTAGAGTATGAGTGCACTGAATGTGTAACACAATGTCAAATGAGATAATTGTATGTTACTCTAGATGTATTGGAATGATCTAGCAGAGGTCACACATACACACATTTATGAGACCATTTTTGGTTCTCGTCAGGAATGAGGCAGGAAAAACAACCCAGTAATTTGCTATAAAGTTTCTGTTAGTAACAAAAATTACACTCTGCAAGCACCAGCCAGAAGCAAACGTCAGCAGAGCCTTAGCTTGTCAGGGAGTGGTCCACCTTGGTTGCCCCACTGCTGTAACAGCCAGTCCCTGTAACCACAGACATGCGAAACAGAAACTCTGCCTCCTGTTGACAATGTGTCTATCTGTGTGAGCAACAGATTTACAGTGCCATGAGCACCCAGAATCCACTGTCATTTGTGGCATGCATTCGTCTGTCTTTCCCTTCAGTTTTTAACCTCAACAACTACCTCTAGTGCCACAGCAGTTATTCCCTGATGCCTTCAAATATAACTTACTATGCTGACCCTCGTACTTGTCACAGTTTTCCACATATCACAATATCCTCACCTGTTCTGCAGAGACGTTCCACAGTTCTGTTATGAGTTCACCTAGTTTAAACATCCTTGTATAGCACCAAATTTGGAATGCTTAGATTCCCCTCTTGTTTTTTTCCATAATCCACGATTAATTTTTATGCAGTACTGTGCTCCAAACATACATTAAGGGACATCCAATACAAATTAAGGCCTATCCTTGGTATTAGTAACTTTGTTTTACAAGGAATCTCCTGCTTTCCCATGCAACATTACTCCTTGTGACAACCACGCTCTGTCCCTCAGTGTAAATTAGCTTCATGTGTAATAGTCACTACAAGCAGTCTACTGCGTGGTCCTTAATTCCGATGTAAACATTGCCACCAATGTTATTTCTGCTACTCAGCAATACTTTCCTCTTTCTTCCATTCATTAATCCTGATTTAGTGTTCATTCAACTATTTCTTACATTCATCAACTCTGGTGATTCATTCAGACTTTCAGTGAACACAGAAATATCACCAGTGAATTTTATTAAACAAAATCGTTTTCACCTTCAGTTTTAATTAAATTCCTGGAAGTTTCTTCAATTCCACCAATGATTCTTCAGTGTTCATCTGAACATTTGTGGAGACTACCTGCATCTTTATCTTTAATCATCTTTGATTCAGAGTACCAATTCTTGTTGATTATTGCTCATATTCTATGTTATCTGCTGTACCATATACGTACCTTTTAGAGAAAAAAAAAAAATCACTGTTTCATGCTGTCAAATGTCAGGTAAAGATCTACAAATCCAATAAATATCTCTTGATTTTTCTCACACATTCCTGCCACTATAAGGTTGAAGGTCAAGTTGTCCTCCCTGGATCCATTACTCCAAATTTAGCATCCTCAAACAGATCATAAGCTTTGTCTTCCATTCTTCTGGATATTGTTATTTTTGTCAGTAAGTTGGATTCATGAGCTGTTTGGCTCATTGTGCGTAAGCTATCACACTTACCAGCGCTTGGTCACTTCTGTAGTGTTTGGATGTCTTTTTCTGGCTGTCTGTTGTTATGAATTGTCTCTCATCGATTATATAGACGAACTTGAAAATTCGTTTGATCGCCATTCAATATCAGATTATCTAGAGCCTCATAGAAGTTAAAATTCACATTCCATTCCTGTGTACTTCAGTATCCTATTTATTTACACACTGAATTCACGTAACAACTCTTTTAAAATTTACTTCACTCATTGTCATAACTAAATTGTGATCTGACTGTACATCTGGTCCTGGGTACACCTTAAAATCCAATATCTGATTCTATAATGTGTGTCTGGTTGTGATGTACTCCAGCTGGAAATGTCTTTACCAACTAAAGCTCTGCCTCCCTCCTTAAGAGCTGAAAATGCCAAGATACCGAAGCAGCCATACAAATGTACTAGCAGCAAGTCAGCCATCATGTGGTGGAATGGTGCAGGAAGGCTCCTCCAAAGGGAGTGCTTGTAATGGTAACACCGACCACCATAAATGGCAGTCAGTGATTACATTAAACCTCTATGAGGAATTTTTGAGAAAGTTGTGACCGTGAGATAACCTAATGGGAACAGAACAAACAATCTGTTTGACTGGGATTCACTTCCAAAACACTCCAGCAGAGTATAACTAACACTAAACAGGTGGGTGAGGAACAGATTTTCCCCAGCACAAAAACAAGTTTAATATTACGTATTAATATGTCGCCAGCCTAATTAGGAATTTTTGTCAAACAATGTAATAAAGCTCAAGGCAGTGCTAGGGCTAACCTAACTTTGCTTAACATCTACTAAACTCTTACTTGACATCTGTTCGCACTAGAACACAGTAACCTAACCTTGCAGATAAATGTAGTACTAACTTGGAAGTGAAGACGATGTACCTTGAATGAACTAGATGCAGCAGTTAATACAACTGGTCACCAACACACATGATACTAATAGCATTACTGAACAGCGCAGAGCATGAAATGATTCTGATTTAAATCGGGGTTTATTATGATCATACTCTATAACATCATTGCTTAGTAGAGTTTCTCTATGCCATTACATGAACCAGCTTGCATTAAAATAGCAAACACAGTAAATATTTCTTTCTTGAGCTCAGTTTGAAGCAATTAAACAGAAAGCAAATCTAACTACAGTGGCTCTGGAGGGACCTTTGCTTTGCTTCATTAACCAACTGGCCTAGCACATGAGGGCTATTAAACTTTAATGGTTTGATGAACCATGCTCATTAACAAAACTACTCAAGTGTGTATGGGAAATTGTGAGTATTGTCATGAATAATTATTCATTAAGTGAAGCACAAAAAACTATAACTCTTCAAATAACAAGTGTGCTTTGAAAAGCAGTCTTTTAACCTTCTCAAAATATGGTTGACTGTGCAAATGCCAAAACAATTTTAAATTCAAGTTCAAACACCTACTCATAAAATTTCTATTCAATATTATTATTCTTTTAACTAACAACTTTACTATTTACTGGTACTTTTTTAAGTAAGGCAAATTATTTAAGAAAATGATTGCAGATAGATTGAAAACCACACTGGCAGTGTAGTATTTCTCAAACTATAAAACTGAACTTTAAACACAACTCCACACATCAGAAAGTAATCACAACTATTTCTGAATAGTCTTTTCATGATAAATTAGCACACTCGGAATTAAATTCACTAGGATAGGATTCCTGGTGAGGTTTGTGATTTGGGATAATCACAGGTGCAAGACAGAGCTTTTAGCAATACCACGATTATTATTGAAATCAACCAAATTTCGCAAATACCTGGTCCATTTACAGAGTGCCAAATATAAACATTTTGGTGGAAGGCTGGTGGCACTGGTGGCGTGATTTGCAGTGGCTGTTAACATGGCGGCGATGTAGTCATGGCAGTACTGTTGGCCTCGCCCTGTTATAGGTCTTCTGAATTATATTTTTGCAGGGCCAAAAACCGTGCCATTATACATGGTATCACCAAATGCAGAATCAAAGGTGCATAAGCAACGCTCTTAGCTCCTCTGCCTCAAAACTGCAAGAATGAGCCACAATGTTCTGCTACTGCTAGCGAGATATTAACCACAGCACTGCTCAAGCCAGACTCCTTAGCCGTCACAAGGGACAAGTTGCCGCGTGCCTGAACGACACCTTTTCCATTCTGCCAGGCTACTTCTGTAGCTGCAGGGATTCCCCACATTTTTTACATTCAACCCTGCATTCCCTAACTATGGACCAAGTCATTTACAGTGCATTACATAATAATCATTCCAGTAGTTATTTACATTAACAAGCTTAATTTAAACTTTGTTCCAAAAGTTCACATAACTGAAATATGTATACGTTATCAAAGAATTTCCATGACAGATAAAAGAATCTACATACGACAGATACAGCACTCTACATAATCGACATGATCATCGGTTCAGTAATGAAATAAAATTTCTGGTATAGGAAAGGTTGATGGTGAGCTTCTAATTGTCGGACTATGTTATTTAACTGAACTCAACAGAAGCTAAGAGGGTCTTTTCATAGTTGTTTAGTGTTTGGCTGATCAGTGACTCGAACACAGAGCTTAATCATATGAAGCTAGAGCCATTTTAACACACCATCAAACTTTCAGTCCAGTGCCATTGTTTTGTTGTTAGCGGAGGTTGCTCCTCACTGGATGAGCGTTTCCTTTTCCTGGAGGTTAATTACAGCCTTTACAAAACCTTCTTTTCCTTGTTTACCAATAATCAACTTTCACTAGTGGCCTTACCTACCTAATGTGTACTTTCGACTTGATTTTGTAATCGATGAAATAAAATCACATAATTGTCAGCTGCCTTACTGGAATTATTGTAGCCTATGGAAATTTTTGCAGGAAATGTTTCTCCCACCTGAGCAGCTGTCATCTTCTAAGAGTTTAGGTTGCACCAACACTAGATCATAGAACAAAACTCGGTGACAAGTATCAATCAAACTTCCAGAACGTTCTCCTGGTACCTTTGTTGTATTAATAGCTGCAGTAGTGTGGTATTGTGTCAAGGAAAGTTAATTATTTTCTATTTCTTTATTTTTGTGCTAAGGCATATAATTTTACTGAGAGAAGAGATGCATTTGATTTATAAGGAAGTCAATCATACGCAGTTGCTGTTCTGAGAATGGGTCCATTGTTATTCTCGAAGTGGATTCCTTTTGTTATAATTTCTGAAGAAATTTATTTTTTACTTTGAGGTGGTACTAAGCAGCTTTGTTTATCCAATATAATGTTTTTTTGAAGAGGTCATTCATTATTGTAGTTTCTTCTGTTACTATTAACACAACCGGTCATTGCAAAGACGAGACTTGTCTTCAGTAAACGTAGCTTACGTAGCGCAGATAATCCCTCCAGATAAATTCCAGGTGGTAAAAGGAGGCCTAAAAAAAGTATCGTGCAATTGCGTAAGATAGTCCATAATTTTTTCTATGTAGCGTACTACATTGATGCATATTGCCTAAAAGGGCCACCCATAATTTTACTGAAACAAGTAGATTCATGCATAAGATCATAGAGATTTTGTTTTACATGTTCTCATACAGGTTGCAATAAGTTTAGTTATCAGCCATAATTTTTTATTGGAAGTTATAAATTATTCTTGGAGTGACTTACTGAATGTTGTACTCTTGATGGTCATGAAGATTGTTGTTTAAGCCTTTGAAAATGGTGCACAAAGTATTTTGTGCGTGTATGTGGTAAGTGCGCTGAACAAATCAAATCGGAAAATAATTTTCTAATTTTGAGTTGGTTTGTCTTGATGTGGTGGTTTACCAGTATGGCCCAATTGATTACTGGCAAACGTCATGAAATGTGACCAGTTAACCATCATGCAACACTTTAATTCAATAGCAAATATTGCGGAAGAAAGAAAGAAGTAATTTAGTGTTAAACGTCCTATCGACTGCAAGACCATAAGAGACGAAGCAGAATCTACAGCACTCAAATGTGGGAAAGGAAATAGATAGTGGCATTTCAAGGGAAAGGCCACAGCATTTGCATTGATCAGTTTAGGAAAAAAAAGGAAAATGTAAACCAGGATGGTTGGGTGGACATTTGAGCCATTCGGCCTTAACTTGATAAAATGAAAATGTTTGGTCCTTAGAAAAAAATGTACAATCAGAGGCTAATGAGTCCTCAGAATGTAACAATATGCATCTGGTGTGACAAAGGTCTTTTGTGCTAAGAAATTGTTCCCAGGGATATGTCCATAGTAGTTAGCATCCGTTGTATTCGTGGTTGTCTGCAAATAATTTCATTGTGTCATTTGAAATAGTAATATGTGCTCATCAAACCAAAGGAGAAAAGTAATTTTTATATTTATCGCCTCTACGTGTCTTTTCAACAATGATGGGTGGTGTTGATTTCAACTGTCACACAAAACTTTTCAAGCCATCATTTCAAGTTAAGATATGTCACTCGTAGCAACTGGCAAAAAGGAATTCGATAATAAACATTTTCTTGTGTGCAGTCAACAACGATGATGCATGCAGGCTTAGATTTCCACTCCACACAGAAGTTTCCATTAAGTTATTTCCGTTTCAGACATATGCAAATCTCGCTACAGCTAGTCTAAGCAGATGTTTAATGTGTATTTGTGGTTAGAAAACAATGATAGGTGCTGGATTCAAATCCCAGTGAAGGTACAAAATACTTTCTCAACATTTCAGATTCGCATCTAGCTATATTTGGATATGTAATGTATTATTGCCCTTAGTTAACAATCCTATTACTTGCTGGGTTTGAATCATCTAACACAAAACTTTATGCTATGTCATTTCAACATTTGCACACACATGCTTACATGTGGCCAAAATGATATTTAAGATCTTTCATACTTACTTAAGAGACAATAGTTGCTTAATTGTAATACAAATGTCTTAGTCATGTAATTTAAAGTTGAAACTTAAGTTTCTGGAATGTCATTTATTGCAATAAACTTGAGTTTACAAGTGTTGTAGACTGTCACCTGATTATACCAGGTTTCGTGATATTTACATTATCGTAACATTAGTCTGATTGTGGACTCAGTATTACAGATCAATTTCTTCAAGTAGTGTCTCGTAGTAACCATTTTGTAGAGTGAAATGCCCGTACTGAAAAGAGATCGGAGGGACTGTAAGACTGTAACATTATGTGGGTGCATACAACTTAGGTGGAGTGGAATTCAGGTCGTTGGTATAGATTTGATGGTGATAATACCTGAGCTGACCTCTCCAGTAATTCTGTAATTGAGTTTTTGCAAATGTATGTACCTTCTGGCTGCACTTTGTTTTGAACTACATGTTGTATCGTGTTTGGCGACTGCCGTGGGAAGCTCGGGTGGTGCAGCTGATAGTTACTAGCTTACTGGTCATTCATTTGTATTGACGGGAGCCCTGTCCCCATATGTGGCACATGTCGTCCATATAGTTGCCAGTGTGTGGATGGTCCCTCAGCAGTGCTGGCCATAGGGAGGCACTCCCACATCCCCACGAGGAAACACCAGCCAGCTCACACCCTGCCTCTCTCTGTATGTGCAGCGCACCAGTCGTTACGGAGCTGAGTACCACAACCAGAACCACCACCACCTCCGCCGCTGCCGCCACCTCTGCCAGCGCACTTCGCCAGACACCTGCTGCTGCGCAGCCCACGACTACTCAACCTGATAAGGCCACTGTCTCTCAAATGCGGTGAGTTCCCTCAACACACACACACACACACACACACACACAACATTGTAAGGTAGATCAGAAATAAATACTCAAAAGCATCAGAACATACATTCATGGGTGGTATCCTCAGGAATAGATCATAGTATCATGGGAGAGAGGTTAATTAAGAATAGGTTGGTAGAGAAAATAGCTATTGTCAACAGTTCAGTGACTTATTCTCATCAAGATCAGCAAACCAATGCCAGCAATAATTCATGCAATGTCATCCACAGAAAATTTAGTGGCAGGTAGAGTATGAGTGCACTGAATGTTTAACACAATGTCAAATGAGATAATTGTATGTTACTCTAGATGTATTGGAATGATCTAGCAGAGGTCACACATACACACATTTATGAGACCATTTTTGGTTCTCGTCAGGAATGAGGCAGGAAAAACAACCCAATAATTTGCTATAAAGTTTCTGTTAGTAACAAAAATTACACTCTGCAAGCACCAGCCAGAAGCAAACGTCAGCAGAGCCTTAGCTTGTCAGGGAGTGGTCCACCTTGGTTGCCCCACTGCTGTAACAGCCAGTCCCTGTAACCACAGACATGCGAAACAGAAACTCTGCCTCCTGTTGACAATGTGTCTATCTGTGTGAGCAACAGATTTACAGTGCCATGAGCACCCAGAATCCACTGTCATTTGTGGCATGCATTCGTCTGTCTTTCCCTTCAGTTTTTAACCTCAACAACTACCTCTAGTGCCACAGCAGTTATTCCCTGATGCCTTCAAATATAACTTACTATGCTGACCCTCGTACTTGTCACAGTTTTCCACATATCACAATATCCTCACCTGTTCTGCAGAGACGTTCCACAGTTCTGTTATGAGTTCACCTAGTTTAAACATCCTTGTATAGCACCAAATTTGGAATGCTTAGATTCCCCTCTTGTTTTTTTCCATAATCCACGATTAATTTTTATGCAGTACTGTGCTCCAAACATACATTAAGGGACATCCAATACAAATTAAGGCCTATCCTTGGTATTAGTAACTTTGTTTTACAAGGAATCTCCTGCTTTCCCATGCAACATTACTCCTTGTGACAACCACGCTCTGTCCCTCAGTGTAAATTAGCTTCATGTGTAATAGTCACTACAAGCAGTCTACTGCGTGGTCCTTAATTCCGATGTAAACATTGCCACCAATGTTATTTCTGCTACTCAGCAATACTTTCCTCTTTCTTCCATTCATTAATCCTGATTTAGTGTTCATTCAACTATTTCTTACATTCATCAACTCTGGTGATTCATTCAGACTTTCAGTGAACACAGAAATATCACCAGTGAATTTTATTAAACAAAATCGTTTTCACCTTCAGTTTTAATTAAATTCCTGGAAGTTTCTTCAATTCCACCAATGATTCTTCAGTGTTCATCTGAACATTTGTGGAGACTACCTGCATCTTTATCTTTAATCATCTTTGATTCAGAGTACCAATTCTTGTTGATTATTGCTCATATTCTATGTTATCTGCTGTACCATATACGTACCTTTTAGAGAAAAAAAAATTCACTGTTTCATGCTGTCAAATGTCAGGTAAAGATCTACAAATCCAATAAATATCTCTTGATTTTTCTCACACATTCCTGCCACTATAAGGTTGAAGGTCAAGTTGTCCTCCCTGGATCCATTACTCCAAATTTAGCATCCTCAAACAGATCATAAGCTTTGTCTTCCATTCTTCTGGATATTGTTATTTTTGTCAGTAAGTTGGATTCATGAGCTGTTTGGCTCATTGTGCGTAAGCTATCACACTTACCAGCGCTTGGTCACTTCTGTAGTGTTTGGATGTCTTTTTCTGGCTGTCTGTTGTTATGAATTGTCTCTCATCGATTATATAGACGAACTTGAAAATTCGTTTGATCGCCATTCAATATCAGATTATCTAGAGCCTCATAGAAGTTAAAATTCACATTCCATTCCTGTGTACTTCAGTATCCTATTTATTTACACACTGAATTCACGTAACAACTCTCTTAAAATTTACTTCACTCATTGTCATAACTAAATTGTGATCTGACTGTACATCTGGTCCTGGGTACACCTTAAAATCCAATATCTGATTCTATAATGTGTGTCTGGTTGTGATGTACTCCAGCTGGAAATGTCTTTACCAACTAAAGCTCTGCCTCCCTCCTTAAGAGCTGAAAATGCCAAGATACCGAAGCAGCCATACAAATGTACTAGCAGCAAGTCAGCCATCATGTGGTGGAATGGTGCAGGAGGGCTCCTCCAAAGGGAGTGCTTGTAATGGTAACACCGACCACCATAAATGGCAGTCAGTGATTACATTAAACCTCTATGAGGAATTTTTGAGAAAGTTGTGACCGTGAGATAACCTAATGGGAACAGAACAAACAATCTGTTTGACTGGGATTCACTTCCAAAACACTCCAGCAGAGTATAACTAACACTAAACAGGTGGGTGAGGAACAGATTTTCCCCAGCACAAAAACAAGTTTAATATTACGTATTAATATGTCGCCAGCCTAATTAGGAATTTTTGTCAAACAATGTAATAAAGCTCAAGGCAGTGCTAGGGCTAACCTAACTTTGCTTAACATCTACTAAACTCTTACTTGACATCTGTTCGCACTAGAACACAGTAACCTAACCTTGCAGATAAATGTAGTACTAACTTGGAAGTGAAGACGATGTACCTTGAATGAACTAGATGCAGCAGTTAATACAACTGGTCACCAACACACATGATACTAATAGCATTACTGAACAGCGCAGAGCATGAAATGATTCTGCTTTAAATCGGGGTTTATTATGATCATACTCTATAACATCATTGCTTAGTAGAGTTTCTCTATGCCATTACATGAACCAGCTTGCATTAAAATAGCAAACACAGTAAATATTTCTTTCTTGAGCTCAGTTTGAAGCAATTAAACAGAAAGCAAATCTAACTACAGTGGCTCTGGAGGGACCTTTGCTTTGCTTCATTAACCAACTGGCCTAGCACATGAGGGCTATTAAACTTTAATGGTTTGATGAACCATGCTCATTAACAAAACTACTCAAGTGTGTATGGGAAATTGTGAGTATTGTCATGAATAATTATTCATTAAGTGAGCACAAAAAAACTATAACTCTTCAAATAACAAGTGTGCTTTGAAAAGCAGTCTTTTAACCTTCTCAAAATATGGTTGACTGTGCAAATGCCAAAACAATTTTAAATTCAAGTTCAAACACCTACTCATAAAATGAACAGTGATAGAGCTTTGTAATTCTGATCAAAGTGCATAATTAATAATCTTTTTTACTTCTATTCAATATTATTATTCTTTTAACTAACAACTTTACTATTTACTGGTACTTTTTTAAGTAAGGCAAATTATTTAAGAAAATGATTGCAGATAGATTGAAAACCACACTGGCAGTGTAGTATTTCTCAAACTATAAAACTGAACTTTAAACACAACTCCACACATCAGAAAGTAATCACAACTATTTCTGAATAGTCTTTTCATGATAAATTAGCACACTCGGAATTAAATTCACTAGGATAGGATTCCTGGTGAGGTTTGTGATTTGGGATAATCACAGGTGCAAGACAGACCTTTTAGCAATACCACGATTATTATGAAAATCAACCAAATTTCGCAAATACCTGGTCCATTTACAGAGTGCCAAATATAAACATTTTGGTGGAAGGCTGGTGGCACTGGTGGCGTGATTTGCAGTGGCTGTTAACATGGCGGCGATGTAGTCATGGCAGTACTGTTGGCCTCGCCCTGTTATAGGTCTTCTGAATTATATTTTTGCAGGGCCGAAAACCGTGCCATTATACATGGTATCACCAAATGCAGAATCAAAGGTGCATAAGCAACGCTCTTAGCTCCTCTGCCTCAAAACTGCAAGAATGAGCCACAATGTTCTGCTACTGCTAGCGAGATATTAACCACAGCACTGCTCAAGCCAGACTCCTTAGCCGTCACAAGGGACAAGTTGCCGCGTGCCTGAACGACACCTTTTCCATTCTGCCAGGCTACTTCTGTAGCTGCAGGGATTCCCCACATTTTTTACATTCAACCCTGCATTCCCTAACTATGTACCAAGTCATTTACAGTGCATTACATAATAATCATTCCAGTAGTTATTTACATTAACAAGCTTAATTTAAACTTTGTTCCAAAAGTTCACATAACTGAAATATGTATACGTTATCAAAGAATTTCCATTACAGATAAAAGACTCTACATACGACAGATACAGCACTCTACATTATCGACATGATCATTGGTTCAGTAATGAAATAAAATTTCTGGTATAGGAAAGGTTGATGGTGAGCTTCTAATTGTCGGACTGTGTTGTTTAACTGAACTCAGCAGAAGCTAAGAGGGTCTTTTCATAGTTGTTTAGTGTTTGGCTGATCAGTGACTCGAACACAGAGCTTAATCATATGAAGCTAGAGCCATTTTAACACACCATCAAACTTTTAGTCCAGTGCCATTGTTTTGTTGTTAGCGGAGGATGCTCCTCACTGGATGAGCGTTTCCTTTTCCTGGAGGTTAATTACAGCCTTTACAAAACATTCTTTTCCTTGTTTACCAATAATCAACTTTCACTAGTGGCCTTACCTACCTAATGTGTACTTTCGACTTGATTTTGTAATCGATGAAATAAAATCACATAATTGTCAGCTGCCTTACTGGAATTATTGTAGCCTATGGAAATTTTTGCAGGAAATGTTTCTCCCACCTGAGCAGCTGTCATCTTCTAAGAGTTTAGGTTGCACCAACACTAGATCATAGAACAAAACTCGGTGACAAGTATCAATCAAACTTCCAGAACGTTCTCCTGGTACCTTTGTTGTATTAATAGCTGCAGTAGTGTGGTATTGTGTCAAGGAAAGTTAATTATTTTCGAGTTCTTTATTTTTGTGCTAAGGCATATAATTTCACTAAGAGAAGAGATGCATTTGATTTATAAGTAAGTCAATCATACGCAGTTGCTGTTCTGAGAATGGGTCCATTGTTATTCTCGAAGTGGATTCCTTTTGTTATAATTTCTGAAGAAATTTATTTTTTACTTTGAGGTGGTACTAAGCAGCTTTGTTTATCCAATATAATGTTTTTTTGAAGAGGTCATTCATTATTGTAGTTTCTTCTGTTACTATTAACACAACCGGTCATTGCAAAGACGAGACTTGTCTTCAGTAAACGTAGCTTACGTAGCACAGATAATCCCTCCAGATAAATTCCAGGTGGTAAAAGGAGGCCTAAAAAAAGTATCGTGCAATTGCGTAAGATAGTCCATAATTTTTTCTATGTAGCGTACTACATTGATGCATATTGCCTAAAAGGGCCACCCATAATTTTACTGAAACAAGTAGATTCATGCATAAGATCATAGAGATTTTGTTTTACATGTTCTCATACAGGTTGCAATAAGTTTAGTTATCAGCCATAATTTTTTATTGGAAGTTATAAATTATTCTTGGAGTGACTTACTGAATGTTGTACTCTTGACGGTCATGAAGATTGTTGTTTAAGCCTTTGAAAATGGTGCACAAAGTATTTTGTGCGTGTATGTGGTAAGTGCGCTGAACAAATCAAATCGGAAAATAATTTTCTAATTTTGAGTTGGTTTGTCTTGATGTGTTGGTTTACCAGTATGGCCCAATTGATTACTGGCAAACGTCATGAAATGTGACCAGTTAACCATCATGCAACACTTTAATTCAATAGCAAATATTGCGGAAGAAAGAAAGAAGTAATTTCGTGTTAAACGTCCTATCGACTGCAAGATCACAAGAGACGAAGCAGAATCTACAGCACTCAAATGTGGGAAAGGAAATAGATAGTGGCATTTCAAGGGAAAGGTCACAGCATTTGCATTGATCAGTTTAAAAAAAAAAAAAAAAAGGAAAATGTAAACCAGGATGGTTGGGTGGACATTTGAGCCATTGGGCCTTAACTTGATAAAATGAAAATGTTTGGTCCTTGGAAAAAAATGTACAATCAGAGGCTAATGAGTCCTCAGAATGTAACAATATGCATCTGGTGTGACAAAGGTCTTTTGTGCTAAGAAATTGTTCCCAGGGATATGTCCATAGTAGTTAGCATCCGTTGTATTCGTGGTTGTCTGCAAATAATTTCATTGTGTCATTTGAAATAGTAATATGTGCTCATCAAACCAAAGGAGAAAAGTAATTTTTATTTTTATCGCCTCTACGTGTCTTTTCAACAATGATGGGTGGTGTTGATTTCAACTGTCACACAAAACTTTTCGGGCCATCATTTCAAGTTAAGACATGTCACTCGTAACAACTGGCAAAAAGGAATTCGATAATAAACATTTTCTTGTGTGCAGTCAACAACGATGATGCATGCAGGCTTAGATTTCCACTCCACACAGAAGTTTCCATTAAGTTATTTCCGTTTCAGACATATGCAAATCTCGCTACAGCTAGTCTGAGCAGATGTTTAATGTGTATTTGTGGTTAGAAAACAATGATAGGTGCTGGATTCAAATCCCAGTGAAGGTACAAAATACTTTCTCAACATTTCAGATTCGCATCTAGCTATATTTGGATATGTAATGTATTATTGCCCTTAGTTAACAATCCTATTACTTGCTGGGTTTGAATCATCTAACACAAAACTTTATGCTATGTCATTTCAACATTTGCACACACATGCTTACATGTGGCCAAAATGATATTTAAGATCTTTCATACTTACTTAAGAGACAATAGTTGCTTAATTGTAATACAAATGTCTTAGTCATGTAATTTAAAGTTGAAACTTAAGTTTCTGGAATGTCATTTATTGCAATAAACTTGAGTTTACAAGTGTTGTAGACTGTCACCTGATTATACCAGGTTTCGTGATATTTACATTATCGTAACATTAGTCTGATTGTGGACTCAGTATTACAGATCAATTTCTTCAAGTAGTGTCTCGTAGTAACCATTTTGTAGAGTGAAATGCCTGTACTGAAAAGAGATCGGAGGGACTGTAAGACTGTAACATTATGTGGATGCATACAATTTAGGTGGAGTGGAATTCAGGCCGTTGGTATAGATTTGATGGTGATAATACCTGAGCTGACCTCTCCAGTAATTCTGTAATTGAGTTTTTGCAAATGTATGTACCTTCTGGCTGCACTTTGTTTTGAACTACATGTTGTATCGCGTTCGACGACTGCCGTGGGAAGCTCGGGTGGTGCAGCTGATAGTTACTAGCTTACTGGTCATTCATTTGTATTGACGGGAGCCCTGTCCCCATATGTGGCACATGTCGTCCATATAGTTGCCAGTGTGTGGATGGTCCCTCAGCAGTGCTGGCCATAGGGAGGCACCCCCACATCCCCACGAGGAAACACCAGCCAGCTCACACCCTGCCTCTCTCTGTATGTGCAGCGCACCAGTCGTTACGGAGCTGAGTACCACAACCAGAACCACCACCACCTCCGCCGCTGCCGCCACCTCTGCCAGCGCACTTCGCCAGACACCTGCTGCTGCGCAGCCCACGACTACTCAACCTGATAAGGCCACTGTCTCTCAAATGCGGTGAGTTCCCTCAACACACACACACACACACACACACACACACACACACACACACACAACATTGTAAGGTAGATCAGAAATAAATACTCAAAAGCATCAGAACATACATTCATGGGTGGTATCCTCAGGAATAGATCATAGTATCATGGGAGAGAGGTTAATTAAGAATAGGTTGGTAGAGAAAATAGCTATTGTCAACAGTTCAGTGACTTATTCTCATCAAGATCAGCAAACCAATGCCAGCAATAATTCATGCAATGTCATCCACAGAAAATTTAGTGGCAGGTAGAGTATGAGTGCACTGAATGTGTAACACAATGTCAAATGAGATAATTGTATGTTACTCTAGATGTATTGGAATGATCTAGCAGAGGTCACACATACACACATTTATGAGACCATTTTTGGTTCTCGTCAGGAATGAGGCAGGAAAAACAACCCAATAATTTGCTATAAAGTTTCTGTTAGTAACAAAAATTACACTCTGCAAGCACCAGCCAGAAGCAAACGTCAGCAGAGCCTTAGCTTGTCAGGGAGTGGTCCACCTTGGTTGCCCCACTGCTGTAACAGCCAGTCCCTGTAACCACAGACATGCGAAACAGAGACTCTGCCTCCTGTTGACAATGTGTCTATCTGTGTGAGCAACAGATTTACAGTGCCATGAGCACCCAGAATCCACTGTCATTTGTGGCATGCATTCCTCTGTCTTTCCCTTCAGTTTTTAACCTCAACAACTACCTCTAGTGCCACAGCAGTTATTCCCTGATGCCTTCAAATATAACTTACTATGCTGACCCTCGTACTTGTCACAGTTTTCCACATATCACAATATCCTCACCTGTTCTGCAGAGACGTTCCACAGTTCTGTTATGAGTTCACCTAGTTTAAACATCCTTGCATAGCACCAAATTTGGAATGCTTAGATTCCCCTCTTGTTTTTTTCCATAATCCACGATTAATTTTTATGCAGTACTGTGCTCCAAACATACATTAAGGGACATCCAATACAAATTAAGGCCTATCCTTGGTATTAGTAACTTTGTTTTACAAGGAATCTCCTGCTTTCCCATGCAACATTACTCCTTGTGACAACCACGCTCTGTCCCTCAGTGTAAATGTAGCTTCATGTGTAATAGTCACTACAAGCAGTCTACTGCGTGGTCCTTAATTCCGATGTAAACATTGCCACCAATGTTATTTCTGCTACTCAGCAATACTTTCCTCTTTCTTCCATTCATTAATCCTGATTTAGTGTTCATTCAACTATTTCTTACATTCATCAACTCTGGTGATTCATTCAGACTTTCAGTGAACACAGAAATATCACCAGTGAATTTTATTAAACAAAATCGTTTTCACCTTCAGTTTTAATTAAATTCCTGGAAGTTTCTTCAATTCCACCAATGATTCTTCAGTGTTCATCTGAACATTTGTGGAGACTACCTGCATCTTTATCTTTAATCATCTTTGATTCAGAGTACCAATTCTTGTTGATTATTGCTCATATTCTATGTTATCTGCTGTACCATATACGTACCTTTTAGAGAAAAAAAAATTCACTGTTTCATGCTGCCAAATGTCATGTAAAGATCTACAAATCCAATAAATATCTCTTGATTTTTCTCACACATTCCTGCTACTGTAAGGTTGAAGGTCAAGTTGTCCTCCCTGGATCCATTACTCCAAATTTAGCATCCTCAAACAGATCATAAGCTTTGTCTTCCATTCTTCTGGATATTGTTATTTTTGTCAGTAAGTTGGATTCATGAGCTGTTTGGCTCATTGTGCGTAAGCTATCACACTTACCAGCGCTTGGTCACTTCTGTAGTGTTTGGATGTCTTTTTCTGGCTGTCTGTTGTTATGAATTGTCTCTCATCGATTATATAGACGAACTTGAAAATTCGTTTGATCGCCATTCAATATCAGATTATCTAGAGCCTCATAGAAGTTAAAATTCACATTCCATTCCTGTGTACTTCAGTATCCTATTTATTTACACACTGAATTCACGTAACAACTCTCTTAAAATTTACTTCACTCATTGTCATAACTAAATTGTGATCTGACTGTACATCTGGTCCTGGGTACACCTTAAAATCCAATATCTGATTCTATAATGTGTGTCTGGTTGTGATGTACTCCAGCTGGAAATGTCTTTACCAACTAAAGCTCTGCCTCCCTCCTTAAGAGCTGAAAATGCCAAGATACCGAAGCAGCCATACAAATGTACTAGCAGCAAGTCAGCCATCATGTGGTGGAATGGTGCAGGAGGGCTCCTCCAAAGGGAGTGCTTGTAATGGTAACACCGACCACCATAAATGGCAGTCAGTGATTACATTAAACCTCTATGAGGAATTTTTGAGAAAGTTGTGACCGTGAGATAACCTAATGGGAACAGAACAAACAATCTGTTTGACTGGGATTCACTTCCAAAACACTCCAGCAGAGTATAACTAACACTAAACAGGTGGGTGAGGAACAGATTTTCCCCAGCACAAAAACAAGTTTAATATTACGTATTAATATGTCGCCAGCCTAATTAGGAATTTTTGTCAAACAATGTAATAAAGCTCAAGGCAGTGCTAGGGCTAACCTAACTTTGCTTAACATCTACTAAACTCTTACTTGACATCTGTTCGCACTAGAACACAGTAACCTAACCTTGCAGATAAATGTAGTACTAACTTGGAAGTGAAGACGATGTACCTTGAATGAACTAGATGCAGCAGTTAATACAACTGGTCACCAACACACATGATACTAATAGCATTACTGAACAGCGCAGAGCATGAAATGATTCTGATTTAAATCGGGGTTTATTATGATCATACTCTATAACATCATTGCTTAGTAGAGTTTCTCTATGCCATTACATGAACCAGCTTGCATTAAAATAGCAAACACAGTAAATATTTCTTTCTTGAGCTCAGTTTGAAGCAATTAAACAGAAAGCAAATCTAACTACAGTGGCTCTGGAGGGACCTTTGCTTTGCTTCATTAACCAACTGGCCTAGCACATGAGGGCTATTAAACTTTAATGGTTTGATGAACCATGCTCATTAACAAAACTACTCAAGTGTGTATGGGAAATTGTGAGTATTGTCATGAATAATTATTCATTAAGTGAAGCACAAAAAACTATAACTCTTCAAATAACAAGTGTGCTTTGAAAAGCAGTCTTTTAACCTTCTCAAAATATGGTTGACTGTGCAAATGCCAAAACAATTTTAAATTCAAGTTCAAACACCTACTCATAAAATTTCTATTCAATATTATTATTCTTTTAACTAACAACTTTACTATTTACTGGTACTTTTTTAAGTAAGGCAAATTATTTAAGAAAATGATTGCAGATAGATTGAAAACCACACTGGCAGTGTAGTATTTCTCAAACTATAAAACTGAACTTTAAACACAACTCCACACATCAGAAAGTAATCACAACTATTTCTGAATAGTCTTTTCATGATAAATTAGCACACTCGGAATTAAATTCACTAGGATAGGATTCCTGGTGAGGTTTGTGATTTGGGATAATCACAGGTGCAAGACAGAGCTTTTAGCAATACCACGATTATTATTGAAATCAACCAAATTTCGCAAATACCTGGTCCATTTACAGAGTGCCAAATATAAACATTTTGGTGGAAGGCTGGTGGCACTGGTGGCGTGATTTGCAGTGGCTGTTAACATGGCGGCGATGTAGTCATGGCAGTACTGTTGGCCTCGCCCTGTTATAGGTCTTCTGAATTATATTTTTGCAGGGCCAAAAACCGTGCCATTATACATGGTATCACCAAATGCAGAATCAAAGGTGCATAAGCAACGCTCTTAGCTCCTCTGCCTCAAAACTGCAAGAATGAGCCACAATGTTCTGCTACTGCTAGCGAGATATTAACCACAGCACTGCTCAAGCCAGACTCCTTAGCCGTCACAAGGGACAAGTTGCCGCTTGCCTGAACGACACCTTTTCCATTCTGCCAGGCTACTTCTGTAGCTGCAGGGATTCCCCACATTTTTTACATTCAACCCTGCATTCCCTAACTATGGACCAAGTCATTTACAGTGCATTACATAATAATCATTCCAGTAGTTATTTACATTAACAAGCTTAATTTAAACTTTGTTCCAAAAGTTCACATAACTGAAATATGTATACGTTATCAAAGAATTTCCATGACAGATAAAAGAATCTACATACGACAGATACAGCACTCTACATAATCGACATGATCATCGGTTCAGTAATGAAATAAAATTTCTGGTATAGGAAAGGTTGATGGTGAGCTTCTAATTGTCGGACTATGTTATTTAACTGAACTCAACAGAAGCTAAGAGGGTCTTTTCATAGTTGTTTAGTGTTTGGCTGATCAGTGACTCGAACACAGAGCTTAATCATATGAAGCTAGAGTCATTTTAACAGACCATCAAACTTTCAGTCCAGTGCCATTGTTTTGTTGTTAGCGGAGGTTGCTCCTCACTGGATGAGCGTTTCCTTTTCCTGGAGGTTAATTACAGCCTTTACAAAACATTCTTTTCCTTGTTTACCAATAATCAACTTTCACTAGTGGCCTTACCTACCTAATGTGTACTTTCGACTTGATTTTGTAATCGATGAAATAAAATCACATAATTGTCAGCTGCCTTACTGGAATTATTGTAGCCTATGGAAATTTTTGCAGGAAATGTTTCTCCCACCTGAGCAGCTGTCATCTTCTAAGAGTTTAGGTTGCACCAACACTAGATCATAGAACAAAACTCGGTGACAAGTATCAATCAAACTTCCAGAACGTTCTCCTGGTACCTTTGTTGTATTAATAGCTGCAGTAGTGTGGTATTGTGTCAAGGAAAGTTAATTATTTTCTATTTCTTTATTTTTGTGCTAAGGCATATAATTTTCCTGAGAGAAGAGATGCATTTGATTTATAAGTAAGTCAATCATACGCAGTTGCTGTTCTGAGAATGGGTCCATTGTTATTCTCGAAGTGGATTCCTTTTGTTATAATTTCTGAAGAAATTTATTTTTTACTTTGAGGTGGTACTAAGCAGCTTTGTTTATCCAATATAATGTTTTTTTGAAGAGGTCATTCATTATTGTAGTTTCTTCTGTTACTATTAACACAACCGGTCATTGCAAAGACGAGACTTGTCTTCAGTAAACGTAGCTTACGTAGCACAGATAATCCCTCCAGATAAATTCCAGGTGGTAAAAGGAGGCCTAAAAAAAGTATCGTGCAATTGCGTAAGATAGTCCATAATTTTTTCTATGTAGCGTACTACATTGATGCATATTGCCTAAAAGGGCCACCCATAATTTTACTGAAACAAGTAGATTCGTGCATAAGATCATAGAGATTTTGTTTTACATGTTCTCATACAGGTTGCAATAAGTTTAGTTATCAGCCATAATTTTTTATTGGAAGTTATAAATTATTCTTGGAGTGACTTACTGAATGTTGTACTCTTGATGGTCATGAAGATTGTTGTTTAAGCCTTTGAAAATGGTGCACAAAGTATTTTGTGCGTGTATGTGGTAAGTGCGCTGAACAAATCAAATCGGAAAATAATTTTCTAATTTTGAGTTGGTTTGTCTTGATGTGGTGGTTTACCAGTATGGCCCAATTGATTACTGGCAAACGTCATGAAATGTGACCAGTTAACCATCATGCAACACTTTAATTCAATAGCAAATATTGCGGAAGAAAGAAAGAAGTAATTTAGTGTTAAACGTCCTATCGACTGCAAGACCATAAGAGACGAAGCAGAATCTACAGCACTCAAATGTGGGAAAGGAAATAGATAGTGGCATTTCAAGGGAAAGGTCACAGCATTTGCATTGATCAGTTTAGGAAAAAAAAGGAAAATGTAAACCAGGATGGTTGGGTGGACATTTGAGCCATTGGGCCTTAACTTGATAAAATGAAAATGTTTGGTCCTTAGAAAAAAATGTACAATCAGAGGCTAATGAGTCCTCAGAATGTAACAATATGCATCTGGTGTGACAAAGGTCTTTTGTGCTAAGAAATTGTTCCCAGGGATATGTCCATAGTAGTTAGCATCCGTTGTATTCGTGGTTGTCTGCAAATAATTTCATTGTGTCATTTGAAATAGTAATATGTGCTCATCAAACCAAAGGAGAAAAGTAATTTTTATATTTATCGCCTCTACGTGTCTTTTCAACAATGATGGGTGGTGTTGATTTCAACTGTCACACAAAACTTTTCAAGCCATCATTTCAAGTTAAGATATGTCACTCGTAGCAACTGGCAAAAAGGAATTCGATAATAAACATTTTCTTGTGTGCAGTCAACAACGATGATGCATGCAGGCATGCAGCATGCAGGCTTAGATTTCCACTCCACACAGAAGTTTCCATTAAGTTATTTCCGTTTCAGACATATGCAAATCTCGCTACAGCTAGTCTAAGCAGATGTTTAATGTGTATTTGTGGTTAGAAAACAATGATAGGTGCTGGATTCAAATCCCAGTGAAGGTACAAAATACTTTCTCAACATTTCAGATTCGCATCTAGCTATATTTGGATATGTAATGTATTATTGCCCTTAGTTAACAATCCTATTACTTGCTGGGTTTGAATCATCTAACACAAAACTTTATGCTATGTCATTTCAACATTTGCACACACATGCTTACATGTGGCCAAAATGATATTTAAGATCTTTCATACTTACTTAAGAGACAATAGTTGCTTAATTGTAATACAAATGTCTTAGTCATGTAATTTAAAGTTGAAACTTAAGTTTCTGGAATGTCATTTATTGCAATAAACTTGAGTTTACAAGTGTTGTAGACTGTCACCTGATTATACCAGGTTTCGTGATATTTACATTATCGTAACATTAGTCTGATTGTGGACTCAGTATTACAGATCAATTTCTTCAAGTAGTGTCTCGTAGTAACCATTTTGTAGAGTGAAATGCCCGTACTGAAAAGAGATCGGAGGGACTGTAAGACTGTAACATTATGTGGGTGCATACAACTTAGGTGGAGTGGAATTCAGGTCGTTGGTATAGATTTGATGGTGATAATACCTGAGCTGACCTCTCCAGTAATTCTGTAATTGAGTTTTTGCAAATGTATGTACCTTCTGGCTGCACTTTGTTTTGAACTACATGTTGTATCGTGTTTGGCGACTGCCGTGGGAAGCTCGGGTGGTGCAGCTGATAGTTACTAGCTTACTGGTCATTCATTTGTATTGACGGGAGTCCTGTCCCCATATGTGGCACATGTCGTCCATATAGTTGCCAGTGTGTGGATGGTCCCTCAGCAGTGCTGGCCATAGGGAGGCACCCCCACATCCCCACGAGGAAACACCAGCCAGCTCACACCCTGCCTCTCTCTGTATGTGCAGCGCACCAGTCGTTACGGAGCTGAGTACCACAACCAGAACCACCACCACCTCCGCCGCTGCCGCCACCTCTGCCAGCGCACTTCGCCAGACACCTGCTGCTGCGCAGCCCACGACTACTCAACCTGATAAGGCCACTGTCTCTCAAATGCGGTGAGTTCCCTCAACACACACACACACACACACACACACACACACACACACACACACACAACATTGTAAGGTAGATCAGAAATAAATACTCAAATGCATCAGAACATACATTCATGGGTGGTATCCTCAGGAATAGATCATAGTATCATGGGAGAGAGGTTAATTAAGAATAGGTTGGTAGAGAAAATAGCTATTGTCAACAGTTCAGTGACTTATTCTCATCAAGATCAGCAAACCAATGCCAGCAATAATTCATGCAATGTCATCCACATAAAATTTAGTGGCAGGTAGAGTATGAGTGCACTGAATGTTTAACACAATGTCAAATGAGATAATTGTATGTTACTCTAGATGTATTGGAATGATCTAGCAGAGGTCACACATACACACATTTATGAGACCATTTTTGGTTCTCGTCAGGAATGAGGCAGGAAAAACAACCCAATAATTTGCTATAAAGTTTCTGTTAGTAACAAAAATTACACTCTGCAAGCACCAGCCAGAAGCAAACGTCAGCAGAGCCTTAGCTTGTCAGGGAGTGGTCCACCTTGGTTGCCCCACTGCTGTAACAGCCAGTCCCTGTAACCACAGACATGCGAAACAGAAACTCTGCCTCCTGTTGACAATGTGTCTATCTGTGTGAGCAACAGATTTACAGTGCCATGAGCACCCAGAATCCACTGTCATTTGTGGCATGCATTCCTCTGTCTTTCCCTTCAGTTTTTAACCTCAACAACTACCTCTAGTGCCACGGCAGTTATTCCCTGATGCCTTCAAATATAACTTACTATGCTGACCCTCGTACTTGTCACAGTTTTCCACATATCACAATATCCTCACCTGTTCTGCAGAGACGTTCCACAGTTCTGTTATGAGTTCACCTAGTTTAAACATCCTTGTATAGCACCAAATTTGGAATGCTTAGATTCCCCTCTTGTTTTTTTCCATAATCCACGATTAATTTTTATGCAGTACTGTGCTCCAAACATACATTAAGGGACATCCAATACAAATTAAGGCCTATCCTTGGTATTAGTAACTTTGTTTTACAAGGAATCTCCTGCTTTCCCATGCAACATTACTCCTTGTGACAACCACGCTCTGTCCCTCAGTGTAAATTAGCTTCATGTGTAATAGTCACTACAAGCAGTCTACTGCGTGGTCCTTAATTCCGATGTAAACATTGCCACCAATGTTATTTCTGCTACTCAGCAATACTTTCCTCTTTCTTCCATTCATTAATCCTGATTTAGTGTTCATTCAACTATTTCTTACATTCATCAACTCTGGTGATTCATTCAGACTTTCAGTGAACACAGAAATATCACCAGTGAATTTTATTAAACAAAATCGTTTTCACCTTCAGTTTTAATTAAATTCCTGGAAGTTTCTTCAATTCCACCAATGATTCTTCAGTGTTCATCTGAACATTTGTGGAGACTACCTGCATCTTTATCTTTAATCATCTTTGATTCAGAGTACCAATTCTTGTTGATTATTGCTCATATTCTATGTTATCTGCTGTACCATATACGTACCTTTTAGAGAAAAAAAAAATTCACTGTTTCATGCTGTCAAATGTCAGGTAAAGATCTACAAATCCAATAAATATCTCTTGATTTTTCTCACACATTCCTGCCACTATAAGGTTGAAGGTCAAGTTGTCCTCCCTGGATCCATTACTCCAAATTTAGCATCCTCAAACAGATCATAAGCTTTGTCTTCCATTCTTCTGGATATTGTTATTTTTGTCAGTAAGTTGGATTCATGAGCTGTTTGGCTCATTGTGCGTAAGCTATCACACTTACCAGCGCTTGGTCACTTCTGTAGTGTTTGGATGTCTTTTTCTGGCTGTCTGTTGTTATGAATTGTCTCTCATCGATTATATAGACGAACTTGAAAATTCGTTTGATCGCCATTCAATATCAGATTATCTAGAGCCTCATAGAAGTTAAAATTCACATTCCATTCCTGTGTACTTCAGTATCCTATTTATTTACACACTGAATTCACGTAACAACTCTCTTAAAATTTACTTCACTCATTGTCATAACTAAATTGTGATCTGACTGTACATCTGGTCCTGGGTACACCTTAAAATCCAATATCTGATTCTATAATGTGTGTCTGGTTGTGATGTACTCCAGCTGGAAATGTCTTTACCAACTAAAGCTCTGCCTCCCTCCTTAAGAGCTGAAAATGCCAAGATACCGAAGCAGCCATACAAATGTACTAGCAGCAAGTCAGCCATCATGTGGTGGAATGGTGCAGGAAGGCTCCTCCAAAGGGAGTGCTTGTAATGGTAACACCGACCACCATAAATGGCAGTCAGTGATTACATTAAACCTCTATGAGGAATTTTTGAGAAAGTTGTGACCGTGAGATAACCTAATGGGAACAGAACAAACAATCTGTTTGACTGGGATTCACTTCCAAAACACTCCAGCAGAGTATAACTAACACTAAACAGGTGGGTGAGGAACAGATTTTCCCCAGCACAAAAACAAGTTTAATATTACGTATTAATATGTCGCCAGCCTAATTAGGAATTTTTGTCAAACAATGTAATAAAGCTCAAGGCAGTGCTAGGGCTAACCTAACTTTGCTTAACATCTACTAAACTCTTACTTGACATCTGTTCGCACTAGAACACAGTAACCTAACCTTGCAGATAAATGTAGTACTAACTTGGAAGTGAAGACGATGTACCTTGAATGAACTAGATGCAGCAGTTAATACAACTGGTCACCAACACACATGATACTAATAGCATTACTGAACAGCGCAGAGCATGAAATGATTCTGATTTAAATCGGGGTTTATTATGATCATACTCTATAACATCATTGCTTAGTAGAGTTTCTCTATGCCATTACATGAACCAGCTTGCATTAAAATAGCAAACACAGTAAATATTTCTTTCTTGAGCTCAGTTTGAAGCAATTAAACAGAAAGCAAATCTAACTACAGTGGCTCTGGAGGGACCTTTGCTTTGCTTCATTAACCAACTGGCCTAGCACATGAGGGCTATTAAACTTTAATGGTTTGATGAACCATGCTCATTAACAAAACTACTCAAGTGTGTATGGGAAATTGTGAGTATTGTCATGAATAATTATTCATTAAGTGAAGCACAACAAACTATAACTCTTCAAATAACAAGTGTGCTTTGAAAAGCAGTCTTTTAACCTTCTCAAAATATGGTTGACTGTGCAAATGCCAAAACAATTTTAAATTCAAGTTCAAACACCTACTCATAAAATGAACAGTGATAGAGCTTTGTAATTCTGATCAAAGTGCATAATTAATAATCTTTTTTACTTCTATTCAATATTATTATTCTTTTAACTAACAACTTTACTATTTACTGGTACTTTTTTAAGTAAGGCAAATTATTTAAGAAAATGATTGCAGATAGATTGAAAACCACACTGGCAGTGTAGTATTTCTCAAACTATAAAACTGAACTTTAAACACAACTCCACACATCAGAAAGTAATCACAACTATTTCTGAATAGTCTTTTCATGATAAATTAGCACACTCGGAATTAAATTCACTAGGATAGGATTCCTGGTGAGGTTTGTGATTTGGGATAATCACAGGTGCAAGATAGAGGTTTTAGCAATACCACGATTATTATTAAAATCAACCAAATTTCACAAATACCTGGTCCATTTACAGAGTGCCAAATATAAACATTTTGGTGGAAGGCTGGTGGCACTGGTGGCGTGATTTGCAGTGGCTGTTAACATGACGGCGATGTAGTCATGGCAGTACTGTTGGCCTCGCTCTGTTATAGGTCTTCTGAATTATATTTTTGCAGGGCCAAAAACCGTGCCATTATACATGGTATCACCAAATGCAGAATCAAAGGTGCATAAGCAACGCTCTTAGCTCCTCTGCCTCAAAACTGCAAGAATGAGCCACAATGTTCTGCTACTGCTAGCGAGATATTAACCACAGCACTGCTCAAGCCAGACTCCTTAGCCGTCACAAGGGACAAGTTGCCGCGTGCCTGAACGACACCTTTTCCATTCTGCCAGGCTACTTCTGTAGCTGCAGGGATTCCCCACATTTTTTACATTCAACCCTGCATTCCCTAACTATGGACCAAGTCATTTACAGTGCATTACATAATAATCATTCCAGTAGTTATTTACATTAACAAGCTTAATTTAAACTTTGTTCCAAAAGTTCACATAACTGAAATATGTATACGTTATCAAAGAATTTCCATGACAGATAAAAGAATCTACATACGACAGATACAGCACTCTACATAATCGACATGATCATCGGTTCAGTAATGAAATAAAATTTCTGGTATAGGAAAGGTTGATGGTGAGCTTCTAATTGTCGGACTATGTTATTTAACTGAACTCAACAGAAGCTAAGAGGGTCTTTTCATAGTTGTTTAGTGTTTGGCTGATCAGTGACTCGAACACAGAGCTTAATCATATGAAGCTAGAGTCATTTTAACAGACCATCAAACTTTCAGTCCAGTGCCATTGTTTTGTTGTTAGCGGAGGTTGCTCCTCACTGGATGAGCGTTTCCTTTTCCTGGAGGTTAATTACAGCCTTTACAAAACATTCTTTTCCTTGTTTACCAATAATCAACTTTCACTAGTGGCCTTACCTACCTAATGTGTACTTTCGACTTGATTTTGTAATCGATGAAATAAAATCACATAATTGTCAGCTGCCTTACTGGAATTATTGTAGCCTATGGAAATTTTTGCAGGAAATGTTTCTCCCACCTGAGCAGCTGTCATCTTCTAAGAGTTTAGGTTGCACCAACACTAGATCATAGAACAAAACTCGGTGACAAGTATCAATCAAACTTCCAGAACGTTCTCCTGGTACCTTTGTTGTATTAATAGCTGCAGTAGTGTGGTATTGTGTCAAGGAAAGTTAATTATTTTCTATTTCTTTATTTTTGTGCTAAGGCATATAATTTTACTGAGAGAAGAGATGCATTTGATTTATAAGGAAGTCAATCATACGCAGTTGCTGTTCTGAGAATGGGTCCATTGTTATTCTCGAAGTGGATTCCTTTTGTTATAATTTCTGAAGAAATTTATTTTTTACTTTGAGGTGGTACTAAGCAGCTTTGTTTATCCAATATAATGTTTTTTTGAAGAGGTCATTCATTATTGTAGTTTCTTCTGTTACTATTAACACAACCGGTCATTGCAAAGACGAGACTTGTCTTCAGTAAACGTAGCTTACGTAGCGCAGATAATCCCTCCAGATAAATTCCAGGTGGTAAAAGGAGGCCTAAAAAAAGTATCGTGCAATTGCGTAAGATAGTCCATAATTTTTTCTATGTAGCGTACTACATTGATGCATATTGCCTAAAAGGGCCACCCATAATTTTACTGAAACAAGTAGATTCATGCATAAGATCATAGAGATTTTGTTTTACATGTTCTCATACAGGTTGCAATAAGTTTAGTTATCAGCCATAATTTTTTATTGGAAGTTATAAATTATTCTTGGAGTGACTTACTGAATGTTGTACTCTTGACGGTCATGAAGATTGTTGTTTAAGCCTTTGAAAATGGTGCACAAAGTATTTTGTGCGTGTATGTGGTAAGTGCGCTGAACAAATCAAATCGGAAAATAATTTTCTAATTTTGAGTTGGTTTGTCTTGATGTGGTGGTTTACCAGTATGGCCCAATTGATTACTGGCAAACGTCATGAAATGTGACCAGTTAACCATCATGCAACACTTTAATTCAATAGCAAATATTGCGGAAGAAAGAAAGAAGTAATTTAGTGTTAAACGTCCTATCGACTGCAAGACCATAAGAGACGAAGCAGAATCTACAGCACTCAAATGTGGGAAAGGAAATAGATAGTGGCATTTCAAGGGAAAGGCCACAGCATTTGCATTGATCAGTTTAGGAAAAAAAAGGAAAATGTAAACCAGGATGGTTGGGTGGACATTTGAGCCATTGGGCCTTAACTTGATAAAATGAAAATGTTTGGTCCTTAGAAAAAAATGTACAATCAGAGGCTAATGAGTCCTCAGAATGTAACAATATGCATCTGGTGTGACAAAGGTCTTTTGTGCTAAGAAATTGTTCCCAGGGATATGTCCATAGTAGTTAGCATCCGTTGTATTCGTGGTTGTCTGCAAATAATTTCATTGTGTCATTTGAAATAGTAATATGTGCTCATCAAACCAAAGGAGAAAAGTAATTTTTATATTTATCGCCTCTACGTGTCTTTTCAACAATGATGGGTGGTGTTGATTTCAACTGTCACACAAAACTTTTCAAGCCATCATTTCAAGTTAAGATATGTCACTCGTAGCAACTGGCAAAAAGGAATTCGATAATAAACATTTTCTTGTGTGCAGTCAACAACGATGATGCATGCAGGCATGCAGCATGCAGGCTTAGATTTCCACTCCACACAGAAGTTTCCATTAAGTTATTTCCGTTTCAGACATATGCAAATCTCGCTACAGCTAGTCTAAGCAGATGTTTAATGTGTATTTGTGGTTAGAAAACAATGATAGGTGCTGGATTCAAATCCCAGTGAAGGTACAAAATACTTTCTCAACATTTCAGATTCGCATCTAGCTATATTTGGATATGTAATGTATTATTGCCCTTAGTTAACAATCCTATTACTTGCTGGGTTTGAATCATCTAACACAAAACTTTATGCTATGTCATTTCAACATTTGCACACACATGCTTACATGTGGCCAAAATGATATTTAAGATCTTTCATACTTACTTAAGAGACAATAGTTGCTTAATTGTAATACAAATGTCTTAGTCATGTAATTTAAAGTTGAGACTTAAGTTTCTGGAATGTCATTTATTGCAATAAACTTGAGTTTACAAGTGTTGTAGACTGTCACCTGATTATACCAGGTTTCGTGATATTTACATTATCGTGACATTAGTCTGATTGTGGACTCAGTATTACAGATCAATTTCTTCAAGTAGTGTCTCGTAGTAACCATTTTGTAGAGTGAAATGCCCGTACTGAAAAGAGATCGGAGGGACTGTAAGACTGTAACATTATGTGGGTGCATACAACTTAGGTGGAGTGGAATTCAGGCCGTTGGTATAGATTTGATGGTGATAATACCTGAGCTGACCTCTCCAGTAATTCTGTAATTGAGTTTTTGCAAATGTATGTACCTTCTGGCTGCACTTTGTTTTGAACTACTTGTTGTATCGCGTTCGACGACTGCCGTGGGAAGCTCGGGTGGTGCAGCTGATAGTTACTAGCTTACTGGTCATTCATTTGTATTGACGGGAGCCCTGTCCCCATATGTGGCACATGTCGTCCATATAGTTGCCAGTGTGTGGATGGTCCCTCAGCAGTGCTGGCCATAGGGAGGCACCCCCACATCCCCACGAGGAAACACCAGCCAGCTCACACCCTGCCTCTCTCTGTATGTGCAGCGCACCAGTCGTTACGGAGCTGAGTACCACAACCAGAACCACCACCACCTCCGCCGCTGCCGCCACCTCTGCCAGCGCACTTCGCCAGACACCTGCTGCTGCGCAGCCCACGACTACTCAACCTGATAAGGCCACTGTCTCTCAAATGCGGTGAGTTCCCTCAACACACACACACACACACACACACACACACACACACACACACACACACACACACAACATTGTAAGGTAGATCAGAAATAAATACTCAAAAGCATCAGAACATACATTCATGGGTGGTATCCTCAGGACTAGATCATAGTATCATGGGAGAGAGGTTAATTAAGAATAGGTTGGTGGAGAAAATAGCTATTGTCAACATTTCAGTGACTTGTTCTCATCAAGATCAGCAAACCAATGCCAGCAATAATTCATGCAATGTCATCCACAGAAAATTTAGTGGCAGGTAGAGTATGAGTGCACTGAATGTTTAACACTATGTCAAATGAGATAATTGTGTGTTACTCTAGATGTAATGGAATGATCTAGCAGAGGTCACACATACACACATTTATGAAACCATTTTTGGTTCTCGTCAGGAATGAGGCAGGAAAAACAACCCAATAATTTGCTATAAAGTTTCTGTTAGTAACAAAAATTACACTCTGCAAGCACCAGCCAGAAGCAAACGTCAGCAGAGCCTTAGCTTGTCAGGGAGTGGTCCACCTTGGTTGCCCCACTGCTGTAACAGCCAGTCCCTGTAACCACAGACATGCGAAACAGAAACTCTGCCTCCTGTTGACAGTGTGTCTATCTGTGTGAGCAACAGATTTACAGTGCCATGAGCACCCAGAATCCACTGTCATTTGTGGTATGCATTCCTCTGTCTTTCCCTTCAGTTTTTAACCTCAACAACTACCTCTAGTGCCACAGCAGTTATTCCCTGATGCCTTCAAATATAACTTACTATGCTGACCCTCGTACTTGTCACAGTTTTCCACATATCACAATATCCTCACCTGTTCTGCAGAGACGTTCCACAGTTCTGTTATGAGTTCACCTAGTTTAAACATCCTTGTATAGCACCAAATTTGGAATGCTTAGATTCCCCTCTTGTTTTTTTCCATAATCCACGATTAATTTTTATGCAGTACTGTGCTCCAAACATACATTAAGGGACATCCAATACAAATTAAGGCCTATCCTTGGTATTAGTAACTTTGTTTTACAAGGAATCTCCTGCTTTCCCATGCAACATTACTCCTTGTGACAACCACGCTCTGTCCCTCAGTGTAAATTAGCTTCATGTGTAATAGTCACTACAAGCAGTCTACTGCGTGGTCCTTAATTCCGATGTAAACATTGCCACCAATGTTATTTCTGCTACTCAGCAATACTTTCCTCTTTCTTCCATTCATTAATCCTGATTTAGTGTTCATTCAACTATTTCTTACATTCATCAACTCTGGTGATTCATTCAGACTTTCAGTGAACACAGAAATATCACCAGTGAATTTTATTAAACAAAATCGTTTTCACCTTCAGTTTTAATTAAATTCCTGGAAGTTTCTTCAATTCCACCAATGATTCTTCAGTGTTCATCTGAACATTTGTGGAGACTACCTGCATCTTTATCTTTAATCATCTTTGATTCAGAGTACCAATTCTTGTTGATTATTGCTCATATTCTATGTTATCTGCTGTACCATATACGTACCTTTTAGAGAAAAAAAATTCACTGTTTCATGCTGTCAAATGTCATGTAAAGATCTACAAATCCAATAAATATCTCTTGATTTTTCTCACACATTCCTGCCACTATAAGGTTGAAGGTCAAGTTGTCCTCCCTGGATCCATTACTCCAAATTTAGCATCCTCAAACAGATCATAAGCTTTGTCTTCCATTTTTCTGGATATTGTTATTTTTGTCAGTAAGTTGGATTCATGAGCTGTTTGGCTCATTGTGCGTAAGCTATCACACTTACCAGCGCTTGGTCACTTCTGTAGTGTTTGGATGTCTTTTTCTGGCTGTCTGTTGTTATGAATTGTCTCTCATCGATTATATAGACGAACTTGAAAATTCGTTTGATCGCCATTCATTATCACATTATCTAGAGCAGGCTGTTCCATCTCGCCGGCTCCGTTGGGAGCCGCGGAGCGCTCCCTGCTCCAGGGAGCCGTGTCGCTCGCTGTGGCCATTTAAGTGGGCCGGCACGTGGCACACCTGGCTGAGGCAGGCGTTTTGATGTGCCAGATGCGTCTTACAAGATCGACAACCTCATACTCTTAGCTGCTAAGACGTGGTAACACAGTACACCAGAAAATACGATGTTCAGGAAATAAATAAGAAACAACAGTTTTACAAGAAATTGCATACTAACTTTATTGGGCCTCTGTTGCTTGACATTTTATTTTCATTACAAAATCGGAAATATCAGGCGTCAAAGTGTTCGCAGCGTTAATGCGGAGGATGGGCTTCATTGTTGCAGCCTGAAGAAACGATCGTTCCTTACTATTTACTCTTTTCATTGCTGAGTAAAGTTGCTCACAACAATACGTAGATCCAAACAGGCACATGATCTGAGAGGCATTGTTGTAAAGCTTGGGAAATGTTCTTTGCTGTAAGGAACGATACCATCGTGACAGATCCAACGTGTTGTAGTACCTCTCTTTCAACAAAGTTGAACTTTGCAAATCAATAATCTCTAATTGAAGTGACGATGACAACCATCGGGGGAAACTGAAAAACGAGTGCTGAACACCTTAAGTTCCATTTCCAAACTAATGATGTCTCGGAATCGTGTTTCAAACGACGTGAGGAGCTGCTTTAACTTTGCTTGGTAATCGCCGAAAGTAGTACCTTCAGGTATTTTTAAAGAAGCAAGACGATTGAAGAACGTTAAATGTTCATTACTCATGTGCCTCTCAAATAAACGTAACTTTTCCATGAACGCTTTGATCTGGTCGTGCATGTCAACGATTAGCTGCCCTTTGCCCTGCAATGACAGATTTAATTTATTCAGATGCATAGTTATGTCAGCTAGGCACGCCAGGTCTGATACCCATTTCATATCTTTCAGTCAACGCATTTCTTCCCCTTTCATTTCGAGAGAACGGGATATTTCCTCACGAATGGCGAAGAAAACATCAAGAACTTTTCCCCTACTTAAAAAACAAACTGCACTGTGGTAAGATATATCCCCATACTCCGCTTCCATATCTTTCAGGAATCCGTGATTCATACCGTGACGCCGCACAAAATTCACGCACTTCACATCTTTCATTACGCCACCTAGCTCTACTGTTTCAGCACACAGTGCCTCTTGGTGAATAAAACAATGAAGAGTCAAATTGTCTTTCCCGAATTCGTCCCTGAGTTTATTTTTCAAACGAGATGCAAATCCTTGGTGACGCCCGATCATTTGTGGTGCACCGTATGTCGCTACAGAATGGAGGTTATACCACGGATAATTCATATTGTCCACTGATTCACAAACGGCTTCAAAAATGTCACGTCCTGTGGCGGTGTAATCGAGTGGTACCTCATCCAAGAGTTCTTCAGCTAAGCACAGTCTTATATATCGGTGCTTTCGCCAAGCGCTAGCGAAAATGCAACAAAGCTCTCCGCCTTTTTTCCTGATCTGTGTTTCTAAATCCGCTGCCATGTCCAGGATTTGACGAGACATTGTCTGCTTTGATAGGCAAACCCCTTCAATTGCCTTCACCTCCTTTGGAAACCAACATTCTGCAACTGCTACCATGCACGATTTTACGAGTGGTCCCACCGAAAACGGCTTGCCACTCGTCGCAATCATGTGAGCGACCCTGCAGCTTGCTCGAACTGCAGATTCAGTAGTGTTTTCTCCGCTCTCATTCACCTGAAAATTATAAACGCATTACAGAACACGAACTATGTTGCATATTTTGATACCCTCAGTATTACGAAACCGTTTTTAAACTTACGTCTCCTGGTATGTCGTTCTTAAGCCTGGCTACCAATTCTCTGCGTGCAACGCCTTCTACCTGATCGTAGACGCGTATAATGTCGTCGTATATTGTACCTTTTCGCAGAATTAAATACTTTATGACATAGAAGACAGTGAGGACGACCATCCCTCTCAATGAATATAAAGGTATCCTCCAATAGAGGTACAGGGCTCCCGCGGCTAGTCATAGCTGTCATTGACACGGATTATTGCATCAGTTGCAGCTGCATGCGGCCAGGGGGCAGTGAGTTCGCTTTCCCCCTCCACGCGGGCTCCAAGCCGCCGCAGTGAGCGCTCCGGCTCCCTGGAGCTCTGTTGGAACAGCCTGATCTAGAGCCTCATAGAAGTTAAAATTCACATTCCATTCCTGTGTACTTCAGTATCCTATTTATTTACACACTGAATTCACGTAACAACTCTCTTAAAATTTACTTCACTCATTGTCATAACTAAATTGTGATCAGACTGTACATCTGGTCCTGGGTACACCTTAAAATCCAATACCTGATTCTATAATGTGTGTCTGGTTGTGATGTACTCCAGCTGGAAATGTATTTACCAAGTAAAGCTCTGCCTCCCTCCTTAAGAGCTGAAAATGCCAAGATACCGAAGCAGCCATACAAATGTCACAGAACACAGGGCACAGCCTTGCAGCAAGTCAGCCATCCACATGTGGTGGAATGGTGCAGGAGGGCTCCTCCAAAGGGAGTGCTTGTAATGGTAACACTGACCACCATAAATGGCAGTCAGTGATTACATTAAACCTCTATGAGGAATTTTTGAGAAAGTTGTGACCGTGAGATAACCTAATGGGAACAGAACAAACAATCTGTTTGACTGGGATTCACTTCCAAAACACTCCAGCAGAGTATAACCAACACTAAACAGGTGGGTGAGGAACAGATGTTCTCCAGCACAAAAGCAAGTCGTAATACTACATATTAATATCAGTTGCCAGCCTAATTAGGAATTTTTGTCAAACAATGTAATAAAGCTCAAGGCAGTGCTAGGGCTAACCTAACTTTGCTTAACACCTACTAAACTCTTTCTTGACATCTGTTCGCACTAGAACACAGTAACCTAACCTTGTAGATAAATGTAGTACTAACTTGGAAGTGAAGACGATGTACCTTGAATGAACTAGATGCAGCAGTTAATACAACCGGTCACCAACACACATGATACTAATAGCATTACTGAACAGGGCAGAGCATGAAATGATTCTGATTTAAATCGGGGTTTATTATGATCATACTCTATAACATCATTGCTTAGTAGAGTTTCTCTATGCCATTACATGAACCAGCTTGCATTAAAATAGCAAACACAGTAAATATTTCTTTCTTGAGCTCAGTTTGAAGCAATTAAACAGAAAGCAAATTTAACTACAGTGGCTCTGGAGGGACCTTTGCTTTGCTTCATTAACCAACTAGCCTAGCACATGAGGGCTATTAAACTTTAATGGTTTGATGAACCATGCTCATTAACAAAACTACTCAAGTGTGTATGGGAAATTGTGAGTATTGTCATGAATAATTATTCATTAAGTGAAGCACAACAAACTATAACTCTTCAAATAACAAGTGTGCTTTGAAAAGCAGTCTTTTAACCTTCTCAAAATATGGCTGACTGTGCAAATGCCAAAACAATTTTAAATTCAAGTTCAAACACCTACTCATAAAATGAACAGTGATAAAGCTTTGTAATTCTGATCAAAGTGCATAATTAATAATCTTTTTTACTTCTATTCAATATTATTATTCTTTTAACTAACAACTTTACTATTTACTGGTACTTTTTTAAGTAAGGCAAATTATTTAAGAAAATGATTGCAGATAGATTGAAAACCACACTGGCAGTGTAGTATTTCTCAAACTATAAAACTGAACTTTAAACACAACTCCACACATCAGAAAGTAGTCACAACTATTTCTGAATAGTCTTTTCATAATAAATTAGCACACTCGGAATTAAATTCACTAGGGTAGGATTCCTGGTGAGGTTTGTGATTTGGGATAATCACAGGTGCAAGATAGAGGTTTTAGCAATACCACGATTATTATGAAAATCAACCAAATTTCACAAATACCTGGTCCATTTGCAGACGGCAAAATATAAACATTTTGGTGGAAGGCTGGTGGCACTGGTGGTGTGATTTGCAGTGGCTGTTAACATGGCGGCGATGTAGTCATGGCAGTACTGTTGGCCTCGCCCTGTTATAGGTCCTCTGAATTATATTTTTGCAGGGCCGAAAACCGTGCCATTATACATGGTATCACCAAATGCAGAATCAAAGGTGCATAAGCAACGCTCTTAGCTCCTCTGCCTCAAAACTGCAAGAATGAGCCACAATGTTCCGCTACTGCTAGCGAGATATTAACCACAGCACTGCTGAAGCCAGACTCCTTAGCCGTCGCAAGGGACAAGTTGCCGCTTGCGTGAACGACACCTTTTCCATTCTGTCAGGCTACTTCTGTAGCTGCAGGGATTCCCCACATTTTTTACATTCAACCCTGCATTCCCTAACTATGGACCAAGTCATTTACAGTGCATTACATAATAATCATTCCAGTAGTTATTTACATTAACAAGCTTAATTTAAACTTTGTTCCAAAAGTTCACATAAGTGAAATATGTATACGTTATCAAAGAATTTCCATGACAGATAAAAGACTCTACATACGACAGATACAGCACTCTACATAATCGACATGATCATTGGTTCAGTAATGAAATAAAATTTCTGGTATAGGAAAGGTTGATGGTGAGCTTCTAATTGTCGGACTATGTTGTTTAACTGAACTCAGCAGAAGCTAAGAGGGTCTTTTCATAGTTGTTTAGTGTTCGGCTGATCAGTGACTCGAACACAGAGCTTAATCATATGAAGCTAGAGCCATTTTAACAGACCACCAAACTTTCAGTCCAGTGCCATTGTTTTGTTGTTAGCGGAGGATGCTCCTCACTGGATGAGCGTTCCCTTTTCCTGGAGGTTAATTACAGCCTTTACAAAACATTCTTTTCCTTGTTTACCAATAATCAACTTTCACTAGTGGCCTTACCTACCTAATGTGTACTTTCGACTTGATTTTGTAATCGATGAAATAAAATCACATAATTGTCAGCTGCCTTACTGGAATTATTGTAGCCTATGGAAATGTTTGCAGGAAATGTTTCTCCCACCTGAGCAGCTGTCATCTTCTAAAAGTTTAGGTTGCACCAACACTAGATCATAGAACAAAACTCGGTGACAAGTATCAATCAAACTTCCAGAATGTTCTCCTGGTACCTTTGTTGTATTAATAGCTGCAGTAGTGTGGTATTGTGTCAAGGAAAGTTAATTATTTTCTAGTTCTTTATTTTTGTGCTAGGGCATATAATTTTACTAAGAGAAGAGATGCATTTGATTTATAAGGAAGTCAATCATACGCAGTTGCTGTTCTGAGAATGGGTCCATTGTTATTCTCGAAGTGGATTCCTTTTGTTATAATTTCTGAAGAAATTTATTTTTTACTTTGAGGTGGTGCTAAGCAGCTTTGTTTATCCAATATAATGTTTTTTTGAAGAGGTCATTCATTATTGTAGTTTCTTCTGTTACTATTAACACCACCGGTCATTGCAAAGACGAGACTTGTCTTCAGTAAACGTAGCTTACGTAGCACAGATAATCCCTCCAGATAAATTCCAGGTGGTAAAAGGAGGCCTAAAAAAAGTATCGTGCAATTGCGTAAGATAGTCCATAATTTTTTCTATGTAGCGTACTACATTGATGCATATTGCCTAAAAGGGCCACCCATAATTTTACTGAAACAAGTAGATTCATGCATAAGATCATAGAGATTTTGTTTTACATGTTCTCATACAGGTTGCAATAAGTTTAGTTATCAGCCATAATTTTTTATTGGAAGCTATAAATTATTCTTGGAGTGACTTACTGAATGTTGTACTCTTGACGGTCATGAAGATTGTTGTTTAAGCCTTTGAAAATGGTGCACAAAGTATTTTGTGCGTGTATGTGGTAAGTGCGCTGAACAAATCAAATCGGAAAATAATTTTCTAATTTTGAGTTGGTTTGTCTTGATGTGGTGGTTTACCAGTATGGCCCAATTGATTACTGGCAAACGTCATGAAATGTGACCAGTTAACCATCATGCAACACTTTAATTCAATAGCAAATATTGCGGAAGAAAGAAAGAAGTAATTTAGTGTTAAACGTCCTATCGACTGCAAGACCATAAGAGACGAAGCAGAATCTACAGCACTCAAATGTGGGAAAGGAAATAGATAGTGGCATTTCAAGGGAAAGGTCACAGCATTTGCATTGATCAGTTTAAAAAAAAAAAGGAAAATGTAAACCAGGATGGTTGGGTCGACATTTGAGCCATTGGGCCTTAACTTGATAAAATGAAAAGTTTGGTCCTTAGAAAAAAATGTACAATCAGAGGCTAATGAGTCCTCAGAATGTAACAATATGCATCTGGTGTGACAAAGGTCTTTTGTGCTAAGAAATTGTTCCCAGGGATATGTCCATAGTAGTTAGCATCCGTTGTATTCGTGGTTGTCTGCAAATAATTTCATTGTGTCATTTGAAATAGTAATATGTGCTCATCAAACCAAAGGAGAAAAGTAATTTTTATATTTATCGCCTCTACGTGTCTTTTCAACAATGATGGGTGGTGTTGATTTCAACTGTCACACAAAACTTTTCGGACCATCATTTCAAGTTAAGACATGTCACTCGTAGCAACTGGCAAAAAGGAATTCGATAATAAACATTTTCTTGTGTGCAGTCAACAATGATGATGCATGCAGTCATGCAGCATGCAGGCTTAGATTTCCACTCCACACAGAAGTTTCCATTAAGTTATTTCCGTTTCAGACATATGCAAATCGCGCTACAGCTAGTCTAAGCAGATGTTTAATGTGTATTTGTGGTTAGAAAACAGTGATAGGTGCTGGATTCAAATCCCGGTAAAGGTACAAAATACTTTCTCAACATTTCAGATTCGCATCTAGCTATATTTGGATATGTAATGTATTATTGCCCTTAGTTAACAATCCTATTGCTTGCTGTGTTTGAATCATCTAACACAAAACTTTATGCTATGTTATTTCAACATTTGCACACACATGCTTACATGTGGCCAAAATGATATTTAAGATCTTTCATACTTACTTAAGAGACAATAGTTGCTTTATTGTAATACAAATGTCTTAGTCATGTAATTTCAAGTTGAAACTTAAGTTTCTGGAATGTCATTTATTGCAATAAACTTGAGTTTACAAGTGTTGAAGACTGTCACCTGATTATACTAGGTTTCGTGATATTTACATTATCGTGACATTAGTCTGATTGTGGACTCAGTATTACAGATCAATTTCTTCAAGTAGTGTCTCGTAGTAACCATTTTGTAGAGTGAAATGCCCGTACTGAAAAGAGATCGGAGGGACTGTAAGACTGTAACATTATGTGGGTGCATACAATTTAGGTGGAGTGGAAATACAATTTAGGTGGAGTGGAATTCAGGCCGTTGGTATAGATTTGATGGTGATAATACCTGAGCTGACCTCTCCAGTAATTCTGTAATTGAGTTTTTGCAAATGTATGTACCTTCTGGCTGCACTTTGTTTTGAACTACATGTTGTATCGTGTTCGGCGACTGCCGTGGGAAGCTCGGGTGGTGCAGCTGATAGTTACTAGCTTACTGGTCATTCATTTGTATTAACGGGAGCCCTGTCCCCATATGTGGCACATGTCGTCCATATAGCTTCCCTACACTCAGTGGTTATGGTGACAATAGGTCCTACATAACCATGCTATTTCCCTTGTATACCGTTCAACAGGGTTGCTGCCTGGATGGTAGGCCGAAATATATTTAGTTTCTACACCATTCTGCTCCATTCCATCTTTCCAGGTTTTGGAATTAAATTGGGGCCATTATTGGGCAGTACTGCACTGGGTTTTCCAATGGTTCTCAAATACTGAATCATCCTATTAAATACTGACATTGTTGTCACCTTTTTCAGGAGATACAATTTTATAAATTTAGAAAATACTTCCAAAAACACTAAAATACATTTACAATTACCAGAAGTTGTGGGGAGGGCTCCTGACAGGTCCACAGACAAATCCATGGTATCTTTAGGTAATGTGTTCTGCATTGAGCCTTGATCAGTTCTACTGGTTACCTTAGCTCTCTGGCAGATGTCACAGGACCTAATACGTTCAGTTATCTTTAGACTCGTACTATTGGCAATCACTATAACACTAGCCAATTTATCTAGACACTCCTGTGGCCCAATACTAGTGAAAATAATCTGACATCTGTATCAAATTGGGTAGGCCAACACACCATCCATTCTTCAGTAATGAAGCCTTTCCTCTTATACAAGATACTTTTAAAAATCAAAATTTACTTACACAGATTTCCTATTTGGTTGCTCATTTTGATGATATCGCATGGTTTTGCAAATCTGTTCAAATTCATTTTTGCCTGAACTTCATGTAATTAATTTGGAAAGTTCCATCTCCATTGCATTCCTTGGGTACTTCACCAGTACCGTTGGGACAATTCATTGCCACATAATTTTTTGTACCCTTTACATAGATTTCATAATTAAATTGTTGCAAGTATAAAGCCCATTTGGTGAGCCTACCATTTAGAAGGCAACAATCTTTAAGGAATGTTTGAGCTTTGTGGTCAATGTGTGATGATCTTAAAACCCCACCAATCTATAAATTTCTTTAGGTCCCATAATATGGCCAAGGCTACCTCCTCTGGTATGGTATGGTTCCGTTTGTTTCCTGTCAATGTCCTGCTGTCAAAAGCTATAGTTCTACGTGCTAAATTTCCTGTACCATTTATCTCCTGGAAAATTTCAGTACCAATCCCATAGGTGCTACTGTCAGTATTCATATTGAAAGTCTCTGACAGTACTGGGTGATGTAAAGCATTATCATGTCAAAGTTTAATCTTTAAAGATTCACAATAAGCCGACTCTCATCTGTCTGAACAAAAGCACTAAATCTTTTTATAGATTGTTCAAGTGTGGATTGTTGAAGGGTTTCCCCTTAACAAATATTGTGTAAAATCCACACCAACCTAAAAAGGCTTACAACTGTTTCGTATTTTTTGGTGGGGGAAATTTTTCTAAGGCCCGTAGCTCTCTTCAGGTCCTTATTAAATTCTTGAGCCATATAATTACTACTACTGGCATTAATTTCTAATTTTACAAGTTCACATTTCTATAATTTAAGTGATGCCTCCTGCTTGAAGAGCAACATTTTGGAGCTTTTTTTGCCAGTTTTCATTGGAGATAAATAATCATCTACATAAATAGTTAACCTGGAACTCAACTCCTCCCCTAACACAAAGTCAAGAGCTATAATAAACACTGGCAGAGAGGTATTCAGTCCAAATGGAACTACTTTGTATCGATAACATTTCCCCGCAAACAGGAATGCTTTATATTCATGCGATTCTAGACTTAATGGGATTTGCCAATAGCCAGCAGTCATGTCGTAGCTGGTTAAATACCTCATTATGAAATTTTTGCAGCATTTTGTCCAAATTTTCAGGCCTGTTCACCTTTCTTTTTACTTTGTTTAGAGTTTGTGCATAAACGGCCACATGTACTCCTCCATCCTTGTTTACAATGATAAGTGGACTGATACATTCGCTGTTACTGTGTTATATCACTCCTCATTCCATAATCTTATCTGTTTCATTCTGCACGGCCTGTTTCTTAGAAAAAGGTACCCAATACGGCTCCACAAAGAATTGATCATGATCCAGAGTTGCAATACAGTATCCAAAATTTCGAGTCTGTCCGGGTTAGCCGAAAATGATCTACTGTTGCTTTCTAAGATAGTAATAAATTCTGCTTTCTCATAGTAATAAATTCTGCTTTCTCAGGGCCGGCCAGAAATTCTGCACACGTGCGGTGCTCCTGAACATGTGCAACTTCCGGGTCACAGTGTGCATGCCGCAGTCAGCGTTCACGTAGTGCAGGTTTCTATACACAGATGTCGCTTTATCCACTTGCTGGGGTACTCTGTACCAGCGCATTCTAGTGCTCTTTCCACAGCTTGCAAGCCAACCATGGGAAGGTATTTTGCGTATTAAAACATTTAAAATACTGTCACACTCTACTCATTGAGACGTCTACTTTTATGTTACCAGTTTAACCCAGTAAGACGAGTAATACAGTTAACAACCGTGGGTTTTTATTAAGGCAGCTTGACTGTCGGCACGCAAATACGCGTGATGTTTTTGATCTAGTATTTAAGAAAGAGAGCAGTTAGTGACTTCCAGCGAACCTTATTCATGATTACAGATAACATTAAACTAATGCAAGGTTTCCTACAACTAATTCTCGGTGCCCTCAGTTACACCCACATAATTTCTGTCTCACTGACCTCTGAACAGAATGATTAACCGCAGACCTCTTGATCACCTGCTATTTCAATACTATTATCAGTTCCGTCTAAAATCTGCATAATAACAGACAATTAGATGAAGGTTATTGTTTATCGACTTCAGCCCTTCACACATTAAAGAAACCCTAAATCTAAGTATACATTGGAACAATCGGTTTAAGGAGCAATTTTCCTGATAATAATGTACCATGGAGCAGAATGATGCAATAATGCACAGTTAGTAAACAATAATTTTTTATTATGAAAGGAATAAATCCAAACACATTTATCACTGGTCATGAGAAATGATATAGTTAATATTGGGCATAAAAGATCAGCTCATTGACAAACGCAAGCAGTTGTGAAGATTTTCATCACTTATGCTTGATAGAAACCTAGATTTATTCATTTTCATCACCCAGAAAAACCTTTCACAAACATACGTCAACCCGAACATGGACATAAGTCTCACAGCATCTTTGTGCAGGCGTGGAAATTCTTGTTGTGAAAAATTTTCGTAGAATTCTTGCCCTTCAGTCTTGTATTGCACTGTAGGTCGATCAGTTCCATCTGTAGATCATTCAGAGCATCTTCAACTGACGACGAGAATGGTCGAGCCAAGAGGCGAATGGCAGGAGGCAAACTCGTATCATCTGCAAATTGTGCTCGAAATTGTTCCTTAATTTTTACAATTATTGATATGTATTCTTGAAATCTAGCACTTTCATGGACCAGTCCAAGAGTCAGGAAGTGTAGTGTTTTCTGTCATTAGCTGGTGCTCCCAAAGCGCAAGCTTCCTTTCACAGGCATTTACTTTTTCCAACATGTCAGAAATTAAATTATTTTCACCTTCAAACTGACGTTCAGGCTGTTCATGTGAGATGTAATGTCCACAAGAATTTCAAGGTCTGATATCCAACAAGGGTCTTCCAACATAGGTTCAATTTTTCCCTTCTCATGTAAGAATGTTACTATGACCAAACATAAATCAAAAAATATTTTCAGCATTTTACCTGAACTGATCACGCGTACTTCAGTATAGTAAGCTATGTCGCCGTACTCCGCTCCTAATTCCTCCAAGAACCGCCGAAACTGGTGATGCTTATGCCCATGTGTCTTCAGGTAGTTTACAGTACGCACAACAATTTGCGTGACGTTTGCTAACGTTACTGATTTTGCACAAAGCGCCTCTCGATGCAGACTGCAGTGAATTCCATACGTCCCATTTGTGCGCCCTAGCTTTTGGCTCCATCTGTGGTCACTGAGACTAACAGATTCCAATCCATACCGACACCATCAATCGCTTGCTCGACAGCTTGGAGTAAGTCCGCACCTGTAGTAGTCCCTCTCAAAGGTACTAAGTCCAAAACGTCCTCTGTTACACAAAGTGCGTTATCGACACCTCGTATGTATATCACAACCTGGGCTGTATCTGTAAGATCTGTTGCTTCATTGAGCGCAACAGAGAAAGCAACAAATTCTTTTGTCTTATTTATTAGCTTCCTGTGCACATCACCGACCATAGCACTGATAAGTCTTGTCACTGTTTGCTTGGATAGACTGATTTCTTGAAACCTGCTGACGTTCGTGGGGCACACAAGTTCTGCAGCATCAGTGAGACACCCTTTCACAAACTCCCCTTCGTAAAAGGGTTTGCCAGATTGCGCAATTCTTAATGCGATTTTAAAACTTGCTTGCAGTGAAGATTTAGTGTGGTTGTCATTCTGGAAAATTGAAAACAGTACACTGTACAGCATACAGTAAAATAGACATAAATGTAGCACAAGAAACTAAGAAGTATCAGTTACTCTGATGTACTGTAAAATCGAGTTGATGTGTCTCATCCATTTTCTTAAGGACATTTAATTTTGCTTGCCGTTCTTCACTGTTGAGTACACTACACTCGTCTTTGTGATATGTATTGTAGTGTCTTTCAATTGAAAACTTACGCTGGCTGCCTATTATTTGGTGGCACAGCAAACACTTAGTTTTCACCAATGGCTACAAAAAAGAATTGCAGTACCCAGTCATTTTTAAACAACTGAGAACATAGATCTACATCTACATACATACTCCACAATCCACCATACGGTGCGTGGCGGAGGGTACCTCGTACCACAACTAGCATCTTCTCTCCCTGTTCCACTCTCAAACAGAAGGAGGGAAAAATGACTGCTTATATGCCTCTGTACGAGCCCAAATCTCTCTTATCTTATCTTTGTGGTCTTTCCGCGAAATATAAGTTGGCGGCAGTAAAATTGTACTGTAGTCAGCCTCAAATGCTGGTTCTCTAAATTTCCTCAGTAGCGATTCACGAAAAGAACGCCTCCTTTCCTCTAGACTCTCCCACCCGAGTTCCTGAAGCATTTCCGTAACACTCGCATGATGATCAAACCTACCAGTAACAAATCTAGCAGCCCGCCTCTGAATTGCTTCTATGTCCTCCCTCAATCCGACCTGTTAGGGATCCCAAACGCTCGAGCAGTACTCAAGAATAGGTCGCACCAGCGTTCTATAAGCGGTCTCCTTTACAGATGAACCACATCTTCCCAAAATTCTACCAATCAACCAAAGATGACCATCTGCCATTACATGCTTGTCCCACTTCATATCGCTCTGCAATGTTACGCCCAAATATTTAATCGATGTGACTCTGTCAAGCGCTAAGCTACTAATGGAGTATTCAAACATTACAGGATTCTTTTTCCTATTCATCTGTATTAATGTACATTTATCTATATTTAGAGTTAGCTGCCATTCTTTAAGCGCTAAGCTACTAATGGAGTATTCAAACATTACAGGATTCTTTTTCCTATTCATCTGTATTAATGTACATTTATCTATATTTAGAGTTAGCTGCCATTCTTTACACCAGTCACAAATCCTGTCCAAGTCCTCTTGTATCCTCCTACAGTCACTCAATGAGGACAATTTCTCGTACACCACAGTGTCATCAGCAAACAGCCGCACATTGCTATCCACCCTATCCGAAAGATCATTTATGTAGACAGAAAACAGCAGACCTACCACACTTCCCTGGGGCATTCCAGATGATACGCTTGCCTGCGATGAACACTCACCATCGAGGGCAACGTACTGGGTTCTATTATTTAAGAAGTCTTCGAGCCACTCACATACTTGGGAACCAATCCCATATCCTTATACCTTGGTTAGTAGTGTGCAGTGGGGCACCGAGACAAACGCTTTCCCAAAGTCAAGGAATGTGGCATCCGTCTGATACCCTTCATCCATGGTTTACAAGATTTCATGCGAAACAAGTGCAAGTTGCAATTTGCAGGAGCAATGCTTTCTAAAGCCGTGCTGATTCATGGACAGCAACTTCTCTGTCTCGAGGAAATTCGAATTGAGAATATGTTCAAGAATCCTGCAATAAACCGATGTTAAGGATATTGGTCTGCAATTTTGAGCATCTGTCCTTCTACCCTTCTAATATACAGGCGACACCTGTGCTTTTTTTGCAATCGCTCGGCACTTTACGTTGGGCAAGAGATTTGTGATAAATGCAAACTAAGTAAGGAGCCAATGCAGTAGAGTACTCTCTGTAAAACCTAATTGGAATCCCATCAGGACCTGGCAATTTATTTATTTTCAACCCATTCAGCTGCTTCACAACCCCAGGGATGTCTATCACTATGTCATCCATATGGGAATCTGTACGAGACTCAAACGGTGGTATGTTTGTACGATCCTCTTGCGTGAAAGATTTCTCAAATGCTAATTTAAAATTTCAGCTTTCGTTTTGCTGTCTTCGGTAGTCAGGCCGGACTGATCAGTGAATAACTGGATGGAAGCCTTCGACACGCTTCCTGATTTTACGTAAGACCAGAATTTCCTTGGGTTTTTAGCAAGATCTTTTGCTAAGGTATGACGGTGGTAGTGGTTGAATGCTTCGCGCACCAACGTTTTTACAGCAGCACGAATCTCTACTAACTTTTGGCTGTCCTCATTCTCCCGATCTTTCTTGTACCGCGAGTGTAACTACCTTTGCTTCCTGAGCATTCTCCAAATTGCGCTGTTAAACCACGGTGGGTCTTTTCTGTCCGTAACCCACATTTTCGTCACATACTTGTCCAGTGCGTGATTTACAATGTGTTTAAAATTTGCCCGTAATACTTCCACATCCATCGTACCGGAAGTCAATGAAGTCGGTTCATTTACTAAGTGGGGTGCTAACAACTGCTTATCTGCTCTTTCTAGTAAGATTACTCTCCTAGCCTTCTTGACTGACTTTGTAACTTTCGTAACCATAGTCGTAATGAAAACATCATGATCACTAATCCTTGCCTCAACACTGACACCGTCGATGAGGTCTGGTCTGTTTGTGGCTACCAGATCTAAAATATTTCCATTATGCGTTGGCTGTTGATTCAGCTGCTCAAGACAGTTTTCGGATAAAATGTTCAAAAGTAATTCACACGACGGCTTGTCTGTACCACCTGTACTGAATCCATAGACATCCCAGTCTATACTAGGTAGGTTGAAGTCGCCTCTGACTAATATAGCATGATCCGGGTACTGCTGCGATACAGAATGTAGACTCCCTTTGAATGATTCTAGAACTGTCATGGTGGAACCTGGTGGCCGGTAATAACACCCCACAATTAACTTTATTTCCCCTAGCCCTGTTAAACGTGTCCAGATAACTTCACAATCACACTCTACTTCGACCTCAGTAGACACAATATTTTTGTCAACTGCAATGAAGACACCACCACCTCCTACGATGTCTAATCTGTCTGTCTGATACACGTTCCAACCCTCACTAAATATTTCAGAACTTCCTATCTCAGGGTTCAGCCTGGTCTCAGTTCCGAGAATAATTAGTGCACCACACGCTTCCTGGTGGGCAGTAAATTCAGGAACTTTATTCCGAACACATTGGAAATTTACTGCTAATATCTTGACAGCTGAAGTGTCTTTACACAGAGCGCGTCCTGATTTCTCTGCCTGCACGTCAACTGGTGAGTGTTCATCAGGACACCTCGCACTACTGCCTAGCCTAAAAAAAAAACCATGTGCATGCCACAAGTACTCTGCTACCCGAGTAGCCACTGCCTTTGTGTAGTGCACCCCTGACCTATCTAGGGGCGTCCTACAATTCCCCACCCAATAGCGGAAGTCTAGAAATCTGCAGCCAAGACCGTCACAGAGTTGACGAAGCCTCTGGTTGAGACCCTCCACTCGGTTCCAAACAAATGGACTCCGATCTACTGTGGGAACGACGCTGCAAATAGAGAGCTCTGCTTGCACCCCGCGTGCGAGGCCAGCGGTCTTCACCAAATCCGCCAGCCGCCCGTACGAACTGAGGATCGTCTCAGAACCCTAGCGACAGGCATCATTAGTGCAAATGTGAGCAACTACTTGCAGGCAACTGCGCCCCGTGCGCTCGATAGCCGCAGGCAAGGCCGCCTCCACATCTCGGATGAGGCCCCCCGGCAGACAAACAGAGTGCACGTTGGAATTCTTTGCAGCCTGTACGCTGCTTCCCTAAGGGGCTCCATCACCCGCCTAACGTTGGAGCTCCCAATAACCAGCAAGCCTTTGCCCCCGTGTGGCTGCTCGGGCCCTGCTGAAGGAGCGGCCACCTGCTCACGGACAGGAAGAACGGGCGAGGCCAGCCTCCACATTGGCCCTCCGCCTCGAGCGACGCGAATGCGTTGCAGTCCGCCACTCACGCTGAGGTGAGTCCTTTGCTTTTTCACAGTAAGTGCCATTTCTCAGTACTTCTCTGTTAAGGTTTCGGACACCAGGGGTAAACGGGACTGGGTATGTTGCAGTGTTGCTTTACCACATCTGATGGTTGTCCGTAATCGCGACTGCGGAAACGTTTCTCGTATTTCATAGCACCTGTAGTCACCGCTTTGCCCGTTCCTTCGGAGGTGCACAGGAACTTTGCATCGTAATTCGGAATACCACAGGCACTGCAATAATGCAAGTAAATTCAATGTTAGTCTGTATCCGTAAAGATAAGATTGTGGCGGTAACTCTGTCATTGACGCAAACTTCTGATTACCCTTCCAGGAAAAAAAGTGAAATGTAAATACAGCGCATCGAAAGAAGCAGAGCAATGGGCAATTCCGTTGAGTTTTTAGTATTCAAAGCGAAATCAGTGAACCCCTGTATCGTAGATCGTATCTCTGCTTAACAACGTAAACAGAGATCGCAGTTTGGTTCGCACTGCTAAATAATTAAAAAATATATTTGTATTACGGACAGTTGTGCTTTGGGCGGTGTCCATTATCGTTCATAGCCTTTCGACAAGCAATTACACAAAAGTTTCGTTTGTCTGGGACCAGAATAGCGGCTTTTGCGGCTGCCCTGACCGGGCGCGCTGTGGCGCTTCTGTTTGGGTTTTAAGACTTTACATTCAGTCTCTGCGTTACAGTGTTGTGTAAAACTGATTCTGGTGATACAGCATTTTGGTTTCCTTGTTTTCGTGAGCTGTTAACTGCTGACATGGGAACCATGTTTCCCAGAAAGCGTACCCCAAGATTTGGATTTGACAAAGCAGCCCGTAATGTTCAGCCAAGTTAACTGGAAACTCATGACTGGATCGTTGACGTTATTGGCCTTACTCCGGATCAGACGCACACTGCTTATTATAACTTGGAGCAATACTGCTTTTTTGTGAAGCTGCTTTCCTCGTTGGTGCTGGAACGGGTTTTGCAGAAATTTGAAGGAAAAGCTGAATTCCGCCATCGCAATAACTCGGTGAGTAGAGTTACCATTTCAAATGCTGATGTTGATTAGAAACAAGCCAGAGAATTTAATTTGCCCCCTGAGGTAGAAAACTGCTACTTAAAAGACGTATTACCTAAATATGGTGGGATCAGGCAAATTTGTAATGAACGATGGTCCAGCCAGCATAGATTGCGATGCTTTAGTGGCGTTTGTTCTGTCGATATGCATGTCAAACAAAACATTCCATCTCATATTTTTGTCTGTGGCTACAAAGCGCACGTTATATACAATGGACAGACTTTGACTTGTCATATATGAAAGTGGGCATCTCTGGCTAAAATGTAAAAATAATATGTTTGTATTGCAGAATAATTTACAACAGCCTGAAAGGTTATCACTGGCTTATCTTGTGACCGAAAATCAATGACGGGTGGTGACCTTTCTAGCATTACGGGAAATGTGGAAGAAAGGCCACAAAATATTCTTGAAGAATTTCCACCTTTACTCAGGAAAGACACTGCAGACAATCCGCCTGGAAAAAGTAGTATAGCCACTAACAAGAGACGTCGAACTTGTAACGGCAGTAGCACAGATGAAGAAGACATCAACCTGTCGCTGAAAGCTGTAGGTGACATTCAGAAAACAGTACTGGGAACTACTGTTTCAGACAGTATTGTCAGCATAGATTCAAACTCTTGAGTCAAGTGCATCAGTAGACAAATCGAATCCGCCACCATCACCCGAACAGGTCAAAGTGACACCACAGTCCCATTCTGTAGCGCTGGACGCTCCAGTAGATGGCAATGCGCTCGTCTTGGTGACGCCACAGCCCCGCGCTGCAGTAGACGTACGTCAACCAACGCAGACAGATTCACTCGCAGATGCAACTGAAACCAAACGTGACGAGGTAGCGAGTGATTGTCAACAACAGGCGACGTCACAGCCCAAATCCCAAGACGAAGAAGCGGAGTTTTACAGCAATAGCACACAAACAGCAAACGAAAGTGATCATAGAAGTGACGGGGCATTGGAGAACGTTTGCAAACCGCGTCTGCGCCGCCTTTGGCAGACGAGACGAGATGGTGGCACACGACTGCCCCTCAGATCCACCGACACCGCCCTCAGTGGAAAACTACTCAGGGGGTGGGCGGAGCAGACATTCGGTGAAGGCCAGAGTCAGTGCAAATCGCAAGAAAAGTAAAAAGAAAGGTTCTAAAGCAAACCGGGACGGTGGTCTCCAGATTCTCAGGAAGTATCCGCCATCGAGTGGCATGAAATGATAGAAGCCGGAAAAAAGGTCACTCCCCTGTGTCAGTCATACACGATTACCACGTTAAATATTAATAGGATACAGTCGGATGTTAAAGTAGCTGCTCTGAAACAGTTTCTGTATGAGTCAGCGACGGATATTGCTCTCCTACAGGAAGTGGTATTCCCACAATTAAATTTGTCCAATTACGTCGATTTTTAGAATATTTCCACTGAAACGAGTGTTGCACGGCCATTTTAGTTAGAGAAGGCATCCCCGTACATAACGTTGATAAATTAGAATCGGGGTGAGGTATTGGAATAAACGTAGCATGAGTTAGTATAGTCAATTTATATGCTCCTTCTGGCAGCAGTAATAAAGCTGCAAGAGCCACATTCTTTAATGAAAGCGTAATTTCTTTACTGAGGAAAAACCCCCTCCGACTTAATAGGGGGAAATTTTAATTGTGTATTGAGTCGAAAGGATCAAATCCCCAACTTCAATTACTGAACTGACTTGTGACGTCTCGTTGTTAATTTAAAAGATGCGTGGGAAATAAAATAACCAACAATGGTGAACTTCACTCATATTGTTGCGAATTCATGTAGTAGAATTGACAGAATTTACGTATCGAAAAATTGAGCAGATAAAGTACTGAAAACAAACTGTTCCCGTTAGTTTTTCCGATCACAGTGCGTTGTTGACCTGCGTAAATTTAACACCACAATCTACCAGAAGAGTTGGAAGCCAGTGGAATCTAAATATTTCGTTATTATAAGAAGACGACTTAGAAGATGCCCTAACCAGAGCTTGGGAAATGTGTCTACATTCACTGAAGAACTTTCCAAGTGTGATAGAATGGTGGACCCAACGAGCGAAACCGAAGCTAAGGAAAGTTTTAATATCTTTCAGTATAGATATGGCCAGAGAAAGGAAAAAGACTGTAGAATTCTACTACAGCGTGCTAAGGGAACTCTACAATCTAACAGATGCAATTCCTACGAGATTAAAAGACATCAAGCAAATAAAAGCAAAATTATCAAGTCTGAAACGTAAGAAACTGGAGGGACTTGAAATGAAATCCAAAGCAGAGTCAGTCACTGAAGATGAGACTGCTGCAGTGTACCACCTTGTCAGACACGCCAAGAATAGAAGTAGTTTCGTGGATGAACTTCAGATCAATGATGGTACCATACTCACCACCCAGAAGGAAATAATTACAGAGACCTCAGCGTACTATGAACGTATGTATGCGTCAGGGGAAACAAACGAAGGAGAATACGATGAGCTCTTTGGTGCTTATCTTCCACGAATATCGCGAGATGATGATAACATTTCTTCGGACATCACCAAGGAAGATTTATTAGAAATCGTGTGCAGCTCCCCCGCTAGGAAATCTCCAGGACTTGACAGACTGCCCATTGAATTCTATAAACGATTTTGGACCCTAATAGGAGAAAAGTTCACCGAAATCGTCAGTGAAGTCTTACAGGGGAAGCCAGTGCCTGCAGAGTTCAAACAAAGCAAAATCGTGTTGATCCCGAAGAACAGAGGCTGCAAAAAAATAAACAACCTACGGCCGATTTCGCTTTTAAATTCGGATTATAAAATTATAGCTCGAGTAATTAACAAGCGCTTTACACCATGCACAGCTGACATCATAGGCCAACAGCAGACTTGTGCTTTCAGAAGGACGATTTTACAAACTGTGGCTTTGTATCGCGATGTCACTGCGCTAGCGCAGGCAAGTAACATAAAATGTGGACTGCTTTTCATAGACGTCCATAAGGCATTTGATCAAATTAATCACAAATACCTGATAGAGACAATGCGTCGAATGGACTTCCTGCCAAGAACCAGCGACATCCTCGAGAACGTGACTATGGGTGTTACTGCACAAATCCCCGTTAGCTGTCAACTGACAAAACAAATTGACATAAAAAGGGATGTTACCCAAGGAAGCTCCTTATCCATGCTCCTGTTCGTTATACCGCTGTAACCTTTCCTGAGACAGCTACAGCACAGGCTGACAGGCATTACCATTCAAGGAACAAAGACCGTGGTAGGCGCTTACGCTGACGATGCAGGCGTAATCATCAGAGACCAAACAGATGTGACGGAACTAGAGATGGTACTTGCAAAATACTGTTCCGCATCAGGTGCGAGGGTAAATGAAAACGAAAGTACATTTCTAGATATAAAGCGGCTTGCTAACTTGCGCATTGAGTGGGTGAACCATGTTAATGAACGCAAAGCTCTTGGAATAGCATTGACAACTCCCCTTTTAAAAATGATAGCAATAAGTTGGCGGGAGGTGGCAAGAAAAATCAAGGGAGCTTTGATTGAAAACCTTCAACGTAGCATAGACCAGTTCCAGAGAATACTGTTTATCAACACGTATATTTTATCCAAGGCCTACTACATAGCACAGGTTCTCCCCATTCTATCAATGGTGGCGAAGACGACCCTGTCCACCTTAGCAAAGTTCTTGTGGAAAGGGGAATTGTTTGGAGTGCCGGTGAAGACAGCAGTTTTGGATCCAAGCAATGGAGGAATGGGTCTAAGTGTAAAGCGATGGTGTTGTATGTTAAACGAACATGGTGCATATTGTGTAACGCTCCATGGTGCACTACAGCAAAACTATACGACATTGTCAGGCCAGAAAGTGTAGAGCCGCCGATAAATATACAATAAATAAGTTTTAAGCTAAAACACGTTAGGGAGTATAATCTTGAACTAAGTTATCTCACCAAAAAGCTTTTAAACTCCAAAAAAGTTACAGCAAAGGCAATTTTAGCTGAAAGACGGAAACATGAAAATGTGGAAAATGAATTCGAGATAATACTTAAATATCAGAATCACAATAAGAAGTATGGTAACATGCTCCGAATTATCTTCAATAGAATGGGTATTGGTTAGGAACTGGATTCCTAGTAGAGAGGGAATGGGTTGGGTTCACGTTCCCGACCCCAACCTCACCTGTAAGTCGCACGTGAAAAATAAATCAGTAGTACAGCAGATACAAGAATATGACGGCAAACATCTGGTGTCTGATATAAAGGAAGATCTTGAACTCCCCAAGGATGCGATTTTCCCTGGAAGGAACACTCGTCAAGGATTTACTGAATGATTAATTTGGGTTGGGAAATTATGATGAGGAACCTCAGGCTGCAGAAGAAGAAAATGTCCGTGCTGAACTGCCACGGGTTGAAGGTGACAGTGAAGGTGCCGATTTGTGCTACTGCTAAAGACTCATTCTGTGAACACTGTAATGTAAGACTGAAATTATCTGTCACCTCATTTGTCATTTCTTTCTTTTTGTTCAACAACACAAATCATGGCAGTGGGTTTTCAATTTTCCATTGTAAAGTATATGAGGAGAAACATTGGTTTTTTAATCAGAATAACAAAGTCGGTTAGGAAACATTCAATTTTTATACATATAATAATTATAAACACGAACCGCAATGGTAATTATCGTAAAAACAAACAAAGCAATAATTTTTGCGACATCTTGCGCAACATATAAAAACGGGCGTTTGCAATAAATCTGTACAAAAACATGCCCCATTAACATTTACGAAAATGTTCCTAGTTTCTGATAATTTTGAGGCAAACCAGTCATACTGAATCGTGTCTCGAAATATTGGTGACGATGATTGATGGAGAATTATAGAATGAATTTTGATGCAATCTTCCCGGGAATTAATTTCACGATTTTCCTGTTAGAATGCGCTGCAATTTTGCAAGCGCTTTACGAAATTTTTAACTTGCCTGTAAAAGTAAACATCACAAGGTTGCACCAAAGAAGTGCATTTTTGAGGTATGACTTTCAGAGACCCAGCTGGCATATTTTCGTCATCTTGAAAAATTGCATCATATGTCTCCTGAATCGTTTGACCTCCCCAAGAGTCAATGAAAAGTAAATATTTACTCTCCCCGACGAAAGGTTTTAAACATTTGCGGAGAAAATCCATGTATAAAACTGTTGCTCCTTTTCCGGGATGCGATGATGATACAATGACGTTCGTATAAGTATTGCCATAGCCATCTATTAATTAGTGAATACGAGGTCCGAAACGACCGGTCGCTTCTTGTAAGCATATGAAGACATGTGGGAGCAGTTTTCCGGATAATGTTATTGAATATTGTGCGGTGTACGAATGCGTCACTTTATTCAAATCCGACTTTTTCACGAAAACTGTTTTACTTACTTTTTCAGTGAGATTGTTATTGGTATACTAAAACAATAGTATTTTTAATATTAAACAATATTCGAATGTGTATGTAAATATCTTTTTTTATAATTAAATTTGAATTGATATATTTTACATCGATAAAAACATTTTGTACGCAGAAAACATGTATTTACCTGTTTGGTCAGTATGTATCGCATAATCCTCGTCGTGGTATTGAGGGATTAACCGGCACGTCTGCCGACGAAAGGCCTCCGCAGACGTCTGGATGGCCTCCATTGACGCCGCCTCTTTTTTTCGAAACCAGTTTCGTGAGCTTGCGTTGTGAAATTCTGTGCTTCTGTTTAAATGCCGTGACCTATCGATCAGACGCCTTGAATTTTAAATCGACGAATTCTGCAGCCGCAGCCAATGTCCATTGCTGTAAATTTCTTGTCATAACTTGCTGATGTAGCTGTCTTGCTTCCACAAAACGGTCGTAGGTCCACGAATCTATCGCCTCAAATTTATCCATTCGCGTACCACCACTTTTAATATCTTTTTCCCATTGGGGAAGATCTTCTTTTCTCTTCAATTGGCGGCATCCTTTTTTTTCCCAACGTCGCCAAGGACCACTGAGGTGCGGTTTAGCAATATTCACGACTTTGTAGGCAATGGGAATCATGTCACTTTTAAATCTTTTCGGTGACGGTTTATATTCGTCTGGAGACGAATCATTTTGTGGCACTTCGAACTGTTCGTCGTTCTCCTCACATTCTTCACAATCCTCTTGAGCGGGAATTAATTCCTCTTCAGTTACGAATGTTTTTGCACCCAAAAGTTCCAGTGTATTATCATAAAGTCCTCCGGCCAATAACATAGCATCGTGAGAGATTTCTTCCGAAGATGTCGATGCAATTAAAATATTTTCCGTCAACAGCTTTTCATAATACACCACTGCGCCCTTCAATCGTAATTTTGATAGGTCACTATGAACGGACTCTTCAGGAATTTGTTCTCCTATTCCAGATGAGCCAGCAACTTCTTCAGACGACGTGTTCAACCTCGGATCGGAATAACACGTCGAAATTTGAAACAGGCGTGGCTGTTCACGACGGAATCGAAAAACAAACTGCCGTTTGCTTCTCGCGGCTCGCGCTCAGTCCTATGCGCAGATGGCCGTTACAATCCCAAGGGGGCCCTTACAAAGCCCCCTCTAAACCTTGAAACCCCATGAAACGAAATAGGACAACGAGCACGAATATTTTTCAGTAAATGAAAAACTTTACATTCTTGAGCTAAAATAATGTCAGTTTGAGAAACTTTTTGAATAATTGGTGGAATAACAAAAGAAAATGAATCAGAAGAAAAAGAACCCAAGGCCTCTGGCATAAGAGTCCGAGCCCTAACCATTTTTTTAAATTGGTCATAACATTCCCAGTAGTACATTATTTTCAACTAACATTTAAAAGTAATAAAACAAAAGAAAATTAATTACAGGTTCCTTGACATTTTAGAAGAAATCAAGGCCTAAACCAGATAGTGATGTTCGTCACTTGATCGTATTTGGTTTTTCAAAGATTAAATTGTCTCGTTTCTTCATGTTCTGAATCGCATAATCGAAAATGGAGTTCACATGACGCTTCTTCTGAGGAAGTTGGTGTATGTATCATAGTAATTATTTATGCGCAGTAGCTTGTGATGCCGATCGGAGATGTACGTCCAAAAATCTCCTCTGCTCCTTTCTTTACTGGACAGCGGGTAAAATACCGCGTGTCCCTTCAACCAGTTGTCGGCATTCTTCTTTGAGGTGGGGTATAATTCTTCTTCCGGGAATAAAAGGCACGCTGGCGTTATCAAATACGGCGGTTTTCTCTGCATAGTTGATAATTTTTTTTCTGATTGACAACCATATATTATTTGCATTTCCACAGACAAATTGATGCTCATCTGTGTCAATCAGGTTGCAAGTGGTACACGAAGGGGAATCAGCCAGATGAATGGAATGTAGTCTGGAGTTCGTTGAAAATTTCCTATTCACTAAATAATACCACAATGACTAGGCCAAACGGCGGCTCGGCACTGGACCAACATTTTATACTCATAAGGCACCTGAGAATCTTTGGACCGATTTTTCTCGGGATTTTCCGAGTAGCGCGTCCTAGTATTTTAACCACGTGAGGTGTTAGGGGTCCTCGCAAAATTTCGGACAAATCCCCGACCCCGTGGTCGTGCCGCCTCCTTGTGAGTTATGGTGGGGAGGTGGCTGACCTCCACGTGGCCTGCGTTTACGTTTAGTGATTTTGCTGTCTCCTCTTCGTTTATTGCTGTCACGTCAAACGAAAACAAAATTGATTTCTGTGGCCGCGAGCTATCAAGCGAAGTAAAATACACTGATGAGAGTACAGTAGAATTAAATATGTTGTTAGTTTCAGATTTTATTTTATTTCCACCTTCCTGGCAGGTGGGCCTTAATCGTCTTGCAGAACAATACTTCAGCTGTTTGCTGCATTTCAAAAGTGCACGTTTTCATCCAACCAATTATTATGTTACTAGCACCTGCAAACACGATTTAAGTTTTGACAGAAACTTGTGCAGTTTGTAGGTATAATCTACCGTGGTTGCTTACATACTTAAGTACTCTCCCCATAAAATGCTGCAGGAATGCAATTATGCGAGACGAAATCCAAAGACGAGAGTATGTTCGATATCTGGCCTTAGGGTTTACACAAATTTGTGAATAGACGCGAAATACTATGAGCGTATAATCGCAAGTGGAGAGACACATCCTGCAGAAATCTGCGCACTATACCGTGTTGCCCGTTCGTGCAGCTGCCCCTTAACGTGATCTTATTTCGGCGATAACAGAACCAAGTCAGGAGCACGCCTTAGGTAGCCAAGGTGCCCAGTGACTGTCGATGTGGACCAACAAAGAAACGTTTCCAACAGGTTGTAATCGACCTCCACGGAATCGGAATTTTCCATTAGTGTGCAAAGGCCTTCATTACGACACAGTCATGACCCAATGCTCTGTGCAGACGGGTGTTTATTTGGAATGATTCTTGTGATGGTCGGGGCTAGGTTCTCACATAAGGCAATCAATTTAAGAAGTACAAACACACTCTGATGACGTCATTTGAAAAATGTAGTGTTGCACTGTGGTTCCAAACGGACATAAGAGACGTCACTTGGCTACTTGTTGCGCGAGAGTCCTTATAGGGTGGGCCATGACAGAGGCCTAATCATGCCAGGTTGAAAGTCAGTCACCAGTGAGCTTTCTTAAGCGAGAGTGTCTTTTGATGAATGTGCCACTCATCGTGCAAGATCACTGGGCAGCTGATTCTTATTTTATTTCGGCATGAGATGTGCAAAATATCGGTGCAGGACTGAGATTCGAACTCGGATCTCCCCTTTGTGTTGAGACTTTCCACCGTTCGCCTTGCGGTCTGCGCGGCTGCCCCCGTCGGAGGTTCGAGTCCTCCCTCTGGGATGGGCGTGTGTCTCGTCCTTAGCGTAAGTTAGTTCAAGTTAGATGATGTAGTGTGTAAGCTTAGGGACCGATGACCTCAGCAGTTGGGTCCAGTAAGACCTTACCACAAATAAAAAGTTCCACCATTCCGTTGTTTCCCCACGATTCCAAAGTCGTTACCGTCTTGACGAAAGATGCACGACTGGGTTCGAATCTTGGTCTGTCTTCTCAACTTGTAGCAAGGACACACCAAACCTCATGTCACAAATTATTATGATTTTTGACGCCTCTCCGTACTTTGTCAACAATAACAATGGGTATGGGTTTCGATTTAGTCAGAGGCTTTTGGCTAGTGATGAAAGAGTGTCAGCGTCTCTTTTCATGTAGTCGAACGGTATGTGCAGGGTTCGATTCCCAGTCGCCACAGGAATTTTCGTCGTGTCATTTCCAAACCAGACACGCGCACATTCCGCTGCTGGTGAAACGAACGCCAGTGTGCCTTCAGCGGCCGCCGCGTGTGGACCTCTGCTGCGAGCTGCGGTGAGTCTGAGAGCTTATCGCAGCTCTCCGCTGCAGTCTTTGTGTCTTCGTGAATGTCGGGAGATGCTAGTATGAGTCAGCTCCGCACAGCAGACACAAACTGGTCGACTGAAGCGCGAAAAGTTCCAACAAGCAGTCCAGGAAGTAAATGAAACTGCGGAGGGAGGTTCCAGTCGCACTACTCAGCCTGGACCTGTCATCCACACACCAGCCGCCGCCAGTGCGCCCGCCCCAGCCTCCGCGGAAGTACAGCGAGACTCAAGCGCAGCTCCCCACAGCGGTATCGCAGAAACGCGCCCAACAGCCGCTGATGGCCTGTGCAGGTTCCTCCTCGCGAAGAACTGCGCGGACGAGGTGGCGGCAGATGGGGAAGCGGCGGAAACTCGTTCAGCTTCCAGAGGCGCACCTGTCAGTCTCCGGTAAGAACGGTTACCTCACCCAGACCCAAGTGGCAGGGGGCGGATACGTATGTCACATTTGCCAATAGCTTTTGTACTGAGTGTATTCGATGAAAGAGTCGAATTTATGAAACGTGGTACATTACGAACCCTTGTCAAACTTAGAGGATTGCACCTTTAAACATCTGAAAGTATGTGGCTTGAAACACTTTATGTATGTGGCAGACACTGATGTTATTCTACATCAGGGACTAACGGCCGCTGCGCTACACGATCTCTTGGGGTATGTCGCTGTAATTAATGCTGGAACTGGAATTGAATTGGAGATAGCGATACTCTCGACAGTCTGCCACGTTGAACAACTCACAAATAATAGAAACAATGTACATCTACATCCATACTCCGCAAGCCACCTGACGGTGTGTGGCGGAGGGTACCTTGAGTACCTCTATCGGTTCTCCCTTCTATTCCAGTCTCGTATTGTTCGTGGAAAGAAGGATTGTCGGTATGCCTCTGTGTGGGCTCCAATCTCTCTGATTTTATCCTCATGGTCTCTTCGCGAGATATACGTAGGAGGGAGCAATATACTGCTTGACTCCTCGGTGAAGGTATGTTCTCGAAACTCCGACAAAAGTCCGTACCGAGCTACTCAGCGTCTCTCCTGCAGAGTCTTCCACTGGAGTTTATCTATCATCTCCGTAACGCTTTCGAGATTACTAAATGATCCTGTAACGAAGCGCGCTGCTCTCCGTTGGATCTTCTCTATCTCTTCTATCAACCCTATCTGGTATGGATCCCACACTGCTGACCAGTATTCGAGCAGTGGGCGAACAAGTGTACTGTAACCTACTTCCTTTGTTTTCGGATTGCGTTTCCTTAGGATTCTTCCAATGAATCTGTCTGGCATCTGCTTTACCTACGATCAACTTTATATGATCATTCCATTTTAAATCACTCCTAAAGCGTACTCCCAGATAATTTACGGAATTAACTGCTTCCAGTTCCTGAGCTGCTATATTGTAGCTAAATGATAAGGGATCTTTCTTTCTATGTATAAGCAGCACATTACACTTCTCTACATTGAGATTAAATTGCCATTCCCTGCACCATGCGTCAATTCGCTGTAGATCCTCCTGCATTTCAGTACAATTTTCCATCGTTCCAACCTCTCGATATACCACAGCATCATCTGCAAAAAGCCTCAGTGAACTTCAGACGTCATCCACAAGGTAATTTATGTATATTGTGAACAGCAACGGTCCTACGACACTCCCCTGCGGCACACCTGAAATCACTCTTACTTCGGAAGACTTCTCTCCATTGAGAACGACATGCTGCGTTCTGTTATCTAGGAACTCTTCAATCCAGTCACACAATTGGTTTGATAGTCCATATGCTCTTACTTTGTTCATTAAACGACTGTGGGGAACTGTATCGAACGTCTTGAGGAAGTCAAGAAACACGGCATCTACCTCGGGACCGGTGTCTATGGCCCTCTTGAGTCTCGTGCACTTCTAGTTTCCAGAAAAGTCATTATACTCGAACGTAATACGTGTTCCAAAATTCTGCAACTGATCGACGTTAGAGATATAGGTCTATAGTTCTGCACATCTGTTAGACATCCCTTCTTAAAAACGGGGATGACCTGTGCCCTTTTCCAATCCTTTGGAACGCTACGCTCTTCTAGAGACCTACGGTACACCGCTGCAAGAAGGGGGGCAAGTTCCTTAGCGTACTCTGTGTAAAATCGAACTGGTATCCCATCAGGTCCAGCGGCCTTTCCTCTTTTGAGCGATTTTAATTGTTTCTCTATCCCTCTGTCGTCTATTTCGATATCTACCATTTTGTCATCTGTGTGACAATCTAGAGAAGGAACTACGGTGCAGTCTTCCTCTGTGAAACAGCTTTGGTAAAAGACATTTAGTATTTCGGCCTTTACTCTGTCATCCTCTGTTTCAGTACCATTTTGGTCACAGAGTGTCTGGACATTTTGTTTTGATCCACCTATCGCTTTGACAAAAAACCAAAATTTCTTAGGATTTTCAGCCAAGTCAGTACATAGAACTTTACTTTCGAATTCATTGAACGTGTCTCGCATAGTCCTCCTCGCTCTACATTTCGCTTCGCGTAATTTTTGTTTGTCTGCAAGGCGTTGGCTATGTTTATGTTTGCTGTGAAGTTCCCTTTACTTCCGCAGCAGGTTTCTAACGCGGTTGTTGTACCGCGGTGGCTCGTTTCCATCTCTTACGATCTTGCTTGGCACATACTCATCTAACGCATATTGTACGATGGTTTTGAACTTTGTCCACTGATCCTCAACACTGTCTGTACTTAAATCAAAACTTTTGTGTTGAGCCGTCAGGTACTCTGAAATCTGCTTTTTGTCACCTTTGCTAAACAGAAAAATCTTCCTACCTTTTTTAATATTTCTATTTACCGCTGAAATCATCGATGCAGTAACCGCTTTATGATCGCTGATTCCCTGTTCCGAGTTAACTGTTTCAAATAGTTCGGGTCTGTTTGTCACCAGAAGGTCTAATATGTTATCGCCACGAGTCGGTTCTCTGTTTAACTGCTCAAGGTACTTTTCAAATAGAGCACTTCAAAAAATTTCACTGGATTCTTTGTCGCTGCCACCCGTTATGAACGGCAAATCAAAATCTCAACCCAGAACTATAACATGGTGGGGAAATCTACTCGAAATATTTTCCAAATTATCCTTCAGGTGCTCAGCCACAACAGCTGCTGAGCCAGGGGGCCTATAGAGACATCCAATTACCATGTCTGAGCCTGCTTTAACCGTGACCTTGACTCAAATTATTTCACATTTCGGATCTCCGTCAATTTCCTTCGATACTATTGCACTTCTTATCGCTATAAACACGCCTCCCCCTTCACTGTCCAGCCTGTCTCTGCGGTATACATTCCAATCTGAGTTTAGGATTTCATTACTGTTTACGTCTGGTTTCAGCCAACTTTCTGTCCCTAGTACTTTATGGGCGTTGTGACCGTTTATTAATGAGAGCAGTTCTGGGACCTTTCTATAGACGCTCCTGCAGTTTACTATTAGCACATTAATATTGTTATTCCCTGTTGCATTTTGCCTACTCCTACCTTGCCGCGTCTCAGGAGGCGTCTTGTCGGGCCTAGGGAGGGAATTATCTAACCTAAAAAAAACCATGTGCACTCTACACGTACTCCCGCTACCCTTCCGGCGTGTAGTGCACGCCTGACCTATTCAGGGGGACCCTACATTTCTCCACCCGATTGCGGAGGTCGAGAAATTTGCACCCCAGATCTCCGCAGAATCGTCTGAGCCTCTGGTTTAAGCCTTCCACTCGGCTCCAAACCAGAGGACCGCGATCGTTTCTGGGAACGATACTACAAATAGTTAGCTCTGATTCCACCCCGCGAGCGAGGCTTTCCGCCTTCACCAACTCCGCCAACCGCCTGTACGAACTGAGGATGACCTCTGAACCCAGACGGCAGGAGTCATTGGTGCCGACATGATCAACAATTTGCAGTGGGGTGCACCCAGTGCTCTATCGCCTCCTCCACATCTCCGGTGAGACCCCCCGGCAAGCAGACAGAGTGAACACTGGCCTTCTACCCCGACCTTTCCGCTATTTCCCTAAGGGGCTCCATCACCCGCCTAACGTTGGAGCTCCCAATAACTAATAAACCCCTCCCCCCGTGTGCTTTTCGGACGTTGCTGAAGGAGCAGCCACATGTCCACTCACAGGCAGAGCGGGCGATGCCACACGGCCAGCCTCCACATTGACCCTCCGCCTCGTGCGCCGCGAACGCCGCTGAACCCGCCACTCCCCTTGGGGAGAGGGTGGCCCAGCCGCGCCCGGTACCCGCGAAGATGTCTCGACAGCAGGGACAGTGGGTGACGCATGTGTAACACCTGGGGTGTACCTTGCGACGCACCAGACTCCCCACTGCCGCTACACTCCGAGGCAGCAGCCTGAAGACGGCTGACCGCGGCCATCAACATGCTCAGCTGTTCGCGGACAGTGGCCAGCTCCCCCTGCGTCCGTACACAGCAGTCACACATCCTATCCATGCTAAGAAATCAATTTACTTTAGATAATTAACCAGCTTTTAACTAGACTGCTAATTCACTAAACGCGGCTGATAGTTGACTAAACTGTGGTTACTAGACACTTCTTGTAGAAGTAGCACTACCTGTCTAAGGATTGTATTGAAAACACTAGCAGTACTGGCACTATGGCTGACTAAAGGTACTCTCTCTGACTGTATTCAAAACAAACAGGAAATCTATGGAACACTCGACAATTAAAGCTTCCTAAAAGCATAAACACACGGAAGAAGCAGTGACAAGTAAAAAAAAAAAATACAGTTAATACTTGAATTAAGGTAGCTCGCTGCACAGTAGACGTGAAGCAGACTGCAGTTACGACGACACTGACACTATGGCTGACTAAAGGGACTCTTGAGATCAGTTACTGACCTGAATGGTGGTTACAAAATTAATGGTGCGCGTTCTTGCCTGGAGAGTGAAAATGATAATGCATGAGGTGATTGGCCCGTATGGAACTACGGTGGATAGAGACAGAACAAGTATTCAAACTGTCCGTGAGTATAGAGACATCGTAGCTGCAGCACATGTTCACACGCTCGAGTGCGCCGTAATGTCGCTCGATTTCGGGAATGCTTTCGATAGGGAGAGTCACCAGTGCCTTCTTGAAACAATGACCGTACTGTATTTTCTGCAATATTTTGTCAAGGTAATTGGTATAATGTTGAAGAACAGCAGTTTGCAAATCATGATCAGTGGTCAGCTAACGAGGCAGCTCGCACTCAAGAGCTGTGTGCGACGAGAGGTGGTCCTGTGTGGAGGGCCTCGTTCGCCACTGCCGCTGAGACCCTGCTAGCCGCTCTGCAGAAACAGCTACGAGGGCTGCACACATGCAGACACACACATACCGCCAGAATATCGTGTGTTGGGCGTACACAGGTGATGTGGATGTAGTGATCATTGGCGACAGCGACTGGGAGAAAACACTGCAGGTCATCAGCAAATCCGAACTTGCATCAGGTTCAAAGCTAAGCAACAGTAAACCACACGTCATGAATGTGGGGGTGCGGAATATCTTTGCGAATCACGGGAGACCTCAGTCCAAGTTCTGGCTCTGGACTACAGGTCTAACGTAAATCGTACTGCAGCTGCAAACTCTAAGAAAGTGCTTGCCAGCGTGCCAGTTGGAGTCATCTCATTGCTGCTTAAAAATGAAGTTTGACTGCTAAAAATAAAAAAAATTAGAAATAAAAAAAATAAAAAAATTATGCGCGAAAATAGCGCAGCGACTCGGTGACAGGTATGGGCGAGGCGTCGTGGCCAGACCTCGCAATGGTTAAAAAATTAAATGAAAGAAAAGGGGTTAAGGGCGCGAGTTTCTAGTCTGCATGTAGTGGATTCGAATACCGCAACTCGCATGAATTTTAATTCGTGGTAATAGTTGCTAGTTAAGAAAAAGTTGAAATGATTCTTGCTACATATGCTGAAGGTCTGGGTTCGTTTCTCACATCCGGCAATCATTTTTAACAAGCATAAGCAGCATCTCTCCCACCTCTGGTAGCCTGGAAGAGAGTCGCTACAGGTTGGGCCCTGACTGAGGAGGAAGTCACGCCAGGTCGGAACTCGGTCACCAGTCACCTTTCTTAAGCGATATTTTTTTAAATCAACGAGCCAATTCCTGTAAAAGGCCGCAGCGCACTTGACTCTTACTGTATTCGAGCCTGAGACGTGGAAAATATTGGTGATGGACTGGAATTCGAACTCAGATCTCCCTTTTCGTCACGTTTGATCACTTTCAGATGATGCATTTCCACTGCTTCATTGTCTGCACTTGTCTGCAAAGTCATACAGACATTCACAAGAGACACATCCCTGGGTTGGAACCCTGGCATGTCACTTTAAGTTGCAACATGAGCACAGCAAAATACATGTGAGGAATTATTCTGATTTTACCGATTCTCTGGGCTTTGTTAACAATAATGGTGGTACTGGTTTCGAGTCCCAAGTCAGACGGGCAGCTTTTCGTCCTGTCGTGTCAGTTTCAAACATGGCACTCCGAGCTACTGGTGAAAGAGAATAGTACAGTCGAGGTATCTTTGTATGTAGTCAACAACGATGTGTCCAGGGTTCGATTCCTAGTCGGCAGAAAATTTTCATCTTTGAATTTAAAATTATGACATGTCCACATTTCGCTGCTCATGAACTAAATCAATATATAACGTCTATGCGTGACTAGAGGTCAGTGTCGATAGGTGTTGGTTTCGAATGCCCTTAACACAAAACACTTTCGTCTCCTGGTTAAAAATGACGGTTTCTGACGTTTCATTCTGCTTAGTTAACCATCCGATCAAGTGCTGCGTTCGAATATCCGGGAAACACACAACTTTATGGCAGATCATTTCAAGTTTCAACTTGCACAGAGTTTGTTACTTGTGACTGAAACCATACGTCAGATATTTCTTCTTTACTTGTTAGATTGCATTCCCGGATAGTAGTGCAGTAAGAAAACTTTCGTCGTGTCATTTAAAGGAGGATGCTGCTTTATGAGGTTTCATTTATTACAATAAGTTTGAATATGCAAGCGTAATGGCTGTGTAGCGTCCAATAACACGTTTCCTGGTATTTGCATTATCGAAGTGTCAGTTTGCATGTAAACCGATAATCACACAGAGCAGTTGTCTCTTGTGGCCTGATGCAGTGAACATTTTGTACAGGCAAAGACTGTACCGCAAACAGAGCAGAGGAACAATGTTATGAGGACTGATTACAAATCAGGCGAAACACAATTCAGATCGTTCCGTAAAGTTTCTGGCGTGCAGCCGCATAAATTCAGCCTCTTTTCCTAATATTTCGGCTGTACACCGTCCCGCCATCCCCAGAGCGAGCCGAGGTGACTGACGCTGCCGCACTTGGTCCGTCCTTTTAAACCCGAGGACCGAACCACTGAATTTATGCGGCTGCACGCCAGAAACTTCATGGAACAGTCCTTACGCCGCAAAAACATCAAGATGGACGACAACTGAGATCCTTCAGATGATTTTGAGCATGATAGCACATGTTAAATACATGTGCGTATGCTATGAGGCCATAAAATGTCTCACACGCGCACACACACACACACACACACACACACACACTTTTTTTATGGGGGTGGTGTTGCCGATTTGGTGTTTGTTATCTCATATGTTTTGAATAAATTGTTGTCTGTGTGTCAGAGAGTTTCAGTGTTTGGTGAGGGTGAATGAAGAAAACTGCCGGTAACTGCAGTGAAATTTTTTTGCCTGCATGCCAGGAAAGTGTCTCTTTGAAAACCAGGAGACGGGATTCTTGTTGTGTGTGACGTCTGGCAGTGAAGCTGCAGACAGAGACCAGTGTCAGCTGCAAGAAGCCTGTCCTGTAGTGGAGGTGAGCGACTGGTTAGGTGTAGCGTCCCGAGAGCGAAGGAGCTGACTCGCAGGAATGAGTGTGACAAAATGTGGTAATGAAATTCTTTCAGAGGATGTATAATGCTATTTGTAATGGACGATGAATGAAGATTTTCTTATGAGGGGGATAGAACAGATGTACTGTGATTTAATACATACACACAATTGCGCACTGTTTTGTACTGTGGGAGGGGGAATACGGTAGGTTTGTTTCAGGACAGATTTGTATTCACAACAGTTGTTTCCTCGTGTGGCTGTTGTCCTCGTTCTGTGTGTTGTGTGTTTGCAGCAGAGTGTGGCAGTTTGTGTGTTTTGTGCAGGAGCCTCTCTGCTAAGGAGAGGGGCAGGAGGCTGCTCCAGGCGGCTGACCGGGGGGCAGTGGGGCAGCTGAGGGCGCTGATCGCCGCAGGGGCCCACGTGGGGGCGAGGGGCGGGGGTGGGCAGACCGCCCTGCACTGGGCAGCACAGAGGGGAGACGTCGAGGCGGCGAGGCTGCTGGTGGGGGCGGGGGCGGCGGTGGGCGCCAGGAATGGCGGTGGGTGGACGCCGCTGCATGTTGCGGCATTCTATTGGCAGGCAGATGTGGCGGCTGCGCTGCTCGATGCGGGGGCCGACAGGGGTGCCACAACTGGTGATGGGCGGACAGCGCTGGACATGGCCAGGCAGTACAACCACAGGCGGCTGGTGGAGATGCTGTCATGAGGCAGACAGTCCAGCGAACTCTGTGCAAAAAAACAGGAACTGAAGCAATTTGTACGAGAGTAACATTCATAATTTTTTAAATAAAGATCCAAAAAACTCAATCCGATTGTAACTCACGAATTTCACCCCTCCTCGAGTAGCATACAGCACACAAATACTCTAAGGAACGTCGTAGGAAAACTGAGACAACGCCAGATAACAGCAAAATAATTCAGGTAACAACAGACAATCCTCCTCTCAACAAAACCTCACGAGTACACTTCCAGACTAAACATGGCAAAAGTCAACAGTTCATTGTGAACAAACACAACTGCTCTATAATATGTGATCGCTGAAAAGTATTTCACACCACTCTACAAGGTGCTACATCAGACTATTCTAATTTGCAACATACCGAGATTGACGCTATATCAGTTCTATCGCCACAATTCTCGCTCCTGATATCAGACTCAATTTACTTCTCCATATTCAGCAAACATTCTACTCTACCGTACCTGTTGTGTTCAATAACAATGACATAGTAGTAGCAGTATTCACACTACATAATGCGACTATCATCTGGAACCATACAGTCAGTCCACATTTAAATAAACACAATCAGACCACAACATGACACGCATACAAAATGTGAAGGAAATCCTCTCTATCTGGTACTGTTGTCTGTACTTGACGTAAAAGATTGCAACGAGCAAAGTAATTCTAGTTGTATTCGAGACAGAACACTGAGCCCGAGTTTCAGCACACGAAAGCAATTTCTCAGTGACGGACACGAGTCTCCATACTCATCGGTCACAATGGCACAGCTGAGACGGTGACGCAAGTCGTGCAGCTACAGGTAATAAAATTACACTTACCTTCACTCATACATCGAGTAAATAAGTGTAGTGGAGAGTGAGTACGCCTGTCAACTCACCTGCTGTCCCCTCACTTCACTCCCTGTGGCCGCAGCTGACGCAGCTCGCCGCTCCCTGCCAGTCCGTGGCTCCTGCCACAACTGTCAGCGGCCTCTCTGCTTGTGAGGCGCCAGCAGGCAAACGGCAGAACAGTCCGTGAGGCCGTCACTCACACTTCACTCACAAAGAGTACTGACAAGGTGCAGAATAAATGCTCACACACAACATTGCCTTCACGAATCTTTTCAACAGTGAAATTTCTTCTCCGAGACCTTCGTTGTTCACGTCTACACTGTAGGAAGATTCGTCGTTTCCCACAAGCTCTTGGACCGGAGAATCGTGTTCGCTTACGTAGTTCCACGGGAAACGGAATGTGTCCGTGTTGCGTGTGGCTGCACACAGTACAGTCAAGTTCCCTAGAGCTGTGTAATAACGTGTCAAACATTTAGCTGAAAACTGTTCCTCGACCTATGGTTTAAATCGTCCCCTGCTGCTTCATCAACAAAGCGTTTTCTTCTGCCTTGCCGTTTCTCTCCGTCATCAATCATTACATTCACTTCAGGTCATATTCCAATATTTTCTGCTACTTCGCAACTTCCTGCGTAAATAGTATGCCAACATTTCTCAGCTGATTTAATTCTTCCGCGAGACTCTTATTACTACTACCTGAAACATACGTTTCTCCGGTTTGAAGTAAAACTTTACGTATGTTTATGGCAGCTAATAATTTCAAACACTTCTGAATACTCCTTAGTTTAATGTGTTCCTCCAAGTTATTAGCAAGTTCAACCGCCCATTGTAATCCTGGCCAATTCTCGGCAAATGGATGCATGGCACCTACCCACACAGACCCTCTCGTTGCCGATATTTTGTTTTTAAAACTTTCCATAGCTACCACTTTCATTTTAAATGAGTTTCTTAGAAACAGCAGTTGTACTGGAGACAGAGGAGAAACGTCATTGGGAAGTATCACAGTTAACTCGAGTGCTTCTTTTTGCCACATCTTCCCCACATGTGGCACATGTAAACTGACGTTTCGTTGCTGTGTGCAACTATGACTTTCACATTAGACACAATCTTACACGCCGGCGCGATATTAAACGCTCTTTAAGGAGGTAACACAGAGCCATGTTATGCATCTCGCCGAAAGTTCGGCACGCGCCTGACCTTCTCCACCTGGTGTTGCCTGCTACTGCGGCTCACTGGAACGGCACAGCACGCCACAGCAGAGGGGAAACAGCCCAGAACTCCATCCCCTTTCCTCGTATCGTCAAACACGCCGGAATTCACTGCTCATATCGCTCAATAACCGGACGCCAAATAGTCTGAAACGTGTTCCTGTTTAAACTCGTGTATGTAAATGTCTGGTTGGTATCTGAGAAACTGGTAAAATTTATTTTGATATGTAAGTAGGTTAAGCTCAGAGCATGGCAGCAGAACTGTTTTAAAATTAAATTTTGATCGGAAGTATGTGAAGCACACGCTACACGATGCGAAACCCTGGCTATCCAGTACGTGAAACATTTCGCCTGCGAGAGAGAAATCCGTTTTCAATGTAATTTGTATACCTCATTTGACTTTTAAACAAATGACTCAGATTAAAATGTTGGCCCTGAATACTGTCGATCTTTATCTTTACACTTGCAAGTAATGACTGTACCAGAAGTGCTCCTGGATTTATAGGGCAAATCAGCTTAAAATTTAAAGCATCTGACTTTGTGTCAAAACTGCTTGAAAATTCAGAAGATAACATCTTTCTCAAATAATTTACTGATCTGAAACGTCTGAAATGATGTGATATCTTCACAGATTAATTCTGGTGTATGACGGAGGATACTCGAAGTACCACAGGAGTTTCAGCCTTTTCCTGTTGCAGTCGCGAATGTGTTGTAGTCTCATCAAAATGTTTGAAATCGACTGAAAAACTTCACGTCCACAAGAGTAAACAGCTTTCATAAGTTTCATCTCAAAGTATCAGTTCCACTTACGATTAGCAGAAGTACCGAGCGCATGCTTCACGTACTTCCGATCAAAATTTAATTTTTGTACAGTTCTGTTGAACTGTATTGAGATTATGAAATTGCATTGTCCTCCTTTTCCAAAAAGCTGCTTCACAACTGTAGTGGACAAGGTTCATTCTCACGCTAGGCTTAATGTAACTCAGGAACCAATCGAGAACGGAGCTGAAATTCTGCCGTTTCTATTGAGATGCTTCACAGGTGTTAATGATTTCGGAACAGAGGACTGTAGAATATTCGGTAAGTGAAAGGCTGTGTCAGGTTAGTCCTCAGGGACGGTGCGAGAAATATCTTTGGACTACTCGTCTGTTTGAGCTCTGTCTGGTTTTTCGTCCTTTGGCGACAGACAGACGTTGGGCGGCCATTGCTCCCAGAATCCACTCAACTCGTGACGTGTTTATTACAACCGATCCAGCGCCGTTACGCATGCAGCACGCTATAATCTGGGGAACTTGGTCTTGAATTGTTCTCACTGTGTCAACATGGTATTAGTTAAAGGAGCGTCTACGGAAAGTTCTCAGAACTAATCTCGCTTATAAGCAGTAACAATGGTCACACAGCAGTAGGGACGGAAAGCTGGGTGAAACGCGAAGTCACTAGCAACGAGATTCTAAATTCCGGTCGCACCGTAGGTCTTAAAGAGAGTTCGATCGCTGGTGTTTAAAGCAGTGAAAAGTAGGATTACATTAGAGAGATCAGTGGAGATCCCGAATGTAAAATAATTTGTGTCAAGCCAAGCATTAAAGTTGGATCAAACGTGGTAATGGGACGCTATAGACTCAGCAGCAATAGCGGCGCAACAGTTTGAGGGGAACCTGGAGAATATTTCGCGTGAATTTGCTGTCCATGTTACAGTTTTAGGTGGAAACTTTATCCTGCCATCTATACAGGGAGACTGACGTGGCTAAGAATGGTGGTAGGGCCAGGGAATCATAATAAGTTGATCCAAGTGCTTTACCCAAAAACTACCTCGAGCCATTAATCTGAGAAGCGACTGGTGAAGATAACATCTTAGGCCTGCCGGTAACAAAGAGACCCGAACTTTTCGAATGTGTTAGGGTAGAACGGAATCGGCGATCACAAGGCCGCTACAGCATCACTGAAGACGACTGTAAACAGGAATACAAAGAAAGGCGGGAAGGTCGTTCTGCCTAGCAAGAGCGACAAGAAACAGGCTTCAGACTACCTGAGCAGTCAGCACCAAAATTTCCTCTGCAGTACTAAAAGCGTGGGTATCAAAGGAAGAAGTTGAAGAGCATCGTACAGTACGCTGTAGGATCACAGCGATGAGTTTAAGGCACTGATTTCCATACAAGTGCGCCTCGGCGCACGCCAGAACACGAGAGAACAGTACAGAAATGTCCGAGATCCGAATGTCAACATGGAACTCGAGCCAAAGAAAGAGTTCTTTGTGGGAAGCGATCCACACCTGTAACATGCTGCGTTATTCTCTACGCGACGAAAACCTGCGTAAACATTCGATCTGGTGGTTTAGGAAAAAATGCTTACGGCACTTTTATCCACGTACAGTAGCTTCAGGGGGCGACATTTACGCCGCGGGGAAAGTCGTAGGTGGGGGCGCGACGCGGAATGTGGGCAGCGAATCCGGCCGAGGGCCGCGCATGCGCAGAAGCAGCGGGCGGGGCGGGAACAGGCGGTAGGGGCGCTGCGAGCAGAGAGGGAGAGAGAGAGAGAGAGAGAAGAGCGGCCACGCGACGGGGAGGCCGAAAATAAATCGGGATTGTCACTTAGCATATAAAATCTGCAACAGTCTTTGGCGATCCGAGCTCCAGTTCTACTCAACAATTCAAAATTCAGCCGTGATCGCAGACACCAGCGTCCGGCTCGATGTTAATGTCACGATATTACAAAAATATTTTCCCCCGATCTACCAATAATTTCGCCGTTTTGTCTCAGCAGGTCACATCTACCTAATGGCCGTATACGGTGTACTAACACTAAACACTATTTTGATAACAGTTGTTTCACTTACGAGACAAAACGTTACGTCGCATTATAAAATTTCTTCTGCAAACGTCAGCCATACGCAGTGTCATAACAATAACAAACTACACAGTTAGAAGTATGTGAAATACGGACATGTTTTCATTACTCGAAGTACGTCGGTACAAAGTCCCCCTGAGCTAACGCTGTGTCCAGCACACGGCAGGCCGAGTACACAGCCAGACCGCCCGACACACACACTGCCTGCCACTGCCGTGAAAGGAAGCAACACCCGTGCTGTCGGCAACAGACCTACAACGAATATGGTTGTACCGATACTACAGAAGTTGAGTGCAATTGTCAAATTCACAACTTCATTCAGATTTGTGGCCCAGACTTCTACAAAATTGACACAGCAAATAGGACACCCCGTTTCCATTTCTCATTTAAGTGCCAACACGGGATATTTCTGCATTATGGGCATTTTCCTAAAAGCGTGAGCGTCCAGTTTAGTGGCAGTATCAACTCCTGAATCCAATCGGGGGTGGAACGGAGTGGAGTACAGTAGAAACAGACCAACACTTCACCACCACTTACACACGTAATTTCATTGCCGCATCGGATGCAATGCAGGGCGGCCATCCTTGCATAAAATATTGCACGGTTTCGGCCGACAGTTGTGAATTCTGTATGTCTGGAGAAACGCCCACACGGCCGTACCTCTTTGAATACACCGATTCTCGTCCGCCGACCCAAGTTAAGCTACTCCGGATGGCGAGCGCCTGTTGGCTTTAGTTTTGTTCTTTCGCGTCCTCTGCTATTTATACCAAATATTGCGATAGGAACTGCATTAAGCATTTCGTACCACGTCGCACGCAATCTTCCACACCGTCGCCGTGGTGCTGAACACCCTGTGTAGAGGCGACACAGCGCACTCCTGTACCCAGCTGCTGGCTGTAGCGAGGTGTGAGAGGTTACGGCAAAACACACACCGTGTCCTCCAGAACTCAAAGTAGTGCCGTTAAGTCGATCTCACGTCGTACATAATTCGAGCCACACTCACTGCTTACACGTTTCGTCATTTATCCATAGCCACAGCTACACAACGCCCAGCAAAGAATAAATCTGTACCATCATCAGATGAGCGTTATTCGTGTTCAAAAAATTCTTCGCATTCAGTCTCGACACAGAGGTCATGGGTAGCGCTGTCGAAGTTTCACGGCTTGCTACGGAGATTTGGTCTAGACGCCAACTGAATGCATCAAAATGAAACACTCATCAAAGGCAGACACCTGTAAGGACTGTGTGAAGAACAAAATTGTTGTTAACCTCCCAGATGAGCGTGTCGAAGTTTCACGGCTTGCTACGGAGACTTAGTCTAGACACCAACTGAATGCATCAAAATGAAACACTCATCAAAGGCAGACACCTGTAAGGACTGTGTGAAGAACAAAATTGTTGTTAACCTCCCAGATGAGCGTTTAAATAGTGCAGCATGTGGTTCGTTGGGACTGAAATGCTCCATAAAACCGACTGCTGGTTCTCCGAAGTGAAGAAATCGTAGGCAGTTAAAATTTCCATGCCGCAAGTACGGAAAGCTTTCGTGTACGGGATGAAAGAACATGCTGAGAAGTGTATGGTAAGGAATGCTTAGATACTGGTAGCCCTGGTGGAAACCAATCCGATGATATCCTTACTGACTGCGAAATACGTCGGTGGAAAAATAAGATGCACAATAACGTGAAATCCGGTCGTTAATAATCGGGACGTTTAATATACACACTTTGGACCTATTCCTATGAAGCAATAGAAAAGTCAATCAGTGACAGAAACACCATCTTGTATGACATGGTTTCTGATATTGCTAACGATATAAGGAGCGAAAGAATTTGTAACTTCACCAAGCTGGACTATCCGCTCCCAAAACATCGCAGAAATTCACGTCTATAAAGATAATAAAGAAGGTCTTAAAAGTATATAATTCATATTTAGGTGTTGGTACATTTTGTCTGATATGTAAAGAATAGGACCGCTGTTCACAGTGACTCTACCGTGAACAATGAAATCAGTCTCTGAATTTGCGATAAAAGGACGCTTTCATTGAGAGGCGTGAAGAGGCGGATTTTGAGCCAGTATCTGCACCCACATTTCTATACAGGGTAATACACATCATCACTCTGGATGGCTCAATGTTCATTGTTACCTGTGTCAATCGGCTGGAAAGTGCAGGACTTGTGGAAAGGTCAACGTCACCCACAGACAGAGTAGTGACAGACTCATCGACATCTGGAAAAATGGCAACACGAGTGTTGTTACAGTTGTAATGCGTCACGCTTTTCCTCCGCTTTCAGGAAGCAAATCCCTCTTCTTTGCAGATATGTGTTTAGCTGAAAGAAATGAAACTAAAAAGCTACCGCCATTCCCAACCGGAATTAACTATTGCAGTGTTGCTAGAAAACAGTTCCACTCTTCCGCTAAACAGCTACTTTGTACATTCCGCGTCATACGCTGATAACAATTAAATTAAGTTCAGCCAGTGTTACATCTGCAACGAAAAAAGTATTTTCTATTTCTGGCGACAATTTTTTGGGGCCTTTCGTCTTGCTACGGCTGCTTACGTCCGTCTCAGCAGCTGCCAGGGAGCGCCAGGAAACAGGCGTCACTGCGCACGCGCGGCGGCGACTGCGTAGGAAGCCCGGGGTTCCTGTGAGCAGTTGCCAGCACGTTCGTGCGCATGCGCAGAGCTGAATTCGCGTATGAGCAGTGGCTTCTCCCGCTCCTGGCCACTTGAAACGCGGCTGTTTCCCGTATGAGCAGCAGCAGCGAGTAGCCAGTAGCTGAGTTGTAGTGGGGAGTCAATCTCCACGTGACCTGTGTGTATGTTTCGTGATATTGCCGGTCTCTCTTCCTTTACAGCTTCCACATCAAATGAAAACAAAACGGATTTCTGTGTCTGGCAGCCATCAAGTGAATTAATATACATTCTCATGATAATGAAAGACTAAAATAAGTCAGTAGTTTCAATTTTCTGATTTTATATTATTTCCACGTTATTAACAATCAACCATTAATCTCTTAATGAAGCTATTTCTGTAACATCTGTGGAGAACTTTGCTTCTATTAATTTTTTTCCGTTGAGGCACTTAGTTTATTTGAAACGAAGTCTTTTGTTCCGCACTATTGGCGTTACCAGGTATGAAGCTGACTAAGCAGCAAATTTGGTCAGCAGATTTGAAGTAAATGTTTTGTTTCAAATACACACATTAAAAAAAGTTTTGCGTCACCCCGCTTCCCAGAACTCCTGAAGACAGACGTCGACTGTGGATATTGTATCACAGACTCGGTCCCTTTGATTGTTCAGAGATGTCACTAAACTGTCCCAAAAGATCTAAACAACGATGCATGAGCAGCGGCAAGTAGATGGAGCGGGTCCGACAGCTGATCAGTTTGAAATGTCTCTTGCAGCGGTCTCTCCGCGCTATTTTCAGAAATTTTATAAATTATATAACTCAGTACATATCTCGAAATATCTCTTCTTATGTTACCGATTCCTAAACTTTAATATACGATGATTATCAATGCAAAGTAGTTTCAAGTCCTATTATTCCTTGGAGCGTGCATTTACTCCATGGAATAGCTCCTCTGCTGTCTACGTTTTCTCTTATGAAAAGAAGGATTCAGATCTTGCCGATTAGCAGTGAAAGAACGAAGATGTATATGTATGTTTGCTGAGTTAGTCGCCATCTTTATGAGATTCTGTACGAGAAGGAATTTAATACATGAACTAAACTAAAGTAAGTGTGTTGGCGTGTTATTTAACTGATTATTACTGACAGTGTCTGCTTACTACGCTGTGTTCCACGGGATCAGTGGGGAACGTCTGATTTACACTGGACGAACCTGCCGTTTTGTACGCTCAAGATATCCAGTTTATTACTTTCAATAAATAGGCTAACACGGTCTTACCAGCAGATCTCCGGTCTTCCCCATGTGATCACCGAAAGTTAATAATTATTACAAATGTTTTTATGAGATCGACTGACAATTTTCATCGCACCGAGACTTCGAAATTGCTTCACTGCCTTATGGAATTTAAGTTAAGCTCAGTTTAATCAGGATAGAACAGTATTGAGTGCAGGGTGAAAGAGCACCGGTTAGTTTGAGACACACTGCGAATCTGGTTGTCATCCTCAGCAAACTAACAAAACACAGTTGCACAGGTGCGTCTAATTTTGGCTCCCAGAATGAGATTTTCACTCTGCAGCGGAGTCAGCGCTGATATGAAACTTCCTGGCAGACTAAAACTGTATGCCGGACCGATTTCGAGTCTCGGCACACAGTTTTAATCTGCCAGGACGTTTAATTTTGGCATACTGAAAAAGACGCACCGTCCAAAATACAGGGGCGAAAAATTCATTAAGTGGATAAAACTGGAGTAACATTTTTGCCAATACGTATACAGGGTAACATGGGACTAGTACCATCGACGTAGTTGTTTTCAAATCGACAGTTTGCTTAACTTTTTTGTTATGACTGACAATAAACATTGAATGTCGTTCGGTACGAGACTGTTTTTGCCGTGCTAGGCTACTTATCGTTACAACGCAGGAGCACTGTAACAGTGTGTGTGTGGGTGGGGGGGAGGGAGGGAGGGAGGTGTTGGTGCTCGGTTCCTGTCTGAGCTAGCTGCATAGGGTTAACTGCCTTTGGTTTACTTCGAACCGGCGGCCATTTGTGTAGCCATTCGACATCTGTCTTACTGCAGCTACGTTACAGTGTACTGTATTAAGCGAGATTCGAACGACGACCCTGAGCTGGCGCCCAGGCAAGTTGTGCAATGCTATTAATTCGTTTTGCAAAAGATTTTAATTGGGATGAAACTAATGCACAGCTAATGGCACCATTTGTAGTTGCACCGATAGCATTTTGTGTGCAACAGCATGCAGAAAACACGTTTATCTGGGAATTTTTTGAAACGTGCAGCTTCTGTACTTCTAACTTGCATAAATGGGTTCAAATTTTGCATGAAGGTAGGTAAATGGATAAAGTCAAAACGAGACAAGATACTGGGTACACCTGGTTTGAATTTCCATTTCTACGTGAGGCAGTTGCTATGACGTGCTAATTTGGTCGTCCACACGCGCATCTTTACATGTGTAAGTCAACGTGCGCGACTGATACGTGTCCATGTAAACCCCGCTTAATGTACCACTCTGTACCTCCCGAGGTCTTTAGCAAACTAAAGAGAGACAAATACGGCGTAGTTTTTTAGTTAATCCCGATGTTTACTGCACTACACACGCTGCCTCTTGTGAAAACTGTGTTGTAAGTCATCACACAGACGTTACTACCGGCTCTCATCCCTTACCGTCTTCAGGAGTGCAGGTTACTGTCCGCTTGGGGCGCTGCCGTCGCTGTGCATAAGGAAAACGGGCACCAGTGTGGTGAGAGTAACCTGTTAGTCCAGACTGTGGTTAGACAACACGCAGCCACTGCGACGCGATATACACAAATACACGTCAGGTGTGTCGTAGGATCCTCAGTGCCTTCTCATCTTCCAGCAAACGGCCTCGCCGCAGTGGTAACACGGGTTCCCATCAGTTCATCTGAGTTAAGGGCTGTCGGGCTTGGCTGGCACCTGGCTGGGTCACTGTCCGGGTCTGCAGAGTGCTGTTGGCAGGCGAGGCGCACTCAGCCCTCGTGAGGCCAGTCGAGGAGCTACTCGAGTGAGAAGCAGCGACACAGGTCACCAGAACTGGCAACAGCCTGGAGAGCGGTGTGCTCTCCACACGCCCATCCGTACCTGCATCCAGTAATGCCTGTGAGCCTCGGATGACACGGCGGCCGGTCGGAACCGTTGTGCCTTCAAAGCGTGTTCGGGCGGAGTCCTTTTTGTTCCCGTGGTCCGCAGATAAAACATCTTGACCGCAAAAAATTTATCGCCAAACCATTTTTTGGAATAGCTGAATTTGTAAGAAATCACTAATCATTATTACAAGCATGTTGTATGAACATAATGTGTTCGCTTTTCTGCACCTACAAAAAGTGGTCATATGCAGGGGTGTCACAAAAGTTTGAAACGTAAATTGGTGTGCCAAAGAGTGGAAAAGGTCGACAAACGCGGCTCTAAAATCTTATTTACTCCTTTTCGGCATTAGTCATCGTTGTTCTGTAATAGACACCTGCATAAAAAGAGAATTCGAAGTTACTAGTTTCCTTTTAAAGAAATCGGTAACACGAAATTTGAATTTCAGTTCTCAGTGTGGACAAGGAAGTTTTCTCGGCGCAAAGGTAAGGATAATTCACCAGTCAGTAGGAGACCGTAGACAGCTGTGATGGTGACCAGTCGCAGTTGCGAATTTTTGCGGTGTGAGTTACTCGCCTCCTGATCAGCTGGGAAATGTGCTGAAATGTTCGTACATAGTCAGTGACATTTGTCTTATGCCAGTTAACATGTATGAATCACATATGTGCTCGAAAAGCAGATAGTTTTTTGCGTTCTGTCTCTGTTTCTCCCTGTTCCACAACAGTCGGTATACATTACAATCACTCATAGGCAGAACCGATACAGTAACTATTGATTGTCTTTCACAACAAATAGAAAACTTAGATATGTTGTCGTCAATGCCATAACAGCATGCCTTTCTAGTCATATCGAATGCCTTTTGTGGCTTGGGTTTTTCCGATATGCGAATCAGGAAATACGTGGTACGAATTTGATGCCACCTACCTTGACGCTGACGACATTTTCATCTTCATCATACCTTGTATGGCACACGAATGATCTGAATTCGAAACCGTTGTACTCAACGAATCGATAGCTGTGGTGCTGTGGTGTCGGGTTGGTGACAACCAGTTGGTGCAGCAGTGCCACCAACTATATTGTATAGCCTGAAGTGACTCTGCCAGGCTACTGTTTGTGTTGGATCTTTGCGCTACAATATCCTGACACACACAAACGCAAAGGGTGTCGCAGGAGGGACGTTTGATATTCGGGGATATTCTAGCAACAACAGCATGACTTCGATGCTCGTATATAATTACCACCATGTACGGAAGGATGTAGTGTTTTGATACAAACAAATGTATTATACTGATAAGTGGATGTTTCGTTTTGCTTCCTTTCCAACTGTTACCCAATAATTGTAATGTGTTACGCCTTAATCGAGCAGGTAGGTTAGAAAATTTAAAAAGCGAAATGGATAGCTTAAAGTTAGATATAGTGGGAACTAGTGAAGTTCGGTGGCAGAAGAAACAAGACTTCTGGTCAGGTCAATACAGGGTTATAAATACAAAATCAAATAGGGGCACTGCAGGAGCAGTTTTAATCATCAATAAAAAAGTAGGATCATGGGTAAGCTACTACAAACAGCATAGTGAAGGAATTATTGTGGCCAAGATAGATACAAAGCCAATGCGTACCACAGTGGTACAAGTTTATATGCCAACCAGCTCCGCAGATGACGAAGAGATTGATGAAATGTATGATGAGGTAAAAGAAATAATTCAGATAGTGAAGGGAGACGAAAATTTAATAGTCATGCGTGACTGGAATTCGATAGTAGGAAAAGGAAGAGAAGTAATAGGTGAATATGGAATGGGCGTGAGGAATGAAAGAGGAAGCCACCTGGTAGAATTTTGCCCAGAGTGTAACTTAATGATAGCTAACTCTTGATTCAAGAATCATGAAATAAGGTTGTATACATGCAAAAGGCCTAGAGACACTGGAAGGTTTCAGACAGATTATATAATGGTAAGACCGAGATTCAAGGACCAGGTTTTAAATTGTAAGACATTTCCAGGGGAAGATGTGAACTCTGACCACAATCTATTGGTTATGAACTGTAGATTAAAACTAAAGAAACTGCGAAAAGGTGGTTATTTAAGGAGATGGGACCTGGATAAACTGAAAGAACCAGACGTTTTAGAGAGTTTCAGACATAGCATTAGGTAATGATTGACAAGAACGGGGGAAAGAAACACAGTAGAAGAAGAATGGGTAGCTTTGAGAGATGAAATAGTGAAGGCAGCAGAGGACCAAATAGGTAAAAAGACGAGGGATAGTAGAAATTCTTGGATAACAGAAGAAATATTGAATTCCATAAATTCAGCCTCTTCTCGTAATATTTCAGCCGAACACCGTCCCGCCATCTCCAGAGTGAGCCGAGGTGGGTGACGCTGCCGCACTTGGTCCGTCCTTTTAAACCCGAGGACCGAACCACTGAATTTATGCGGCTGCATGCCAGAAACTTCATGGAACAGTCCTTACGCCGAAAAACATTATGATGGACGACAACTGGGATCGTTCAGATGATTTTGAGCATGATAGCACATGTTAAAAACATGTTCGTATGCTATGAGGCCATAAAATGTCACACACACACACACAGGTTTTTTTATGGGGGTGGTGTTGCCGAGTTTGTGTTTGTTATCTCTCACATGTTTTGAATAAATTATGTGTCAGAAAGTTTCAGTGTTTGGTGAGGCTGAATGAAGAAAACTGCCGGTAACTGCAGTGAAATTTTTTTGCCTGCGTACCAGGAAAGTGTGTGTCTGAAAACCAGGAGATGGGATTCTTCTTGTGTGTGACCTCTGGCAGTGAAGCTGCAGACAGAGACCAGTATTAGGCTGCAAGATGGCTGTTCTGTAGTGGAGGTGAGCGACTGGTTAGGTGTTGCGTGCCGAGAGTGAAGGAGCTGACTTGCAGGAATGAGTGTGACAAAATGTGGTAATGAAATTCTTTCAGAGGTTGTATAATGCTATTTGTAATGGACGATGAATGAAGATTTTCTTATGAGGGGGATAGAACAGATTTGCTGTAATTTAATACATACACACAATTGCGCACTGTTTTGTACTGTAGGAGGGGGATACGGTAGTTTTGTTTCAGGACAGATTTGTATTTGCAACAGATGTTTCCTCGTGTGGCTGTTTTCCTCGTTCTGTGTGTTGTGTGTTTGTAGCAGAGAGTGGCAGTTTGTGTGTTTTGTGCAGGAGCCTCTCTGCAGAGGAGAGGGGCAGGAGGCTGGTCCAGGCGGCTGAGCGGGGGGCAGTGGGGGAGCTGAGGGCGATGATCGCCGCAGGGGCCGACGTGGGGGCGACAAACGGGGGTGGGTGGACCGCCCTGCACTGGGCAGCGTGCAAGGGAGACGGCGAGGCGGCGAGGCTGCTGGTGGGGGCGGGGGCGGTGGTGGACGCCAGGAATGACAGTGGGTGGACGCCGCTGCATTACGCGGCAGCCTATGGCCACGCAGAAGTGGCGGCTGCGCTGCTCGTCGCGGGGGCCGACAGGGGGGCCACAACTGGTGGTTGGGGGACAGCGCTGGACATCGCCAGGCGGTGCAACCGGAGGCGGCTGGTGGTGATGCTGTTATGAGGCAGCCCGTCCAGCGAACTCTGTGCAAAAAACAGAAACTGAAACAATTTGTAGAAAAGCAATCGTCATATTTTTTAAATAAAGAAGCAAAAAACTCAATCCTATTGTGACTCACTAATTTGAGGCCTCCTCAACTAACATACAGCACACAAATACTCTAAGGAACGTTGTAGCAAAACCCAGACAACTCCAGATAACAGCAAAATAATTCAGGTAACAACGGACAATCCTTCTCTCAAGAAAAATGTGTAGACTACACTTCCAGACTAAACACACCAAAAGTCAACAGTTCATTGTGAACAAACACAACTGCTCTATAATATCTGATGGCTGAAAAGTATTTCACACCATTCTACAAGTTGCTATATCAGCGTCTTCTAATTTGCAACATACCGAGATCACTGCTATATGAGTTCTATCACCAGAATTCTCGCTCCTGATATCAGACTCAATTTACTTCTCCATATTCAGCAAACATTCTACTCTACCGTACCTGTTGTGTTTAATAACAATGAGATATTAGTAGCAGTATTCACACCACATAATGAGACTATCATCTGGAACCACATTTAACTAAACACAAACAGACCACAACATCACACGCATACAAAATGTGAAGGAAATCCTCTCTATCTGGTACTGTTGTCTCTACTTGACGTAAAAGATTGCAACGAGCAAAGTAATTCTAGTTGTATTCGAGACAGAACACCGAGGCCCGAGTTTCAGCACATGAAAGCAATTTCGCAACGACGCACACGAGTCTCCACACTCATCGGTCACAACGGCACAGCTGAGGCGGTAACGCAAGTCGTGCAACTACAGGTAATAAAACTACACTTACTTTGACTCGTACAATACATCGAGTAAATAAGTGTAGTGGAGAGTGTATACGCCTGTCAACTCAGCTGCTGTCACCTCACTCCACTCCCTGTGGCCGCAGCTGACGCAGCTCGCCGCTCCCTGCCAGTCCGTGGCTCCTGCCACAACTGCCAGCGGCCTCTCTGCTTGTGAGGCGCCAGCAGGCAAACGGCAGAACAGTCCGTGAGGCCGTCACTCACACTTCACTCACAAAGAGTACTGACAAGGCGCAGAAGAAATGCTCAGGCACAACATTGACTTCACGAATCTTTTCAACAGTAAAATTTCTTCTCCGAGACCTTCGTTGTTCACGTCTACACTGTAGCAAGATTCGTCGTTTCCCACAAGCTCTTGGACCGGAGAATCGTGTTCGCTTACGTAGTTCCACGGGAAACGGAATGTGTCCGTGTTGCGTGTGGCTGCACGCGGTACAGTCAAGTTCCCTACAGTTGTGTAATAACGTGGCAAACATTTAGATGAAAACTGTTCCTCGAGCTATGGTTTAAATCGTCCCCTGCTGCTTCATCAACAAAGCGTTTTCTTCTGCCTTGCCCTTTCTCTCCGTCATCAATCATTACATTCAGTTCAGGTGATGTTCCAATATTTTCTGCTACTTCGCAACTTCCTGCGTAAATAGTATCCCAACATTTCTCAGCTGATTTAATTCTTCCGCGAGACTGTTGTTCATACTACTTCAAACATATGTTTCTCTGGTTTGAAGTACAACTTTACGTATGTTTATTGCAGCCAGTAATTTCAAACACTTCTGAATGCTCCTTAGTTCAATGTGTTGCTCCCGCAGTCCAGGTTATTAGCAAGTTCAACCGCCCATTGTAATCCTGGCAAATCCTCGGCAAATGGATGCATGGCACCTACTCACACAGACCCTCTCGTTGCCGATATTTTCTTTTAAAACTTTCCATAGCTGCCACTTTCATTTTAAATGAGTTCCTTAGAAACAGCAGTAGTACTGGAGACAGAGGAGAAACGTCATGGGGAAGTATCTCAGTTAACTCGAGTGCTTCTTTTTGCCGCGTCTTCCCCACATGTGGCACAGGTAAGCTGACGTTTCGTTGCTCTGTGTGCAACTACGACTTCCACATCAGACACAATCTTACACACCGCCGCGATATTAAACGCTCTTAGTGGAGGTAACACAGAGCCATGTTATGCATCTCGTCGAAAGTTCGGCACGCGCCTGACGCCCTCCACCTGGTGCTGCCTGCTGCTGCGGCTCACTGGAACGGCACAGCACGCTACAGCAGAGGGGAAACAGCCCAGAACTCCATCGCCTTTCCTCGCATCGTCAAACACGCCGGAATTCACTGCTCGTATCGCTCAATATCCGGACGCCAAATAGTCTGAAACGTGTTCCTGTTTAAACTCGTGTATGTAAATGTCTGCCTGGTACCTGAGAAACTGGTAAAATTTATGTCGATATGTAAATAGGTTAAGCTCAGAGCATGGCAGCAGAACTGTTTTAAAATTAAATTTTGAGCGGAAGTATGTGAAGCACACGCTACACGATGCGAAATCCAGTCGAGCCACCTCATCAAACAATTCGCCTGCGAGAGAGCATGGCGTTTTCAATGAAACTTACAAATGCTATGTGATTGCAAACAAATGACTCAGTTTAAAATGTTGGCCCTGGATGTTGTTAATGTTTATCTTCAGCCTCGCAAAGAATCACTGTACCAGCAGTTTTACGGTAATTACAGAGCAAATGAACACACAATTTTACGCATCCAACTTTGTGTTAAAACTGTTCCAAAACTCACAAGGTAACACCGGTCTCAGATCATCTACCGATTTGAAACCTCTGAAATGATGTACTTTCACAGATATATCCCGTCAATTACACTATCTGACAGTGGGAAATGGTAATTAAATATGTTGGCCTGCCTCTGAGAACGGAAGGTTCGTTTCTTCTGCAACCTATTTAGTATTAGTATGACAGAACTGTCAAAAACCAAAAAAGAGGAACTGAAGTTAACTTCTGACAAATGAGAAAAAGGTTCCAAGTATAACTATTCTTCACCAAGCCACAACAGCAACACACCCTTTCATCAATTACTCACAACTACACATGTCACCACACTCACTGGTGCGACGCGCTTACATACTACGAGTGAAATACTTGAAACGACTCACCACGCAGGAACTGGAGAATTTATTGTGATTTCGCACGCTGCGTTGATAGCTACAGTGCTGTGCTATAATGCAAAACACATTGTCCATCTTGGCACCATGATTGTTACATCGTTTCATATTTGAAATATTTTGTGGTATGTTATTAGTTCTGGGGTAATTTCTACATTTCGTGTTTTTACTGATACGTCTGTGGTTGACAGGTTGGTTGGTTGTTTGGGGAAGGAGACCAGACAGCGTGGTCATCGGTCTCATCGGATTAGGGAAGGATGGGGAAGGAAGTCGGCCGTGCCCTTTCAGAGGAACCATCCCGGCATTTGCCTGGAGTGATTTAGGGAAATCACGGAAAACCTAAATCAGGATGGCCGGACGCGGGATTGAACCGTCGTCCTCCCGAATGCGAGTCCAGTGTCTAACCACTGCGCCACCTCGCTCGGTGTGGTTGACAGCCTCCAGCTGTTCCAGCACAATATACCTCCAGAACTAAGTCTGAATGCAGTGCTGCACGAGCCAGGCCGTACATGAGAAAATCATTACGAAATATTATCAGCCCTGTATATGTTTACTTACAGCTGCACAGTAAAGGCTGATATTAGGAAAAGTAATCTGTTTTTCTCCCATTGCCAGTTATAGAACAGTTCTTACAGGTTGCGACAGTCCCTAGGAGATTACAGAACAATCAGGTGAAGAAAGGGTCAACCGTAATTTCGAAAATGTAATTCAAATGACGCAACGGATATCTAATTGTGCAAAAAATGTCTTAGAGCTGAAGTGGAAAAATAATTAACATAATCGGTGTTGAGCGCACCGCCATCGAAGAGAATGGAAAAATCTACAAAGTTATGGAGCTAAATAACTACAAATATTCCAAAGTTTAGTTTTAGACCTCTTTCCTTTGGCAGATTCTTAAAATACAACGTTGTGTATGTCTGTTTTCACCTCTGCAACTGAATGAAGCGCAGAAAACTGGAGGTTGTACCGTAACTAAACTGCGGAACATAATTTCTCAGCGGTTCTATAATTACGTGTTTTGTGATGCTAAATTCAATTTTCGTGTTTGGTGCATTGTAGGAGATCGGCTTCACAACGAAAGATCCAGAAAGCCTCAAAATTTTCACTCTCTTCTCAGATTTTCGTCCGTTTCAAGAAGACTATGCGTTTCTCGAAGTTGAAACCCGGCACAAAATTACAGTAGCCAAACTCTTCTACAAAACGCACCAATCAGGTCTGATTTTCTGACAGCGAGCGGTGACGGCGATAGAGCGCGCTTAAGAACGGCGACTGCCGAAAATTACGGAACGCTCCTTTAACGGCCTTCGTCTGTTGTTCTCTGGTATTACGGCGCACTGCAACGGTACGGCACGCTTCAGCAGAGGGGAAACAGCCCAGAACTCCATTTGCGTTCTTTCCATCACCAAACACAACGGCATTCACAGCATATATGTTGTGATAAAAATAAAGTGATATCTTTTGAAACGAGTTCGTATTTAAACTCGTCGTTAAAGTGTCTGTCTGGTAACTGAGTAATAGTTGAAATTTGATACCGAAATACTGTAAATCTCAATACAGTGCAGCAGAACTGTATAAAAATGTATGTGAAGGACACGCTACACGATGCGAAATCCCCTGTAGCCAGTTCATCAAACAATTTGCCTGCGAGAGAGCAGGCCGTTTTGAATGTAATTTATATACGCAACTTGTCTACAAAACTAATGACTTAGATTAAAATGTTGGCCCTGGATACTGTTAATCCTTATCTTTAGACATGGAAACAATGACTGTACCAGAACTGCTATTGTATTTATAATGCAAATAAACATAAAATTTAACGCATCTGAGTTTGTGTCAAACTGCTTAAAAATTGACAAATAACACCTTTCTGAAACAATTTACCGATCAGAAACGTCTGAAATGATGTGATATCTTCACAGATGCATTCTGGTGTGTGGCGGAGGTAAGTCTGGGTACCACAGGTGTTTCAGCCTTTTCCTGTTGCAGTCGCCAATGTGTTGTACTCTCATCAGAATGTTTGAAATCGAGTGAAAAACTTTACGCCCGCAAGAGTTAACAGCTTTCATATGTTTCATCTCAAAGCATCAGTTCCACTTACGAGAGGCAGAAGTGCCGAGCGCATCGATCACGTACTTCCGTTCAAAATTAAATTTTTGTACAGTTCTGTTGAACTGTATTGAGATTATGAAATTGCATTGTCCTCCTTTTCCTAAAAGCTGCTTCACAACTGTAGTGGACAAGGTTCATTCTGACGCTAGGCTTACTGTAACTGAGGAACCAATCGAGAACGGAGCTGAAATTCTGCCGTTTCTATTGACATGCTTTCCAGGTGTGAATGATTTCGGAATGGAGGACTCTAGAATATTCGGTAAGTGAAAGGCCGTGGCAGGTTAGTCCTCAGGGACGGTGCGAGAAATATCTTCGGACTACTCGTCTGTTAAGAGCTCTGTCTGGTTTTTCGTCCTTTGGCGACAGACCGACGTTGGGCGGCCGTTGCTCCCAGAATCCACTCAACTCGTGACGTGTTGTAATATTAGTAATTTTCGCCTCACAAACATTAATATACGCTCAATAGTAAACGCCTGATGGCCTAAAGTTATCGAACAATTGTAAAGTAAAAGAAATGAACCATCGCACAGCAGCGACAGAATCTATTATTCTTTATCTTTGCCGTTCTTGCGCGGTGCCAGTAAATCTCTATGTACCTGTATCGATTAATGGTCTAAAAAAAGAATTCTGTTGTTTCAAGACAAATGAGGCTTTTGGCGCCTCACCTTTTACTGTCTGTATTCCATGAGAGGCGGACGCGGACTTGCTGCGTTCCGCAACTGTATTTTATATTGTATGTGAAAATATCGAGTGAATGTGCTAATTGTCATTTTTTTTCCAATCAGAAAACATGTAGTTTCTTGTAACTGATTACGAACAGACAGCATCAAGAGGACATTTTAACTGTTATGTATAAAGTATTTAACCACAATGGTCATCTATTGTAATTTAATATGAAAAGGTACGTAGCATTAAAAAAAACGTGTGTTAAAGATAAGTGTGCTTATTTTCGTAAATTAACCTTGATAATTCCATCTCCTTATTAAGTTGAATATTAATCATTTTGTGTTACTTCATCACCAGAAATTACGATCACGCTGATGGGCCGAATGCAGCATGAGGCAGAAGGAACATTATCTTTTTCCTATTATTTCTGAACCAACTTTTTTTAAATTGTGTAGTGTTGCATTTCTTTTAAAGTCTATAAATCTTCTGGTCCCTTAGTGTTGATCCGGGTATGACTACATCGCGACTATAAAAATGCACAGAAATGATAATGTTTCTTCCGAGCGATCTCAAATATATATATATATCAACATGCTGCTCTTATTCAGGTATTTAATGCTCAACGTATGTTATTATAATAGTGTAATCAATCCCTGATTCTGTTGCCAAGTGGCCTACCAAAATATTCACTTTTTCGACATTTTTCAAAAGAAAATAACAATTCTTTTTCTTTTCGTCCCCCAAGAGCAACGCTACACTTGGCGCCCGAACAGGGACTTGATCAAAAATCATTTCATGTATGTGTTTAAAAATTTTTCAGTGCTTGTTCTAATAATTGTTTCATTTTTTCATGCGGATGCAATTCAACCGAGAAAGAGAAGTGGGAAAGCCTTTTAATTAATCCAGGAGAACGATTGATGAAATTACCAAAAAAACCCGAGTATCCAGCCGTATCATCATCAAGACAGCCATAGTAAGTCAAATTTTTATACGCAGTAGCCAAGCTTTCGTAGTGACGTAGCATCTTTCGAGTTGATCAGAACGTAAACCTGTCTTTCCTTGCCTTGAAACAGCTTTATTTCAATTTGTCCATAGTCCATTCTTATGTAGTTAAATTCAGTGAAAGTGTACCATTGTTGTCAGTGCATAAAAAAAATTACGGTATGGCGGATAACTACGCCCAAAACTGGTAAAACGTGTGATACTTCATTTGTTTGTAATTAGTAGGAACCATCTTGTCTTCTTGGCGTACATGAACGTCAGTTGTTACCCAGAGTTAAAATTTCATCTTAGGTCCCAGTAAGCCATAGCACTACGTCACAGGCAAACGACTGACGGCAGTGACAAACAATATCTGTAGCAATTTGACGTTTGACAAATAATTCATGAACATGGCTGACGGTAAACAGCGGACACAAACAAAACCAGACGACAGCGGTGATGCGAATGGACCTCACTATCCATTACGATCACGCGCGATAGGTACACGAGCGGAGGCAGAAACAGCCTCGACCGAAGTTTTTGAAGCTGGTCCTAGTGTGCAAACTATTCCCGCTTTTGAAAAAAATGACTTGGCTGCAATGATCGAAGCAATAATGGAACGCAAGTTCGAAAGTCAAAGACAGAGAGAAGCGCAAAGACAGGAACGTGAAAAGCAGGAAAAATTAGATGAAAAGGCCCGCAAACGAAAAGAGAAGGCCGAAAGACGGCATAATAAAAATCAGGTCCTTACAAATCTGTGCAACTCAGTAAAAGCAGACATAAATTCAGTAAAAACAGAAATACATTCGGTAAAAACAGATCTGCAAACGGAGATAAATGACCTAAATACACGGTTAAATTCGGTAAAGGCCGAACTAAAGGCAGACATAACAGCTGATTTAAATACCCTGTTGGGTAATGTCCAAAGCCAAATCAGTAGTCAGATCACGACCATGAGGCTAGAAATTGACACACAAGTAGAGTCCAAAATAGAGGATATTTCAAAACGGTTAGATGAAAAAATCGAAGCAGCCAAGGGAGAAATAAATTCAAAAGTGATGGAATATCAAAAACAAGCTGTGACCTTAAAAGAAGATTATACTGCAATCTCTGATGAGGTCAAAGGAGTTAAAACCGCAGTTGACATGATCGAGAATGTTGTTGATGATCTTTTCAAACAGATTGAGACTCTTAATGTAGAGGATCAAATAAAGAATACTGTTAAGGCACATGCTGAAGCATTGTCCGACCACTACCAAGAGTGGATTAAAAACAAAAACGGATTCATAGAAAACAAGGTTAAGAACGAACTCAGGGAAACTGTCAAAAACGTGACCTTTGAAATATTGGCAGCCCCTGGAAAAACAGGAGACACGGTGATGTCAGAATTCGGCCAGATAAGACGAACGTTAGCTCAAGATTTACCTGAATGGCGTCAACAGATAGTTGATGAAGTTCGTAAACTAAAATGTCAAGTTGAAAATTCCCCACCTTCCGTGTCAGGAGAGTGGAATAATTCACCACGATGTAATGAACAACAGCAGGTACATTACCGTTCACCATTTGATAACGCTCAAACTCATAGTTCTATAGAAGCACAAGTTAACCAGAGTACCAGCCCACCCACTTTCGTCAGTTTGATGCAGGAGGAAAGCGTGATCAAACATCGTATTTTTCCGACCTTTCACCCACAGAAAAGAGAAATTCATCCTATAGTGTTCCTCCGAAATTTTTCAGGAATTTTCCCGAGTAGCTGGAGTGACCGCCAGCGAATTCAATTCGTTAGTGGATTTATCGTAGGCGATGCTGCCTTATGGGGAACCGAAATGGTCGACGCTTGTAAAAGTTACAAAGAGTTTGAACAGATGTTTTTAGCTAAATTCTGGAGTTCTGGTGTGCAGCAGCGCCTGAGAAAAGAGGTTTACAACGCCGAAGTGTTTAACAGCAAGCGCGGTAGTTTGAGAAGAAATTTTGAAAAGTATTTAGCGAAAATCAAGATCTGGGATTCGCCGATCACCGCCAAAGACGTTATTATGATTCTAAAAACTAAGCTACCGATTGCGATCAGAGAAAAGTTAGTAAACGTGTCTGAGGACGATACGGACACTTTCCTATCTGTGTTAGACTCGTTAGATCTGATTTACGAGGATGCTAGAGTTGATGTTGGCAACGCTCACTTCAGTGCAGGCGGCCAGCATAATACAGAATATGCAGGCAACAATGGTGGCCGAGCGAAAGCGCGTCACAGCGACAGCCAGTACCAACCCCACAACGGTTTCAAAAATAAACACACTACGTATTTCAACAGCAAATACAAAAATAAGTACAATAACGGCCAGAGATACAATCCAATATATAATTCGTCAACACCTCAGTACGGAAATGCACTTTATAATACACAGCACCAGCAATATGGAAACACGCAACCGATCAACGGTAATTATCAAAACGATCAGTCTTACGATTCAAATCGTCAGTGGAAAAGAAATAAATGGCATAATCAAGGTGGAGACCAATGTACACCTTTCAGTAACGGTTACAATCAACACAAGCCACAGCAAAATACCTTTCAGCCACAAAATATACACTACACGCAACAAGCGAACGGACCTCCGGGAAGTCTGAAGCCTAAACGCCCGCATAATACGCAAATTTATTATGCGCAAGCGAATACGCCAGGACAACAAGATCCATTTCCAACCGAGTTCGTACCACAAAACCAACACCAGTTCCAGACGGAAGAAACTTTAAGAAATATAAATCAGCAGGAAAGTAAGCGTCGAGCGGAAAATTAAAAGCAGCACCTTTGAGCCTCCTAGAGGATGCTGCAGGTTTGAATGGATAGACCCCCTTCCAAAGTTACAAGACAACGAATTGGACCTAGACGCAAAAATCAGGCAAGCTCTCATATCATTGACAACGTATGCTAACCTCCGAAAAACGGCATTTGATAAGAAGGTAAATAGAGTTATAGATTTCAAAGAAGGAGAAAAGGTATTAGTCAGGACTCACTTTTAACCATCCCTGTTGTTAAAGAAGAATCGTAAGTGGCAACACATTTATGAAGGTCCCTTTGTGATAATGGTAGCTATTTGTTATCTGACCCTGCCACGAATAAAATCAAAGGATTGTTCCACCATCATGATTTAAGAAAATTTTATAACGCCAGGAATTAAGTTAATTTAAGCTGTAAGAAAATTCTAAGGTATTGGAGATCAGGATTAACCAATGAGTAACAAGAACTGAACTGAACTGACTACGGACGTTAACCGGTGCTAAAAGGGAACCTATGTATTAAAACAACGCGTCTGGAAAATAAAATACAGAATAAGTTGTAGACAAGTATTTACATGAATAATCTTTATGCAAACAGGAGGACATGTCCTAGAGGCGATTTTCAATTTTAGTTATAAATTAGTATGTAAGAAAAATGATGTACTCGAGAGGTATTAATTAGCCCCGAGGTATTAAAATGAGGAAAGAGGAAGGAGCGAATCATGCACTTCTCTCGCTAAACAGTAATTTGAGAATGAGCAGGAAGGAGCGAATAATGCACTTCTCTCACTAAATAGTAATATGAAAATGATGATTATATGTGCTTAGTATTAGTAAGTGAAATTTAATCGAGGACAAATTAATGACCTGTTTTAAAAGGAAATACTTAAACGTCCAGACAAAAGAGGAAAGTTGTGAGAGAAGATTCGATTCCATGAGGTTATTCCCTATTTTCAAATGTGACGTAAATAAGGCACCACCTGTTAGCGCAAAACAGTCGGTAGATTTAACTTGTAACTTCCAGCACAGTGCTGTGCCAGCGATGAAATAACATCTCTCTGAAGTAAACAGATACCTAGGATTAAGCATGAACAAATTGATAACGCAGTGCAATTGTTCTAAAAAAGGCCTGACGTTAACCTTAAGTAAAAGCGTGATGGAATAAAAAGGAATTTTATTATATAACGCAAAGTAAGATGAGTCCAGACTATAAACGAGCTGAGTAAAAGAACATATAAGTAGCATGGTTTATTATGCCAACTTCACGGTACTATTGAGCATTAGCGATACTGCAAACTCACAAGCTAGTAGCAAATAGAATAAGGATCTCGCCCAAGCTTCACAGGTCGCGACAGCAGCAAACAACAACACTCTAGTGACAGGCTTATACATACAAATGATAATTAATACCCAAATGCGTAATGCATAAACTTGACTTAGTCTAAGAAATGAGCAAAGAGTAGTAAGCAAGCTGCAGCAAGATACATATTAGATATAAATGCTAGAAGTGATAGATTTTATTTTAAGTGCGCACTGCAATATTTATTGTTTTCTCTGTGAATATGTGATTATTGAATCCCTTTCCTAAGTGCAAATCCTTTAAGATCCTTGATCCTATCCACTCCTCAGGATCAACTTGTAAAGATGCACGTGTGCTTAGGAAGTGAGGCACTACATATAAAAATGAGTAGGTTCGCGACGCGCAAATTGCTTTTGTAATGCGCAATGTAAATTAAATTTTCGGCCTGGTAGAGGTGTAATTTAAATTCTGTCGACGATCCGCGAGTAGGCCCGCTTTGCCCATTTTTCTTTTTCGACTGTTTGTATTCCTACACGAAATCCCGAGGCGGAATTGCTATTTTCAAATATGTCCTCGAACTTTCTTTAAAGACAAGCACATACGAGAAAAAACTTTGACATAAATGAAGCTCCCCTCACAAGTCACTAAATAAGATGAGCACTAATTTATTGGGCCTACAAAATGAATAAGCAAGCGTGATAAAGATTACTATGAATTAAATTAATTTGTAAAGGAGATTGGAATGAATTTGGTCAAAGAAAAAGGACTTATAATAGCCTACCTGTGACCGTAGGCATAAATAAAAAAGGAGGACTAATTAAGAAACAATTGTATGTATTCAAAGTGATCAATTAGATTATTTCTCGATTTAAATGAACTCTTGTAAATATTAGTATGTAAATCAAATTGTAAACACCGTGTGATGTTATGAAGCGAGAATTTCTTTTAATACATCGTTCACGCAGACGCTCACCACAGTGCAAGTGAAGATTTAAAGTTCGACGATTTTCAGTGGCAGTATTCTACTGCACCAAATGTGTGAAAAATTCATTGATGTGTGCAGTGTGTAATAATCAGTGTTATTCCACACGTGCAGTTGCAGCGGTAGCTACTACTTACCTGTGAATCCGTAACTGGATAGTGGACAGGAAGTGATGTGAGGCAGTTTCGGTGGCAGAGGCTCCCTCCAGCAATCTAAAAAGCACAATGCCACGATCCGCCGAACAAAAGCGACGCACGGCACCTCAAGCGCGAAATCAACGATCTGCAAGAAAGCTCCGGTCACGTGCGCGCGCACAGACTGAATTTCAAGACTGCTCGCAACAGTGGAGGCTGACACCCACCACGTGACGAAATAATGTAAACGTTCAACCGCCAACCCGGTTGCTGTGCGCTACATTCTGTAGCAAAAAACATTCACACCCAGTACTGAAAAACATTTTGTATGTATCATAAACCTTCCGAGAGACTCTAAGAAAGAGAAGTTAACGTAATTAGTATAATGACTGATTGTACACAGAGACAAGTCACAAGGTCACCTCTAAACAATGTTGAAATGTAAACTTTAACGAGAGGTCACGATACGAATGAAAATAAGCACACGAAAGTACGTCAAAGGATCCGATCCTTCATATACCCCATCCCACATGTATATAAAATTAGTTTTGTAAGCTATTCTAATATAAGATATTTTATCTGTTTCGTATGTGAAATAATTCGGAGAGCCACACTCGAGCCCTGAAAGTGAAAGATATGGACTTCCTTGTCGAAGCCATCACCAGTGGCCGCTCTACAATCCAAGTCTATCATAAATAGTGTATGTGCGACGAAAATAAATGTATAATTAAGTGCGACAACGGACAAGGCAATCAATCGACAAGACGATGACAATATAATGAATACAGTCAAAACAGAAAGTTGTGTACCAGTTGTGATAGACAAATTACTTTTGCAACGATGAAAAATGAAGTGTGACTCTATTTCCTTATAAATTTTGTAAATATGTGTACTTATAGCCTTAATTTTAAGAATCATCAAGATGGACTGAGTCCATACAAACACTGATAGAAAAACAGAACAAATTCACAATGATCCACCGGCAGTAATTACAAATTGAAACGTTAATTCTTTTATTATAGAATGAATATGAAATGAAACTTTTAATAACCTGTATGTTACACCCGAAAATTACAAATATTCCAGTGGGCATGAGGATGAAAGTAATACCTTCGGTATTCCTTCCCTCCTCATGGGAGGCAGTGTAATATTAGTAATTTTCGCCTCACAAACATTAATATACGCTCAATAGTAAACGCCTGATGGCCTAAAGTTATCGAACAATTGTAAAGTAAAAGAAATGAACCATCGCATAGCAGCGACAGAATCTATTATTCTTTATCTTTGCCGTTCTTGCGCGGTGCCAGTAAATCTCTATGTACATGTATCGATTAATGGTGTAAAAAAGAATTCTGTTGTTTCAAGACAAATGAGGTTTTTGGCGCCTCACTTTTTACTGTTTGTATTCCATAAGAGGCGGACGCGGACTTGCTGCGTTCCGCAACTGTATTTTATATTCTATGTGAAAGTATTGAGTGAATATGCTAATTGTTATTTTTTCCAAACAGAAAACATGTAGTTTCTTGTAACTGATATCGAACAGACAGCGTCAAGAGGACATTTTGACTGTTATGTATAAAGTATCTAACCACAATGGTCATCTATTGTAATTTAATATGAAAAGGTACGTAGCATTAAAAAACGTGTGTTAAAGATAAGTGTGCTTATTTTCGTAAATTAACCTTGATGATTCCATCTCCTTATTTACCTGTATGATAATTATTTTTGTGTTACTTCATCATCAGAAATTACGATCACGCTGATGGGCCGAACGCAGCATGAGGCAGAAGGAACATTATCGTTTTCCTATTATTTCTGAACCAATTTTTTTTGTGTAGTGTTGCATTTTTTAAAAGTCTATAAATCTTCTGGTCCCTTAGTGTTGATCCGGGTATGACTACATCACGACTATAAAAATGCATAGAAATGATAATGTTTCTTCCGAACAATCTCAAATATATATATATATATATATATATATATATATATATATATATATATATATATATATATATATGCTGCTCTTATTCAGGTATTTAATGCTCAAGGTATGTTATTATAATAGTGTAATCAATCCCTGATTCTGTTGCCAAGTGGCCCACCAAAAATATTCACTTTTTCGACATTAAAAAAAAAAAGTAACAATTCTTTTTATTTTCGTCCCCCAAGAGCAACGCTACATGCCCTGCTCTGAGATTAACCTATTTACATATCAACATAAATTTTACCAGTTTCTCAGATACCAACCAGACATTTACATACACGAGTTTAAACAGGAACACGTTTCAGACTATTTGGCGTCCGGTTATTGAGCGATATGAGCAGTGAATTCCGGCGTGTTTGACGATGCGAGGAAAGGGGACGGAGTTCTGGGCTGTTTCCCCTCTGCTGTAGCGTGCTGTGCCGTTCCAGTGAGCCGCAGTAGCAGGCAACACCAGGTGGAGGGCGTCAGGCGCATCCCGAACTTTCGGCGAGATGCACAACATGGCTCTGTGTTACCTGCATAAAGAGCGTTTAATATCGCGGCGGTGTGTAAGATTGTGTCTGATGTGGAAGTCATATTTGCACTCAGAGCAACGAAACGTCAGCTTACATGTGCCACCTGTGGGGTAGATGCGGCAAAAATAAGCACTCGAGTTTAACTGCGATACTTCCCGATGACGTTTCTGCTCTGTTTTCAGTACAACTGCTGTTTCTAAGAAACTCATTTAAAATGAAAGTGGCAGCTATGGAAAGTTTTAAAAAGAAAATATCGGCAACGAGAGGGTCTGTGTGGGTAGGTGCCACGCATCCATTTGCCGAGAATTTGCCAGGATTACAATGGGCGGTTGAACTTGCTAATAACCTGGACTGCGGGAGCAACACATTGAACTAAGGAGCATTCATAAGTATTTGAAATTATTAGCTGCAATAAACATACGTAAAGTTGTACTTCAAACCGGAGAAACATATGTTTCAAGTAGTATTAATAATAGTCTCGCGGAAGAATTAAATCAGCTGAGAAATGTTGGGATACTATTTACGCAGGAAGTTGCCAAGTAGCAGAAAATATTGGAATATCACCTGAACTGAATGTAATGATGGATGACGGAGAGAAACGGCAAGGCAGAAGAAAACGCTTTGTTGATGAAGCAGCAGGGGACGATTTAAACCATAGCTCGAGGAACAGTTTTCAACTAAATGTTTGCCACGTTATTACACAGCTGTAGGGAACTTGACTGTACCGTGTGCAGCCACATGCAACATGGAGACATGCCGTTTACCGTGGAACTACGTAAGGGAAAACGATTCTCCGGTCCAAGAGCTTGTGGGAAACGACGAATCTTGCTACAGTGTAGACGTTAATAACGAAGGTCTCGGAGAAGAAATTTTAGTGTTGAAAAGATTCGTGAAGTCAATGTTGTGTCTGAGCATTTCTTCTGCGCCTTGTCAGTACTCTTTGTGAGTGAAGTTTGAGTGACGGCCTCACGGACTGTTCTGCCGTTTGCCTGCTGGCGCCTCACAAGCAGAGAGGCCGCTGACAGTTGTGGCAGGAGCCACGGACTGGCGGGGAGGGGCGAGCTGCGTCAGCTGCGGCCGCAGCACGGCCACAGGGAATGAAGTGAGGTGACAGCAACTGAGTTGATAGGCGTACACTCTCCACTACACTTATTTACTCGATGTATGAGTGAAGGTAAGTGTAATTTTATTACCTGTAGCTCCACGACTCCGTCTCAGCTTTGCCATTCTGACCGATGAGTGTGGAGACTCGTGTGCATCGTTGCAAAATTGCTTTCGTGTGCTGAAACTCTGGCCTCGCTGTTCTGTCTCGAATACAACTATAATTACTTTGGTTGTTGCAATCTTTTACGTCAAGTAGAGACAACAATACCAGATAGACAGCATTTCCTTCACATTTTTTTTTTGCGTGTCATGTTGTGGTCTGATTGTGTTTAGTTAAATGTAGACTGACAGTATGGTTCCAGATGATAGTCGCATTATGTAGTGTGAATACTGCTACTACGATCTCGTTGTTATTAAACACAACAGATACAGTAGAGTAGAATGTTTGCTGAATATGGAGAAGTAAATTGAGTCTGATATCAGGAGCAAAAATTCTGGTGATAGAACTCATATAGCGTTACTCTCGGTATGTTGCAAATTAGAATAGTCTGATGTAGCACCTTGTAGAGTGGTGTGAAATACTTTTGAGCGATAAGATATTATACAGCAGTCGTGTTTGTTCACAATGAACTGCTTAGTCTGCAAGTGTACTCGTGAGATTTTTCTTGAGAGAAGGATTGTCCATTGTTATATGAATTATTTTACTTTTATCTGGCGTTGTCTGGGTTTTGCTACAACGTTCCTTAGAGTATGTGTGTGCTCTATGTTACTTGAGGAGGGCTGAAATTAGTGAGTCACAATAGGATTGAGTTTTTTGGATCTTTATTTAAAAAATGATGAATATTGCTCTCCTACAAATTCTTTCAGTTCCTATTTTTTTGCACAGAGTTCGCTGGACGGGCTGCCTCATGACAGCATCTCCACCAGCCGCCTGTGCTTGTACTGCCTGGCGAGGTCCAGCGCTGTCCGCCCACCACCATCTGTGGCCCCCCTGTCGGCCCCCGCGACGAGCAACGCAGCCGCCACTTCTGCGCGGCCATTGCCTGCCGCGTAATGCAGCGGCGTCCACCCACCGCAACTCCTGGCGTCCACCACCGCCCCCGCCCCCACCAGCAGCCTCGCCGCCTCGACGTCTCCCCAGCCCGCTGCCCAGTGCAGGGCGGTCCTCCCATCCCCGCCTCTCGCCTCCACGTCGGCCCCTGCGGCGATCAGCGCCTTCAGCTGCCCCACTGCCCCCCGCTGAGCCGCCTGGACCAGCCTCCTGCCCCTCTCCTCTGCAGAGAGGCTCCTGCACAAAACACACAAACTGCCACTCTCTGCTACAAACACACAGCACACAGAACGGGGAAAACAGCCACATGAGGAAACAACTGTTGCAAATACAAATCTGTCCTCAAACAAACCTACCGTATTCCCCCTGCCACAGTACAAAACAGTGCGCAATTGTGTGTGTGTATTAAATTACAGTACATCTGTTCTATCCCCCTCATATGAAAATCTTCATTCATCGTCCATTACAAATAGCATTATACAACCTGTGAAAGAATTTCATTACCACATTTTGTCGCACTCATTACTGCAAGTCAGTTTCTTTGCTCTCGGGACGCAACACCTAACCAGTCGCTCACCTCCGCTACGGAACAGCCTTCTTGCAGCTGATACTGGTCTCTGTCTGCAGCTGCACTGCCAGACGTCACACACAAGAAGAATCCCATCTCCTGGTTTTCAAACAGACACTTTCCTGGCATGCAGGCAAAAAAATTTCACTGCAGTTAACGGCAGTTTTCTTGACACAGCCTCACCAAATACCGAAACTGACACACAGACAACAATTTATTCAAAACACGTCATATAAAAACACCAAATTGGCAACTCCACCCACATCAAAACCTGTCTCTGTGTCAGACTTTATGGCCTGATAGCATATGCACATGTATTTAACATGTGCTATCATGCTCAAAATCATCTGAACGACCTCAGTTGTCGTCCATCTTAATGTTTTTGCGGCGTAAGGACTGTTCCATAAAGTTTCTGGCGTGCAGCCGCATAAATTCAGTGGTTCGGTCCTCGGGTTTAAAAGGACGGACCACGTGCGGCAGCGTCAGTCACCTCGGCTCACTCAGGAGATGGCGGGACGGTGTTCGGCGGAAATATTAGGAGAAGAGGCTGAATTTATGCGGCAGCACGCCAGAAACTTTACGGAACGATCTGAATTGTGTTTCGCCACCAATATTTTCTACATCTCAGGCTCTGGTAGAGTCAAGTCCCCTGTGATCTTGCACAGCGATTGGCTCATTAAAACAAAAATGGCATAAGGAAGGTAACTGGTGACAGAGTTTCGACCCGGCATGACTTCCTCCTCTGTCAGGGCCCAGCCTGTACCGACTCTCCTCCAGGCTACCAGTGGTGGGAGAGCTGCTACTTCTGTTGGATGAAAATGACTGCCGGATGTAAGAAACGAACCCAGAACTTCAGCATAGGTAGCTAGAATCATTTCAACTTTTTTTTAACTAGCTACCTTGATCACGAATTTAAATTCATGTAAGTTGCGGGATTCGAACACACTACGTGCAGACTAGAAACTCGCGCCCTTAACCCCTTTTCTTTCATTTAATTTTTTAACCATTCCGGTGCCTGGCCACGACGCCTCCCGCCATACATGTCTCCGAGTCACTCCGTTGTTTTCGTGGGTTATTTATTTATTTTTTATTTTTAATACTTCATCCAGAAGACTACGTCTGCACAGAAACTATGTCAGCTGCGGGCGACGGCTTCGAAGTTCGTGTTCACTCTGGTTGGCTTTCCAATTTATTTCGCAGTATCTTCTTCCTAATCCAATGCATAATTCTCGCGAGGTTTCTTTCCCATTTTGGTCCTCTCTTAACTCCGAGCAATCCACTCGCTGGAAGCTCCGTGCTGCCACTTTGGATGCTTCGGGTAACGAAGAATGTAACACAGAAAAGAAGAAATGAGGGCAGTCCCGTCTTCTGGTTAAAGCAAGTTGTGGCATACGGAATAAAGTAAAATAAAATGTACTAAGAAGTACCATGTCTTTTGTCGTGAGGACAAAGTTTTCCTGCGAGATGCCTTCAACACGAAATAGGGTGCTTCTGATCCACTTATTTTAGTGTAGATTTCTGTTTCCTTAAAAATAAATGAATAACTGAGTAAAAAATAGTGTTAAAGACAAAAGAGGTTAAGCACGATTCATTACGTTGTTCTTGCGTTTACGTCTCTTTCTATTCAGTTTGCACACTGTTTCACGTAACTATATGTACTAAAATATTTTTGCGGAGTTTCTCCTGCAGATTGTCGCCTCTGCGATGCACACCCAGGGCGGCCGGAGTGGAGGAGACGCGCCGACCCGTTGTCCGCTTGTGCCCGGCGTGCGTTTTGTTTTGTTTCCTTCTGTTAGCAGGTGACACGTTGTTTGTCCTTTTAGCCACTTTACAGCATTTCTTTATTCTAAATGGCATGTCACCTTGCTAGAATTCAAAAAATCGTCATGCAAGTTATTGCAAATAATGTTGGTGTTATTGTGGCCAACATTTGTCTGGTAAGTCCCCGGATATCCTCCACTTTAGTGCTCACAAACCTGTCTTCTTCGCTTGCTATCAGGTCCCAATTATCACGTGTTGGCGAATCACCCAGGTGGACTGCCTGAAGTTTCCCTTTGGTTGCTACTTTCCTGTTTACTGCCCTCTACCCAGCAGGTTTCACACTTGTTGGTAGTTGAGGGGTGCTGATGTTTATCCAAATGACCTTCCATCTGTTGTGCAGTTACTTTTGTACAGCCACATTTCCGCATTCCTTTTCCGTTAATTGCACGTATATGTTCCTAACTTTTACCATATTCGACGGGCGAACTCTGGTTCGAGTGTAACTGAGTTCGAATCGAAATTGTTCAAAATGATAGAAGCCGTGCATCTATGGCTGGATTCAAGACAGTGGGAGTAATTTCGTCTGCTAAGTGAGACACCAGGGTCGTGTGAGTCTTCTTCCGCATCTCGTGTGTGGAACACACGAATACAGCTTGTGATATTCTCCCAACGTCTGAGAGATTGTGAGATTTAATCTCTCTCTCCCCCCCCCCCCCCAGCCCCGGGCCATTTCCTGCTGAAGGAGTCAGCGTGTCAAACTTTACCTTGAAAATATTACCACGAGCTGAGAGAAATCTTGCTGCTGTTTCACGTGGTTTGGGTAAAACCTTTGCTACACAATTGACTTTAAAAACCACGTACATATTTGAAAAGTGTGCCTTTTGGATATCGTCAAGTCTTCTCTCACTATGTTCTTTGGCGCTAGCTGGCAGACTGGCAAGGAAGTTCCTAGAGTTTGCAGCTGCAGTACGATTCATATGTAACTGTAGCTGGTACCCAAAATTTCCATATGGGGCAACACATTAAGGTCTCCCGTGTTTTGCAGAGATATTCCACGTGTGATTTAATGTTGCTCAGCTTCGCACCTGATGCAAGTTCGGATTTGCTGATGACCTGCAGTGCCTTCTCCCAGTCGCTGTCGCCAACGATCACTACATCCATATCACCTGTGTATGCCCAACACACGATATTCTGGCGGTATGTGTGTGTGTGCATGCGTGCAGCCCTCGTAGCTGTTTCTGCAGAGCGGCTAGCAGGGCCTCAGCGGCAGTGGCGAACGAGGCCCTCCACACAGGACCACCTTGTCGCACACAACTCTTGAGTGCGAGCTGCCTTGTTAGCTGACCACTGATCATGATTTGCAAACTGCTGTTCTTCAACATTATACCAATTACCTTGACAAAATATTGCAGAAAATCCAGTACGGTCATTGTTTCAAGAAGGCACTGGTGACTCACCCTATCGAAAGCATTCCCGAAATCGAGCGACATTACGGCGCACTCGAGCGTGACAACATGTGCCGCAGCTACCATGTCGCTATATTCACGGACACTTTGAATACTTGATCTGTCTCTACCCACAGTAGTTCGATACGGGCCAGTTAGCTCATGCATTATCATTTTCACTCTCCAGGCAAGAACGCGCACCATAAATTTTGTAATCACCATTCAGGGCAGTAATTGATCTCTAGAGTCCCTTTAGTCAGCCATAGTGCCAGCAGTGCTAGTGTTTTGAATACAGTCCTTACACTGGTAGTGCTTTTTTCATTGTTTTGTGCAAAAAGTGTCTGGTAACCACAGTTAAGTCAACTATCAGCTGCCTTTAGTGAATTAGCAGTCTAGTTAAAAGTTGATTAACTATCTACAGTAAATTGATTTCTTAGGACGGATAGGATGTGTGACTGCTGTGTACGGACGCAGGGGGAGCTGGCCACTGTCCGCAAACAGCTGAGCGTGTTGATGGCCGCGGTCAGCCATCTTCAGGCTGCTGCCTCGGAGTGTAGCGGCAGTGGGGAGTCTGGTGCGTCGCAAGGTACACCCCAGGTGTTACATGCGTCACCCACTGTCCCTTCTGTCGAGACACCTTCGCGGGTACCGGGCGCGGTTGGGCCACCCTCTCCCCAAGGGGAGTGGCGGGTTCAGCGGCGTTCGCGGCGCACGAGGCGGAGGGTCAATGTGGAGGCTGTCCGTGTGGCATCGCCCGCTCTGCCTGTGAGTGGACATGTGGCCGCTCCTTCAGCAAGGTCCGAGCAGGCACACGGGGGGAGGGGTTTATTAGTTATTGGGAGCTCCAACGTTAGGCTTAGGGAAAAAGCGGAAAGGTCTGGGAAATAGGCCAGTGTTCACTCTGTCTGCTTGCCGGAGGGTCTCACCCGAGATTTGGAGGAGGCCCTGCTGGCGGCCATAGAGAGCACTGGGTGCACCCCACTACAAACTGTTGCTCATGTCGCCACCAATGACTCCTGCCGTCTGGGTTCAGAGGTCATCCTCAGTGCGTACAGGCGGTTGGCGGAGTTGGTGAAGGCGGAAAGCATCGATCGCGGGGTGGAATCTGAGCTAACTATTTGCAGTGTCGTTCCCAGAACCGATCGCGGTCCTCTGGTTTGGAGCCGAGTGGAAGGCTTAAACCATAGGCTCAGACGATTCTGCGGAGATCTGGGGTGCAAATTTCTCGACCTCCGCTATCAGGTGGAGAAATGTACGGTCCCAATCAATAGGTCAGGCGTGAGGAAACGGCTACAAGGGTAGCGGAGTACGTGTGGAGTGCACATGTGGGATTTTTAGGTTAGAGAATTCCCTCCCTAGGCCCAACAAGACCCCTCTTGAGACGCGACAAGGTAGTAGTAGGCAAAACGCAACGGGGAATAACAATATTAATAAGCTATTAGTAAACTGCAGGAGTGTCTATAGAAAGGTCCCAGAAATGCTCTCATTAATAAACGGTCACAATGCCCAGATAGTACTAGGGACAGAAAGTTGGCTGAAACCAGATGTAAACGGGAATGAAATCCTAAACTCAGATTGGAATGTATACCGCAGAGACAGGCTGGACAGTGAAGGGGGAGGCGTTTTTATAGTGATAAGAAGTGCAATTGTCCCGAAGGAAATTGACTGAGATCCGAAATGTGAAATTATTTGGGTGTAGGTCACGGTTAAAGCAGGCTCAGGCATAGTAATTGGATGTCTCTGTAGGCCCCCTGGCTCAGCAGCTGTTGTGGCTGAGCACCTGAAGGATAATTTGGAAAAAAATTCGAGTAGATTTCCCCACCATGTTATAGTTCTGGGTGGAGATTTTTCTTTGCCGGATATAGCCTGGGAGACTCAAACGTTCATAACGGGTGGCAGGGACAAAGAATCCAGTGAAAATTTTTTAAGTGCTTTATCTGAAAAGTATCTTGAGCAGTTAAACAGAGAACCGACTCGTGGCGATAACATATTGGACCTTCTGGTGACAAACAGACCCGAACTATTTGAAACAGTTAACGCAGAACAGGGAATCAACTATCATAAACTGGTTACTGCATCGATGATTTTAGCCGTAAATAGAAATATCAAAAAAAGGTAGGAAGATTTTTCTGTTTAGCAAAAGTGACAAAAAGCAGATTTCAGAGTACCTGACGGCTCAACACAAAAGTTTTGATTTAAGTACAGACAGTGTTGAGGATCAGTGGGCAAAGTTCAAAACCATCGTACAATATGCGTTAGATGAGTATGTGCCAAGCAAGATCGTAACAGATGGGAAAGAGCCACCGCGGTACAACAACCGAGTTAGAAAACTGCCGCGGAAACAAAGGGAACTTCACAGCAAACACAAACATAGCCAACGCCTTGCAGACAAACAAAAATTATGCGAAGCGAAATGTAATGTGAGGAGGGCCATGCGAGAGGCGTTCAATGAATTCGAAAGTAAAGTTCTATGTACTGACTTGGCAGAAAATCCTAAGAAATTTTGGTCTTGTGTCAAAGCGGTAGGTGGATCAAAACAAAATGTCCAGACACTCTGCGACCAAAATGGTACTGAAACAGAGGATGACAGACTAAAGGCCGAAATACTAAATCTCTTTTTCCAAACCTGTTTCACAAAGGAAGACTGCACTGTAGTTCCTTCTCTCGTTTGTCGCACAGATGACAAAATGGTAGATATCGAAATAAACGACAGAGGGATAGAGAAACAATTAAAATCTCTCAAAAGAGGAAAGGCCGCTGGACCTGATGGGATACCAGTTCGATTTTACACAGAGTACGCGAAGGAACTTGCCCCCCTTCTAGAAGAGCGTAGCGTTCCAAAGGATTGGAAAAGGGCACAGGTCATCCTCGTTTTCAAGAAGGGACGTCGAACAGATGTGCAGAACTATAGACCTATATCCCTAACGTCGATCAGTTGTAGAATTTTGGAACACGTATTGTGTTCGAGTATAATGACTTTTCTGGAGACTAGAAATCTACTCTGTAGGAATCAGCATGGGTTTCGAAAAAGACGGTCATGTGAAACCCAGGTCGCGCTATTCGTCCACGAGACTCAGAGGGCCATAGACACGGGTTCCCAGGTAGATGCCGTGTTTCTTGACTTCCGCAAGGCGTCCGATACAGTTCCCCACAGTCGTTTAATGAACAAAGTAAGAGCATATGGACTATCAGACCAATTGTGTGACTGGATTGAAGAGTTCCTAGATAACAGAACGCAGCATGTCGTTCTCAATGGAGAGAAGTCTTCCGAAGTAATAGTGATTTCAGGTGTGCCGCAGGGGAGTGTCGTAGGACCATTGCTGTTCACAATATACATAAATGACCTGGTGGATGACATCGGAAGTTCACTGAGCCTTTTTGAGGGTGATGCTGTGGTACATCGAGAGGCTGGAACGATGGAGAATTGTACTGAAATGCAGGAGGATCTGCAGCGAATTGATACATGGTGTAGGGAATGGCAATCGAATCTCAATGTAAACAAGTGTAATTTGCTGCTAATACACAGAAAGAAAGATCCCATATTATTTAGCTACAATATAGCAACTCAGGAACTGGAAGCAGTTAATTCCGTAAATTATCTGGGAGTACGCATTGAAAGGTCTCTGTTGGATTCCTTTCATGTTTGATTTCTTAAATCTGTTGTCATTTACGGCATAAATTCCTCTTCTAAATTTACTGTGGCGTTTCTGACTATCTGGGAGGAGACTGAGTAGTGGAACGTGTTACTTTTACACATAAACAAGAACGATCTGTCACACTACTACACTTTAAAACACAGTTTATATGTAATTCATGTCACACAGTCTCATACGGAACCTACATCCGCTTTCTTTTACATACTGTATATGATAAGATACTGTCATCTCCCTTCCCCTTCTGTGTGAGAGGATGAACGAGCAAATGATTTCTAGTTGCAGCTGGATGGTAGCAGACAAGCCTGTCTGCTAGAGAACAGTAGGGCCAACGTCGGAACAGGTAGCTACAGTTTCTAAAAGCAGAGAGGTTTCTATCCTTAGTATGGTCCTGTCCGTCCCTTGTCATGTTGGTATAGGGAGCTGCCTCTCTGGTCACTTCCGTTTGTATCTGTTAAGCACGCTCGGCAGGGGCCCGGGTCAGTCCGCGGCGAGCGTCTGAAGTGGTAAGATCTCCGGCTAAGCGCGTGTCTCCTAAGTCCGTAGCACAATGGATTTCTTAAGTTCAGCCTAACTGAAAATTTAATCACCTTTATTTCAGGTTTAGCTCTAAAATATCTAATGTTTTCGTGTGAAGTTCAGAATACATTCCGGTAGTTGCTTTGTCACTACTTTGTGAGTAAAGTGGAACCACGTGGTGATCAGTAACTCTAACTAAGTTCATCAATCTTAAATGCGAATGTGCGTGAGATTATAACGTCTCGTCTTGACAATATTTTTCAATATAGCAACTTCTTTATGTTCAACCCACGTGGGGTGTACTTTGTGAAACCAGTACCACGTGCTTATACAGTTGTTTGACCCATCAGGTTAATAGTAAGACGATAGTAACCAGTTCGAGGTTTTTCTTTTGTAAATTGCTTTTCGATCTAATTTATTTTAATTATCAAAATTATTGTGGAGTTACACGCTTTGTGTAAACCAAGTTGACCACGTGAAGCATGTGGTGTAATCATCAAAGTAGCCCTCAGCTATTCTTTTCGGGAAGATTTCACAGAGAGTCAGTATGAATTTAGTATACCAGTGTATGGTAATTACATGACGGACAGGATTGTGCTACGAATGTAACTTCTTTGGGTGAAAATTGAATCGGTTGGTTGTGGTTAATTTCCTCTTGCATATGTTTCAACGTTCTTCGTGTGTTATTTTATGAATGCAGTGTTGTATGCAGTCTCCCAATCTTGGCTCCATATTTGATGTGTTCAGTAAGATTACAAACTCACATTTTCCACAATCCTAAATTATGGCACCAGTTTATTTATAAATCAAATTTAATATGCTGAAATTTCAATGATCAATGTTAAAATAAATTTCCAATTATAAACTGATTTATTTCTTTTTATTTAAATTCTCTTTATATATATATATATCACCGGTTGTCGTATGACTATTAAAAGATTATAATGTTAGTCTGGTTGGGAATTTGGTAAGCTAGACTGGATACCTGGTGAAACAGTTGCTCAGTAATACAAGGTTAACTTCCCCAGACAGCTCACAGCTTTTAAACCACTTTTATTGTCTATCAGCACCGCTTACACCACAAATTAATGCAAGAACGTGACAGCATTAGGAGTGATTTAAAATGGAATGATCATATAAAGTTGATCGTCGGTAAAGCAGATGCCAGACTGAGATTCATTGGAAGAATCCTAAGGAAACGCAATCCGAAAACAAAGGAAGTAGGTTACAGTACGCTCGTTCGCCCACTGCTCGAATACTGGTCAGCAGTGTGGGATCCATACCAGATAGGGTCGATAGAAGAGATAGAGAAGATCCAACGGACAGCAGCGCGCTTCGTTACAGGATCATTTAGTAATCGCGAAAGCGTTACGGAGATGATAGGTAAACTCCAGTGGAAGGCTCTGCAGGAGAGACGCTCAGTAGTTCAGTACAGACTTTTGTTAAAGTTTCGAGAACATACCTTCACCGAGGAGTGAAACAGTATATTGCTCCCTCCTACGTATATCTCGCGAAGAGACCATGAGGATAAAATCAGAGAGATTAGAGCCCACACAGAGGCATACCGACAATCCTTCTTTCCACGAACAATACGAGACTGGAATAGAAGGGAGAACCGATAGAGGTACTCACGGTACCCTCCGCCACATCATGTAACTTACGCTAGGGACGACACACAGCCCATACCACAGGGAGGACTCGAACCTCTGACGGGGGCAGCCGCGCAGACCGCGCGGCGAACGGTGGAAAGTATCAACACAAAGCCATCAGACGTGACGAAAAGGGAGATCCGAGTTCGAATCTCAGTCCAGCACCGATATTTTGCACATCTCATGCCGAAATAAAATAAGAATCAGCTGCCCAGTGATCTTGCACGATGAGTGGCACTTTAATCAAAAAACACTCTCGCTTAACAAAGGTTACTGGTGACTGGCATGATTAGGCCTCCGTCATGGCCCAACCTATAACGACTCCTGCGCAACAAGTAGCAAAATGACGTCTCTTATGTCCGTTTGGAACCACAGTGCAACACTACATTTTTCAAATGACTTCACCAGAGGTGGAAATGTGCTGTTTGTACTTCTTAAATTGATTGCCTTATGTGAGAACCTAGCCCTGACCATCACAAGAATCATTCCAAATAAACACCCGTCTGCACAGAGCATTGGGTCATGACTGTGTCGTAATGAAGGCCTTTGCACACTAATGGAAAATTCCGATTCCGTGGAGGTCGATTACAACCTGTTCGAAACATTTCTTTGTTGGTCCATATCGACGGTCACTAGCCACCTTGGCTACCTAAGGCGTGCTCCTGACTTTCTTCTGTTATCGCCGAAATAAAATCACGTTAAGAGGCAGCTGCGCGAACGGGCAACACGGTATAGTGCGCAGATTTCTGCAGGATGTGCCTCCCCACTTGCGATTCTTAGCTCCTAGTATTTCGGGTCTATTCACAAATTTGTGTAAACCCAAAGACCAGATATCGAACATACTCTCCTCTTTGGTTTCGAAATTTCATTTCGTCTCGTGTAATTGCATTCCTGCAGAATTTTATGGGGAGAGTACTGAAGCATGTAAGCGACCAGGGTAGATTATACCTAAAAACTGGACAAGTTTCTGTCAAAACTTAAATCGTGTTTGCAGGTGTTAGTAACATAATAATTGGTTGGATGAAAACGTGCACTTTTTAAATGCAGCAAACAGCTGAAACTAGCCAATAATGTGGAGTTAAAAACTTCATTTCAAATAAATTCACTGCCTCAGCGAGGAAGATTAATAAAAGCCAAATTTCTTTAGCAAACCGACAAAAATAACTATATTGTTCTGCAAGGCGATTAAGGCCCAACTGTCAGGAAGGTGGAAATAAAATAAAATCTGAAACTAATAACATATTTTTGTCTACTGTACTCATATCAATGTATTTTACTTCGCTTGATAGCTCCCGGCCACAGAAATCAATTTTGTTTTCATTTGACGTGACAGCAATAAACGAAGAGGAGACAGCAAAATCACTAAACATAAACGCAGGCCACGTGGAGATCAGCCAGCTCCCCACCATAACTCACAAGGAGGCGGCACGACCACGGGGTCGGAGATTTGTCCGAAATTTTGCGTGGTGAAAGAGGACCCCTAACACCTCACGTGGTTAAAATATTAGGACGCACTACTCGGAAAATCCCGTGAAAATCGTTCCAAAGTTTCTCAGGTTCCTTAGGAGTATAAAATGTTGGTCCATTGCCGAGCCGCCGTTTGGCCTAGTCATTGTGGTATTATTTTGTGAATAGGAAATTTTCTACGAACTCCAGACTACATTCCATTCATCTGGCTGATTCCCCTTCGCGTACCACTTGCAACCTGATTGACACATATGAGCATCAATTTGTCTGTGGAAATGCAAATAATAGACGGTTGTCGATCAGAAAAAAATTAGCAACTATGCAGAGAAAACCGCCGTATTTGATAACGCCAGTGTGCCTTTTATACCTGGAAGAAGAATTATACCCCACCTCAAAGAAAAATGCCGTCAAGTGGTTGAAGGCACACGCGGTATTTTACCTGCTGTCCAGTAAAGAAAGGAGCAAAGGAGATTTTTGGACATACATCTCCGACCAGCATCACAAGCTCCTACGCATAAATAATTACTACGATACATACGCCAACTTCCTCAGAAGAAGCGTCATTTGAACTCCATTTTCGATTATGCGATTCAGAACATGAAGAAACAACAGACAATTTCAATGTTTGAAAAACAAATACAATCAAGTGACCAACATCACTATATGGTTTAGGCCTTTATTTCTTCTAAAATGTCATGGAACCTGTAATTAATTTTCGTTTGTTTTATTACTTTTAAATGTTAGTTGAAAATTATGTACTACTGTGGAATGTTATGACCAATTTAAAAAAATGGTTAGGACTCTGACTCTTATGCCAGAGACCTTGGGTTCTTTTTCTTCTGTTTCATTTTCTTTTGCTATTCCACCAATTATTCAAAAAGTTTCTCAAACTGACATTATTTTAGCTCAAGAATGTAAAGTTTTTCATTCACTGAAAAATATTCATGCTCGTTGTTCTATTTCGTTTCATGGGGTTTCAAGGTTCAGAGGGGCTTTGTAAGGGTCCCCTTGGGATTGTAATGGCCATCTGCGCATAGGACTGCGCGCGAGCCGTGAGAAGCAAACGGCAGTTTGTTTTTCGATTTCGTCGTGAACAGACATGCCTGTTTCAAATTTCGACGTGTTATTCCGATCCGCGGTTAAACACGTCGACTGAAGAAGTTGCTGGCTCATCTGGAATAGGAGAAGAAATTCCTGAAGAGTCCGTTCATAGTGATCTATCAAAATTACGATTGAAGGGCGCAGTGGTGTATTATGAAAAGCTGTTGACGGAAAATATTTTAATTACATCGACATCTTCGGAAGAAATCTCTCACGATGCTATGTTATTGGCCGGAGAACTTTATAATAATACACTGGAACTTTTGGGTGCAAAAACATTCGTAACTGAAGAGGAATTAATTCACCCTCATGAGGATTGCGAAGAATGTGTGGAGAACGACGAACAGTTCGAAGTGCCACAAAATGATTCGTCTCCAGACGAATATAAACCGTCACCGAAAAGATTTAAAAGTAACATGATTCCCTTTGCCTACAAAGTCGTGAATATTGCTAAAGCGCACCTCACGTGGTCCTTGGCGACGTAAAAAAAAATGCCAATGGATCCGAAAAGAATATCTTTCACAATGGGAGAAAGATATTAAAAGTGGTGGTACGCGAATTGATAAATTTGAGGCGATAGATTCGTGGAACTACGACCGTTTTGTGGAAGCAAGACAGCAACATCAGCAAGTTGCGACAATGGACATTAGCTGCGGCTGCACAATTCGTCGATTTCAAATTCAAGGCGTCTGATCGATAGGTCACGGCATTTAAACAGAAGCACAGAATTTCACAACGCAAGATCACGAAACTGGTTTTGAAAAAAGAGGCGGCGTCAATGGAGGCCATCCAGGCGTCTGCGGAGGCCTTTCGTCGGCAGACGTGCCGGTTAATCCCTCAATACCACGACGAGGATTATGCGATACATACTGACCAAACAGGTAAATACATGTTTTCTGCGTACAAAACGTTTTTACCGATGTAAAATATATAAATTCAAATTTAATTATAGAAAAAAAAGATATTTACATACACATTCGAATATTGTTTAATATTAAAAATACTATTGTTTTAGGATACCAATATCAATCTCACTGAAAAAGTAAGTAAAACAGTTTTTGTGAAAAAGTCGGATTTGAATAAAGTGACGCATTCGTACACCGCACAATATTCAATAACATTATCCGGAAAACTGCTCCCACGTGTCTTCATATGCTTACAAGAAGCGACCGGTCATTTCGGACCTCGTATTCACTAATTAATAGATGGCTATGGCAATACTTATACGAACGTCATCGTAACATCATCGCAGTCCGGAAAAGGAACAACAGTTTTATACATGGATTTTGTCCGCAAATATTTAAAATCTTTCGTCGGGGAGAGTAAATATTTACTTCTCGTTGACTCTTGGGGAGGTCAAACGATTCCGGAGACATATGATGCAATTTTTCAAGATGACGGAAATATGCCAAGTTGGTCTCTGAAAGTCATACCTCAAAAATGCACTTCGTTGGTGCAGGCTTGTGATGTTTACTTTCACAGGCAAGTTAAAAATTTCGTAAACCGCTTGCAAAATTGCATCGCATTGTAACAGGAGAATCGTGAAATTAATTCCCGGGAAGATTGCATCAAAATTCATTCTATAATTCTCCATCAATCATCGTCACCAATATTCCGAGACATGATTCAGTATGACTGGTTTGCCTCAAAATTATCAGAAACTAGAAACATTTTCGTAAATGTTAATGGGGCATGTTTTTGTACAGATTTATTGCAAACGCCCGTTTCTATATGTTGCGCAAGATGTCGCAAAAATTACTGCATTGTCTGTTTTTAGAATAATTACCACTACAGTTCTTGTTTATCATTATTATATGTATAAAAATTGAATGTTTACCAATCGACTTTGTTATTCTGATTAAAAAACCAATGTTTCGCCTCATACTTTACAATGGAAAATTGAAAACCCACTGCCATGAATTGTATTGTTGGGCAAAAAGAAAGGAATGACATAAATGAGGTGACAGATAATTGCAGTCATACATTACAGTGTTCAAAGAATGAGTCTTTAGCAGTAGCACAAATTAGCACTTTCACTGTTACCTTCAGCTGGTGGCAGTTCAGCACGCACATTTTCTTCTTCTGCAGCCTGAGGTTCATCATCATTTCCCAGATCCAAATTAATCCTTGACGTGTGTTCCTTCCAGGGTAAATTACGTGGACAGCGGAGCAGTCCCGAACACCGACATCGCAAAATCCTTCACTGCCTTGTTATGTTTGTCAGTTCCAGCCCTCTAAATGCATCCTTGGGGAGTTCAAGATCTTCCTTTATATCAGACACCAGATGTTTGCCGTCATATTCTTGTAGCTGCTGTACTACTGATTTATTTTTAATGTGCGACTTGCAGGTGAGGTTGGGGTCGGGAACGTGAACCCAACCCATTCCCTCTCTACTAGGAATCCAGTTCCTAACCAATACCCATTCGTTTGAAGACAATTCAGAGCATGTTACCATATTTCTTATTGTGATTCTGATATTTAAGTATTTTCTCGAATTCATTTTCCATATTTTCATGTTTCCGTCTTTCAGCTAAAGTCGCCTTTGCTGTAACTTTTTTGGAGTTTAAAAGCTTTTTGCTGGGATAACTTAGTTCAAGATTATACTCCCTAATGTGCTTTAGCTTAAAACTTATTTTTTGTATATTTATCGGCGGCTCTACACTTTCTGGCCTGACAATGTCTTATAGTTTTGCTGCAGTGCACCCTGGATCGTTACACATTATGCCCCATGTTCGTTTGACATACAATGCCATCGCTTTACACTTTATGTCAGACCCATTCCCCCATTGCCTGGATCCAAAACTGCTGTCTTCACCGGCACTCGAATCAATTCCCCTTTCCACAAGAACTTTGCTAAGGCGGACATGATCGACTTCGCCACCATTGATGGAATGGGGAGAACCTGTGCTATGTAGTAGGCCTTGGATAAAATGTACGTGTTGATAAACAGTATTCTCTGGAACTTGTCTATGCTACGTTGAAGGTTTTCAATCAAAGCTCCCTTGATTTTTTTCCACCTCCCGCCAACTTATTGCTATCATTTTTAAAAAGGGAGTTGTCAATGCTATTCCAAGAGCTTTGCGTTCATTAACATGGTTCACCCACTCAATGCGCAAGTTAGCAAGCCGCTTTATATCTAGAAATTTACTTTTCTTTTCATTTACCCTCGCACCTGATGCGGAACAGTATTTTGCAAGTACCATCTCTAGTTGCGTCACATCTGTTTGGTCTCTGATGATTACGCCTGCATCGTCAGCGTAAGCGCCTACCACGGTCTTTGTTCCTTGAATGGTAATGCCTGTCAGCCTGTGCTGTAGCTGTCTCAGGGGAGGTTCCAGCGATATAACGAACAGGAGCATGGATAAGGGGCTTCCTTGGGTAACACCCTTTTTTATGTCAATTTGTTTTGCCAGTTGACAGCTAACAGGGATTTGTGCAGTAACACCCATAGTCACGTTCTCGAGGATGTCGATGGTTCTTGGCAGGAAGTCCATTCGACGCATTGTCTCTATCAGGTATTTGTGATGATTTTGATCAAATGCCTTATGGCCATCTATGAAAAGCAGTTCACATTTTATGTTACTTGCCTGCGCTAGTGCAATGACATCGCGATACAAAGCCGCAGTTTGTAAAATCGTCCTTCTGAAAGCACAAGTCTGCTGTTGGCCTATGATGTCAGCGGTGCATGGCGTAAAGCGCTTGTTATTTACTCGAGCTATAATTTTATAATCCGAATTTAAAAGCGAAATCGGCCGTAGGTTGTTTATTTTTTTGCAGCCTCTGTTCTTCGGGATCAACACGATTTTGCATTGTTTGAACTCTGCAGGCACTGGCTTCCCCTGTAAGACTTCACTGACAACTTCGGTGAACTTTTCTCCTATTAGGGTCCAAAATAGTTTATAGAATTCAATGGGCAGTCTGTCAGGTCTTGGAGCTTTCCTAGCGGGGGAGCTGCACACGATTTCCAATACATCTTCCTTGGTGATGTCCGAAGAAATGTTCTCACCATCATCATCTCGCGATATTCGTGGAAGATATGCACCAAACAGCTCATCGTATTCTTCTTCGTTTGTTTCCCCTGACGCATACATACGTTCATAATACGCTGAGATCTCTGTAATTACTTCCCTCTGGATGGTGATTATGGTACCATCATCGATCTGAAGTTCATCGACGAAACTACTATTCTTGGCGTGTCTGGCAAGGTGGTACAATGCAGCAGTCTCATCTTCAGTGACTGACTTTACTTTGGATTTCATTTCAAGTCCCTCCAGTTTCTTACGTTTCAGACTTATTAATTTCGCTTTTATTTGCTTGATGTCTTTTGATCTTGTAGGAATTGCATCTGTCTGATCGTAGAGTTCCCTTAGCACGCTGTAGTAGAATTCTACAGTCTGTTTCCTTTCTCTGGCCATATCTATACTGAAAGATATTAAAACATTCCTTAGCTTCGGTTTCGCTCGTTGGGTCCAGCATTCTATCACATGTGGAAAGTTGTTCAGTGAATGGAGACATTTGCCAAGCTCTGGTTAGGACATCATCTATGTCTTCTTCTGATAATAACGAAATATTTAGATTCCACTGGCTTATTACTCTTCTGGTAGGTTGTGGTGTTAAATTTACGCAGATCAACAAGGCACTGTGATCGGAAAAACTAACGGGAACAGTTTCTGTTTTCAGTACTTTATCTGCTAAATTTTCCGATACGTAAATTCTGTCAATTCTACTACATGAATTCGCAACAATATGAGTGAAGTTCACTATTGTTGGTTATTTTATTTCCCACGCATCTTTTAAATCAACAACGAGACGTCTCAAGTCAGTTGAGTAATTGAAGTTGGGGATTTGATCCTTTCGACTCAATACACAATTAAAATTTCCCCCTATTAAGTTGGAGGTGGTTTTTCCTCAGTAAAGAAATTACGCTTTCATTAAAGAATGTGGCTCTTGCAGCTTTATTACTGCTGCCAGAAGGAGCATATAAATTGACTATAGTGACTCCTGCTACGTTTATTCCAATACCTCACCCCCATTCTAATTTATCAACGTTATGTACGGGGATGCCTTCTCTAACTAAAATGGCCGTGCAACACTCGTTTCAGTGGAAATATTGTAAAAATCGACGTAATTGGACAAATTTAATTGTGGGAATACCACTTCCTGTAGGAGAGCAATATCCATCGCTGACTCATACAGAAACTGTTTCAGAGCAGCTATTTTAACATCCGACTGTATCCTATTAATGTTTAAATTGGTAATCGTATACCACTAACATAGGGGAGTGACCTTTTTTCCCCGCTAGTCTATTATTTCATGCCACCCCATCCCGGATACTTCCTGAGAATCTGACTGGAGACCACCGTCCCGGTTTGCTTTAGAAGCTTTCTTTTTACTTTTCTTGCGATTTGCATTGAGTCTGGCCTTCACCGAATGTCTGCTCCACCCACCCCCTGAGCAGTTTTCCACTGAGGGCGGTGTCGGTGGATCTGAGGAGCAGTCGTGTGCCACCATCTCATCTCGTCTGCCAAAGTCGGCGCAGACGCAATTTGCAAACATTCTTCCAATGCCCCGTCACTTCTATGATCACTTTCGTTTGCTGTTTGTGTGCTATTGCTGTAAAACTCCGCTTCTTCGTCTTGGGATTTGGGCTGTGACGTCGCCTGTTGTTGACAATCACTCGCTACCTCGTCACGTTTGGTTTCAGTTGCACCTGCGAGTGAATCTGCCTGCATTGGTTGACGTACGGGTACTGCAGGGCGGGGCTGTGGCGTCACCAAGGCGAGCGCATTGCCATCTACTGGAGCGTCCAGCGCTACAGAATGGGACTGTAGTGTCACTTTGACCTGTTCGGGTGATGGTGGCGGATTCGATTTGTCTACTGATGCACTTGACTCAAGAGTTTGAATCTATGCTGACAATACTGTCTGAAACAGTAGTTCCCAGTACTGTTTTCTGAATGTCACCTACAGCTTTCAGCGACAGGCTGATATCTTCTTCATCTGTGCTACTGCCGCTACAAGTACGACGTCTCTTGTTAGTGGCTATACTACTTTTTCCAGGCGGATTGTCTGCAGTGTCTTTCCTGAGTAAAGGTGGAAATGCTTCAACAGTATTTTGTGGCCCGTCGCCCACATTTCCCGTAATGCTGGAAAGGTCGCCCGCCACCCGTCATTGATTTTCGGTCACAAGATCAGCCAGTGTTAACCTTTCACGCTGTTGTAAATTATTCTGCAATACAAACACTTTTTTGGGACCGTTTTGCCGGAGATGCCCACTTTCATATGTGACAAGTCAAAGTCTGTCCATTGTACATAACGTGCGCTTTGTAGCCACAGACAAAAATATGAGATGGAATGTTTTGTTTGACATGCATATCGACAGAACAAACGCCACTAAGGCATCGCAATCTATGCTGGCTGGACCATCGTTCGTTACAAATTTGCCTGATGTCACCATATTTAGATAATACGTCTTGTAAGTAGCAGTTTTCTACCTCAGGGGGGAAATTAAATTCTCTGACTTGTTTATAATCAACATCAGCATTTGAAATGGTAACTCTACTCACCGAATTATCGCGATGACGGAATTCAGCTTTTCCTTCAAATTTCTGCAAAATCCGTTCCAGTACCAACAAGGAACGCAGCTTCACAAAAAAGCAGTATTGCCCCAAGTTATAATAAGCAGTGTGCGTCTGATCCGAAGTAACGCCAATAACGTCAACAATCCAGTCATGAGTTTCCAGTTGACTTGGCTGAACATTACGGGCTGCTTTGTCAAATCCAAATCTTGGGGGTACGCTTTCTGGGAAACATGGTTGCCATGTCAGCAGTTAACAGCTCGCGAAAACAAGGAAACTAAAATTCTGCATCACCAGAATCAATTTTACACAACACTGTAACGCAGAGACTGAACGTAAAGTCGTAAAACCCAAACAGAAGCGCCACAGCGCGCCCGGTCAGAGTGGCCGCAAAAGCCGCTATTCTGGTCCCAGACAAACGAAACTTTTGTGTAATTGCTTGCCGAAAGGCTATGAACGATAATGGACACCGCCCAAAGTACAACTGTCCGTAATACAAATATATTTTTTAATTATTTAGCAGTGCGAACCAAACTGCGATCTCTGTTTACGTTGCTACGCAGAGATACGATCTACGATACAGGGGTTCACTGATGTCGCTTTGAGTACTAAAAACTCAACGGAATTGCCCATTGCTCTGCTTCTTTCGATGCGTTGTATTTACATTTGACTTTTTTTCCTGGAAGGGTAATCGGAAGTTTGCGTCAATGACAGAGTTACCGCCACAATCTTATCTTTACAGATACGCACTAACATTGAATTTACTTCCGTCATTACAGTGCCTGTGGTATTCAGAATTACGATGCAAAGTTCTTGTGCACCTCCGAAGGAACGGGCAAAGCGGTGACTGCAGGTGCTATGAAATACGAGAAACGCTTCCGCAGTCGCGAATACGGACAACCATCAGATGTACTGTGGAATGACAACAGTGAAAGTTTGTGTCGGACCGGGACTCGAAGCCGTGTTTCCCGCTTATCGCGACCGGTCGCAATATCGTATTTATTCGCAGTCAGGTAAAATGCCTCACCTGTACAGATGTACGAGTACACGCTGTAGCCGCCATAGTGCCTGTTCCATTGGAGACGCAAGCATATGCAGCGGAACTTCGCACTGTGATTCGGAATAACACGGGCTCTGCAATGTCGTATTCAGTATATTGTACAACAAGTACGTTTGGATGAAACTTACACCAGTTGTCTTAGTAACGTTACTGGAACCTGAATAAGCGTTACTAATCCGTACAAATATAAAAATACCAGTTATTGCTATTATATACACGTGCCCTAATTGCTTTGTACATTAGCATTTCCAACGACAGAGTCCAATGTTATTTACACTAATGGGAAACGTCTAATTTTTCTGGAATGAAAAATTTTGTGAAGATAACATTAACAGCTATAAATTGTTTGCAGGCACGTGTTTGAGATGGACAATGTTATGTAGAAATTGTCCCCACAAATCAAAATCTTTGAGTGCAACTGTGTCAAACAGAAGAAAAAATTAAATTTGGTAATGCAAGCTGCCAGTCCTACCTCGTACATTATGTTCGAACTTCGTCCTACGCAGTGCTGTGAGTATGTACTAACTTTAGAGTTTTTTAGGTCCTTGCGGGAGAGTTTAAAATTCCAACTTTCCTCGGCGCTAGCGGCAACAATCATTCGCTGAGGTGGCGACAAAGGTCTGTGGGCTGCATTACACAGGGAATTAACGGAAAAGTCAACTCGGCTTCTCCATTAGTACCACGTGAATTTGTGATTAATGTCTGAATGTGCTCACAATCAGTAATGAGTCACTATTCAAGTATGGTGCTGGTTTCGTGATTTTGTAGATAGTGTGCTGACTTTCTAGTGACTTGGCGGAATGAAATGAAATGATCATTTGGCATTGAAGGCGGGAGGCCCCACGCGTGGGAGTTCGGCCGCCGTATTGCAAATTCTTTTTAGTTGACGCCAATGATGATGACATGAAGATGGACACACAACATCGTCTCGAGGAAGAGAAAATCCCTGGCCTCGTCGAAAATCAAACCCGGGACTCCGAGCGCGGGAACCAAGAACACTACGGCAAGACCACGAGCTGCTGACGCTTGGCGGAATACAGGCGGATGACCGGGTTGGCGGTCATTCAGTGATAATGCATAACGCACCTAAGGAATGAATAATTTAAGCAGTGCTGGTGGAGCGAGGTTTGCCATCCAACAACATTATAAAGGGCGCGGAAGAAGAGTTTGACGAAAAGTGTAGGGTGGATGGACAGCATGAAACATAGAAATTTGAGTATAGCAACTGCGGGATCGCAACAGCTTATTTTCGGCGCTACCGGAGCATAATCTAAAACTGTCACGTGGACCTCTTTACCCAAAATGAAAGGTAATTCCCAGAAAATGTATACATAAACACAGTCTTTGGACTAACCAGCTGTCACGATGAGAACAATATAAACTGAAAGCATCACATTCACATGTATCGTACATAGGACTTTTTCAGAAATGAAAACAGTCACACGACCATGTGTCATGTACGAGGGCAGTTCAGTAAGTAATGCAACACATTTTTTTTTCTCGGCCAATTTTGGTTGAAAAAACCGGAAATTTCTTGTGGAATATTTTCAAACATTCCCGCTTCGTCTCGTATAGTTTCATTGACTTCCGACAGGTGGCAGCGCTGTACGGACCTGTTAAAATGGCGTCTGTAACGGATGTGCGTTGCAAACAATGGGCAGTGATCGAGTTTCTTTTGGCGGAAAACCAGGGCATCTCAGATATTCATAGGCGCTTGCAGAATGTCTACGGTGATATGGCAGTGGACAAAAGCACGGTGAGTCGTTGGGCAAAGCGTGTCAACATCGCCGCAAGGTCAAGCAAGACTGTCTGATCTCCCGCGTGCGGACCGGCCGTGCACAGCTGTGACTCCTGCAATGGCGGAGCGTGCGAACACACTCGTTCGAGATGATCGACGGATCACCATCAAACAACTCAGTGCTCAACTTGACATCTCTGTTGGTAGTGCTGTCACAATTGCTCACCAGTTGGGATATTCAAAGGTTTGTTCCCGCTGGGTCCCTCGTTGTCTAACCGAACACCATAAAGAGCAAAGGAGAACCATCTGAGCGGAATTGCTTGCTCGTCATGTGGCTGAGGGTGACAATAACTTGTCAAAGATTGTTACAGGCGATGAAACATGGGTTCATCACTTCGAACCTGAAACAAAATGGCAATCAATGGAGTGGCGCCACACCCATTCCCCTACCGAGAAAAAGTTTAAAGCCATACCCTCAGCCGGTAAAGTCATGGTTACAGTCTTCTGGGACGCTGAAGGGGTTATTCTGTTCGATGTCCTTCCCCATGGTCAAACGATCAACTCTGAAGTGTATTGTGCTACTCTTCAGAAATTGAAGAAACGACTTCAGCGTCTTCGTAGGCACAAAAATCTGAACAAACTTCTCCTTCTTCATGACAACGCAAGACCTCACACAAGTCTTCGCACCCGAGAGGAGCTCACAAAACTTCAGTGGACTGTTCTTCCTCATGCACCGTACAGCCCCGATCTCGCACCGTCGGATTTCCATATGTTTGGCCCAATGAAGGACGCAATCCGTGGGAGGCACTACGCGGATGAAGAAGAAGTTATTGATGCAGTACGACGTTGGCTCCGACATCGACCAGTGGAATGGTACCGTGCAGGCATACAGGCCCTCATTTCAAGGTGGCGTAAGGCCGTAGCATTGAATGGAGATTACGTTGAAAAATAGTGTTGTGTAGCTAAAAGATTGGGGAATAACCTGGTGTATTTCAACGCTGAATAAAACAACCCCTGTTTCAGAAAAAAAATGTGTTGCATTACTTATTGAACTGCCCTCATATTAAAAAGGTCAAAGTGGAAATGAGTGTGCAGACATGCGGATGTGCTGATCATGTGCGCACATGTGCGACAGCCAACGACAGTGACATCTGTTATTAGACATGTGTCCTCGGCGGCTCCACTTCCCTATTTATGTGGTACAAGCAAGACCGCAACATACCCAGTCCCGTTTACCCCTGGTGTCTGAAACCTTGACAGAGAAGTACTGAGAAATGGGAGGTACTGTGAAAAAGCAAAGGACTCACCTCAGGGTGAGTGGCGGACTGCAACGCATTCGCGTCGCTCGAGTGGGAGGGTCAATGTGGAGGCTGGCCGGCTGGCCTCGCCTGTTCGTCCTGTCAGTGGGCAGGTGGCCGCTCCTTCAGCAGGGCCCGAGCAGGCACACGGGGGCAAAGGCTTGCTGGTTATTGGGAGCTCCAACGTTAAGCGGGTAATGGAGCCCCTTAGGGAAGCAGCGTACAGGGCTGCAAAGAATTCCAACGTGCACTGTTTGTCTGCCGGGGGGCCTCATCCGAGATGTGGAGGCGGCCTTGCCTGCGGGTATCGAGCGTACGGGGCACAGTTGCCTGCAAGTAGTTGCTCACATTGGCACCAATGATGCCTGTCGCTAGGGTTCTGAGACGATCCTCAGTTCATACGGGCGGCTGGCGGATTTGGTGAAGACCGCTGGCCTCGCACGCGGGGTGCAAGCAGAGCTCTCTATTTGCAGCATCGTTCCCAGAGTAGATTGGGGTCCATTTGTTTGCAGCCGAGTGGAGGGTCTCAACCAGAGGCTTCGTCGACTCTGTGACGGTCTTGGCTGCAGATTTCTAGACTTCCACTTTTGGGTGGGGAATTTTAGGACGCCCCTAGATAGGTCAGGGGTGTACTACACAAAGGAAGCGGCTACTCCAGTAGCAGAGTACTTGTGGCATGCACATGGGTTTTGTTTAGGCTAGGCAGTAGTGCCAGGTGTCCTGATGAACGCTCACCAGTCGACGTGCAGGCAGAGAAATCAGGACGTGCGCTGTGTAAAGACACTTCAGCTATCAAGATATCAGCAGTAAGTTTTCAGAGTGTTCAGAATAAAGTTCCTGAATTTACTGCTCTCCAGGAAGTGTGTAGCGCGCAAATTATTCTCGGGGTTGAGACCTGGATGAACCCCAAGACAGGAAGTTCTGAAATATTTAGTGAGGGTTGGAACGTGTATCGGAAAGACAGATTAGACACCATACTAGGTGGTGTCTTCAATGCAGTTGACAAAAATATTGTGTCTACTGAGGTCGAAGTAGAGTGTGATAGTGAAGTTACTGGACACGTTTAACAGGGCTAGGGGAAATAAAGTTAATTGTGGGGTGTTATTACCGGCCATCAGGTTCCACCGTGACAGTTCTAGAGTCATTCAAAGAGAGTCTACATTCTGTATCGCAGAAGTACCCGGATCATGCAATATTAGTCGGAGGCGACTTCAACCTACGTAGTATAGACTGGGATCTCTATGGATTCATTACAGGTGGTACAGACAAGCCGTCGTGTGAATTACTTTTGAACACATTATCCGAAAACTGTCTTGAGCAGCTAAATCGACAGCCAACGCATAATGGAAATATTTTAGATCTGGTAGCCACAAACAGACCAGACCTCATCGACGGTGTCAGTGTTGAGACAGGGATCATGATGTTTTCATTACGACTATGGTTACGAAAGTTACAAAGTCAGTCAAGAAGGCTAGGAGAGTAATCTTACTAGAAAGAGCAGATAAGCAGTTGTTAGCATCCCACTTAGTAAATGAACCGACTTCATTGACTTCCGGTACGATGGATGTGGAAGTATTACGGGCAAATTTTAAACTCATTGTAAATCACGCATTGGACAAGTATGTGACGAAAATGTGGGTTACGGACGGAAAAGACCCACCGTGGTTTAACAGCGCAATTTGGAGAATGCTCAGGAAGCAAAAGGCAGTTACACTCGCGGTACAAGAAAGATCGGGAGAATGAGGACAGGCAAAAGTTAGTAGAGATTCGTGCTGCTGTAAAAAGAGCGATGCGCGAAGCATTCAACCACTACCACCGTCATACCTTAGCAAAAGATCTTGCTAAAAACCCAAGGAAATTCTGGTCTTACGTAAAATCGGTAAGCGTGTCGAAGGCTTCCATCCAGTTACTCACTGATCAGTCTGGCCTGACTACCAAAGACAGCAAAACGAAAGCTGAAATTTTAAATTTAGCATTTGACAAATCTTTCACGCAAGAGGATTGTACAAACATACCACTGTTTGAGTCTCATACAGATTCCCATATGGAGGGCATAGTGATAAGACATCCCTGGGGTTGTGAAGCAGCTGAATGGGTTGAAAATAAATAAATTGCCAGGTCCTGATGGGATTCCAATTAGGTTTTACAGAGAGTACTCTACTGCATTGGCTCCTTACTTAGTTTGCATTTATCACAAATCTCTTGCCCAACGTGAAGTGCCGAGCGATTGCAAAAAAGCGCAGATGTCGCCTGTATATCAGAAGGGTAGAAGGACAGATCCTCAAAATTGCAGACCAATATCCTTAACGTCGGTTTATTGCGGGATTCTTGAACATAATCTCAGTTCGAATATAATGAATTTCCTCGAGACAGAGAAGTTGCTGTCCATGAATCAGCACGGCTTTAGAAAGCATTGCTCCTGCAAAACACAACTTGCGCTTTTTTCACATGAAATCTTGCGAACCATGGATGAAGGGTATCAGACTGATGCCATATTCCTTGACTTTGGGAAAGCGTTTGTCTCGGTGCCCCACAGCAGACTCCTAACTAAGGTATGAGGATATGGGATTGGTTCCCAAGTATGTGAGTACCTCGAAGACGTCTTAAATAATAGAACCCAGTATGTTGTCCTCGATGGTGAGTGTTCATCGGAGGCGAGGGTATCATCTGGAGTGCCCCAGGGAAGTGTGGTAGGTCCGCTGTTGTTTTCTACATAAATGATCTTTTGGATAGGGTGGATAGCAATGTGCGGCTGTTTGCTGATGATGCTGTGGTGTACGGGAAAGTGTCGTCGTTGAGTGACTGTAGGAGGATACAAGAGGACTTGGACAGGATTTGTGACTGGTGTAAAGAATGGCAGCTAACTCTAAATATAGATCAATGTACATTAATACAGATGAATAGGAAAAAGAATCCTGTAATGTTTGAATACTCCATTAGTAGCTTAGCGCTTGACAGAGTCACATCGATTAAGTATTTGGGCGTAACATTGCAGAGCGATATGAAGTGGGACAAGCATGTAATGGCAGTTGTGCGGATGGTCATCTTTGGGTGATTGGTAGAAATTTGGGAAGATGTGGTTCATCTGTAAAGGAGACCACTTATAGAACGCTGGTGCGACCTATTCTTGAGTACTGCTCGAGCGTTTGGGATCCCTAACAGGTCGGATTGAGGAAGGACATAGAAGTAATTCAGAGGCAGGCTGCTAGATTTGTTACTGATAGATTTGATCATCATGCGAGTGTTACGGAAATACTTCAGGAACTCGGGTGGGAGTCTCTAGAGTAAAGGGGGCGTTCTTTTCGTGAATCACTACTGAGAAAATTTAGAGATTGGTTGGTTGGTTGTTTGGGGAAGGAGACCAGACAGCGCGGTCATCGGTCTCATCGAATTAGGGAAGGATGGGGAAGGACGTCGGCCGTGCCCTTTCAGAGGAACCATCCCGACATTTGCCTGGAGTGGTTTAGGGAAATCACGGAAAACCTAAATCAGGATGGCCAGACGCGGGATTGAAGCGTCGTCCTCCCGAATGCGAGTCCAGTGTCTAACCACTGCGCCACCTCGCTTGGTGAAATTTAGAGAACCAGCATTTGAGGCTGACTACAGTACAATTTTACTGCCGCCAACTTATATTTCGCGGAAAGACCACAAACATAAGATAAGAGAGATTAGGGCTCGTACAGAGGCATATAGGCAGTCATTTTTCCCTCGTTCTGTTTGAGAGTGGAACAGGGAGAGAAGATGCTAGTTGTGGTACGAGGTACCCTCCGCCACGCACCGTATGGTGGATTGCGGAGTATGTATGTAGATGTAGATGTAGATCTATGTTCTCAGTTGTTTAAAAATGACTGGGTACTGCAATTCTTTTTTGTAGCCATTGGTGAAAACTCAAGTGTTTGCTGTGCCACCGAATAATAGGCAGCCAGCGTAAGTTTTCAATTGAAAGACACTACAATACGTATCAGAAAGACGAGTGTAGTGCACTCAACACTGAAGGACGGCAAGCAAAATTAAATGGCCTTAAGAAAATGGATGAGACATCAACTCGATTTTACAGTACGTCAGAGTAACTGATACTTCTTAGTTTCTTGTGTTACATTTATGTCTATTTTACTGTATGCTGTACAATGTACGGTTTTCAATTTTCCAGAATGACAACCACACAATCTTCACAGCAAGCAAGTTTTAATATCGCATTAAGAATTGCGCAATCTGGCAAACCCTTTTACGAAGGGGAGTTTGTGAAAGGGTATCTCACCGATTCTGCAGAACTTGTGTGTCCCACGAACATCGGCAGGTTTCAAGAAATCAGTCTATCCAAACAAACAGTGACAAGACGTATCAGTGGTATGGCCGGCGATGTCCACAGGCAGCTAATAAATAAGGCAAAAGACTTTGTTGCTTTCTCTGTTATGCTCGATGAAGCAACAGATCTTACAGATACAGCCCAGGTTGTGATATACATACGAGGTGTCGATAACACACTTTGAGTAACAGAGGACGTTTTGGACTTAGTACCTTTGAAAGGGACTACTACAGGTGCGGACTTACTCCAAGCTGTCGAGCAAGCGATTGATGGTGTCGGTATGGATTGAAATCTGTGAGTCTCAGTGACCACAGATAGAGCACCATCAATGCAAGGCCATCGGAGAGGACTCATAGCACGGATGCGCCAAAAGCTAGGGCGCACAAATGGGACGTATGAAATTCACTGCATTCTGCAGCGAGAGGCGCTTTGTGCAAAATCAGTAACGTTAGCAAACGTCATGCAAATTATTGTGCATACTATGAACTACCTGAAGACACATGGGCATAAGCATCGCCAGTTTCGGCGGTTCTTGGAGGAATTAGGAGCGGAGTACGGTGACATAGCTTACTATACTTAAGTACGCTGGATCAGTTGAGGTAAAATGCTGAAAATATTTTTTGATTTACGTTTGGTCATAGTAACATTCTTACATGAGAAGGGAAAAAGTGAACCTATGTTGGAAGACCCTTGTTGGATATCAGACCTTGCATTTCTTGTAGACGTTACGTCTCACATGAACAGCCTGAACGTCAGTTTGCAAGGTGAAAATAATTTCTGACATGTTGGAAAAAGTAAATGCCTTTGAAAGGAAGCTTGCGCTTTGGGAGTGCCAGCTAATGACAGAAAACACTGCACATTTCCCGACTCTTTGACTGGTCCATGAAAGTGCTAGATTTCAAGAATACATATCAATAATTGTAAAAATTAAGGAACAATTTCGAGCACAATTTGCAGATGATACGAGTTTGTCTCCTGCCATTGGCCTCTTTGCTCAACCGTTCTCGTCGTCAGTTGAAGATGCTCCGAATGTTCTACAGATGGAACTGATCGACCTACAGTGCAATACAAGACTGAAGGACAAGTTCTTTGAAGTGGGAAGTTCAAAAGAGTTCTACGAAAATTTTTCACAACAAGAATATCCACGCCTGCACAAAGATGCCGCGAGACTTATGTCCATGTTTGGGTTGACATATGTTTGTGAAAGGTTTTTCTGGGTGATGAAAATGAATAAATCAAGGTTTCTGTCAAGCATAAGTGATGAAAATCTACACAACTGCTTGCGTTCGTCAATGAGCTAATCTTTTATGCCCGATATTAACTATATCATTCCTCATGACCAGTGATAAACATGTTTGGATTTATTCCTTTCATAATTAAAAATTATTGTTTACTAACTGTGCATTATTGCATCATTCTGCTCCATGGTACATTATTATCAGGAAAATTGCTCATTAAACCAATTGTTCCAATGTATACTTACATTTAGGGTTCTTTTAATGTGTGAAGAGCTACGCTCAGCTGAAGTCGATAAACAATAACCTCCATCTAATTGTCTGTTATTATGCAGATTTTAGACGGAACTGCAGGTGATCGAGAGGTCTGCGGTTATCATTCTGTTCAGAGGTCAGTGAGACAGAAGTTATGTGGGTGTAAACTGAGGGCACTGAGAATTAGTTATAGGAAACCTTGCATTAGTTTAATGTTAATTGAAATCATGAATAAGGTTCGCTGGAAGTCGCTGACTGCTCTCTTTCTTAAATACTAGATCAAAAACATTACGCGTATTTGCGTGCCGTCAGTCAAGCTGCCTTAATAAAAAACCCCGGTTGTTAACTGTATTACTTGTCTTACTGGGTTAAACTGGTAACGTAAAAGTAGACGTCTCAATGAGTAGACTGTGACAGTATTTTAAATGTTTTAATACGCAAAATACCTCCCCATGGTTGGCTTGCAAGCTGTGGAAAGAGCACTAGAATGCGCTGGTACAGAGTACCCCAGCAAGTGGATAAAGCGACATCTGTGCATAGAAACGTGCACTACATGAACGCTGGCGGCTGCGGCATGCACGCTGTGACCCGGAAATTGCACATGTGCAGGAGCACCGCACGCGTGCAGAATTTCTGGCCGGCCCTGAGAAAGCGGAATTTATTACTATCTTAGAAAGCAACAGCAGATCACTTTCGGCTAACCCGGACTGGCTCAAAATTTTGGATACTGTATTGCAATTCTGGATCCATTCCTTGTGGAACCGTATTCGGTACCTTTTTCTAAAAAAACATGCTGTACAGAATGAAACAGATAAGATTATGGAATGAGGAGTGATATAACACAGTAACAGCGAATATATCAGTCCACTTATCATTGTAAACAAGGATGGAGGAGTACATGTGGCCATTGATGCACAAACTCTAAACAAAGTAAAAAGAGAGGTGCACAGGCCTGAAAATCTGGACAAAATTTCATAATGAGGTATTTAACCAGTTTCGACATGACTGCTGGCTATTGGCAAATCCCATTAAGTCTAGAATTGCATGAATATAAAGCAATCCTGTTTACCGGGAAATGTTATCGATACAAAGTAGTTCCATTTGGACTGAATACCTCTCTGGCAGTGTTTATTAGAGCTCTCGACTTTGTGTTAGGAGAGGAGTTGAGTTCCAGGTTAACTATCTATGTAGATGATTTATTTATCTACAATGAAAACTCTCAAAAAAAGCTCCAAACTGTTGCTCTTCAAGCAGGAGGCATCACTTTAAAATTATAGAAATGTGAACTTGTAAAATTAGAAATTAAATTCTTGAGTCATATAATTACTACTACTGGCATTAATAAGGACCTGGAGAAAGCTACGTGCCTTAGAAAAATTTCCCCCACCAAAAAATAGGAAACAGTTGTAAGCCTTTTTAGGTTGGTGTGGATTTTACAGAAAATTTGTTAAGGGCAAACCCTTCAACAATCCACACTTGAACAATCTATAAAAATATTTAGTGCTTTTGTTTGGACAGATGAGAGTCGGCAGGATTGTGAATCTTTAAAGATTAAACTTTGACATGATAATGTTTTACATCACCCAGTACTGTCAGAGACTTTCAATATGAATACTGACAGTAGCACCTATGGGATTGGTATTGAAATTTTGCAGGAGATAAATGGTACAGGAAATTTAGCACATAGAACTATAGCTTTTGCCAGCAGGGCATTGACAGGAAACAAAAGGAACCATACCATATCAGAGGAGGTAGCCTTGGCCATATTATGGGACCTAAAGAAATTTATAGGTTGGTGGGGTTTTACGATCTACACACATTGACCACAAAGCTCAAACATTCCTTAAAAGTTGTTGCCTTCTAAATGGCAGGCTCACCCAATGGGCTTTATACCTCGACAATTTCATTATGAAGTCTGCTATGTAAAGGGTACAAAAAATTATGTGGCAATGAATTGTCCCAATGGTACTGATGAAGTACCCAAGGAATGCAATGGAGATGGAACTTCGCAAATTAATTACATGAAGAAGTTCAGGCAAAAATGAATTTGAACAGATTTGCAAAAGCATGCGATATCATCAAAATGAGCATCCAACTTGGAAATCTGTGAAAGTAAATTTTGATTTTTAAAAGTATCTTGTATAAGAGGAAAGGCTTCATTACTGAAGAATGGATGGTGTGTTGGCCTACCCAATTTGATACAGATGTCAGATAATTTTCACTATCATTGGGCCAAAGGAGTGTCTAGATAAATTGGCTAGTGTTATAGTGATTGCCAATAGTACGAGTCGAAAGGTAACAATGTATTAGGTCTTGTGACATCTGCCGGAGAGCTTAGGTAACCAATAGAACTAATCAAGGCCCAATGCAGAACACGTTACCTAAAGATACCATGGATTTACTGTCTGTGGACCTGTATGGACCCCTCCCCACAACTTCTGGTAATTGTAAATGTATTTTACTGATTTTGGAAGTATTTTCTAAATTTATAAAATTGTATCTCCTGAAAAAGGTTAAGAACCATTGGAAAACCCAGTGCAGTACTGCCCAATAATGGCCCCAATTTAATTCCAAAACCTGGAAAGATGGAATGGAGCAGAATGGTGCAGAAACTAAATATATTGCGGGCTACCATCCAGGCAGCAACCCTGTTGAACGGTATATGAGAGAAATAGGATGGTTATGTAGGACCTATTGTCACCATAACCACTGAGCGTAGGGCGGATTTGTATGTGAATTTGAGACTTTAATGAAGACCTTGCCTCATGGGTTTACTGAGTTCACACTTGGGGAAATTCTGCTCAATACTAAGAGCAAATGTTTAAATGAGGAAAAACTAGAGTTCCCACCGTTTACAGATTTGGGATTAGCCCAGAAGAAAGAATTGGTAAAAGAAAAAACAAAGCTGAAACGAGATCTAAAACGCACAATAGCAACCTGAAGTTTGCCATGTTCAAAATTGGAGACTATGTTCTTCTGAAGACCCATGAATAATCAAGTGAACTTAACTACGAAATTTCTAAATTTATGTATATAGAATGGGCCATTCACAGGACAAGACACACCTCACAACAATGCCTACTATTTAATCTACCCAGAGTCGAAGAAGCTCCTTGATGTCCATAATGTAGTGGATCTCAAACTGTATGTACCTAGGAATGAGTAAATGAAGAAATCATATCAGACTAAAAATGTATATTATGCTGTAGATGAAATAATGTATCTATCTTATGAAGATACTATACAGTATTCAACTGTAATTTATGTTCTTATAAAAATGTTACGTATGTAAAATTGCTGTTACTATCTTAGAAGTTTCAGATTCTAAAAACTGTTGTAAAATATGTGATACCCTGTACTGAAAGGGCTACAAGCAAATGTTGTCAAATTGAAAAGAAATGTGGAATACCTTAAATACAGAATGGGCAGCATAGAAGACTTGCCAAAGTGGGGCAAAAAAACTATGTCTGTAATAGACTGCCAAAACCCAAAATGGGCAGCCAATTGATTAATGTAATATGTAATTTATTAATGTTGTCAAATGCAGTGGAAGTTGCTATTGCAGGTATCAAAATTATTTTATTTTCATATCTGTTAGTGTTGTATGTGTTTTGCTACAGTTTTCAAAGAGGGACTGTGTTTCAAATAAAGGCAGTAAGAAAAGAATAGTAAGTTCAGTTTAAATCTGTTTGTTTATGTAAATATCAAAGAATGAACTACTATTGTTAGAATCAGCATTGATAGTTTCCTCCTTTGTAACTTCAAAATCATGCTATAGGATGTGTTGCATGTACAATGTCAGATTGCTTGTGTTATATGTAGGGGGTCTACTTGTATGTGTATACCTACATTTCTTGAATGCTTACAAAATGCTACTCAATATTCTTGGCAATACAGATAAATTTTGCTTACTACTCAACTTACTGTTTCACAAAATGAGAGTCAGTTGTGACAGATGAACATAATTGAATAATGTTGCTTATGTCTTGTTTTGGTAATTACGTGTATAGAGTGTATAGTGTTTTAATGTGTTTTGCAATGTATTCTTTTCATGCTCAGCTCTGGATGAAGTGATTATTATTTTCGACTGCTTGGTACCATTAAGGATTGATGTTTGTCTAGCAGGTATCTTCAGTGAACCATGGGGCATATGTAACATCCATTTTTGACCTACTTTGTATTGATATTTATTTGTAGAGTTGCTTATATAGAGTGCTGTATCTGTCATATGTAGCGTGTTTTACCTGTCATGGAAATTCTTTGACAATGTATACATATTTCAGTTATGTGAACTTTTTGAACAATGTTCAATTTATGCTTATGAATGTAAATAACTACTGGAATGATTGTTATATAATGTACTGTAAATGACTTGGTCCATAGTTAGGGAACGCAGGGTTGAATGTAAAAGATGTGGGGAAGCCCAACACCTACGGAAGTAGCCTGGCTGAATGGAAAAGGAGTGGTTAGCGCAAGCTGAAATGTGTCCTTTGCAACGGGTAAGGTATCGGGCCTGACCAGTGCTGTAGTTAACGTCTCGCTAGCAGTAGCAGAACATTGTAGTTCATATTCTTGGAGTATTGAGGCAGAGGAACTTAAGAGTGTTATATATGGACCTCGGATGCTGCATTTGGTGATACCATTATCATGGCATTGTTTTTGGCCCTGCAAAAATATAATTCAGAAGATCTATAACAGGGCGAGACCAACACTACTGCCATGACTACATCGCCGCCATGTTAACAGCCACTGCAAATCATGCCACCAGTGCCACCAGCCATCCACCAAGATGTTTATATTTGGCACTCTGTGAATGGACCAGGTATTTGTGAAATTTGGTTGATTTTAATAATAATCGTAGTATTGTTAAAACTTCTATCTTGCACCTGTGATTATCCCAAATCACAAACCTCACCAGGAATCCTATCCTAGTGAATTTAATTCCGAGTGTGCTAATTTATTATGAAAAGACTATTCAGCAGCTGTAAAAATAGTTGTGATTGCTTTCTAATGTGTGGAGTTGTGTTTAAAGTTCAGTTTTATAGATTGAGAAATACTACACTGCCAGTGTAATTTGCCTTACTTAAAAAGGTACCAGTAAATAGTAAAGTTGTTAGTTAAAAGAATAATAATATTGAATAGAAGTAAAAAAGATAATTAATTATGCACTTTGATCAGAATTACAAAGCTTTATCACTGTTCATTTTATGAGAAGGTGTTTGAACTTGAAGTTAATACTGTGTTGGCATTTGCACAGTCAGCCATATTTTCAGAAGGTTAAAAGACTGCTTTTCAAAGCACATTTGTTATTTGAAGAGTTATAGTTTGTTGTGTTTCACTTAATGAATAATTATTCATGAGAATACTCACCATTTCCCTTACACACTTGTGTAGTTTTGTTAATGAGCATGGTTCATCAAACCATTAAAGTTTAATAGCCCTCATATGCTAGGCTAGTTGGTTAATGAAGCAAAGCAAAGGTTCCTCCAGAGCCAGTGTAGTTAGATTGCTTTCTGTTTAATTGCTTCAAACTGAGCTCAAGAAAGAAATATTTACTGTGTTAGCTATTTTAATGCAAGCTGGTTCATGTAATGGCATAGAGACACTACTAAGCAATAATGTTATAGAGTACGATCATAATAAACCCCGATTTAAATCAGAATCATTTCATGCTCCGCCCTGTTTAGTAATGCTATTAGTATCATGTGTGTTGGTGACTGGTTGTATTAACTGCTGCATCTAGTTGATTCAAGGTACATCGTCTTGACTTCCAAGTTAGAACTAATTTATCTGCAAGGTTAGGTTACTGTGTTGTAGTGCGAACAGATTTCAAGAAAGAGTTTAGTAGGCGTTAAGGAAAGTTAGGTTAGCCTTAGCACTGCCTTGAGCTTTATTACATTGTTTGACAATAATTCCTAATTAGGCTGGTGACATATTAAGGCATCAAGGGATCACCAATTAAGTATTGGAGGGCAGCGTGGAGGGTAAAAATCGTAGGGGGAGACCAAGAGATGAATACACTAAGCAGATTCAGAAGGATGTAGGCTGCAGTAGGTACTGGGAGATGAAGAAGCTTGCACAGGATAGAGTAGCATGGAGAGCTGCATCAAACCAGTCTCAGGACTGAAGACCACAACAACAACAACAACAACACATATTAATATGTAATATTACGACTTGCTTTTGTGCTGAGAACATCTGTTCCTCACCCATCTTTTTAGTGTTGGTTATACTCTGCTGGAGTGTTTTGGAAATGAATCCCAGTCAAACAGATTGATTATATTGTTCCCATTACGTTATCTCATGGTCACAACTTTCTCAAAAATTCCTCAGAGAGGTTTAATGTAATCATTGACTGCCGTTTATGGTCGTCTGTGTTACCATTACAAGCACTTCCTTTGGCGGAGCCCTCCTGCACCATTCCACCACATGTGGATGGCTGACTTGCTGCAAGGCTGTGCCCTGTGACATTTGCATGGCTGCTTCGGTATCTTGGCATTTTCAGCTCTTAAGGAGGGAGGCAGAGCTTTAGTTGGTAAAGACATTTCCAGCTGGAGTACATCACAACCAGTCACACATTCTGGAATCAGGTATTGGATTTTAAGGTGTACCCAGGACCAGATGTACAGTCAGATCACAAGTTAGTTATGACAATGAGTGAAGTAAATTTTAAGAGTGTTGTTACGAGAATTCAGTGTGTAAATAAAGAGGATACTGAAGTACCCAGGAATGGAATGTGAATTTTAACTTCTATGAGTCTCTAGATAATGTGATAATGAATGGTGATCAAATGAATTTTCACGTTTGTCTATATAATCGATGAGAGACAATTCATAACAACAGACAGCCAGAAGGAGACATCCAAACACTACAGATGTGACCAAGTGCTAGTAAGTGCGATAGCTTACGCACAATGAGCTAAACAGCTCATGAATCCAACTTACTGACAAAAATAACAACATCCGGAAGAATGGAAGACAAAATTGATGATCTGTTTGAGGATGCTAAATTTGGAGTAATGGATCCAGGGAGGTCAACTCGACCTTCAACTTTACAGTGGCAGGAATGTGTCAGAAAAATCAAGAGATGTTTATTGGATTTGTCAATCTTTACATGACATTTGACAGCATGAAACAGTGAATTTTTTTTTTTCTAAAAGGTATGTATATGGAACAACAGATAACATAGAATATGAGCAATAATCAACAAGAATTTGTACTCTGAATCAAAGATGATTAAAGAAAAGGATGCAGGTAGTCTCCACAAATGTTCAGATGAACACTGAAGAATCATTGGTGGAATTGAAGAAACTTCCAGGAATTTAATTAAAACTGAAGGTGAAAACAATTTCGTTTAATAAAATTCACTGGTGATATTTCTGTGTTCACTGAAAGTTCGAATGAATCACCAGAGTTTATGAATGTAATAAACAGTTGAATGAACACTGAATCAGAATTAATGAATAGAAGAAAGAGGAAAGTATTGCGGAGTAGCAGAAATACCATTGGTTGCAAAGTTTACATCAGAATTAAGGACCACACAGCAGACTGCTTGTAGTGACTATTACACATGAAGCTAATTTACACTGAGGGACAGAGCAAGATCGTTATAAGGAGTAATGTTGCATGGAAAAAGCAGGAGATTCCTTGTAAAACAAAGTTACTAATACCAAGGATAGGCCTTAATTTGTGTTGGATGTCCCTTAATAAAAATTCTCATAACAGAAGAACTGTGGAACGTCTCTGCAGAACAGGTGAGGATATTGTGATATGTGGAAAACTGTGACCAGTACGAGGGTCAGCCTAGTAAGTTATATTTGAAGGCATCAGGGAATAACTGCTGTGGCACTAGAGGTAGTTGATGAGGTTAAAAACTGAAGGGAAAGACAGAGGAATGCATACCACAAATGACTGGATTCTGGGTGCTCATGGCACTGCAAATCTGTTGCTCACACAGACAGACATTGTCAACAGGAGACAGAGTTTCCCCTTTGCATGGTTCAAATGGCTCTGAGCACTATGGGACTTAACATCTATGGTCATCAGTCCCCTAGAACTTGGAACTACTTAAACCTAACTAACCTAAACACATCACACACATCCATGCCCGAGGCAGGATTCGAACCTGCGACCGTAGCAGTCCCGCAGTTCCGGACTGCACCGCCTAGAACCGCACGGCCACCGCGGCCGGCCCCTTTGCATGTCTGTGGTTACTGGGACTGGCTGTTACAGCTGTGGGGCAACCAAGGTGGACCACACCCTGACAAGCTAAGGCTCTGCTGACGTTTGCTTCTGGTTGGTGCTTGCAGAGTGTATTTTTTGTTACTAACAGAAACTTTATAGCAAATTATTGGGTTGTTTTTCCCGTCTCATTCCTGACGAGAACCATAAATGGTCTCATAAATGTGTGTCTATGTGTGACCTCTGCTAGACCATTCGAATACATCCAGAGTAACATACAATTATATCATTTGACACAGTGTTACACATTCAGTGCACTCATACTCTACCTGCCACTAAATTTTCTGTGGATGACATTGCATGAATTATTGTTGGCATTGGTTTGCGGATTTTGATGAGAATAAGTTACTGAGCTGTTGACAATAACTATTTTCTCTACCAACCTATTCTTAATTAACCTCTCTCCCATTATACTATGATCTAGTCCTGACGACACCACCCATGAATGTATGTTCTGATGCTTTTCAGTATTTATGTCTGATCTACCATATAATGGTGTGTGTGTGTGTGTGTGTGTGTGTGTGTGTGTGTGTTTTGGATGAGGGAAATCACCGCATTCGAGAGACAGTGGCCTCATCAGGTTGAGGAGGCGTGGGCCACACAGCAGCAGGTGTCTGGCGAGGTGCGCTGGCAGAGGTGGCGGCAGCGGCGGAGGTGGTGGTGGTGGTGGTTCTCAGCTCTGTAACGGCTGGTGCGCTGCACATACAGAGAGAGGCAGGGTGTTAGCCGGCTGGCGTTTCCTCGTGGGGATGTAGGGGTGCCTCCCAATGGCCAACACTGCTGAGGGACCATCCACACACTGGCAACTAATGGACGACATGTGCCAAATATGGGGATAGGGCTCCCGTTAATACAAATGAATGACCAGTAAGCTAGTAACTATCAACTGCACCACCCGAGCTTCCCACGGCAGTCGCCGAACACGATACAACAGGTAGTTCAAAACAAAGTGCAGCCAGAAGGTACATACGATGCCCAACATTTGCAAAAACTCAATTACAGAATTACTGGAGAGGTCAGCTCAGGTATTATCACCATCAAATCTATACAAACGGCCTGAATTCCACTCCACCTAAATTGTATGCACCCACATAATGTTACAGTCTTACAGTCCCTCTGATCTCTTTTCGGTACGAGCATTTCGCTCTACAAAATGGTTACTACAAGACACTACTTGAAAAAATTGATCTGTAACACTGAGTCCACAATCAGACTAAAGTCACGATAATGTAAATATCACGATACCTGGTATAATTAGGTGACAGTCTCCAGCACTTGTAAACTCAAGTTTATTGCAATAAATGACATTCCAGAAAATAAGTTTCAACTTGAAATTAATGACAAAGACATTTGTATTAGACTAGCATCCAGGATTCCAATTAAGCAACTACTGTCTCTGTTAAGTAAGTATGAAATATCTTAAATATCATTTTGGCCACATGTAAGCATGTGTGTGCAAATGTTGAAATGACGTAGCATAAAGTTTTGTGTTAGATGATTCAAACCCAGCAAGTAATAGGATTGTTAACTAAGGGCAATAATACATTACATATCCAAATATAGCAAGATGAGAATCTGAAATGTTGAGAAAGTATTTTGTACCTTTACTGGGATTTGAATCCAGCACCTATCATTTTTTCTAACCACAAATACACGTTAAACATCTGCTTAGTTTAGCTGTAGCGAGATGTGCACATGTCTGAAACGGAAATAACTTAACGGAAAGTTCTGTGTGGAGTGGGAATCTAAGCCTGCATGCTGCATGCATCATCGTTGTTGCCTGCACACAAGAAAATTTTTATTATCGAATTCCTTTTTGCCAGTTGCTACGAGTGACATGTCTTAACTTGAAATGATGGCTTGAAAAATTGTGTGTGACAGTTGAAATCAACACCACCCGTCATTGTTGACAAGACACGTAGAGGCGATAAAAATCAAAATTATTTTTCACCTTTGGTTTGATGAGCACATATTACTATTTCAAATGACACAATGAAATTATTTGCACACAACCACGAATACAACGGATGCTAACTACTATGGACATATCCCTGGGAACCATTTCTTAGCACAAAAGACCTTTGTCACACCAGATGCATACTGTTACATTCTGAGGACTCATTAGCCTCTGACTGTACATTTTTTCTCAGGACCAAACATTTTCGTTTTTTGAAGTTAAGGCCCAATGGCTCAAATGTCCACCCAACGATCCTGGTTTACATTTTCCTTTTTTTTTCTTAAACTCATCAATGCAAATGCTGTGACCTTTTCCTTGAAATGCCACTATCTATTTCCTTTCCCACATTTGAGTGCTGTAGATTCTGCTTTGTCTCTTATGGTCTTGCAGTCGATAGGACGTTTAACACTAAATTACTTCTTTCTTTCTTCCGCAATATTTGCTATTGAATTAAAGTGTTGCATGATGGTTAACTGGTCACATTTCATGACATTTGCCAGTAATCAATTGGGCCATACTGGTAAACCACCACATCAAGACAAACCAACTCAAAATGAGAAAATTATTTTTTGATTTGATTTGTTCAGCACACTTACCACATACACGCACAAAATACTTTGTGCACCATTTTCAAAGGCTTAAACAACAATCTTTATGGCTGTCAAGAGTACAACATTCAATAAGTCACTCCAAGAATAATTGAGAACTTAAAATAAAAAATTATGGTTGATAACTAAACTTATTGCAACCTGTAGGAGAACATGTAAAACAAAATCTCTATGATCTTATGCATGAATCTACTTGTTACAGTAAAATTATGGGTGGCCCTTTTAGGCAATATGCATCAATGTAGTATGCTACATAGAAAAAACTATGGACTTTCTCACGCAATTGCACGATACTTTTTTTAGGCCTCCTTTTACCACCTGGAATTTATCTGGAGGGATTATCTGTGCTACGTAAGCTATGTTTACTGAAGACAAGTCTCGTCTTTGCGATGACCGGTGGTGTTAGTAGTAACAGAAGAAACTACAATAATGAATGACCTCTTCAAAAAAACATTATATTGGATAAACAAAGCTGCTTAGTACCACCTCAAAGTAAAAAATAAATTTCTTCAGAAATTATAACAAAAGGAATCCACTTCGAGAATAACAATGGACCCATTCTCAGAACAGCGACTGCCTATGATTGACTTCCTTATAAATCAAATGCATCTCTTCTCTTAGTAAAATTATATGCCCCTAGCACAAAGATAAAGAACTAGAAAATAATTAACTTTCCTTGACACAATACCACACTACTGCAGTCATTAATACAACAAAGGTACCAGGAGAACGTTCTGAAAGTTTGATTGATACTTGTCACCGAGTTTTTTTGTATGATCTAGTATTGGTGCAACCTAAACTCTTAGAAGATCACAGGTGGGAGCAACATTTCCTGCAGAAATTTCCATAGGCTACGATAATTCCAGTAAGGCAGCTGACAATTATGTGATTTTATTTCATCGATTACAAAATCAAGTCGAAAGTACACATTAGGTAGCTGAGGCAACTAGTGACCATTGATATGGATTAACAAGGAAAAGAATGTTTTGTATAGGCTGTAATTAACCTCCAGGGAAAGGGAACGCTCATCCAGTTAGAAGCATCCTTCGTTAACAACAAAACAATGGCACTGGACTGAAAGTTTGGTGGTCTGTTAAAATGGCTCTAGCTTCATATGATTAAGCTCTGTGTTCTAGTCACTGATCAGCCGAACACTAAACAACTATGAAAAGACTCTTAGCTTCTGTTGAGTTCAGTTAAACAACATAGTCTGACAATTAGAAGCTCACCATCATCAACCTTTCCTATACCAGAAATTTTATTTCATTACTGAACCAATGATCATGTAAAGTCACGGCACACTTATTTGAACTTGCAATGTTGAAAATGTTAAAATGTTGGTGCTGAACTGAGAATCTAACTCAGGTATCTCTTTCTGCCATTTTGAACACTTTTCGGACGATACAGTTACTTGTCATAACAGTATTACCACATGAATCTAAATTTCATTCATTAAATACGGTTGACAGAAATTTAAACATTTTTCAAGTGAGCATCCTCACTTTGTAAGCACATATGAAACCACGAGGTAGTTAATGTAAGCTGTGGCATTCCCCAATCCAATCATGGGAAGACAAACACTAACATCTCTGTGTCTGTATGTAGTATGTTTGTTGTTTGAAACATGAATTTTTATGATAATCTTATCGAATAAAAGAGAAAAACACTGAATGATTTACGTACTGGCTATAAGTTCATTACAATTGGATCAGGGAATGCACAGTGTTATCTCAAACACAAGATTTCTGATATGCCTAATAGCACATAAAATATTACGTAAGTATTAAAACCTAAATGAAAAATAAATGATCATTTATCAGTGTTAGTAGCTAGTAGACTTTTATGGACATATGCAATTGTAAAATGGTACAGAATAAAGGTAACTCTGGACGCAGAGAGACTTTAATGCTCACAGAAATCAGAGGCACAATAGCAACAACAATGGATGGGATAGATAATGTCATAAGGTGTGCCACAGTAGAATGCAAGTCTGTAGTGTTCACTGGGTGGCTATCTAAAAGCCATGGAGCAATCGAGACACGCAGACGGGTCGGATACCTGTTCATCGAATATGCAGTAAAGCATGGTATTCTGTGTGTCACAGAAGGAAATATATCTAAGTACTGCGTGAGCTTTATCTAACGGCTGAATAGAGATGACAACAAAATGAGGTGAGAAGACTCAATTTTAGGCAACCAGCCAGAACTGCCTCGAGGACTGGCTTGTCTGGTGAGGTGGTCCAGGGTGCGAGAGGTGTGAGCAGCCATACACTGGAGCACCGATGCTTACTTCTCCCAGTTTTCTGAACACCTTCCATACAAGCCGTGACACCAGACGATTATTCTTTTATGTAACAGTAAAGGAAACAAAAGAAGAATTCGGAGTAGGTATTGAAGTCCATGGAGAAGAAATAAAAACTTTGAGGTTCGCCGATTACATTGTAATTCTGTCAGAGACAGCAAAGGACTTGGAAGAGCAGTTGAATGGAATGGACAGTGTCTTGAAAGGAGGATGAACATCAACAAAAGCAAAACGAGGATAATGGAATGTAGTACAATTAAATCATGTGTTGTTGAGGGAATCAGATTAGGAAACAAGACGCTTAAAGTAGTAAATGAGTTTTGCTGTTTGGGGAGAAAAATAACTGATGATGGTCGAAGTAGAGAGGATATAAAATGTAGACTGGCAATGGCAAGGAAAGCGTTTCTGAAGAAGAAAAATTTGTTAACGTCGAGTATACATTTAAGTGTCAGGAAGTCGTTGCTGAAAGTATTTGTATGGAGTGTAGCCATGTATGGAAGTGAAACATGGACGATAAATAGTTTGGACAAGAATAGACGCTTTCGAAATGTGGTGCTACAGAAGAATGCTGAAGATTAGATGGGTAGATCACATAACTAATGAGGAGGTATTGAATAGAATTGGGGAGGAGTAGTTTGTGGCACAACTTGACAAGAAGAAGGAACAGGTTGGTAGGACATGTTGTGAGGCATCAAGGGATCACAAATTAAGCATTGGAGGGCAGTGTGGAGGGTAAAAATCGTAGAGGGAGACCAAGAGATGAATACACTAAGCAGATTCAGAAGGATGTAGGTTGCAGTAAGTACTGGGAGACGAAGAAGCTTGCACAGGGTATAGTAGCATGGAGAGCTGCATCAAACCAGTCTCAGGACTGAAGACCACAACAACAACAACAACAACAACAACAACATTCCCTTACAGCAATTAAAATCCCTTATGTTCTGTTTGGATTTGGAGAGATCGAAGAATTATGTTGGGATACTTGCTGACATGGCTTGCACACAGAAATAGGTGACAAACTATGCAACAGAGACAATGCTGTAGTACTGAGGTGTGAATAGGGAATACTCTGATAATCTGCTTTTCTACATGACAAAAATTCCACAGGTCAACATCAGCAATCTAAATTTCTAAAAATGTTTCCACCATCCTCTATAATCATTCTGCAGTACACTACCTCGCTCGAGGTGTCGATTGTAAGTGACTTACTTTCTCGTCATCTTAATGCAGCGTGACACTATTCAAAGGTGTCTCATTGTCATCAGCCACAGAGGCACTGAACAACTTTAAACACTACTGTATGTGAACAGGCTTACAGCAACCAGTACAGACTGCCAGTTGCAAACTACACCCATCTCTGCGTCTGAGCCTGTGCTGGGCAATACAGCTTTGTGTCCACAGCAGTCTGGGTCGTGCTCTATTCACACAGTGAGTGTACCCTCTGTCATGACAGTTGATGCTAAAACCTAAACAACCACTTTCTGTATACATGTAGTTTAACAGAATAATGTCTACAAACTGGCTCTGATGATTTTTGTTAGCTAACATACCTGATAATGAACTGGGTTCAGTTTAGGGATTCACTGAAACTGCTAAAAGAGAGCACTGTGAGCTATCGTGAATTGACTGTCTATGATGCTGATTTTTACAGCAGATACAAATGTAAAGAAACTCAGTGGCAAAAATTATTGACTTGGAAACACAAATACATACAGAACTGAGAGATAGGAATGAGAGGTTATCCTCACGCTCACCTGTTTTTTGGTGGTGGATCGCACAGCAACCGGCTCACTTCGATCAAGTCTTTAGGTTGATGAAGCATCGCATCAGCCCACCCCTGAGTGGCCATCACCTCGAACGGACAGGTCTTAATGAACGCCAGTGCAGCGCGCTTGAGGTAACTGCAGGAGTGGCGGACTGCGAGTACGGCTGCGGCTGCCGCGGTCTCAACAGTCAGCTGAGCGGTCACCTGCCTCTCACACTCCGCTTTCAGCCGCGACACCCCGTACTTATTCGCTGCGGCCAGCAGCTGGGGGGCCGTGCCGGGCAGCTGGGGGGCCCGCAGGGTGTACAGGTAGGAGACCAGCTGCCTCAGCACCGGGCCCCCCACATCGGCAATCCTCACCACGCCAGTGCTCGTCTCGAGGGTGTCGTGCGCGAACATGGCCGCGAACACAGGGCTCCTGTTCGCCAGGACGGCCCTGTGTGCCACCAGCCGAGTGTCACCTGCCTCGAGTATCACCACGGCGACGTCCCCGGCGTCCAGGAGTGCACCCAGGTCCACTGTCACTGTCTCCATCACGTCTTTAACTGCTTCCATTGTGGACAATTCTGAAACACGGCAACGCGGAGCAGCCCTTTCAGCATACAGGTGACTGACGATACTTCTACGAGAGACAGGCACACCTTTCTCCAGCAACAGTTGATAAATGTTGTCTGTCATCAGTCAGTTTCAACACTATCACACCCTTTCTGTCAGACTGATGCCATTGGCGAGTAACTGCAAATCTTTAGCAATAACATTTTCAAGAGTTCATTTCCTTTCAGCACATTTCATTTGGAGTACAAGCTCCAGATGCGGCAAAGACATTATCCCCAAATTTTTTCTACAGCGAAATGTTACTTGGTCTGGAAATGGTTCAAAATGGACATCTACCAAAATATTAAAAAGGTTGTAAAGATCTATAGTAGTACTTTATTCAACAAGATATTCTCTTTACATCTCATGTTATTCAAGAAAACAACATTGTCCACGAGACTCAGAGGGCCATAGACACGGGTTCCCGGGTAAATGCTGTGTTTCTTGACTTCTGCAAGGCGTTTCATGCAGTGCCCCACAATCATTTAATGAATGAAGTAGAGAATACAGACTATCAGACAAATTGTCTGATTGGAGTGAAGAGGTCCTAGATAACAGAACGCCGCATGTCATTCTCAATGGAGAGCCTTCCCAAGTTAGAGTGATTTCAGGTGTGGCGCAGGGGATTGTCGTTGGACCGTTGCTACTCACATTATATATAAATTACCTTGTGGATAACATCGTAATTTCACTGACGCCTTTTGTGGATGATGCTGTAGTACATCGAGAGGTTGTAACAATGGAAAATTTTACTGAAATGCAGGAGGATCTGCAACAAATTGACCCATGGTGCAGGGAATGGCAATTGAATCTCAATGTAGACAAGTGTAATGTGCTGCGAATACATGGAAAGAAAGATCCTTTATCATTTAGCTACAATATAGCAGGTCAGCAACTGGAAGCAATTAATTCCATAAATTATCTGGGAGTACGCATTAGGAGTGATTTAAAATGGAATGATCATATAAAGTTGATCGTCGGTAAAGCAGATGCCAGACAGATTCACTGGAAGAATCCTAAGCAAATGCAGTCCGAAAACGAAGGAAGTAGGTTACAGTACACTTGTTCGCCCACTGCATGAATACTGCTCAGCAGTGTGGGATCCGTACATAGGGTCGATAGAAGAGAGAGAGGAGATCCAATGGAGAGCAGAGTGCTTCGTTACACGATCATTTAGTAATTGCGAAAGCGTTACGGAGATGATAGATAAACTCCAGTGAAAGACTCTGCAAGAGAGACGCTCAGTAGCTCGGTACAGGCTTTTGTTGAAGTTTCGAGAACTCCTACGTATATCTCGCCAAGAGACCATAAGGATAAAATCAGAGAGATTAGAGCCCACACAGGGGCATGCCGACAATCTTTCTTTCCACGAACAATAAAAGATTGGAATAGAAGGGAGAACCGACAGAGGTACTCAAGGTACCCTCCGCCACACACCGTCGGGTGGCTTGCGGAGTATGGATGTAGATGTAGATTGTTTTATGGCCTGAATCTGTATTGTTCGTCATTTCAGTAGCGGTTATTCACGTACCCTTGCAGGAGTTGTTTCACACAGGGGGTCTACGAGTGAGCTCCTGTCTCGAGACTTAATCGGGAGAATGACTCATTCATGTACAGTGGCAGACGGTCTGAATCGGGCTCAGCAGAGTACGTGGTTCTAATTTTCATCCACCAGAGTAAAGTAGGGGACACACACATTCAACAAACAGGTCAAGAGAATGTTTTTGTGAATTGTTCTGTTTATTTCTTGAATGATTTTTGTTTATGTTTGTACAGTTTTGTATACGTTTCAGGAGTGTGAATGATGCGTGAATGTGTAAATATGTAGATCATTGTTATACTGAGAAACGCTGTACGAACTAGTGTGAGAAATTTTAGACATTGAATGCAGACGTTTTAGGAAATACAGATTTTGTAAGTAATTATCACGTGGCACATTGAGAAGATCGATGACCAAAAACTTGATTGTATTAATTAGACGCTGATAAACTTAATAGTGTGGCGAGCATTTGCGTTTAAGAACAATCCTTGCTTAGCAGTTGTTCAGATTTCGGGAAATACGTTACCACAGATGCTAACATGAATGAAAGGGTTTGCGCATGACGGTGTTACGATTAGCACCGCCTTGGCAGCGAACTTTTAATTCTAAATTTCAGAATATACCAAAATTTTGTCAGTACTTCTACCTTTCACTCAAAATTAAGACGTTTTCCCAATTCTCAGAATAGTTACGCTGTATGCAGCCTGGTGCGAGTCGCAGTACAGCAGGTTTCTGCTCGGCTTTCCTACCAGTGATCTGCTGCAACGAGTTCACAGGTAGGTGCAGGCAACAGGAACCGTGCTGACGCACATGGAGCACATGCCGGGGAAACACTAAAAAAGCCGTGGTACATTGAATCCGTGGTTGAGGGAAATTTAGTGAGAGGCCGTATAGTGAACGATTATGAAAAATTTAGTAAATCAGTACACACAGAATTTTGAACCCAACCCATTTCGCGACGCCGGACAGACTGACAAGAAATTAGATGTAATACAGAGCGCAGCGAAGCAGCAGGCGGTGTCATAGCGGTATCAACGAGCAGCAGTACATAAGAGCAGTGATGCCAACTTACACGATGAGCGGGGACCCTTACACTGGTACGGCAGGCTGAGGTGGCCTGACACTCCCGTTTCAGCATGCCGAGGCTGCAGCATTCAGTGAAAGGTAAGTTTGTTACATTTGGTTGTGCGTGTGTGTGTGTGTGTGTGTGTGTGTGTGTGTGTGTGTGTGTGTGTGTGTTTTGAAAGAGTAACATGGAAGGTGATAAACATTTTAAAATACGATAAAAAGAGGACGGACCCTCAATGAATATAAGTGCTTCACAAACCAGCAGGGCTGAACAGAGAGGAGTAGGCCTAGTAGATGTTAAAGTAAAAAGAGGAGATTTTTGACGATGTTTCTTTGTTATTTACGGGTTGTGGAGAAGAAGCTGCTTCAAGTACGTCAGTTAATGTAACTGGTGGAGATAATGTAGGGCCTGGAAGTGGCATGAAGCATGAAATCGGTAACAACCAGTTCTGTGATGGCAATGCTGGGAGTGTAACTAAATCAAATGTGTCAAATTTGGATACAAAATTTCGTATAGTATCGGTGGAACAACATAAACAGGAAACAGTAATGCAGAAAATAGAACCAAGATGTATGCAATAAATGTTTGCAGCTATAATGGGTTCTATAAAAGATGAACATACTAATTTTGCCGAAACAATTGGCCAGAAAATCAACGAAAAACTTGTAAGGCAAACTGCGGTTTAAAAAAAAAGTGAGAAAATGATTTGAAGTCGTTAGAATGTAAAGTAGATGGCAAAATTTCTCAAATTGAGAATAACTCCCAACAATCCATTAGAACTGTAAAAATTGAATTAACAGATGCCTTGAAAAAAGTTACTATTGCAAACGAAGGGTAGATGTGATAAAAGAATATGCCAAATGTATGGATGAAGTAAAAAGTGTGTCTGACCTAGTGGGTGTGTCAGAAGAAAATGTTCTTCAGCTGACTAACCAGGTAGAAGAGGTTGAAAATAAGTCGGGTGAGCATAGCAGTAGATTATGCCAAGTTGAAACTAACCTCAGACATGGAACTAACACTTGTGGGTGTAGTTTTGTAGCAGAATCGTCTGAAATATCATATGTCGCTAACACGCAGTTTTTACGTTTTGATCCAACACGAAATGCACATCCAAAAGAATTTTGTAAGGTATTCTAACTACCCATGAACTGGCGAAACAAAATTATTGCAGCTCCGAGGGATGACTTCCATAAATTCGTTAGTTGTTTGGAGAGAGTTGACAAGTAGTTGTATGAGGAGGAGCATGCAAATTGTAATCAGTGTAGAAAAGTTGTGGTATGTTTTCAAAGAGATAGTATCGAGAGCAACTGAGAGATATGTACCACATAAATTAATGAGTGATGGTACTGATCCCACATGGTACACAAGACGCGTCACATCGTTGTTGCAGGAAAAAAAAAACATGCCAAATTTAAAAGATCTCAAAATCCCCAAGATTGGCAAAAGTTTTACAGAAGTTCGAAATATAGCGCGTACTTCAATTCGAGATGCTTTTAATAATTGCCACAACGAAATTCTGTCTCGAAATCTAGCAGAAAACCCAAAGAGATTCTGGTCATACATAAAGCACACCGGTGGCAAGACGCAATCAATAACCTCCACTCCGCGATAACGGTGAAGTCACTGATGACTGTGCCACTAAAGCAGAGCTATTAAACATGGTTTTTCGAAACTCCTTCAGCTAAGAAGACGAAGTAAATATCCCTGAATTCCAATCCAGAACAACTGCCAAAATGAGAAATATAGAAGTAGATATCCTCGGTGTGACAAAGCAGCTAAAATCACTTAATAAAGGCAAGGCCTCCGGTCCGAATTGTATACCAGTCAGATTACTCTCAGAGTATGCTGATAAAAAAAGCTCCATATTTAGCAATTACATACAACCACTCGCTCACAGAAAGATCCGTACCTAAAGACTCGAAAATTGCTCAACTCACACCAATACCCAAAAAGGGAAGTAGGAGTAATCTGCTGAATTATAGGCCCATCTGATTAACGTCGATTTGCAATAGGGTTTTGGAACACATACTGTATTCGAACATTATGAAGTACCTCGAAGGAAACGATTTATTAACACATAGTCAGCACGGACTCAGAAAATATTCTTGTGAAACACAACTAGCTCTTTATGCTAATAAAGTAATGAGTGCTATCGACAGAGGATGTCAAATTGATTCCATATTTTTAGGTTTCCAGAAAGCTTGCGACACGGTTCCTGACAAGCGTCTTCTAACAAAACTGCGTGCCTACGAAGTATCGCCTCAGTTGTGCCACTGAATTCGTGATTTCCTGTCAGAAAGGTCACAGTTCGTAGTAACAGAAAGTCATCGAGTAAAACAGAAGTAATATCCGGCGTTCCCCTAGAAAGTGTTATATGCCCTCTATTGTTCTTGATCTATATTAACGACATAGGAGACAATCTGAGTAGCCGTCGCAGATTGTTTGCAGATGATGCTGTCATTTACCGCCTTGACTCGCAAAATGATTTAGATAATATATATGTATGGTGTGAAAAGTGGCAATTGACTCTGAATAAAGAAAAGTTTGATGTTATTCACACGAGTACTAAAGGAATTTAGCTGAATTTCGATTACGTGATACGACACACAAAACTGAGGGCTGTAAATTCAGCTAAATACTTACGGATTACTATTACAAATAACCTAAATTGGAACGATCACATAGATAACATTGTGGGTAGAGTAAACCAAATACTGGGATTCATTGGCAGAACACTTAGAAGGAGAAACAGGTCTACTAAAAAGACTGCTTACACCACGCTTGTCCGCCCTATTCTGGAGTATTGCTGTGCGGTGTGGGATCCGTATTAGGTGGGACTGACGGATGACATCGAAAAAGTACAAAGAAGGGCAGCTCGTTTTGTACTATCGTGAAATAGGGAGATAATGTCGCAGACACGATACGTCAATTGGAGTGGCAATCATTAAAACAAAGGCGTTTTTCGTTGTGACTGGATCTTCTCACGAAATTTCAATCACCAATTTTCTCCTCCGATTGCGAAAACATTCTGTTGCCATCCACCTACATAGGGAGAAATGATCATCACGATAAGAGAAATCGGGGCTCACACAGAAAAATAGAAGTGCTTGTTTTCCCGCATGTCGTTCGAGAGTGGAACGGTAGAGATACAGCTTGAAGGTGGTTCATTGAACCCTCTGCCGGACAGTTTATTGTGAATAGCAGTGTAATCACGTAGAAGTAGATGTATCGAACGACCAAACAATGCAGAACCGCGGCACAGTGTAAACGTTAACACAATTGGCGAGTACCGTGGGAATAGCAGGGGCGGAGGTGCCGAGAGGTGGCGCTACCCACCAAATGATGGCGAAATAATGGGGAGCAGGTGCACTATTATCGACCGTATTCTCCGGTGTGACAGGATGATGTTGCGCCAAGGAGACAGCAAATGGTGGTGGACATAAGAAATGGTACAGAATCCGAGAATCCGTTAAACTAAATGCCGTCTGCGAAAGGGCTAGCGTTTACAAGATGGGAAGTAGTAATTTGAACCCGCTAGCAAAACCCTACGTACGTGTTAGTACTAAACAGCCAGGAATTGTAAGTGAGGAGCAAAAGAAGGTAGTAACAGGCGGAACGCGCTATATACAAATCTGTACATTTAACGGAGGTTTAGGGGATTTTTTGGACGGACACACAAAATAAGCACCGTGTTGCAGACGAAGTGGGTGATGTATTTGCGGAAAATCTGACAGAACATGATTGCCAGAAAGCCTTTAGTAACCAAGTTGAAGTCGAGTCTTCTGGGGAAGGAGGAAGTACAGAAGGTGCAGAATTACAGGAGATTAGTGATGTCAGTGTAGAAGAAATACTAGCGTCTATAAATGACGACGTTGGTGAGGCAACAAGGGAGAGGCAGGAAAATGGTGACCAAATTGGGGTCAGCCAACTAATTGTGGGAAAAAGGGAGAGACAGAAAGGAAAGGGAGAATGACGAAGCGCTGGAAAAAATTGAGCTTTCATTTAGTGAACAGAATAGGGAGAAAAGAGTAATTCTGCAAAAATGTGTCTAATTTCTGGAAACAGAAGGTTTCGATTGAAGGGAGGCTGAAGTGTGTAACGAAGAAGTGCAGTGTTTAGCAGATAGTGGCAGGGGTTTATGTTGGTTAGAATCGTTGCCAAATAGAAATGAAGTTGTAATAATAAGAGTAATGGGGGTGCAAATAATTGTAGCCACAGAAACGAGTTATAAAAACGTGTTAAATACGAAGTTCTCTTGCCAGTAAAAAAAATGGTGTGCAAGTACTCCAAAACGTCCTTATAATATCTGAGCTATGTATAAAAATGCCAATTGGCATTTTTTAACCACTACAAAGGGAGATTAAATTTTAATGAAAATACAGTAATTTTTTAAACAAATGGGAAATAACTGAACATTTACGCTAGTTGTCCATCCAGCGGAAATGTAGAACGTTAATAAAGTTTGATTTATTTAAAGCACTTTAAGACAAAAAATTTCTGAGGTATTACTTTTCTGCTAGCCCTTACATTCGCAATCTCAAATTTTACTTTCCCATTCGTTTTCGTGCCCTTTATTAAAATACTAATAAATACAATGTCTGGAGTATTATTCCGTTTTATTTGTAGTGCATGTGACATACAAAATGAAAGGAAAAAGCTAAAAAGATTGCATCTAGGGACTCGGCCCCAGGACCCTCGGTTTACCGCTCTGAACTCTGGTGCGACAACCGCTGACTGGGAGCTGTGCTGACAAATGAGTCATTCGTCGTCCGACCCGCCCCAAAACACCTGCTGTTTGCTTGGCCTTCTGGAGCCCCCATTTATGTCACATTGACTTCTGGCCGAGCCCTGCAGAGACCATGAATCTGTAGGGAGCAGGTGAGCTGCCCTTGTGAATGTAAATGAATAGAGAGAAGTCTGTTCGACAGAGAAGGTAGAATAATTTCTGGCGGCGAAAATGCAAACGATTTGGAATTATCCAGTCTTACGCTTTCCCAAATTTTCTCATTTAAGTATGCATCTGTCACTTCTTGCAATATAAGCGAGGTAATTTTCTGCCTTGCAGAACAATCCAGCAGACTTGCGTGACGCTAAATGAGGAGCATTTGGGTTATCATTTATTTGTCATGTTGCTTTTAGCGCCGGGTGTCTCGAAAGAGATGCTTGGCATGCCCTTGGATGCAGCTGCTTTCATTTAAGCAGAGGGGCTGCGTCTTTAAGGGAAGTGGAATCTCTCAGGAAAGAAAGGCGCTCGAAAGCAACTGGCTGTGCGCTATAGCAAGGAACAAACCCTGGCATTTGACTGAACTGAAAATGGGAATCCACTGAAAATCATTTTCAACGCTGATGGCGGATGGATTCAAACCACATCACCTCCCGAATCCAGGGATTGCTAGCTCTGCGGCTCGGCTCGCAGAACTACCCGGGGTCGGTGGAGAATCGAGGAAAACCGGTTGCTGTACAATAAAATAAAATGCCCCGCAACAAACGATTGAATTCTGACATAGCTTGTTTTTCCTGTACACGTGGATGTTTAATGTGACACTGCCTGAATGAGGACACATCTTTAAGATTTAACTGTGCATGAAGTTGCTGGCTTCAGTTACTGCGGTGTCACAAGAGCAGAAATAGATTTTGTACGAAAGGGTGAGGGAGGGATGAAGGGCGCTGCCGGCTCGGAGGAATTCAAGCAGCGCGCTTTTGGAAACCAACGAACTGCAGAATGCGCTGTCTCATCCTGTACCCCCCACCCCAGCCAAAAAATGGTGCCATATCGGAACTGACTTTCATAACTGATACTACCCAGGTGATAAGATTGGGTCACCTTTCGGCATTTTGTCCACTAATGATAGAAAACTGGGCAACATTTTTGAAAGGAATACAGCCATCGCCATTTAGGCGATAGTTTTCTTGATGAACGCTTTTCTTGGGCGACACAGCTGAATCCGAGTGTATTTTTGTGCACTGATTATAATTTAATGTTATTTTCTATGATATTTACCGCTTCGCTGCCTTGTGAAATACTGAAATATGGCAACCCCGAAGCTCTACCAGCCTCCGAGTAACGACTTCAGTGCTAACATTGAACTGTTATAGGGAGGTACAAATCTATCTTTGGCCTAACTGACTACTGACAGGGCGTATCCCCCTTTCGTCGAGTGATTGGAAATCAAAATATCTTTCAATTTCGGTACATGGTACCTACGTCTTAAGTACTTTCGTTTGTGTGATAGGGGACCCCCCCCCCCCGGACATTCTGCACCACCCCTTTCCCTACCTCCTTGCGCAATTTCGTGTAGTTTGTTTTGTTACTGCGGGATGCGTTCCTTTTTTGTTTACTTTTCGTGCCATTGGGAGCGGCACTCTCTCTCCCCCCCCCCCCTCCCCACCACCACACACCACCTCTCTCTGTGCGTTTGCGTGTGTGTGTGTGTTTGTGTGTAGATTACTGCACCCGTGGTCTACGCGTCGCGTCTTTCACTAATAACCACGATTTCCCTGGTCTTCGGTTCCAGCCTCGCCACTGATTAATTTTAGAATAAATACAATCAGCAACGGCGGCCAAAGACTTCCGGCACAAAAAGTCACACTCGTTCCGCCAGCGGCCTTGTCAAAGGGGCCGGAGGGGGGCTGCGAAACTACTTCAAAAATGTCGAAGAATCAGCAGTGATCAACAGCACGAGGATGCAGGGCGCAATGGAAACCACTTGTGATAGACGGTAAAACATTTTGTCATTGCAACAATTTGAAAGAGAAAGTACGTATTTGTTGCAAAAACTTAACTGTGATTCTATAAAAGAAGCATTATAATCATTGAGAATGGCAGAAAAAGAAGACAAGGAGAGAAAACGTGAATCTTTACGATCCTTTTCTGTTACTGTTTTTTGTGAGATGGCCTCGCTAGTTCCGGCAAATGCCTGAACTGAGCAAAACTCTTGATTTCTGTGTTAATATATTGTACACCGCATCAGAGACAACACACAGTCGAAACCGGTTGTAACGACGTACAAGGGACCGACGGTTTACGGTAGTTATAGCTGACAGTCGCACAAACCGGTTTTTTCTTTGGATTTTAATAATAATTTCACGTCTGTAAATTTTAGGCTGTCTTGGAGTTGACTTTCGGAAAAGCGGCAAAAATACGGTGCACCTGCATACAGTTTTTACAATGCGGTATTTGTGGAGAGGGACTGAAGAGGAATTTTTCTTATGTTTCTCCACTACGTACAGCAATAGAATTCCATCAAAATGCAAAAACCTTCAGTAAGTGAAGAAAGTAGGAGCAACGACGTGAACGGTTCACTCATATTGAAGGTGGTCTTGGACTGAACGAGGTAACGTATTGAGCACTTTTAGAACTTGCAGTGAGTGCTGTGAGGTAGGGCAGCCAGGAAGCACACACCTCCGCTTCAGTTATTGAATCACAAAATTTAATCAACAGAACCAAAATGGTAAGACAGTATTCTGAACATAGATTACAGGAAGGCCTACACTTGCTCCTATGTTTCTCGTTAAAATGTTCCACTAGAACTGACATGTGATTACATTTTCACGCAATTTGGGTGCGTAGATCCTGAGAAATCAGTACTCAGAACAACCACTTCTGGCCGCAATAACGGCCTTGATACGCCTCGGCATTGAGTCAAACAGAGCTTGTATGGCGTGTACAGGTACAGCTGCCCACGCAGCTTCAACACGATACGACAGTTCATCAAGAGTAGTGACTGGCGTATTGTGACGAGCCAGTTGCTCGGCCACCATTGACGAGACGTTTTCAACTGGTGAAAGATCTGGAGAATGTACTGGCCAGGGCAGCAATCGCACATTTTCTGTATCCAGAAAGGCCCGTACTGGACCTGCAACATGCGGTCGTGCATTATCCCGCTGAAATGTAGGGTTTCGCAGGGATTGAATGAAGGGTAGAGCCACGGTTCGTAACATCTGGAATGTAACGTCCACTGCGAACAAGAGGTGACCGAGACGTGTAACCAATGGCACCCCATACCATCACGCCGGGTGATACGCCAGTATGGCGATGACGAATACACGCTTCCAATGTGCGTTCACCGCCATTTCGCCAAACACGGATGCGACCATCATGATGCTGTAAACAGAACCTGCATTCATCCGAAAAAATGACGCTTTGTCATTCTTGCACCCAGGTTCGTCGTTGAGTACACCATCGCAAGCGCTCCTGTCTGCGATGCAGCGTCAAGGGTAACCGCAGCCACGTTCTCCGAGCTGGTAGTCCGTGCTGCTGCAAATGTCATCGAACTGTTCGTGCAGATGGTTGTTGTCTTGCAAACGTCCCCACCTGCTGACTCAGGGATCGAGACGTGACTGCGCGATCCTTTACAGCCATGCGGATAAGATGCCTGTCATCTCGACTGCTAGTGATACGAGGCCGTTGAGATCCAGCACAGCGTTCCGTATTACCCTCCTGAACCCACCGATTCCATATTCTGCTAACAGTCATTGGATCTCGACGAAAGCGAGCAGCAATGTCGCGATACGATAAACCGCAATCGCGACAGGCTACAATCCGACCTTTATCAAAGTCGGAAACGTGATGGTACGCATTTCTCCTCGTTACACGAGGCATCACAACAACGTTTCACCGGGCATCGCCGGTCAACTGCAGTTTGTGTGTGAGAAATCTGTTGGAAACTTACCTCATGTCAGATCATTGTAGGTGTCGCCACCGGCGCCAACCTTGTGTGAATACACTGAAAAGCTAATCATTTGCATATCAAAGCATCTTCTTCCTGTCGGTTAAATTTCATCTTCGTGCTGTAGCAATTTAAATGACCAATCGTGTACTTAACACATGTAACCACAAAACATGAATGACGAATACCCTATTACTCCATCTCTGTTCTTTGAAAAAACAGCACACATTGGGATTTAATTTTCTAGTTTTTTATGACCGCAGCCAAGTCAGTTGCTTTAAATGCAGTAGAATAACGCATACTACAATATACTGTCCTACCTAAGGCAATCTGTTATATTTGTTTGCTTTTCGCATCTAAGATGTGCGTATGCACTTTGCATTTACAATGTATTCGTTGTGAGGCCTAATTTGAAGACAACAATCTGCTGAAATCGAAAGCTCAAAAATAAGCGTTGCGTCTACGAATACGCAACAACCAAAAACGAACATTGGGCGTTACAGCCTACGTGTTTCCCCGAAACCGGATTAAACATCGTACTTTTATACGATAAGTCGCAAAAAGCGATGTCGTACTAATCGACTTTTGAAATATAGCGTTGACACAGGCTTTAGAAGATGGAACCATTAGATTTCGGTGTCACGGCCAACAAGTGGTTAAAAGTGATGTCGCTATAAACAGTCTCGAATGTCTCTATACGCAAGGACGTGTGACCTGTAATAGAGAAAGTGGCCAGATGATTCCTCCATTGGCAAAGGATTCCGGATCGGTCAGCCATTCGGATCCCTTTCAGGGGACTGTCTAGGGGGAGGCGACCAAAGGAAAAGGTGGAAAACGAACGAAAGGTTTACGTTGTATGACCTGGGGCATGAAATGTCACAAGTTTGAACTCGTGGTAGGGAGGGTGTAAAATCTGAAATGGCAAATGGTAAGGCTCAATCTAGATACAGGAAATGGCAAATAGTAAGGCTCAATATAGACACAGTGGGGTTCAGTGAAGCGAAATGGGAAGAAGACATGGGTTTCGGTCACACAGGTATACGGCAATATCAACGACGGCAGAAAATGGTACAACGGGAGTAGGATTCGTTATGAAAAGGAAGGTAGGACAGAGTGAATTACTGTGAACCGTTCGGTGACAGGGCAGTTTTCAGGGCTGAAGCGGCGATTCAGTATATAAAGGGAGATGAAAATGTATAATCCGTTAATCATAAGAATAAAGATGATGTAAACAAAGGCGATGATTGGTCAGAAGTCGTAGCACACGTACACTGGTGTTGTTAAAACTACTAGAAGTAGGTCCTACTTGTGTATCAGGTATCTTATTACTAAGTTGCGTTAAATGAAACGCAGATATTCTAATATATTAACAGCCGTCAATGTTTTTCGTAATCATGCTTTAGCTACGTGGTTTTTATTTCAAAAATCGTCTACAGTCGCTGTCTCTGGAGCGTTGTGATCTGATTGTTGCGCTCTTAATGCGCAGTATGAAAATGGCTGAGGCTGCTTTCTGTTCCGTGGTGAAACACCCATGTGGAACACGGCTAAGAAGTGCCGAAAAATAGGCTGTTGGTAATGTTTTTCATAAATTTAGGGAGATTATCGGCTTTGAAGTTTCTCCAGCGTTATGTATAACGCAGGTCACGAACGAATGTTTACTGAACGTATAGCGCAGTTGGTGGCGTAATGGATGGTTCAAATGGCTCTAAGCACTATGGGACTTAACATCTATGGCCATCAGTCCCCTAGAACTTAGAACTACTTAAACCGAACTAACCTAAGGACATCACACACATTGATGCCCAAGGCAGGGTTCAAACCTGCGACCGTAGTAGCAGCGCGGTACCAGACTGAAGCGCGTAGAACCGCTCGGCCACAGCGGCCGGCGGCAAGTAGCATAATGGAATATGAACCAAATGCGGTTATTCGCTAGTTAAAATCTCTGGTTCAATTTGAAATACATACATCTCCTAATTATAAAACACAATTTTTCATGAATAATGCACCTCTTGTTTCTAATTACATAATGGACTCTAAATTCCTGTTTCCATTTCAAATACAAATTCTGAATTATCGATTATAGATCACGTAACTAATGAGGAGGTATTGAATAGGATTGGGGAAAAGAGAAGTTTGCGGCACAACTTGACTAGAAGGGATCGGTTGGTAGGACATGTTTTGAGGCATCAAGGAATCACAAATTTAGCATTGGAGGGCAGCGTGGAGGGTAAAAATCGTAGAGGGAGACCAAGAGATGAATACACTAAGCAGATTCAGAAGGATGTAGGTTGCAGTAAGTACTGGGAGATGAAGAAGCTTGCACAGGATAGAGTAGCATGGAGAGCTGCATCAAACCAGTCTCAGGACTGAAGACCACAACAACAACAACAATTATCGATGTTTCATCAAAAACTGTTCATACAAGTTGTTTAAATTAAGAAATCATAATTTAATTTTTAAGACAAAAATAAATACCAAATCCTCTATATTTGGACTCGGTCCATCGTTTTATACCACAGACGTAGTATCACAGAAACGAGAAAAACAGTCATTTTCACAGCATCGAGCACATTATACAAATGCTGCACAATTACATTTGCTACTGCACCATTACAGTATGAACCCAACAGAACTAATGTGGAGCCAAGCTGCGCGATTTGGCGCGAGAAGTAACAAGGCTGCTAAGCTGCGAGACTGCTGTACCGGAACTAACGCACCCATCTTTTTCGGACGCCACTGTCGAACGCTGGCGGGATATAGAATGGCTCGTCATAAAAGAAGAGAAATCGCTGCGCCTGGTTGGCTTTGTGGATTATGATGATGATAGGCAGTGGCTACAATATTTAACTATACGGTGAAATCCTTCGATACGTTACACACAGCTTATGCAGGAAACTTACCGTGCGGTTAGGAATTTTCATCATGCTTGTTTTCAGTTACAATCGTACGGAAGCTGAAAACGATAACGTGATGCGGTTTTCTTCTAGTCCCCAAAGGAGCATATTGTGGGAAATTTGCCGCGTATTATTTCATCCTGCTTAAGAATTAAATGACATTCGAAGCTGTATTGCTCCTCTGCTCGCCTCTCTGTACGTGTGAACTGCAGCTGGGCACGCCACTGCAGGTTGGCTGCACCAGCTGACCGGCCAGTGCTGTCAAAGTTAAATGCTTGTTCCTGCAAACGCGGAAGAATACATAGTGCAATGTTTACATCATGTTTATTCTTATGATGAACGGATTACAGTAGTAATAGCGGAGTGGAATGTGGTGGTAGGGGGGAGAAGCAAGGGTAGCAGGAGAATATGGGCCTGTTATAGAAGGAACGAGGAGGAAGAAACACGAGTTCAGCAATAAAACTCAGACAGTAATAGCAAATACTCCGTTCAGGAGGAGGAGACAATACTTGGAAAGCGCCGTGAGATACAGGAGGATTCCAGTTAGGTTACAGTATGGTCAGGCAGAGATTCCGAAATCAGGTATTGGATTGTCAGGTGTACCCAGGAGTAGATATAGACTCAGATCACAATTTAGTAGTGGTGAAGAGCAGGCTACAGTTTAGGAGACTAGTCGGGAAGAGCCAATATGCAAAGAAGTGGGAAGCACTAAGGAATGAAGAGATACGCTTAAAGGTCTGTGAGGCTACAGATACTGCAGTAATGTATAGCTCATTAGCCACTTAGAATGGACATCTCTAAAAAGGGCAGTCACAGAAAAAAGGTCAAGTAAACCAAAGTCCTAAAACACGTACGTTATGAGCTATGAGCACTTTTTCATGGTCGATACTGTGAAACTAGCAGTAAATAGTTTTTGTATGACTCTTTCCAATGTGTCAGTCGTTTTGTATTCCGTTCTTTGTGCCTTACGAACACGTCTGTACTAGTGGAGGAGTCACTTGTGTCCTGGAGGCAAAGTTTAATCATCCCCCACCTGAACGTCAATTCGGCATCGTGAGAATTCTGAGGGGCAACGATCGTCGTTCATTAAGTTACTGCCTCTGTTTGCACACACACATGCAAATATACCGCTATTGCCGTTGGAAACGATTAGAATAAATATCTGTTGACATCGTGTATCAGCTATGTGTGAGCATTACGGATGCATTTGGAGCCGCGGAGCAGAGGAGTTTTGGAAATGGAAAATATAATTACAAAATTCTGTGTGTTTCAGTTGTCGGCAAAGAAACTTAGGACGACTCACGACAGATACGCATAGGCAGTCCAGTTACGTTGGATTCCCCGAAAAATTCCAGCAATCTTAGACAAATAATGGTATACACGAGAACTGCGCAAGGGGAAGTGGCACCTCATCTAGGAATGGTCGCAAGTAAAAGTAGGCCGTCCTGCGAATGAGTTGGAAGCAAGCTCGCAAATGAGCGAGCCCGTGAAAGCGCAATAGAGAGCCAGAGCGGAAATTTTGCGTCAGTGATGGAATTACAGATGCAGTGCGAAAGGAAAGTGCGAAAAGGTGGTCTGAAACCATAAGAAAGAGACGACAAAAATTAATGTTGAAGAGCTATTCTGCAGCAGCGGGACACAGTAATATCCTTTGTCAGAGTACTGGTTCTTACCAGTGAATGTTACAAAGATTTAACTGAAAACTAAAACAAGGAAAAATTCCCGGGTTTTTCCCAGATCTCCCGGGTCGTATACACCCTGATTCAGTGTACAGTGAGGCCGTATTTTTCGGATAGGCAATACTTGCACTGCCCTCGTGCGCCACGGCGAAGTGAGCGTCCGGCAGGACTGCTTCCCCCCCCCCCCCCCCCCACCATTTCCGGCCCACCCCGGAGTTAAGCCCGTCTCACACGGAGCAAGGTTCGCCGCAAGTTTGCGAGATGGCGTGCATGCCTGCCAGCTTGCAGGGAAGGGAGCCGGCTATCTTCCATGCCGAAGCTCTCCCACGGTGCAAGGTCGGCAGCTAGTTGTGTTGAGATCGGCTGCGTGTTGTGTCGAACGAAGATGGCTGCTTCAGGTACAGATGTTCAGAGCAAACTGGCATTATTAGCTCTTTTGGTGCTAAACGATGCAGAAATACATGCTACTGAGAGAAGAAGAAAGAAAGAATGGACGAAAAACTGGATTAAGAGGAGAAACGCTGGGAAAGGTGTGCTCTCCATGCTTCATAAAGAGTTGAGGTTAGTTCGCATAACACCTACTTTTGTTTGAAAAGTATCACCATTTCATTACTGTTTGACTTTATAAATATACCAATAATGACTGTTATATACTACTTTATTTTATAGGATAGAAGATCGCACATCCTTTGCAAATTTTATTCGAATGGATGTATTGGTATTTGAAGAACTGCTTCGTATGGTTTCGCCTTTGATTCAGAAGAAAGACACGGTGATGCGTCAGGCAATTACGGCGCGGGAAAGGTAAGTGCATTATTATATGTTCGAAACGGAAAGTTCATTTTTATTTATAATCCATTGTAATTTTACGATCAATCTGAGACATGTTTAATATGCGTCTCTAGGCTTGCTGTCACACTGCGTTTCCTAGCGACCGGAAACACTTACAAAGATTTGGCCTATTCTACACGAATAGCGAACAACACGCTCTCCCGTATGATACCAGAGACTTTGACGGCCATAGCAAGCGTGTTAGGAGATAATGCTATACAGGTAAGCTCAAGATAAATGCTATAAGTATTTGCTACGATTTTCTACTTGGTACGGCACGACTGTGAAGTAAAATGTAATTTGCAGTGTCCACGTGATCCTGCCGAGTGGAAAGTAATAGAAGATGGGTTCCACAGCCTCTGGCAATTCCCGCATTGCATTGGAGCACTTGATGGGAAACATGTCAAGTTTAGGCCTCTGCGCTCTGATGGTTCATCATTCAGAAACTACAAAGGTCACGACAGCATAGTTCTTTTAGCTCTAGTAGATGCTAATTATAAATTTTTGTTTGTGGACATTGGCAGAAATGGAAGAATGAATGATGGTGCAATATTCAGAGAGAGTGCCTTGTTCATGAAACTCATGGATGGTTCATTAAATTTGCCACCAAAGTCTCCACTTCCAGGTAGTGACATCTGTGTTCCCTACATGTTTGTGGCAGATGATGCTTTTGCGTTAAAGGAAAATTTAATGAAACCATATCCTGAACGTGACATGACACCTGAAAAAAGAATTTTTAACTACAGAATTTGTAGAGCACGTAGAGTTGTGGAAAATGCCTTTGGCATAATGTCAAACAAATTCAGAATTTTGCTGCAGACTATTCCACTATCTGTTTCCAAAGTAGAGCTCATTACAAAAGTGTGTTGCTTGCTACATAATTTTGTACTTGCCAGAAACTCTCAAGGATATATCCCTCCAAATGTAGATGAATTACCATGTCTTCCTGGCATTGCTACTCAGGGTGCAAATCATAGTGCAGCCAGTGCAAGAGAAGTGAGACAACATCTGACATGGTATTTCAATACTGTTGGCAGAGTTCCATGGCAGGAAAGGTGTGTTCAGGAAGGTAACAGATAATGGTTTAATATGTTTCTGAGACATTACCTTATTCATTGTTTCATTTTCAGTCCTTTGGCATATTGACAGTGTGTGTGTGTGTGTGTGTGTGTGTGTGTGTGTGTGTGAGAGAGAGAGAGAGAGAGATAAATATAAATTTATATGTATCTAGAGAGAGAGAGAGATAAATATAAATTTATATGTATCTCAAGCAATGATTGGAACCTGTGCAAGACCTTGCAAAAATCTTATCTTATTTTGTATAACAGCTCCACAATTAATTACCTGGGACATGTAGAGAGCCACTATTATGAAATAATATTGTTCTTTGATGGTTATGAAGAAGGTATGGAAAGACCTACTAAACATTTATGTATCCCAAATTAACAGTTTTGGAAGACTGTATTTGTGGTAGTAAGGTACTGCACAATATTTTTTTCTGATTGATAGCACTTGGATGTATATGCTTATTTTTATTTTACTTATTTATTTATTTATTCATTCATCCAAGGATCATTTAACAATTATCTGGTATTTGTCACCATAATACAATGGAAAGACAAAGTTTGTAAATATACATATATGTGTACATATAAGTATGCTTTTGGGATAGAACAGCTGGTTGGTTGTGGCCTTGACACAACCTTGAGGAGGGGTAACATAAATCAGGATGGCCAAATAGGGCCGGCAACAACCTCTAAAATATGAGGTTACTATTCTAACAGTTGGATTGGCTCATCTGTTTAGCCCCTATTGTACAATGTTCTTTGATTTAAGTACTGTCTGTTCCAGATAACTTATAATACAAATGTGGTTTTACTGTTCACTTTTGGACACGGAACAGCATTTAGTGATAACTCTGGATCACAAATTTGCTGCTTTACACTGTGCTCTAACTTTAGTCTGCTTGGAAAACTGGCTCCACACTGGTAGACATACTTCTGTTCCCACCTCTGTCCTGAGTCTTCATCCCCTATCATTCACTTCAGATATTGGCACAGGATTACAGTATTTTACGGTGTCGGGATGATGATGTTATCCCATATTACTATTAACCGCTTCCATTAACACTGTATCAGTGATTCCCAACCTTTGTGAAACAATGTTTCTGCATGGAGTCAGATATTAGCTACTACCCATGCACATTAATTTTTGTTGCTACTACTTTTTGATAACCTCTTTTTTTATAGAATGATGGTGGTAGTCTCAGAACAACATGTTAAAATTGGTTCATTGTACTCCTGTTTGTAAGCCACTTCATCTTTTAGACTCCTTGCATTTGAAATACCAGTAACTAGAAGACACCACTTTGCTACTGTTCTGCGTGAGGACTTAATAATAATAATAATAATAATAATAATAATAATTTGTGTGGCACAATGGCAAAGTGCCTTTCTTTTGATGTGATGCCACTTCGGCAACTTGCATATTCCTAATCTAATACTTTTATCAAGATGGGACATGTCATTTTTGGCAGCTCCTCACATCACTGAAAGGGGAATGCTACACTAAAGGCAAACTGAAAATTTTCGTGGTCTGAACAGCCTTAAATTTTGCTTCCTGTTTTCAGGCACACTATCACCAGCCTCCTTTAGCAATGTAAGAACTATTACCTACTTTCTATTAATTTTGATTTATGTTTGAAACTGCAAAGAGAATAATGAAGCAATATATGGTTAAGAGAACTATGTACAACTCTGAGAATATATTTAGGCATTTATGAGGTCTCAATGTTATCATAGATGGCTGCTACAAGGTATGTGCATTTTTTTATCAGTTGCATAAAACTTTCTTAATCCGTATGCATGTATTCAAGAATATTGTCTATATTTCTATTCAGACAATAGATGTCTGTTTTTGTGTGAAAGAGATTTTCTGCTGTTCGTTTCTGTTTTTCTGTTCCAGATGCAGCTGCCGATACACCAACTACATGATAGGATTCACGTTCAAGAATGCTTGTGAAGTGTTCTGAAGAAAATACTGTTGCAGTTCGTGTGTCCATATTTAAAAAGTGTACAGAACAAAGCAGCCATGTAAAAAGACATTTTTTACTGTGTGTGTGTGTGTGTGTGTGTGTGTGTGTATTGAGCTAACTGCAGCCATTATATATGTTATGGGATTATTTGTTTATTAAGTAAATATCAAGCCATCCTGACTTGGGTTTTCGTGGTTTCCCCTTGTCGCTAAGGTGAATACCGGGATGATGTGTCTAAAATGCCACGGCCGACTTCATTCACATTATGTATTTCTCTGATACAGTTGTTAAATTTTAATAGGCAAATACAACGCATAAACAGAATTGGTTAAAAATGTTACTGCTTATTTTACTCCTGTTTCCTATCATGTTAAATTCCTATTGTAATTACTTATCATGCAGATGACTTGTATCTCTGTGTATTATTTAAATATCCCAGGATATTTTAACTGTATTCAATTTCTTAAATACAATTATATCATTAGATATCACAAGATTCCAGCTGCTATTATTTGTCACATAAGTACATGCTTCTTTTGGAATTCATACTATGATTGGCTACATATCTCAACTACTGCATTTATGGGTGATACTCTTGAAGTAATTTACCTACTCAGAGATTTAGAAATCCTTACTATCGAGTGGATTCAAAACAGCATATTTTAATTTGTTCTCATGAAACAGCCTGATCTAAATGTACAGTTAAGTGCAAAGCTTTCATGCAAGCTATGCTACTACATAGGCAAGTCTGCATAATGTTGTTACCAAATATCTCAAAGTACTTGGGTCATTTGCTTCAAATTTTTACACTGTCTAATGAACATCTGGATAGATAGGGGGTGGAGGTGTTACCAAAGTCTATAGCAAGATCTTTACCAATATGTTTTGTATTTTTATCTGATACTCTCATTCATATTGACATAGGCTATTTTTCCTCTTTTTTATAAATGTCTTAAGGTTTTCTGCATAAAGTTACTGCAAGAAAGAAATTGCTATGCTGTGAAAATGTACAGCTTAACCTATTCACACACTGTTTCAACCAACATAGTCCGGCATGTCTACCGTTATTCAAGTTGTTTCCCCTATCATAATTCTTCCTACTTATGTATAATCAAATTGTATACAAAATGTGCTGCTAAGTTTTCATCATAGCAATCATATTTACAGGAAAGAGGCCAGTTGCACTTGTGGGTTATGATTAGAAAACTTTGTAATCCTTTTCCTATGCAGATTAAAATTGTGAAATGTCATTGAAATTATTGTCCTCAAAAATTCAGTAGGAGAAGTCCTTAGAATACCCTGTATACTAGTTATCTCAATGGATGCACTTACTCATATTGAGACATTCCAATCAAGGCTCAGGATCATACAGTGGTAAGATAAGGATGGGGAGAGAGGGGTGCTAAAGATGTGTATCCAATTCCCACACATTTTACAATTGTCCAGCATTTCTGGGTTCGCTAGTATATAATTATGTTACAGGGATTTTACTTTACTCATTCCTTTCAGACAATGAGAAAGTTCTATTTCACTAAATGTCCTCTTTCCTGCATCAGTGTACTGTTTTACTTACTCTTTGAACTATTTTACAATTCTCCTTACTAGACATAGCTTATATTGTTTCTTTGGCAGTGTCTTATGTTGACTGCAATGTGGCCACTAGCAGAAATAGCCAAGGCTCTGCCTCGGCTAGTGGAACCCCATGGCAGTGAATGTAACAATATTAGCGGTTTAATTTCGAAATTGGTATTGATAATTGTTCTAGCTATTCTTAAACACCACTTTCTTATTGTGAAGATGCTGATACTTCATGAACAAAGGTTTCTTTGATTTCTTAGTATTGCATTTAATTTACCTTCCTGGAAAATTGCTTTCAAAACTGAAAAAATGGTTTAATATGAAATATGTTGGTAGTACAGCTAGCATTAGGATTATTAGAAACTTCACGAGTCAACACTACAGCTTTCTTTATCTACTTTTCCCTTTTTGCATCTGTCATTAGACTTTTACCATTAAATGTTTGAGAGTGCATTTACTGTTGTTAAAGTTGCTGTTCAGCTCCATGAGGATATGCACATAAATCATAAAAATGATCTTGCTAAACAACTGATTTCTGATTCAATTAGCAGAAATATTACCTTTAAATTTGAAGCTTCATTTCCATGTTAAGTGGAGTAAGTGGACAAAGGACCTTATAACACTTCTCGCATTTGTTTCTCGTTACCCTTAAAACAGACTTCTCAAAGCAGTTCAACAAAGCATTGTAAACATATGTATAAATTAAATCTCAGAAGAACTATACAAAAATCTACATCAATCCACCTCAATAGAATTTATGTCATTAGTAGAAGATTAATTATTTGTAACTAGTCATAACATTGCTGAAAAAAGGCTGAAATTTGTTTTTCAGAGACAATTAAATGTTCTCTCTTAAGCCTTTCATAAAATTTCAGGTTTGAGATAAATAGAAGTCTTACAGCAGGGAAAAAACGTTTATTTTATCAATATTTCATATGGCAGTGGAATGATGGGCTATAAGTAAATGACATCAATGAAGTAATGGAATGACAATTTTGTAATTCAATGACTGGCATCTTTCTTTACTGTATGTTGCCCAACAAATAAAGATATTGTTGGCCAAGTTGTTAGTGGAAATTAAAGGGAACTTGGAAGAAAGGAATAAAGTAAATAATTTTAAATACCATTTATTTTCTGTACATCATGAAAATCACAAACTTACACAATTTCACTTTCACTCGAGTTCTGCATTTGTATCTGTAGATCTTTTAGTTTTGCTTCCGTTGTTACATTGACAAGATCTCTTATTAACTGCATTCTGATTTCATTGCTCTTGATTTCTTTTGCAAGGTTACCAATGAATATCATGCAGCTGTCCATTGTTAGTTCTGCCGAGGGTTGTTGGCGGCCTTGGGTGGCACATATTTTATTGGCTATTACCTCAACAGCACTCATGTACCCATCACCAGGCCTCTTTCTTCTTCCATCCCTGCTTTGAGTGGCATGGGTAGGTGGTGGTGGTGGTGGTGGTGGTGGTGGTGGTGGTGGTGGTGGTGATGCTGTTGTTGTTGCTGGTGCTGCTGCTTCTTCACATTGTTCCCCAATGCATACACCATCCAGCACATCCACATCAAGACTATAACAGCCTTCGATGTTTTGATGTGGTGATGGTTGTACATCCACAATTTGAGAAGAGAGACTGCATGTCTGTAAATTGAAAAACGTTCTGAAATTTATTGTAATACTATAACTGAATGAAATGCATAACATACCAATGAACAGTTGAGCATACTGAAGTTTTGTAAATAATGTAAGAGACAGTTACTACATAAGGGGTAACTTCTATTTAAATTACATTTTGTTATTATAAAAGTGGGGGGGTGGTGTGGGGTGTTCTTTGCCCCAATTTCAGGGAAACTGAGGCAACTTTTTCCCTCTGACAAATTTGATCAAAATAGCTCCACAATATTTTCATTGCTGTCTTTCACACCTGAAGCAACTTGGGATGAATCTTAACACATTGAAAGGAATACTGTTTAAGAGATTAGTGTTATTACAGTGGGTATGAATGCAAACAAAAGCCAAGAGCACACCAATATGCAAATTACAATACACACAAAATCTGAAAGAATTCCAGTAATCCATAACAAATGGAACATTTGCTAAAAAGTCACAAAATGCTTCTGAATCAGTAAAAGGTACTAGTAAACAACCTGATAGAAGGAAGAAACCAGGCAGTGCTTGATTGTTCTAGTGATGGAGACATATCATAATAACAAATTGCAGATGAGGAAATTCAGATGAAGACTGGGAATCATACAGAAGAAATAAAACCATATCAAAACCACAGAGAAAACTGACACCTATCCACAAGCAAATTAGGCCTAATCCACACTAGGGCTACTTTGCTCCAGTTTTTAAAAGGTTAAAAAATTTAAAAAATAATCCCTTCAGGGTTTACTATGGTTCTTAAATAGCTTCAAACAGAATAACCTCATTTTCAAAAGTAATTTTACAAAACTACTACCCACTACATGATTTTGTATGAATAACTACGACAGTGGAGCACAGTATTCTAATTGCATTTGTAATGTGTCTAAGACCCATGAAATTCAGTTTTTGTCTTAAGTAAATAGGTAACTTACCTCTTCACTTTCATTATCCTCAGTCATGGAATGTTGAGTGAGGCCTATGGCTGTGCTTTTACGAGGCAAGTAATGATCCGCCAAAAACATTAACTTCTCGTAATACCATAAAGATGGTTTGTATATCTGAAAAATTGTAAGTTCATATTAACTTAGTAAAATGTACGTGGGAAAGCTACATCGTAATCCATTATCATTCAAGATTATGTGCTTTCAAAAATCGGGTGAATATTCAGTGTGATACTTCTAGGAAATAGTATTAAATGTGTCCGATTTTTGCAAGTAGTAGGTTTCTACATTCAACACAAAATTCATAGTTTTGTACTTACGTCGTTCATCCCAGCGCCACTGCTTATCGTTGATTTCACTTTGGCGTGCTCCACTTTGAATTGAGTTCGTAGATTGTGCATTTTGTTGTAGCACTCCTTGCTCGTCGTGTATTGTCGAACAACACACACGGCACTTGCAACTCTTTCGAGTGCTTCTGCACGCAAGTGTTTATTGTAATAATTTGCGCTTTTTACGGCGTACAGACACCGTTCTTCCCTATACGCACATATCAAACTTTCAATTGCTTCCTTGGACCACTGCGGTGCCATTATTTAATAATTATAATAATAATAACTTCGTACCGCACCTCACAACAACAGAAAAGCAACTACGAACAAAGGCTTCCAGCTCAAGCTTTCCGCGTCTGACGTCACAAACGAAACGTCTCACGATTGGCCAACGCAGGTAGCATGCAGGGAACCTTGCAAGAAAAATAGCACCGGACCCATCCTGGAAATCTTACAAGGTACCCAGCAAGGTAGCCCGCTAGCAGACGACGGAGCCCGCAAGGCAGCCGCCGCGCGAGCCAGCAAGGAAACTTGCAGCGAATCTTGCTCCGTGTGAGACGGGCTTAATACTATTTCCTAGAAGTATCACACTGAATATTCACCCGATTTTTGAAAGCACATAATCTTGAATGATAATGGATTACGATGTAGCTTTCCCACGTACATTTTACTAAGTTAATATGAACTTACAATTTTTCAGATATACAAACCATCTTTATGGTATTACGAGAAGTTAATGTTTTTGGCGGATCATTACTTGCCTCGTAAAAGCACAGCCATAGGCCTCACTCAACATTCCATGACTGAGGATAATGAAAGTGAAGAGGTAAGTTACCTATTTACTTAAGACAAAAACTGAATTTCATGGGTGTTAGACACATTACATATGCAATTAGAATACTGTGCTCCACTGTCGTAGTTATTCATACAAAATCATGTAGTGGGTAGTAGTTTTGTAAAATTACTTTTGAAAATGAGGTTATTCTGTTTGAAGCTATTTAAGAACCATAGTAAACCCTGAAGGGATTATTTTTTAAATTTTTTAACCTTTTAAAAACTGGAGCAAAGTAGCCCTAGTGTGGATTAGGCCTAATTTGCTTGTGGATAGGTGTCAGTTTTCTCTGTGGTTTTGATATGGTTTTATTTCTTCTGTATGATTCCCAGTCTTCATCTGAATTTCCTCATCTGCAATTTGTTATTATGATATGTCTCCATCACTAGAACAATCAAGCACTGCCTGGTTTCTTCCTTCTATCAGGTTGTTTACTAGTACCTTTTACTGATTCAGAAGCATTTTGTGACTTTTTAGCAAATGTTCCATTTGTTATGGATTACTGGAATTCTTTCAGATTTTGTGTGTATTGTAATTTGCATATTGGTGTGCTCTTGGCTTTTGTTTGCATTCATACCCACTGTAATAACACTAATCTCTTAAACAGTATTCCTTTCAATGTGTTAAGATTCATCCCAAGTTGCTTCAGGTGTGAAAGACAGCAATGAAAATATTGTGGAGCTATTTTGATCAAATTTGTCAGAGGGAAAAAGTTGCCTCAGTTTCCCTGAAATTGGGGCAAAGAACACCCCACACCACCCCCCCACTTTTATAATAACAAAATGTAATTTAAATAGAAGTTACCCCTTATGTAGTAACTGTCTCTTACATTATTTACAAAACTTCAGTATGCTCAACTGTTCATTGGTATGTTATGCATTTCATTCAGTTATAGTATTACAATAAATTTCAGAACGTTTTTCAATTTACAGACATGCAGTCTCTCTTCTCAAATTGTGGATGTACAACCATCACCACATCAAAACATCGAAGGCTGTTATAGTCTTGATGTGGATGTGCTGGATGGTGTATGCATTGGGGAACAATGTGAAGAAGCAGCAGCACCAGCAACAACAACAGCATCACCACCACCACCACCACCACCACCACCACCACCACCACCACCTACCCATGCCACTCAAAGCAGGGATGGAAGAAGAAAGAGGCCTGGTGATGGGTACATGAGTGCTGTTGAGGTAATAGCCAATAAAATATGTGCCACCCAAGGCCGCCAACAACCCTCGGCAGAACTAACAATGGACAGCTGCATGATATTCATTGGTAACCTTGCAAAAGAAATCAAGAGCAATGAAATCAGAATGCAGTTAATAAGAGATCTTGTCAATGTAACAACGGAAGCAAAACTAAAAGATCTACAGATACAAATGCAGAACTCGAGTGAAAGTGAAATTGTGTAAGTTTGTGATTTTCATGATGTACAGAAAATAAATGGTATTTAAAATTATTTACTTTATTCCTTTCTTCCAAGTTCCCTTTAATTTCCACTAACATCTTGGCCAACAATATCTTTATTTGTTGGGCAACATACAGTAAAGAAAGATGCCAGTCATTGAATTACAAAATTGTCATTCCATTACTTCATTGATGTCATTTACTTATAGCCCATCATTCCACTGCCATATGAAATATTGATAAAATAAACGTTTTTTCCCTGCTGTAAGACTTCTATTTATCTCAAACCTGAAATTTTATGAAAGGCTTAAGAGAGAACATTTAATTGTCTCTGAAAAACAAATTTCAGCCTTTTTTCAGCAATGTTATGACTAGTTACAAATAATTAATCTTCTACTAATGACATAAATTCTATTGAGGTGGATTGATGTAGATTTTTGTATAGTTCTTCTGAGATTTAATTTATACATATGTTTACAATGCTTTGTTGAACTGCTTTGAGAAGTCTGTTTTAAGGGTAACGAGAAACAAATGCGAGAAGTGTTATAAGGTCCTTTGTCCACTTACTCCACTTAACATGAAAATGAAGCTTCAAATTTAAAGGTAATATTTCTGCTAATTGAATCAGAAATCAGTTGTTTAGCAAGATCATTTTTATGATTTATGTGCATATCCTCATGGAGCTGAACAGCAACTTTAACAACAGTAAATGCACTCTCAAACATTTAATGGTAAAAGTCTAATGACAGATGCAAAAAGGGAAAAGTAGATAAAGAAAGCTGTAGTGTTGACTCGTGAAGTTTCTAATAATCCTAATGCTAGCTGTACTACCAACATATTTCATATTAAACCATTTTTTCAGTTTTGAAAGCAATTTTCCAGGAAGGTAAATTAAATGCAATACTAAGAAATCAAAGAAACCTTTGTTCATGAAGTATCAGCATCTTCACAATAAGAAAGTGGTGTTTAAGAATAGCTAGAACAATTATCAATACCAATTTCGAAATTAAACCGCTAATATTGTTACATTCACTGCCATGGGGTTCCACTAGCCGAGGCAGAGCCTTGGCTATTTCTGCTAGTGGCCACATTGCAGTCAACATAAGACACTGCCAAAGAAACAATATAAGCTATGTCTAGTAAGGAGAATTGTAAAATAGTTCAAAGAGTAAGTAAAACAGTACACTGATGCAGGAAAGAGGACATTTAGTGAAATAGAACTTTCTCATTGTCTGAAAGGAATGAGTAAAGTAAAATCCCTGTAACATAATTATATACTAGCGAACCCAGAAATGCTGGACAATTGTAAAATGTGTGGGAATTGGATACACATCTTTAGCACCCCTCTCTCCCCATCCTTATCTTACCACTGTATGATCCTGAGCCTTGATTGGAATGTCTCAATATGAGTAAGTGCATCCATTGAGATAACTAGTATACAGGGTATTCTAAAGACTTCTCCTACTGAATTTTTGAGGACAATAATTTCAATGACATTTCACAATTTTAATCTGCATAGGAAAAGGATTACAAAGTTTTCTAATCATAACCCACAAGTGCAACTGGCCTCTTTCCTGTAAATATGATTGCTATGATGAAAACTTAGCAGCACATTTTGTATACAATTTGATTATACATAAGTAGGAAGAATTATGATAGGGGAAACAACTTGAATAACGGTAGACATGCCGGACTATGTTGGTTGAAACAGTGTGTGAATAGGTTAAGCTGTACATTTTCACAGCATAGCAATTTCTTTCTTGCAGTAACTTTATGCAGAAAACCTTAAGACATTTATAAAAAAGAGGAAAAATAGCCTATGTCAATATGAATGAGAGTATCAGATAAAAATACAAAACATATTGGTAAAGATCTTGCTATAGACTTTGGTAACACCCCCACCCCCTATCTATCCAGATGTTCATTAGACAGTGTAAAAATTTGAAGCAAATGACCCAAGTACTTTGAGATATTTGGTAACAACATTATGCAGACTTGCCTATGTAGTAGCATAGCTTGCATGAAAGCTTTGCACTTAACTGTACATTTAGATCAGGCTGTTTCATGAGAACAAATTAAAATATGCTGTTTTGAATCCACTCGATAGTAAGGATTTCTAAATCTCTGAGTAGGTAAATTACTTCAAGAGTATCACCCATAAATGCAGTAGTTGAGATATGTAGCCAATCATAGTATGAATTCCAAAAGAAGCATGTACTTATGTGACAAATAATAGCAGCTGGAATCTTGTGATATCTAATGATATAATTGTATTTAAGAAATTGAATACAGTTAAAATATCCTGGGATATTTAAATAATACACAGAGATACAAGTCATCTGCATGATAAGTAATTACAATAGGAATTTAACATGATAGGAAACAGGAGTAAAATAAGCAGTAACATTTTTAACCAATTCTGTTTATGCGTTGTATTTGCCTATTAAAATTTAACAACTGTATCAGAGAAATACATAATGTGAATGAAGTCGGCCGTGGCATTTTAGACACATCATCCCGGTATTCACCTTAGCGACAAGGGGAAACCACGAAAACCCAAGTCAGGATGGCTTGATATTTACTTAATAAACAAATAATCCCATAACATATATAATGGCTGCAGTTAGCTCAATACACACACACACACACACACACACACACACAGTAAAAAATGTCTTTTTACATGGCTGCTTTGTTCTGTACACTTTTTAAATATGGACACACGAACTGCAACAGTATTTTCTTCAGAACACTTCACAAGCATTCTTGAACGTGAATCCTATCATGTAGTTGGTGTATCGGCAGCTGCATCTGGAACAGAAAAACAGAAACGAACAGCAGAAAATCTCTTTCACACAAAAACAGACATCTATTGTCTGAATAGAAATATAGACAATATTCTTGAATACATGCATACGGATTAAGAAAGTTTTATGCAACTGATAAAAAAATGCACATACCTTGTAGCAGCCATCTATGATAACATTGAGACCTCATAAATGCCTAAATATATTCTCAGAGTTGTACATAGTTCTCTTAACCATATATTGCTTCATTATTCTCTTTGCAGTTTCAAACATAAATCAAAATTAATAGAAAGTAGGTAATAGTTCTTACATTGCTAAAGGAGGCTGGTGATAGTGTGCCTGAAAACAGGAAGCAAAATTTAAGGCTGTTCAGACCACGAAAATTTTCAGTTTGCCTTTAGTGTAGCATTCCCCTTTCAGTGATGTGAGGAGCTGCCAAAAATGACATGTCCCATCTTGATAAAAGTATTAGATTAGGAATATGCAAGTTGCCGAAGTGGCATCACATCAAAAGAAAGGCACTTTGCCATTGTGCCACACAAATTATTATTATTATTATTATTATTATTATTATTAAGTCCTCACGCAGAACAGTAGCAAAGTGGTGTCTTCTAGTTACTGGTATTTCAAATGCAAGGAGTCTAAAAGATGAAGTGGCTTACAAACAGGAGTACAATGAACCAATTTTAACATGTTGTTCTGAGACTACCACCATCATTCTATAAAAAAAGAGGTTATCAAAAAGTAGTAGCAACAAAAATTAATGTGCATGGGTAGTAGCTAATATCTGACTCCATGCAGAAACATTGTTTCACAAAGGTTGGGAATCACTGATACAGTGTTAATGGAAGCGGTTAATAGTAATATGGGATAACATCATCATCCCGACACCGTAAAATACTGTAATCCTGTGCCAATATCTGAAGTGAATGATAGGGGATGAAGACTCAGGACAGAGGTGGGAACAGAAGTATGTCTACCAGTGTGGAGCCAGTTTTCCAAGCAGACTAAAGTTAGAGCACAGTGTAAAGCAGCAAATTTGTGATCCAGAGTTATCACTAAATGCTGTTCCGTGTCCAAAAGTGAACAGTAAAACCACATTTGTATTATAAGTTATCTGGAACAGACAGTACTTAAATCAAAGAACATTGTACAATAGGGGCTAAACAGATGAGCCAATCCAACTGTTAGAATAGTAACCTCATATTTTAGAGGTTGTTGCCGGCCCTATTTGGCCATCCTGATTTATGTTACCCCTCCTCAAGGTTGTGTCAAGGCCACAACCAACCAGCTGTTCTATCCCAAAAGCATACTTATATGTACACATATATGTATATTTACAAACTTTGTCTTTCCATTGTATTATGGTGACAAATACCAGATAATTGTTAAATGATCCTTGGATGAATGAATAAATAAATAAATAAGTAAAATAAAAATAAGCATATACATCCAAGTGCTATCAATCAGAAAAAAATATTGTGCAGTACCTTACTACCACAAATACAGTCTTCCAAAACTGTTAATTTGGGATACATAAATGTTTAGTAGGTCTTTCCATACCTTCTTCATAACCATCAAAGAACAATATTATTTCATAATAGTGGCTCTCTACATGTCCCAGGTAATTAATTGTGGAGCTGTTATACAAAATAAGATAAGATTTTTGCAAGGTCTTGCACAGGTTCCAATCATTGCTTGAGATACATATAAATTTATATTTATCTCTCTCTCTCTCTAGATACATATAAATTTATATTTATCTCTCTCTCTCTCTCTCTCACACACACACACACACACACACACACACACACACACACTGTCAATATGCCAAAGGACTGAAAATGAAACAATGAATAAGGTAATGTCTCAGAAACATATTAAACCATTATCTGTTACCTTCCTGAACACACCTTTCCTGCCATGGAACTCTGCCAACAGTATTGAAATACCATGTCAGATGTTGTCTCACTTCTCTTGCACTGGCTGCACTATGATTTGCACCCTGAGTAGCAATGCCAGGAAGACATGGTAATTCATCTACATTTGGAGGGATATATCCTTGAGAGTTTCTGGCAAGTACAAAATTATGTAGCAAGCAACACACTTTTGTAATGAGCTCTACTTTGGAAACAGATAGTGGAATAGTCTGCAGCAAAATTCTGAATTTGTTTGACATTATGCCAAAGGCATTTTCCACAACTCTACGTGCTCTACAAATTCTGTAGTTAAAAATTCTTTTTTCAGGTGTCATGTCACGTTCAGGATATGGTTTCATTAAATTTTCCTTTAACGCAAAAGCATCATCTGCCACAAACATGTAGGGAACACAGATGTCACTACCTGGAAGTGGAGACTTTGGTGGCAAATTTAATGAACCATCCATGAGTTTCATGAACAAGGCACTCTCTCTGAATATTGCACCATCATTCATTCTTCCATTTCTGCCAATGTCCACAAACAAAAATTTATAATTAGCATCTACTAGAGCTAAAAGAACTATGCTGTCGTGACCTTTGTAGTTTCTGAATGATGAACCATCAGAGCGCAGAGGCCTAAACTTGACATGTTTCCCATCAAGTGCTCCAATGCAATGCGGGAATTGCCAGAGGCTGTGGAACCCATCTTCTATTACTTTCCACTCGGCAGGATCACGTGGACACTGCAAATTACATTTTACTTCACAGTCGTGCCGTACCAAGTAGAAAATCGTAGCAAATACTTATAGCATTTATCTTGAGCTTACCTGTATAGCATTATCTCCTAACACGCTTGCTATGGCCGTCAAAGTCTCTGGTATCATACGGGAGAGCGTGTTGTTCGCTATTCGTGTAGAATAGGCCAAATCTTTGTAAGTGTTTCCGGTCGCTAGGAAACGCAGTGTGACAGCAAGCCTAGAGACGCATATTAAACATGTCTCAGATTGATCGTAAAATTACAATGGATTATAAATAAAAATGAACTTTCCGTTTCGAATATATAATAATGCACTTACCTTTCCCGGGCCGTAATTGCCTGACGCATCACCGTGTCTTTCTTCTGAATCAAAGGCGAAACCATACGAAGCAGTTCTTCAAATACCAATACATCCATTCGAATAAAATTTGCAAAGGATGTGCGATCTTCTATCCTATAAAATAAAGTAGTATATAACAGTCATTATTGGTATATTTATAAAGTCAAACAGTAATGAAATGGTGATACTTTTCAAACAAAAGTAGGTGTTATGCGAACTAACCTCAACTCTTTATGAAGCATGGAGAGCACACCTTTCCCAGCGTTTCTCCTCTTAATCCAGTTTTTCGTCCATTCTTTCTTTCTTCTTCTCTCAGTAGCATGTATTTCTGCATCGTTTAGCACCAAAAGAGCTAATAATGCCAGTTTGCTCTGAACATCTGTACCTGAAGCAGCCATCTTCGTTCGACACAACACGCAGCCGATCTCAACACAACTAGCTGCCGACCTTGCACCGTGGGAGAGCTTCGGCATGGAAGATAGCCGGCTCCCTTCCCTGCAAGCTGGCAGGCATGCACGCCATCTCGCAAACTTGCGGCGAACCTTGCTCCGTGTGAGACGGGCTTTAGGGTGGGTTTGTTCGCGGGCTGCCCCACCTGAGCCTGTGAATGTACAAGAAGGCGCGCTGCGATGCGCCGCGCCACACACGCTATACGCACCTGAATCTGCGCCCAGCCTTACGTACTGCACGTGGTCATCAGTACTGCACATACCTTCCTGTATCTTAAAATACTGCACTGCTTTCGGCTGTGGCCACATTAAGCACTTTTCTTGTAGCGTTAAAATAACGTATTAAGACTCCTGAATTTCAGCAACACACCCCTTAGTCCCACCCTGGAAGGTCACAGTATCGGAAACATTTTTTCACAAATCAAGCACTAGCTGAGACTAAACGTGTATACCACTTACGAAATGCCCTTCGTACGTCATTACTTTTATCACGGTCTATAACATCTTTCAGTGTGTGCGTGACAGCAAGAGCGGTTCATCTCAACAGATTATGGCGCTGTGTAATGCCTCGTGGCTGATACATACCAATACATATTACTACTTACATATAGAATGGAATTTTGAACATAAAACGTATTATGCTATTGTTCACCTCTTATGCTGTTCTTAGTATATTTAGATCGGGAGATGACTCGTCAATGATCTGAAACTAGTAATCAGTAAAGGAGTTTCAGCGATTTTGAACTACGATTTTTATCGTCACATTTTAACACGTGAGAGCGAAAACGGTAACTTTTATGCTGAAAGGTATACATTGCACTGGGTTGGCGCCATCTGCGGCCATAACTAACAGGGTCCACATTTCATTTGCAACTTGGAATGTAAGCTTCATGGCGCATTGGGAGAGTCTAGTCTAGTTTCAGTTGATGGTCGATTAATAGGCTACCCATTATTATTATTAGCCCTTTGTCACGGAGAGCAAAGATGTTTCTTCTAAAGGAGGTTTTCTACTATGAGTTACAGACACCTGAATGAAGCAAAAGTTCTTGCGTGACTTTTAGTGGACGAAAAATTATCAAGTTATTTAGAATCAAATTACATAGAACTTCAAGAGAATTCGTATAAAGAAGATGTGATGGGCAATGAAGAAACGATCCACACAGGTAACAACACTCCAAATATGCCACAAGATCTAGCAGAGTGCGTCCAGAAGAAGCTCCAAGAATATGTAGAAGTGGTCCCGCCATGAAGTCTACAAAAATCAGCGAATAACTGCTGCTGGGAAAGAAATATTTTAGCATCATTCAAAAAATTTTTCGCTCTTGAAAAAGTTGTGAAAATTAGTGACCATACAATTGTATCATCTGAATGCAAAAAAATGAATCTCTTGTTACAGATTCTGGACTATATGCTGTACAGTAACGCTTACTACAATATACTGTCCTACTTCACGTAATCTGTTACATTTCTTTGCTTTTCACATCTAAGATGTGCGTACTCATTTTGCATTTGACGATGTCTTCGTTGTGATGCTTGATTTGAAACCAACAACCTGCAGAAGGAGTTTGAAAATACGCGTTACGTCCATAAAATAGCAACAAAAAATGCAGAAAAAAACGAATATTGGACCTTACAGCCGATGCATTTCTCCGAAAATGGAATAAAAATACTTAGTTTTATTCGATAAGTCGGAAAAAGACGTATTAAGGGAGTTTTTAAATGTAGCGTTCAGATAGGGATTACATGGGACTGTTAGATTTCGGTGCTGTAGCCGAAATATAGCATTCACGTAAGGTTTAGATGGAACCATTAGATTTTGCTGTTATAGGAGACAAGTCGTTAAAAGTTGAGCGCTACAAACGGTCTCGACTGAATTTATCCACAGGACGTGTGGCCTGTAATTGAAAAAGTGGCGTGCCAAAGCGTATCTTCGAAGGTTTTAGGCTTGCAGTCGAATGACCGCGACGAGAAAAATCGAGAAATTGCTGTCGAAGACACCTTACCGACGATTGCGCCACCCACGCGGCGTTCGCGAGCGGAACAAGAGTAAACAGATAATATTTTGAACAGAAATCTTATTGAGAACAGTGTTTTAGTTGGTACAAATGCCCTCTGTGATGATAACCGAAACAAACAGGACCCCTATACCGCCGGTAATTACGGAAGAATTACACTGGTTGCTTTTCAGGGATCGGATGCAGCAGTCACCCATGCATTAAATACGAGGGAATTTTTATTCAGTCGAGACGTACTCCGAAGTATCCTACCTACTTCATCGGGAGTACTGTGTCAGAACTTCTCTTCTAAACATAAAGTCTGTTTTGGAAAAGATCAATTCTAAGGCAATCAGTAATTTTCTTTCATATCTGTTCTGCCACTTAGTACCAAGCTGAATAAATTCCAGATAATGAGCTAGGTAAAAGTTGTGAGCTGCATGTTGCTGCCTTCTGACATGACTAGAACAATGAGAAAACTGTTTTGCTCTGAGGTTAAAACTGAGAACATACTGATAATTAAAATACTATTCTGTACTTTGCCGCTCTTTATGTCGAATCTGACATTACTACCGGCAACAGTTTTGACATTTTTTTGTGAACAAAGCTTCCACACTTCAGACAGTAGAACGTGATACGTGTCGTACAGGTAAGTACGTCGCTGGATACGCGATACTCAGTGTCTGGGCGAGGCTGGGAAGGCAACACGGCTGTACTCAGCTTTAAAAATCATTTCTATAGGGCAGCAGCGGCACATTTAGATTGCATGATTTAAGACAATTCGAGCGTAAAATCAAAGAAAAAAACTGAAAGATAACTGTCATTGTGAAAAATGAAAGCAATAAATAATGAGCGTATGGCACAGGTGGCTGGGGCGGTTCGGCCGCCGCTCCTCAAGTTCTTTGACGCCACTACGGCGACTTGCGAGTGAATGAGGACAAAATGACGATGAATGACACACAACACCCAGTCACCTCGAGGCAGAGAAAATACCTGACACCGCCGGTAATCGAACCCGGGACCCCGCGCGCAGGAAGCGAGAACGCTACCGCAAGACCACGAGCCGCGGACAACATGAAAGTGAGACTGCGACACACGAAGTTACTTAACAATACAACACTCACAACCACGTACGACATTATCAGTGCCATTGCGGGCAATCTCACACACACACACACACACGCCCTGCTGTAGGAAAGCAAATGTCCCAGAAGTGGCGGGGCAGCGGCTCTGACGTCACGTGACACCCCCCCCCCCTACCCCTTTCGTAACGGCCGCAACGAACGCTGCATGCCGTGGCCTTTGTGTAGTGCTTCGTTTAAGTTTCGTATTTTATTTTTTCCAAGAAGCGAGCACGGTCAGCGCTTCCTGCTACAGAACGCTGCATTCCGAGTAAACAACTGCGTCCTCCACTTGGCTCAACGTCCGCTCAGCATTGCTGAGTAACGACACGGCTGCGATTTTAAGCCCCTGTCTCAATACCTGAAGCCCTACTTTGCAGTTTAACGCGAACAATACTTTGCGCAGTCCACCTTATTTCTGGACAGTACAGAAATCACCTGCACCACGCCATACGTGTAGACGGGATACGATCGTCAAGACTCGAGCAAATTATAGGCTTACTGTTATTTCCAGCATTACAAGCGCTTGTAACTCTAAATCGTCTCCGCTTGTATTTTCCAAAGTTATTTTCATATCAGTCTTACAGAGAAGCTTATATGTAGCAAGTTTTTAACGTAATTAATTCGTATGAGCTGCCCATTCAGAACATTTTATCGATTCCGTTGACTGTTGGCTGCCCTGGTATTTATCCGAGTGCTCGAATTTTTCTGTCTGCTCACTAGGGCTGTGCCAAGTACGATGGCTTGAACGGCTGTTCTGTGGCAGCAGTTTTTGTAGCAACCGGTAGTTATTTTTAACAGTTCGTAACGCGGGGGCGTTATCTGGGCTGTGATTGGCTGATGCCGAACAGACTGAGCAGTCGCCATATTCGGTTTTTATACTACCGGAGCACTGGTGCCACGTTTAGTGGCTTTGTATCGAAACTTACGTGCAAAGAAAAAAATCAACCGGACACTCCGTTACCTGTGCGATTTCTCACAATATAACAAGGCGACATACCGGTATACACACGCCTGCAAGCTGCAGTAACTTTAGGGTCAAATACCAAGTTTGATTTCTGCCGCTTCAACTTAACTACAGTGAGGTCAACACTGTGGATCAGCACACACAACTGTTGACGTCATAGTAGTTTTGTTTAGTCCTATCTGGAAAGTTTCGTTCGACAAAAACTTCGTTAATAAAGCTTTGCATGAACTTATAAAAACTGCGCCATTCGTCATGTGAAGACTGGGTACTGCATCTAACTGTGAGAACAGACACGGCTACACCTGCTATTATACTTTCTTCGAGGTTTCCTCAGTGACCTGTGCACATGTTGGGACAGTATTTGACTGCCGTGTCGGCTACTGAGTCCTGACTGCACTGCACCGATGTAAGGGGTCGTGGGTTCTCTTCCGCTCAGAAATCCGTGCCTCGCCGTGGTGTGTAGGAATACGGGGTGCAGGAGGCCCTGCAGTATCTGTTAGGCCACACAGGACGCGCCTAGGATTTTTTTTTTTTTTTTTGCATTTTTGGTTATCATTCACTATCGTTGTTGGTCTGAGTATTTACCTTTGCTGCCATTCGTTCACACCCGATGATTAACCTTCCCGGGTTCGATTCCCGGCGGGGTCAGGGATTTTTTCTGCCTCGTGATGACGGTGTTGTGTTACGTCCTTAGGTTAGTTAGGTTTAAGTAGTTCTAAGTTCTAGGGGACTGATGACCATAGATGTTAAGTCCCATAGTGCTCAGAGCCATTTGATGATTAACTGCTGATAAAGATGTCATTAATAAAAAATTAAAAATCGATTCCCTCATCCTCATTTCAAGTAAGAATTCCTCCCTAATCAATTTTGAGTCTCAAAGAAAAATATTCTGGAAGACCCCCAAACAAAAGAGATTACAAAGACGATAGTAATTCTCTTTTAGGCGCGTTACAGAGTAACCGACCACAGATACAATCTGCATGTTTTAAGTCTACCTAGGCAGTAATGATAATTTGCATTTTGTTCTATGTAAAGAAGTAAAAAGAGGAAATAATTTGTACAGGCGATAGGTATAAAGAAATATTCAATACTTATTTTCATAGTAGGAAAAGATGAAGAGAAATAGCTGTTTGAACCTGATAAATAAGGAGACTAAAATTATATCTCTGACTTGGCAGTTAACATATCCACTTGGAATTGGAAAAATTCACCCGACGAAAGAAAGGATTAATGAATGTCGAAGGGCGTATTTGCGTAAATTATAAAACACTAGATTTTCCAAAGTATTCAGCAATTTAACCGTGAATAAACGAGAAACGGAATCATTTATGAGTGGTAACGAAAATTCATTATATTATCAGTATAAGTCAAATATTGTAGAGGTCGAACTGTGCTTTAAAGAACGTTACATCACTTACTGTGACGTTTCGTATGTTGTATTCGGAATTAGCACAAGGGAAGGAACCACGATTCAATGATAATATAAGTAAACTGTCAGAAAGACGTGAATTACAGGTTAACGAACAGCAACACTGATAGCTCACTCTACATGTTAGAAAACAATATGATATATAAATTTCTCAGCATTATTTTGCAAGAAGAATGAAGCCATAGGTGCAGTGGTTTCTCGTACGTGACTTTGCACACAATAAACTTCTAGATCTAATGTCAGAATTCAAACACTTGCACGCAACCTGTTAACGATACCTGGGTCTTTGTCCACGTATACGTCAGTCATATGGAATGGACAGTGTCTTGAAAGGAGGGTATAAGATAAACATCAACAAAAGCAAAACGAGGATAATGGAATGTAGTCGAATTAAATTGGGTGATGCTGAGGGAATTAGATTAGGAAATGAGACATTTAAAGAAGTAAAGGAGTTTTGGTATTTGGGGAGCAAAATAACTGATGATGGTCGAAGTCCAGAGGACATAAAATGTAGACTGGCAATGGCAAGGAAAGCGTTTCTGAAAAACAGAAATTTGTTAACATCGAGTATAGATTTAAGTGTCTGGAATTCTTTTCTGAAAGTATTTGTATGGAGTGTAGCCATGTATGGAAGTGAAACATCGACGATAAATAGTTTGGGCAAGAAGAGAATAGAAGCTTTCGAAATGTGGTGCTACAGAAGAATGCTGAAGATTAGATGGGTAGATCACATAACTAATGAGGAAGTATTGAATAGGATTGGGGAGAAGAGAAGTTTGTGGCACAACTTGACCAGAAGAAGGGATCGGTTGGTAGGACATGTTCTGAGGCATCAAGGGATCACCAATTTAGTATTGGAGAGCAGCGTGGAGGGTAAAAATCGTAGAGGGAGACCTAGAGATGGATACACTAAGCAGATTCAGAAGGATGTAGGTTGCAATAGGTACTGGGAAATGAAGCTTGCACAGGATGGAGTAGCATGGAGAGCTGCATCAAACCAGTCTCATGACTGAAGACCACAACAACAACAACAACAACAACAACAACAACGTCAGTCAGACACGAAACTGCGTTGGTTCCACGTAAGTACATAATTAAATTGTGTAACACAAAGGAGTAATATGGATGTGATACAAGGAGGCATATATTCATTTATGAACGTAATCGTAGATTGCTTACGGAAAGATTCCGGATAATGAAGTACACATGCATGTTCTGGCATTAAAGTCAGTACATTGAGTGTCGGCACTGAGTGGTCAGGAGCTACCCAAGTTCTGGTACTTTCTGCGAAAGAAATATCACGCGCAGCAGTGACTAATAGTAAGGGCACCGAAGTACATGGATTGTAAACATTGTCGGTGGTGTTCTTGGAGGCAGATTATGTGTACAAATATTTTCTACGTCATTCAAAGAATTCGTAAATATAATTTGCTGAACCGATCTGGATAAAAATTTTAAAAAGAAATTGGCATTATATACAACCAGGAAGCGGATCTAAGCCGTAAGTTGAGTCGCTCAGTGACATTACTGCCACAGAAAGGGAAGGCGAAATACAGAGCTACCATAAATCATTTGTTTCCAGAATTCTAAATTTTCCGAAACATTACATGTACAAATATGGTTCGAGCACGAATATAACGGCGGCAAACACAGTGAGTTTAAACTGTGCCTACCACCTGACATTAAGAATGCAGCGCCTTGCCAAAATGCCGACAAAGCGAGAGCAGAGTTTTCGTGTGTTGGAATTTGCGAAATATTTCATCAAATGTGGCAGCTGCAACCGCTGTGTGGGGGTGAGCGAAATTTTCGTAAGCAGTCCTAACAGCAGCCACAAGCCACGGACTCCAAATACCGGAGTAAAGTGTGTGGAAGGTAATGCGTCGGTGGTTACGGTTCGAACCATACCGTCTGCATCGCGTGCAACAACTGAAAGCCGCAACAGCAGACACACGGGCCGGAGGCGCCTTCAGATTTGCGCCACAAGGCAGGCAGGGAGCAGTCCAAGATGGACATTCCGCCTCCATGCTGACATTGAGAGACGTCACCACAAAGACGTCCACAACGACCAAAACTAATCGAGCAGCGGGTTTCGTTAACGTACGGTGGAAGATGTGGCGAATGTTCCACAGTTGTGGAATTATGACAGACTAGTTTTTCAATGGAACTTTGTTACTTTCCTGTACCATTGTAAGGAGACTCGGGTGCTGCCAGTGTGTGTTCGCTGTTGCGGCCGTCACATCGAGCGCTCAGAACGTCGACGTGGACGGCAGATATACGCGATAAACAGACTCCCGATAGACACCTGTGCACGTTGAGTTTCTCCTGGACTTCAGCAGTTAAGGGCCGTGTCACATCACACGTGTTGGCAGCGTTATCTCGTAGACTTGTTTTAATTCGTCCGTTGACCTTTCTTGAAAACAGCAATTTTTTCAATCGCTTGGTACCACTCATCGTTCCAGCGGTCTGCGATGAACAGCTTCTGTGGCGGGAGCAAGTTCTTCCTCAAAATTTGTGCAGAATCTTGAAGGTACCTCACCCAGTGCAGATGCCTTTCCACTGTTTAGGGTTTTTCGGTGATTTTATGTTCTGCAACCACTTCACATCTGCCATTATTTGGGCGTTAGTGCGAAAACAGATGAGTTCAAATGGTTCAAATGGCTCTGAGCACTATGGGACTCAACTTCTGAGGTCATCAGTCCCTTAGAACTTAGAACTACTTAAACGTAACTAACCTAAGGGCATCGGACAGAGCCATGCCCGAGGCCGGACTCGAACCTGCGACCGTAGCGGTCGCGCGGTTCCAGACTGTAGCGCCTAGAACCGCTCGGCCACGGCAGATGATCTTCGACTGTGAAATAACTTCGGAAAACAGTATAAACGATTAATTAGCTATCAGAGATCCATATTTTACGAAATACCGCGTGTACACATAGGATCCGTACTTGAATAGAAGCATAAACCCACCAAGTTTACATTTTGCACACTACAAATCTTCTGTGAGGGAGCTCTGACACGAAACACACAAAAGCGGTAGTAAAGTTCGTTCCGCACCTCGCGTAGCAACACGCTGTCAGTGGCCGGCACAGAAACACTGACGCCTTCTCTGAGCTCTGGCAGTGGGGGTGGGAATACGCGGTCCCCTAAGGAGAAAGCAACCTTTTCCATATAAATGCAAGGTTGCTTCGTCACTGAAGTTCAGCATTGGGGCGACATGTTAATCCTCCAGTGCTCCCTCCATTGTGGCGCGAATCTGAAGGCTCCAGCCGCAACCTTCCGCTCTTAATAGTCGTGCGAAGTGTAACCGACGACGCATGATCTTCCCAAGACTTTGCTGCGGTATTTCGAGTTCGCGACTTGTGCCTACTGTTGAGTTATTTGGACTGCGTACAAAAATCTCATTCACCCCCGTCCACGGTTGTAGCTGCCACATTTGTTCAAGTATCTCGTGTATTCCAGCAAAGGAACAGTGGGGTGGTCGGTACAGTTTAAACTCGCTGAGTCTGAGTTTACATCCACCCATCAGTCGTACCTGTAGTTGTCATACTTTGGAAATTTAGAATTCTGGAAACGAGTGAATCATTTATGGTAGTCCTGTATTCCGCCTTCTGTTTGTCGTCTTCTGTTTCCGTACCGGTGTGGTCACTAAGCGACTCAACTCATGATTTCGATCCACTTGCTAATTTTATGTACGGCCAAAAGTTCTCTTAACTATTAGACAGGTTGGCAATACAGTATCTACAAGTCCTTAGACTAATACAGATAATATTTGCACACATAACCTGCTTCCAAGAATGCACGTGACAATGTTATCAAAGTACTTCTGTGCGTGTCCAATTAATCACTGCAGCGCCTAATATTTCCATTCACAGAATGTACTAGCACTTCTGTACTAACTGACCACACAGCGCCAAAACTACGTACTGACTTCAATGCTCGTACCTATACTGCGTACATTACCATCTGCCATCTTGCCGAAAGCAATCAACGATTACGTACGTGAATGTATCGGCACTATGTTACTCCTTTCCAGAACACTATTTATTAAGTACGTACATCCAACTCAACGCAATTTCGCTCCTGACTAACGTACTCTTAGACAAAGACGCAGGTATCATTAATATGTAGCGTGTGTTTGAATTCTAAAATTAATGTCTAGAACTTCATTCAGTGCAAAGTACGAAAAATAAATACACCAATGGCTTTACTCTTCCTGCAAAATAATGCTCAGTAGTTTATATATCACAGTGTTTTCTAGCACGTATGGTGACCTATCATTGTCGCTATTCATTGTTGTTCACGTCGTACTGACACTATGGTTTCCTTATAGTAACAGTGATGGATGAATCCTTTCCTTAGCTGAAATTTAGATTGCAACATACGAAGTGCCACAGTAACTGATCCGAAGTTCTTTTAAGAGCAGATGGACCTCTACAATAGCGCAGACATTTACACATATACATAATTTTCGTTACCACTCACGAATGATTCTGCCTCTCGTTTATTTATTCTTCACTGAAAACATACTGAATCTGTAGTTTAGTTCACTGTTGACTTCCATCTAGAAGTGTGGTGTCCGAACACGAAGCTCCGAAGTACCAGTTTGCATGGAAAATTTTTCTCGATAATTTCACATCTCGAGAGAAAAACCGATTGTGAAGGGACTTTTCCAGAAATCGATTTTCACTCTGCAACGGAGTGTGCGCTGATACGAAACTTCCTGGCAGATAAAACTGTGTGCCGGACCGAGACTCGAACTCGGGACCTTTGCCTTCCGCGGGCAAGTGCTCCAACAGAAGATCGCGAGTTCGAGTCTCGGTCCGGCACACAGTTTTAATCTGCCAGGAACTTTCGATTGTGAGGATTAGAGATTTTGCACAGAAACGAATATTCTTTTAAATGGCGCTTAACACAAGAACTGGGTGTCTTCAGTTTTAGAAACGTTCAGTCATAAATAAAGCAATTGAACAAAAGCAATGTGTTGATAGCAGACTTTCTTTTATAGAAAGTTTGGAAAAAGCATTCTTTACACCAATTGCTTCATATTCAATTAAATAATTAAACCAAACAAGCAATAAGCCTACTAAATCAGGCGATAGCAAGGAAAGGTGTTTGTATCTTCCCTCGAACCGCTTTTTCGCAATAAAGAACAGCGGTAATGGTTTATTTCCTATTGTACTTGGACGAAATACCAACAGTGTTTGTCGGTATTTTGCGTGATATTTTAGAGTCCTCCAGGAGTTGTGTTGAACGACGAGCTGCCGACACGGTAGCTGAGCGTGCTCGGTCAGAGGGTCGGCTGCCCTCTGTAGTGAAAAACTGAGCGAACCTGAGCGGGTGTCATCGGACGTCCGCCCCGAACAAATTCAGCGAACAATACACAACAAAATGAGAAAAAAGAAAGAAACTGCGTTAGTGTAATGGTTAAGGTGTTTGACTGGTAATCGAAAAGTTCCGAGTTCTAACCTTGTTGGTTGCTTGATATTTTCTTTATTTAAAAACAATATCGAAATGTCTTACTTCATGAATTTTATTCGTCTGAATGTAATTTTTTGAAATTTCTGGTGCTTTGTCTCTTCATTATAATCATAAGTTTCCAGTTTTTCTAATTTTGTCCTCCAATATTTCTTTTCACATCAATTAAAAACAATGAAACGGCACACATACAGTATTCATGTTACCTGTTTTGTTTGTATATCTTCTCTTCCGCAGCCGCTGTTTTACTATTCATATTGAGATATATTCTTTTGCGACAGTATTAAAAGTATTATTTAGAGCAGAATTTCGGCTCGTACGTTGCCGAGCTACTTGATTGTCTGACGCAATTCTTTGCTTCGCTGCTTTGAAACATCATATTCAATGTTTTCGTCGACTAATCGATGTTTTGGCAAGTATTTGCAGTCCGTTGTGACAAACACAAATTGTTGGGCACTGCACCTCACTGATCATATATTTTAGTTTCTATGTTTTATTACGTTCACAATTCAGTTTTGTATACTTCGCCAACTTTGTTTTAATCAGAACGTTTTAGAAAAAAGCGAAATGACTGGTATAAATAAAAGTTTTATTACAGTCGCTAAAGATGGAATATTTCTCAATTTATAAACACTGTTAATGTTATAAAGGGTGTTCATTTTAACTGGGGACATTGAGATCTCTTGAAAACGACACACAGAGCCAAAAGAAATCCTAATGAAAATTAGTTCCTCTCAAATGGGGCATCCAATTCTAACAAATTTGATCACAAATTCGTCGGATTTTGTATCATTGGATGACTTCGATGAATAGATACTTAAAAATATTGGATTCAAAGATGTACATACAAATGACGAAAGAAAGTTTTTAATGGAACGTAGTGATATCGCTGGTTCAAGCGCACAGTTTGTAACACGTATTATTGAAGTAAGAAAATCAGGGAATAAGAACATTTTTTTCTTGGACGAAACATGGGTAAACCAAAATCAAACAAGAAAAGCGTGTTGGAAAATGAGTGATGGTTAGGGTGGGTTTAAAGTACCAGTTGGTAAAGGTGGACGAATAATTGTGCTTCACGCTGGTTCTGCTTCCGGATTCATTCCAGAAAGCAAATTAGTGTTCCGGGCAAAAAAGAGCAATTCAGTGGATTATCGGTCCGAAATGAACTCAGAGACATTTAAGTTGTTGTTTAGGAATCAGTTTCTCCGTTACTTGCCTGCAAACTCGGTGATTGTAATGGACAATGCTAGTTATCACTCCGCTGTTGACAAGACACCCGCAACAAGTACAAAAAAGCCGATATGTTGTGGCTTGCAAGTAAAAATATACCACATACAGCAAACCAAACTCGTGCCGAAATGTTGGAACTTGTAGCGCTCCATAAGCCTCGCACAAAAGTTTATGAAATCGATTGTATTGTTCAGGAACATGGACATATAGTTTTGCGTTTGCCACCGTGTCATTGTCACTACAATCTGATAGTGTTAATTTGTGCACAAGTGAAAGGGTATGCCACAGAACGAAAAGTGACGTTTAAAATTGCCGATACAGAAAGGCTTTTGCACGAAGCACATGACAATTACTCCTTCAGCGTGGGCTGAATGTGTTCGGCATGCACAAAGGCTACAGGAGGAGGACATGGAAAGGGAAATTGTAATTGACAAGCTGCTTGAACGCATCGCTATCACTCTAAGACCTGATGATTCGGAACGCGACACTGACTACAGCGATGCAGATGACAATCGCAGCGATTGACAACAACGAATGGTAAGGCACATACAGAATAACACTCACGTCCTTTCTTGTTTTTGTTACACAGTCGCTGTTTTACAATGGTATTGAAACATATTCCTTTTCTGCAACTGTAAGCGTCTTATTTAGACCAGACGCGTTTTTCTCTTTTGAAGCGTCTTCAGTGGACAGTATTTTGTCTCCTCCATTGCTAAGTCACCTTTCGTAGTTTTGCGCTGCGGTAACACGAATATTCAACGTTTGTGTCGGCTGATCAGTGTTTTAGCATATAAATGCTGTTTGTGTGTGCCACACACAAAATTTATATTTTACATAGCTCAGAGCACTTCACTGATAAGTCCTAATGGTTTTGTAAGTCCAAAGTTTTGTTTAATGTATTTTGCCTACTTCCTTTTGATTGATTGAAGTGATTTGAAATAAAGCCAAACGCCCGGTGTAAACAAAACTTTTATTACAGTCGCGGAAGACGGAATATTTCTCAATATTACATACGACACCTATCTGGTACTTAAATGAGATATTGTAATACAGTAAATTTTATACGAAGTTTAGGTATCTTGTCCAGATTTCATTCTCAACATCGTGGCAACTAGAATCGACCATACGGAAAGTATACGCTATGGACTTTTACCTCTGCAAACTGTTCAAAATTTTGTGCAATGGTTTACTAAATTTAATGCTGCACAATAACTGCATTGAACATGGAAACAAAATTAAGTCATTTATGGGGGGAAGGTATCAGTCAAGAAGACGTGTAAAAATCAAATTTTTGGGCCAAATAGTTTTTGTGAAATCTAATGATACGTGTGTCAAAACAGTGGGAACACCGTGTGTCTGCACAGGCGAGCAGTGCAGTGATGACAAAATCGTGCACAGCGCGGAATGCGGGGAGCACGTCTCTGTAGCAGCGGAAGGGTTAATGCGGCCGTGGTGGCTTTACTTCATAAACTGCGCGCTCCCCCTAAACGTAAGTTTGCGAACTATACTATACTATGGCGCTGTTTCTGTTGGCGCGTGCGTCGTTTGCAACTGGCAACGCAGCAATCTCCCGCGTCTGCGCGGGCATGCACGAGCCGCCAAGATAAAAGAATTGAACTACAGTTTCTAACAATGTTTACTGTCGGCAATGTAGCGATAGAAAGAGAGCTTCAGTGCACTATTATTTCCACTATATTGTTTCTAGAATCAACATGACTATTATACTGAAGGCCATTAGTAATCAATGTGTGTTGCCACTGCATATTGGAAAGCACGTTTCGTCGTAACATCGGCAGTGAAAAGTTCAACTCGATTATTTATTGTATTATTCAGAAGCCATACTGATGGTTACCGATAACTCGCGTCGTAAGTTTCCGCGGGAATATTCTTCAGATCCATTTTGTTTATTTTTAGACCACTCGGCCAATGAGCTAACGAAAATTTGAAAGCACGCGAAAAAGGGTAACTTAATAGTGAGACGCAATAAAACAGAGCAAACGAAACAAAACCGTGGACGGAACAGCCCCATCTGTACTGTAGACTTGGCCGCTGTTTCTATGTTTCGATACAGTGTATGGATACGTGGAACTGTTTCGGTGTTTCGAAACGGCTGTGGTTCTGTGTTTGCAAACAGTGGTGTTTCATTCTGCCCTGTCTCGAACAACGGAACCAGATTCGATCTCGAGCCAGACACAAAAACTGTATCGTTCTTTCAAATTAACGCTGTTTCTCTCCACTTAAGCGTGGAACGGACTAATTGTATAGAAACAGTGATGTCTCATTCCGCCCTGTGTCGGATGAGATTCGGGCACAGATACTGAAACACACATAGCGTATCACTTCATGAAACTCTTTCAAGAGTGTCGAAATCTTTTTCACGAACAACAGCATGAAGCTTAAGACTTCAGAAAATAAAAATTCGTTTCTAGCTGACTGCCCGATTCCGAAATGGCGTAATATCTACTTTATAAACACTAACCAAACAATAAAATAACGCACACTATTCACATTCAAAATAAAAAATGTGTGAAAATCATTCAGTTAAATTACACATCTTTTATAACATACGCTTCTCTGTTCATTTACACTTATGATATCGAAAAACGCAAGTAATCCTACAATATATTCAATAAAAAAGGCGTGGAGTGGCAGTTTTAAGACGTATACGTAAATCAGAAACTGCAAGCAAGCTGCTTGATGTATCACTGGTGGTGTTCTGGTGAACAGGAAGGGCTGGGAAGCGGGGTGAATTTATATAGTAATGGTTCAAAACACCTTGAGGGACAAAAAATTTTCCCGTTATATATTCGAATTACGTGGCGTTATTTGTGAGTTACCCGTACTAACGGAATGTGGGAATCCCAGAAGCGTACCCGTTTTTTCTGCAGTTTGCTCCCGTCTCCAGTTCCGTTCGTGGTGGTTCTACTGTCTTCAGCTATGGCGTTATGAAGCACTGTGGGAGATTATTTTAAGAGGATGAATCCTGAGGAAACGTTCGGCAGTGTTGTCGTTTTGAATAGTTCAACCTCTTGCTTAAACAGAGTTTTGGGACATTAGCATCCAACAGTCAATTTAAGTGAAACTCGGTCGAAACCAGTTTTTATGAAAGTGACGAAGCCAGTTAAACTTCCACAGCAATTGTTCAGGAATCTACCGATTCAGTTCTGGGTAGGTGTGGTACACAGAGATGGCTGGATTTGCAATAAGAGCAGTACCTTCATCCAAACGAGCCAAAATAGACGAATAGATGTTGAGACGTGTTGTTAAAGAATAGTTGAGAGTGAAGAGTTTAGAAAAGTGACTTGTTTATAAATGAAAACTATTTACCCCCCAGTAGAAAAACCGTCTGCAACAGTTTACTCTCTCAAGTGTTCGACAACACCCTAACACGAGTACGAGCTGCAGTGCAAGCTACATCCTACATCTGCATTACGACTGATGGATGGACGTCTGTGAACAATGAGAATTATACTGCAGTGACTGCTCACTTCATTAATGAAAACTGCAATCTTAAGTCATATTTCATATCTAGTTTTAAATTTTATAACAAACATACAGCTAAAAACATTTCCAGTGAAATACAAAATGTGATATCAGCTTTGGGTATTACCAATAAAATTATAGCTTGCACTATAGATCTGGTGGAGGCAGTGATGATGTGCAAATGGTGGCATGTACCTTGTTTTGCACATACACTGAATTTAACTGTGGAAGTAAGCCTTGAACCAATTACTGAGACAAGAGCAAAGGTGAAGTCAATAACTGAATTTTTCAAAAGAAGTCCTCAAGCATTTGAAAAATTACACAATATTCGGAAGCAAATGGACGTCCCTATTTTAACGCCGAAACAAGATAGCCCCACGAGATGGAATTCCTTGTATGAAATGTTTGACAGGCTTTTGAAAATCAAATAGCCTTTAAACCCTCGCCATCTTCAGTGCGGATTTACAAACAAAACTGTCCAACGGTCAGGTATTGAAAAATCTTGTGAAATACTATCTCCTTTTGTGCAAGTCCCAACAGAAATTAGCAGCGAAAGAAATGTAACCTTGTCAAGAGTTGTCTTATTAAGCAACGGTTTACAAAGTCATTGTCTGAGACTTAAAAACTCAGATTAGAGCAATGAGGCCATTAATACAGGAACTGCTAAACTTGAGGATGGAATCTGTACCTGCCTGTACGAATTATTTAAATCTTAGTCTGGATTTTATACTTCAAGAAAACATACCGATCTCTGCATTTCAGTTACCTTGAAATGTTTTAACATGTTTTCCAGTTCCATCAGGTTACATATTATGAGCTGTACCCACCTGACTAATGTTTGATGAAAAACTGCCATATTTGACCACTGCGTTATATGCTCCAGACTGTTATGGCAATTTTTTGATCTTTGTTGATCAGTCACTTTGCAGGCCTGCTCTGTGAGACAAACAATGGTAAATTGAACTGTAAGAAAAGAGTGAGTGGCACACTCATAAATGTTATTTCAGTGCCTCGCTTCCCAGAACGCTATCTCAATACATTTCATGATATGCCTTTTCAAGAGCCCATACAGATTTTCACTGATAAAACTATCAAAATTAGGAGCTGCGATACAGGGAAACGAGTATGGGAAAATCTGCTATGTCAAACATACCGACTCTGTCCTCAGCCGGTTGGAATGTATAAAAGTCACATGACACGAAAGCAGCGCATTTGCTGCAGGAGATATAAAACTGTCAAGACGCCTAAGTGAAAGTTTCATACTTTCTGCGATTTAATTAGCACTCTCACGTCTCATTGTGGTTATACGGAAATATTTATACAGTAGACATTCAAGATGACAATGTCAGGTCTACACGACTACAAAACACAAACTGTTTCGAAACTGCGTATCGAAACATTACATTGTATAGTTTTATTTGTTTCGAAACAGGTACGTGTTTCAGTCCGCCCACCTCTGCTGTACTCGCCTGGGACGTGGGGACTCCCCCGGGGCGCCGTGCTCACGTGTCAGGCGCGTGCGGGGCTGGCTGGCTGCACCGACGCCTCTTCGTGCAAAGGCTGCGCGCGTCTTGTCCAAAATTAAATGGCTCTGAGCACTGGAGGGCTTAACAGCTTAGGTCGTAAGTCCCCTAGAACTTAGAACTACTTAAACCTAACTAACCTAAGGACATCACACACGTCCGTGCCCGAGGCAGGATTCGAACCTGCGACCGTAGCGGTCGCGCGGTTCGACTGAAGCGCCCAGAACCGCACGGCCACACCGGCCGGCGTGCCTTTACACTAGGGACGAACGGCGCCCACTAGTGAAAAATAGTGCCGATTCCAACGTATTTCGCTCCATGACATCAAAATGGACATGGAACACTCTTCGAAATCTAACATGCGTAAAATACGTGCCGCAGTAAAATTTCTTGTTACTATAACATTGCATTTCTTTGGCTCCAGTAACTTACAACGATACTGTAACCTGTCGGGCTAGCCTAACCCTCGGGCTATGCAACAGATGACTTTCCCACCACAGCATACATTACAAAAAATAATATGGCAGCCATGAGAACATCACTGCGTTCTCCTGTGTCCGTAAGTGTGTGTGACGTCACACATCACATCATTACGCCACGAGTCAATGTGGAAGTCCGGTATCGGCAGCTGCGACCTACTCCAGTTCAGACAGCCGCCTGTACTGAAGACACGGGTATATACAGAACGTACCGAGAGTTGGCGCTTTAACAGAAATGAAACACACGACGGGAGACAGACAACTGTAGATTCCTTTTAACTGACTGACTACTGAATTGTTTATGACCAAACAGGCCACACAGACGACAGCGAAATTTTCGCCAATCGCTTTTTTCTTCGACAGAGGCGGCTGGTCGGAAGTAACATGCACCTACTCGCCGATGTCCACTGTGGTCTGTAATTATCGTGTGGCAACGAAACTTGGTAGATATGCTAACGCGTTAATGCGATACCAGCCTGCGCTGGAAAAAATTTGTTCCAGTTTTGGTTACCAGGTGCGAATCTCTCGCTGTGCAACATCTCGCCGAAGTCTCCGGTGCTCATACTGAACGAATTGTGCAAGTGGCGGTTAATAATAAAATCAACATTCTACGTTCCTCAACTTGTTTCGCCCTTGCTGCCCACGTTCCGTTCCCAATCCTTTACTTATAGAAACATTTCCAAAATTGGAAATAATTTCTTTCCAGTGTAAATCCGTTCCCCATTGAGGCATCAGTATAGCTACCGAGCTTCGCGGCCATACTGACAGCTGACGGCCCACGCCGGACCTCTGAACGTCCGAGTGCGGCCACCCAGTGGGGGAGTCTTCCCCCCCCCCCCCCCCCCCCGCTGCCACGCGTCAGGACGCTGCCTCGCCACCGTCTCCACTGCCGGCCGAAGTACCGTGTCAAGCACCGCACTGAGAAAAGTTACGCAACTGTCACACACTTTGCCCGTGGACAAAACAGCTAAAGAATTAAAAGCACCAAGAGACACTGCACACACTCTTGACACGTAACTGATCTTAGTCCCTTATTATGGGCAATCTATGTGTGACAAAGCGTGGATTCCACACATTCGCGAGTAACTGGCGGCCTTTTTATGAAACTGTTTTTCTGCTGCGGCTACTGTTCATCCGTCAACGTCACATTTCCCCACACTTCGACACGACTAATCTCGCTACACACGAGACGTTCTGCAGAGGTCTTTTAATACGGTGTGCATCAATTGCGTTGCATATTTTCTGATAGACCAGTATAAATACGAAAACCACCACACAAACTTCAACGTCAAAAGAGTGAAACCAATTTAGAGCACCGATATCGGGGTAATTATTATTCACAGAACTTTTATCAAATCATACTGTCCCTGCGACAAGGAAGAAAACTTAACTTCGAAAACCGGTACATCAAGACACCGATTGTCCAAATTGAAAATTATATAGTTGCGGTACTCAAATTTGCGTTTTATGACGATGTGCGCTCTGACACACATTTTCAGCACTGCGTCAGTAAGACGTTAGTGCCAGCCCGTAATTCCGAAATAGAGACTTAACATAGATAATGGGTAAGGCTTCATTAACAGTAAGTGGCTAAACGAAGTATTTGCTATAGGTTTCAGTCAAATATAATTAGCAAATCTCTCTACAAATGTTATCATTCTCACGTGATTCACTCCCCTGACGGAAAGTGACAACAGAAATCTACCTCCACGTTCGATACAATTGGACTGGAAATGAGAAATTAAATCTCTACTCTACCGTCGTCAATAGCCTGCACACAAAAATTTACACTGCACTTTAATCGTGTCATTTGAACCTCAAGTACAGAAGTTGGTGACAGTTTCACAATCGGTAATATTCGTTCTTTCGTCACTTACGATGCGACTGATGCGCGAGCACGATAAGCCACGCAGAACACGGCGCGTCTCACAGAGATCGCCGATGCGTTGCTTTGTCGGCACACCAGGCCCTCTTACCAGACAAATATTAACACGAGAACGGGCAGACAAAAAGCTGCAGCGTCGTGTAGTGCAGAAAAATTCTGGTGTGTTACCGCTTCCCTTTCAGTAGTAATCTCAAACTAGGAGACGTGACGTCACAGAACGATAAACAACAATACAAAAGGTTTACTTCAAGAGGCACAAAACATTACGATAAATTCTCAAGAATTCGACAACTACTAATCAGATCTCAGCCTCAGTCTAACCAGGATATCAGACAAAGCAACAGATCGCTCGCGCATCGCAACCTCAACTCCAGAGAATCTTGAAAGTAGTGAAATAACGCGAGTGCTGCGTTTCATGGCCAGAAGCACGTCGGCATGGCGCCACGTGTTGTGATCCGCGAGTGGACTACACGGTATTCGGAATGCCCATGCACAAAACAACTTCCGACGTCTGATTACTTTCCAGACGATTTAACGTGTGTAATACTTGATGTTAAGCCTGTAGGCGAGAGAAAGTTTAGGGACGGTTTGAAAGTATTCTTATCGTGTTTTCGAAGTCGCCAAAACAAAAGCCAGTTTTTCGCACGGCTAAACGTGTGACGTCATAACTGTACGACGATGCTAATTCTGCCGACACTTCGTATGGGGTGCGTGGATACAGTCTGCAAACTGTCGGCAATATAGTCAGTTACAATGAAGTAATAAACTAAAACGTTAAGTCTGATGCGGAAGGTGACCGCAGGAGCGGCGAATATGTGCTACTTCACGTATATGTGTGTGTTGGGGGGGGGGGGGGGGGTTACCGAAAAATATCTGAACTGTTTTAAATGTCGTCCGGAGTTTATTGCAAATCGCTAACTGCCGTCATTCTGGAAGACAGGCTGAATAACGTCCGCGTACTTCAGCGCCATGAAATACGTCACCTCGACACACGCCAAGTTACCAACTGTGATAGTTATGTTACTGTGTGGACCCCGTAATGTCAGATTATACCTCTGAATGAGTACGGTAGGACAACATTGCAGATATTTAATGTCGGCAAAAGTAAGCGAAATATTGAAAAATAAATTTTTGTCATCCCTGCAAACCGTAGATACGCAACCTGTAGCCGACCTCCAGTTCCAGGCTAGCGGTCCAGTGTTACAGAAAACCACGGCTGCTGGAACCAGTGGCAGCAGACGCCGTGTCGCCATAGAACTCACCCAGTCACAAGTGCCGAGTTTTATGGTTTTCGGAAACTTGCGTCCTACGAACATAATCAAGAACGCGAGGTTTTCATATTAAATACCTTTGGTACGAGAATTCTGGAGAAATCTACACTGCCATCGACTGAATGTGGCGGCATTTTCCATTCTTGCTCAAGTTTTCACCCGTTAAAAGACTCGAGCAAGGCGATAAATAACGAGCAATAAATTCATGAACAGTCAAAGCAGTAATTTAACACCCTGTTCGCGACCCCTTTGTTCGTAGGCATCGTGATTTTTAAAAGTAAGACAATATATTAGACAAGAGCAGTTCCTTGACGTTGCCCTTATTGAGTTACGCGACAAACCACCCAAAAGCGTGCAGAACATCGGCAGCGTCCAGAAATTCCAGTAGCCAGCTGGCCCCCTTACCTTTCTCAAGTCGCACGCTCCTCTCCTCTCCTCTCGGCCGCTCCCTCAACAGTCAACTGTGAACTGGGCCGCAGCGACAGCCGGGGCCCGCGGCTGCCCCCACCCAGCTCTGACGTCACGGGGCGGCGTTGCCAGGCAGGCGAGGGAACGGCTGCGGCAGGGCGGGCGAGGCGTCGACGTCGGTGTCGGCACAGCCGGACAGCCTGCGTCCCATCCACGCCACAGGCCGTTCATCTCGTCCCGCGCTATACAGCTGGTAACACACACCCCCTCCTACATGGGGCTCCCAAAACCTTATTTCGTAAACCGATTAGCAAATACCGCTTACTGTGAACGCAAAGATGAAAGAAAACGCTGTATTTTGGTCACGGGTTGAGGACGGGTGTGAACAGATGATTTTCCGTCGCGATTCGTCTCGATCATTTGCTACCCCGGAAGTGAAGGACGGATGTAACAAGTTGTCGTTAAAGAACGTTAAAGTGCTATCAATGTTCAATTGTATTCATAGTTACACATTAGCTATTCACTGTTGTATGACAAATTTGTAGTAGATGCAACCGAGGTGGTGGCGTTAAGTTCCTATGGGACCAAACTGCTGAGCTCATCGGTCCCTATGCTTACACACTACTTGATCCAACTTAACACTAAGTTACGCCAAGGACGACACACACACACATGCCCGTGGCAGGACTCGAACCTCCGACGGGGGGAGGCGCGCAGATGCAACTGACACTATGTCCTCAGACTGTTAGGGACAACAGTTAGAAGTAGCCGTCAGTTGCAACACGGGGTTCGGCAGGCTCGCTTTAGTGCCCTCCATTGTCTGTTGTTTGCTGCATGTGAGGGAAACTCGTGCCCGTTAATACGAGGAGAAGAAAGTGTTCTTCCTCTAAAACCATGAAAGGAGAGTTCCCTGTCGAAGTAAACCACGACTATACGAAGGTACAATGTACGCTGTGTCGTTCATTATTTTTCATTGAACATGGGGGACGTGTCGACAAAACGCAACACATAAAGAAAAAGAAGCGACTGATTGCCGTTTCTGCGAGAATTTCTGGCAGCATAACTTTCTTTTTAAGTACGGATAAACCACAAACAGAGGAAGACTTTGGCGTATCGAGTTGAAAATGTTAGCGGTGGAAAAGTTGTGTGCTTGTAGGTGAAGCCAAGGAAAACTTACGGCCACTTATGTGACACGTTTTGACAGTCGAAATGACGCACAGCCAAGAGAAGTAGCGTTCTTTGTGCTGACCTATAACAATGAAGACATGAGACGTGGAAAGAAACAATGCTTCACGGTGCCATTAAAGGAAAGTAACGGAGAGTTTTTAATCTGTAATTACATAGCCCGAAAAAGTACTTTGGTTTTTCTTTTATCCGTTAGTCGTTTTTCATTTCGTTCTTTGTAGAGTCTTTTTCTGTGGGACAGTTTCACGTATCAAACTGAAATTTATGTCACATACTACAAATAGAGGAACAGAAACGTATCGCTGCGGAAGAAGTCCTGCTTGGCTTCCATACCACAAAGCACAATTGTTCTTTCCGTTCAATGGACAGCACCACTGTTCTCGTCAGAGGGCTGTTTCAGAAGAAATTTGAATGTTCTGAGAGAAAGTAGGAGTCGATTTTAGTGAACGTTTTAAAAATGCTACGTGTGTGTCTGTCATGGTTGATGCACGAAATCACGAAATCTTAAAGTTATTACTAATTCTAGCTACATATTTCGTTCCTGCGAAAGGTATTCAGTGCAAAGTAATCTGTCTTCCGAACACCGGCGGAGAAACGGCAGGATTATTAGCTAGGATACAGCGTTCATATTTTAAAAATTAAAAATATAGTTGACACGATTGTCACGTTTTGTGCAGGTAATTGTAATACCACCTTTGGTGGCCACAAGATGGGTGGAACAAACATTGTCTGTTCCTAACTGAACAGTGTTCTCGAGGTGAGCATGGAAGGCACCCGTTGTGCAGTCCATGTGGAACACACTGGAGATCAAGTGCAGAAAGAAGTTCTTCCCACTGACACAGAAACAACAGTGAATTAATTTCTTCAGTATTGTGACATGGGTGAACTGAAATCATTCTGTGATTTCGTTGATACTGAATACAAAAAAGTTATAGGTAGTATTAAAACTAGATTGTTGACATTGTTCAGAGGAGTTTTTAAGAGGAGTTGATATGTATGAACCATGGAAATCTTATTTTCTATCTCAGAGTAAGTGTCCTTCGTTGCTGAAACAATTTTTCGAAAACCCACAGTCACTTATTTGGCTTCATTTCACACAATGTCAATTCAAAATGTTTTTAAATTCAATCCAAAAGTTGCAAATAACCACGATTTCAGTGTGCTTAAAGAAAAAAATCATTAACAGGAAGTTTGGTAAATTTCATACTTCAAAATTTTTTTCATTTTTATTTAACTTGGGAAAGGAAGTATTTTTACTCAGTCAAAATACGAGCCTGTTATCAATTTATTTCAAGACACTCAACTGACTTATTTGGAAAAATGGAGTTCTCCACCTCAACCTCTGAAATCATTTCATTGTATAACGCTAAAAAATTCTGTTTCTTGGGCTGATTTTTTAAATTTTGTGATAATTCTGAAGACAGTAGACTGATGTGCAACATTTAAGTTACGATGTGTGAACAACATTGTGTCGCAGAAACTTGAGGAATGGGAAGAAGCTAATTTGGAAACAGCTAAGAGATAGTGTGATGTACTCCACCCCCTTAAAAGTACAGGTACTTCATGTAAAAATAGGGAGACGCTTGTGAGTTTTGCTCTTGCTGCACCAGTCACAACTGCTGTTGTGGAAAGAGTATTTTCAGTTGCGAGTTCCCTTTGGATCAATGAGAAGAACCGTTCTTCCGCTGAAACTATTGAAGCAATTGTAATAGTTAAACGTCATTACGAAGACCTTATCTGCAAGGAGTTATACAGTCTGCTACTAACCAAAAAAATGTTTCAAATGGCTCTGAGCACTATGGGACTTAACTGCTGTGGTCATCAGTCCCCTAGAACTTAGAACTACCTAAACCTAACTAACCTAAGGACATCACACACATCTGAGGCAGGATTCGAACCTGCGACCGTAGCGGTCGCGCGGTTCCAGACTGTAGCGCCTAGAACCGCTCGGCCACTATTAACCAAGTCAAAGCTTTTGAAAGATATGTGTTCAGCTAAGTACAAAATTACTAGCAATGTGCGTGATACAGTACGTAAATGGTCTACACATTTTTGATGCCTACATTATTGTTAATTTGATAGAAATCAATCTATAAATTTCTCAATGATTTGTTCATTTGATAGCAGTCAATCTATAAATTGCTCACTGTTTTGAATTATAATAAGTTCCTGGAAAAACAATGAATTGTCGTATGATGCAATGCCATTACAAGAACGTTTTCAAGTGTCTTGTTAAAATACAGTAAAACGTCTGAATAACGGATACCTATGGCGAAACTATCCGCTTTAAGGATTGTCCGCTAATGAGAAAAGGATAAAAATACAGTATAGAATACAGTACAGTCAATGTTCTGTAGACAGAAAAGGGCTCTACAGTTGAATAAGTGAAGTAGTGGAAACTTACCTTTATTTAAGTACAGTACTACATTAGCATATCGCCACAGACATACTAAAATTTCTTAAATGCATTCTGGAAGGTTGGTTTGAAACCATCGCGTATGTTTTTTCTGAACCAGGTAGTTATTTATAAATGTCTTCAATATGTGTTTCAAATGTTAATGTTAACTGAGTCCTCTTCATCACTTCTCACTAAAAAGTGGTGTTTCAATTTTCTTACGTCTTCCACCGCCTGCTTACTTGTTACTGGAGTAAAGTGCGATTGCATTACGTCATCTTCATCCTGATTTTGGTGTCGGTTCTCGACAGTGTCACCACACCCTTCCTGATGAAGCTCTTGTACGAATTCACTTATGCTAGTTGATGTACTTTCTGTGAACAGTGCATCATGTCCCTCTGGTCCACCAAATTCCTCTGCTAAAGTGTGAACTTTAGGCTCGTGTCACCTGAGGTTGCTTTCTCGGACACCGTCGTCAGTCGCTGAAGCACGGCCATTAAAAATGAACCCCACCTTCTTGAAGCAGCTGCTGAGTGTGGTGGATGTTACTGGTTTGTAAGGTTGAAGAAATTCACAGAATTTCCAAGTTCATATCCTGGTTCAACGCCGTGCATTCGAGACTAAATGTGTCTCAGCACTTTCTGCCTGCAAAACGCTTTGAAGTTCTGAACAATCCTCTGGTCCAGTGGCTGACTACGTGGACTTGGACTTGGCGGCAAGGAGATTGTTTTCATATTTCTTAATGCAGCATCTCAGTGGGAAGTGGCATTATCCAAAAACTTGCTTACCTTCTTTGTCTGTCCATTCTCCCATCAAATGGCAGCAACCATTCAGTCAGTTATTGCTCAAATCATCCGAGAGCATGTTCAGTTTACTCAAGTCAGTACCCTTCGCGGTGTCGGCAGTAATTAAAGGCTCGTCACATTCGCCCGTTTCATTAACACGCAGTAGAGCAGTGAGTCGTTCTTTTGAAATTTTACTTCCTGAACAGTTTTCATCTTTAGGGGCCACGTTTTACTCGGAAGAGTTCTCAAGGAAAGACCAACCTCGTCACAGTTGAAAACACCTCTTTCTTCATAACCCTCACAAATTCCTGTTATCCTTTTTTGCCAGTCTGACACGGTGTTTTCGTCCACTGGACTGGACTCGCCACACACGGTTAGAAAAGAGATGATGTGTCTACTCCTAAATTTGTCAAACCACCCTACAGATGCCTTAAAATCGTTAAGACCCAACTCCTTTGCGATTCCGAGTGCTTTTTCGCGGATCAGAAGTCCACAAACTGTCGAGGTATTGCTGCGAGCGCGTCAGAACCATTCGGCTGCCGACTTTTAAGCCTGCTGCGTTGGGGAAACCGCGCTTACTGGTGAGGTCGTCGTTCCCAGTCCACGATTTCAGAATGCCACGTTTGTATCTTAAAATGTCACTGATCGGTGTTTTCCCAGGTCTGGATGGCCGCTATTGAGTACTACTTTTACGTCTCTTTTGAATGAAGTGTTACAGGGTAGAGTAGTGCAGACCTCGTTCAAAATGCGAAAAATTGTTTTAATCCAGAAAGGCCCTGGACTGGCTTCCCCTGATAGCTTTCGCCCAATTACTTTGTTAAACTTTGATTATAAGACTGAGTGAGGATGTCGGCTCTGATGGAGATGATCGTTGCCAAACATCAAGCTGCGTATCTGCTCGTACGATTCTTACTCATATAGTCGAGTCTCGTGACCTGGTTTCGGTTGCTGCTGTAACGTTCGTCCCTTGTGCCCTTGCTTTCCTAGGCATTGATAAGGCATTTTGTCGTGTTAATCACGACCTCTTGCTTCGGACTCTGGAGGCAGTTGGTTTTACTGCTGACACACGGCGAGTGCTCTCTGGCCACCTGACACCCCCGATAAATATCCGTCAAGAAGTGCCCCAAGGAAGCCCGCTGTCAATGACTTTGTGTTGTCTCTGGAGGCCCTACTTCGGAGCTTAGCATCCCAGTTGAAAGGTCGGGAGGGACTATAGCTGTTGGTGCATCAGGGGTACACGAGCGGGCTTTCGACTCCGAAAGCTCACATCGATAATGTTTCGTTCAATGGTTCGCACGTTGACAGATGTTCCTGGCCCAGCATTGAAATCTGCAGCAATTTGCGGAAGCGTTGCATATCTATCACGTTGAACGATTCTTTTCAGTCGTCGTTGGTCCCGTTCTTGCAAAATCTTTTTTCCAGACTCATCCATGTCGGAGATTTGATGCTTTACTGGATTCCTGATAATCACGGTAAACTCGTGAAATGGTTGTACGGGAAAATGCCCACTTCATCGCTACGAGATGCTGTGTCTCGTCGATCGTTCGCCGACTATAACATGACGTTCATATTCACTTAAATCTTGATAACCTGCCTTTGTGGCAGCAGTAACCGTTCTAAGAATTGCACCAGGCATTTGTTGTCTTATATAGGCGTTACCGACCGCTGCACCGTATTCTGCCTCTTTGCATATGGCTGTACTTGAATACTTATCCGTATACCAGTTTCTTTCGCGCTTAAGTGTATTTTGGAGGGGTCATCACGCAGTTTCTGTAGCAATTGCATTTATGCTTGGCCTCCCAGGTCCCCAGACCTCAGTCCATGCGATTATTGGCTTTGGGGTTACCTGAAGTCGCAAGAGTATCGTGATCGACCGACATCTCTGGGGACGCTGAAAGACAACATTTGCCGGACATGCTTCACAGTGCTGTTCACAACATTATTCCTCGACTACACCTGTTGTTGAGAAAAAGATGTAAAGAATATCATCTTTGCTTTGTCTTACTTTGTTATGCTAATTATTGCTATTCTGATCAGATGAAGCGCCATCTGTCGGTCATTTTTTGAACGTTTGTATTTTTTTGGTTCTAATAAAACCCCATGTCATTCCAAGCATGTGTGTCAATTTGTACCTCTCTATCTACACTATTCCGTGATTTATTCAGTTTTCAAATTCATACCGACTTTTTGATCACCCGGTATATTCAGTTGGCGAGGTCCCCAGATCTGAGAGACGTTGCTGCTGTATGGTGGGTCTGACACAGTCTTTAACACGAGCCAGAGTGCTCACAGACCTTAATGCTTCAGCTACAGCCATGGAAGAGGGTACGAGATGCGCATAGCTATACAGACATTCGGAAATGAACTTGGAATTTTAAGCTCGTGCAACTTATTCGAGAGGTCTAATTGTTTCAAAGGAAGTATAAGGAGTTGGCACTCTGATAGTTATCAAATATTTAACTTCTTCCTCTACATCTGTCCTGACATCGTTATGGTATTCACTGATAAATAACTTGCATGCCTCGGCGAACTGATCGTCACTCACCTTTCTGTATTTCTATAAAAAACAACAAATGCTTCATCTGTAATATTCACTGTTTCACATTGGATTTTCAAGTTATACACTAGATTGTCAATTACGACATGAAAACCTTTTATCCTGAATAAATCTTCTGAATTTTCACCTGTCACTTCGTACCTGGCTTCATCACGAGATGAGTTTCTGTTCTTAGTGCGTACCTCCGAAAATTTAGGACCGGTATTAATTGCGCTGGCAACAACTTTAGATTCGGGGAGAATGGTGTCCCAATTAAAAGTTACGTAATAAGCAGTCAAGGCGTCGTGTCTCAATGCCCGTGGTAGTATTTCGAGCTCGTAGTAATTTGAGTCTGCAGTCAGCTTGTGCCACCAACTTTAGCCAACCTGATGTCACGATTAATCACTTGAAAGATGTTCCGTGACGTAAAGAACCCTCTGGCACAGAGTGTGTTTCAGCTGACAGATTCAACTCGACTTTCCAGGGGTTTCAGCAGCAACGGCAGTCTCACCCACGTCAGCTGCAGCCGGCGTCACAGCTTCAAGCCGAGCACGCCAGACGTGGAGTACGAACAAGTCCCAGCACACTGTTTCAGAGTATCCCATCGTCGTGGACAGCAACTGAACAGCTCGTATAGCAGCTGAACCACTCCGAGAAAAGTATCTGCTTCGTGACAGCACTCACTTGCAATAGCAACTCCTGTTTTCTGGTTACAATCTACGAATTCCAAAGCCATTCATTTATTTTTTGTATATACTCGTAAATTTCCTTACTGAAACAAATATAACGCAGGACGAATGTCGCCTGTTCCCCATCATTTGAATCAGGAGCTGCACCGACAATAATTGAGTAATACTTCTCATTTCCCCTCTGTTTCAAGATGACAGTCCTGACTTAATGGGCACAACTAGAAATCATTTGACAGATAACGCACTTTTAACGTTTTCCAGCTCTTGTGCGTCTCTGACCTGCTAATGTATTTGCGATAAGTGAATCGTAGTGACTCAAGAACACTAATATTCCGAGGAAATTTCCATTATGTGGACCTCCAATTTTCTGAGATCAATCTCTGAAAGCCAAACTTCTTTGACCAAGAAATAATTTACATCAAGTAACGCAAAGCTTCCCATGTAAGATGGCTCTTCTGCTGAAAGGGTACAGTACCGCCCGACATTGAAAATAGGTACAACATACTTCATTATTTTTGTCAGAAGAACACATTTTCTTGTAAAATAACTCAATTTCAATTAATACAGCGAAGCCGGATACCAGTGTAGGAATGAATGACAATTTATTTATTTAATTTATCATATGTGCACACCCACAAAATAAATCCCTACATCCAGTTTGGTGAGATCTTTTGAAATGAATGAATGTATGGTCGTCTGCTAACCACAGATAGTGAATGTGAATATATGATCATCTTTGAGTCGATCCTTTGGCCACCTTTGGTGGGACCAAAGACATGAAATTTACCAGAACTTTGAGCGCCTGAAATGTGGCTGACCAATAAGGTAGCAAGGTGCTTCTCCCACTTCGACAGAGGTGCGAGAGAACCTGAATACGGCCATGTTTCAGGACTCTGCCGCTGGATCCTGTGCCGTTAACACCTGTTTTAGTTGCGCTCCGTAGTGACGAAAGAGTGGAGTCATGGTATGCATGTGGAATATTTAAGAGTAGTTTGAAATAATAATGTCTCTATTTCAGGAACTTTTGTGGGGAGAATTAAATGTCAGGCAGGTAATATTAATGGGATTGTAGTAATCTTCGGAAGTGACCAACGGTCACAAAGAAACCACGTGTAGCAATAAGTTGAAATACTTCCGTGTGCTTAAGCTAAGCTGAATTACTAGCATGTGTACAATAAGTTGAAATATTTAAGAAATAGCGTGTGTACCATAAGTCGAAATATTTAAGAAAAGGCGTGTGCAGGACTTGAAATTAGAGACGAGTACTTCCACGTGGTGAGTACTGTGTGAGTCTCAATCTGTGTATGAGACAAAGGATAAAGAGAAGTACTCGTCCATGGTATCAGTTGAGGACTCGCGTGTGTGATGAATACATTAATATTACTTTGCGTGTGACGCTAGATTCAAACTCTGAGAGAGAAGAAAGGTGAGTCGGCCGTCTATCCAGCAACGCCACATGGCTTGCATTGCACAGGAAGACGTGCATTTATCTCCAGAGTTCACAGTAGGAAAGTAGAATTACAAAGTGGGGCAGTGTCGTGTGAAACTGGGATCAATATTAATTGAAGTGGGAAAGCTGAAAGTGATAATGTTGTAACCATTCTCTGTGTAGTATTTCATATTGTTGTGTGGTGTATGTCATGTAATTTGGGTATGTGTGGTTTCCATGGGTGTGTAGCGAAGTAGTGTCAAAAGATTAGTGGGTTATCCTTGTTCCTTCTGTACCGCTCGGTCTGGAGGAAAGTTTCGTGATGATGATTGTGAGAGTCGAAGTGTGAGGTATAATAAAAGATCCACCAACCTATCCAGAAAGTGCACTGTAGCATTAAATAAATTACGAGACCATAATATAGAGATTCACAAATGTAAATCCATGCCCACTGGGCGGAATTTCTCATATGTTATTGTTGTAGGTTATAGAATTTGTGTGGTTAGGTTAGGGAATTTATCGGAATAAATCAGATAGTGAAAAGAAAGAGATTGGTAGACTATTCCTTCAAATTGTATGTTGTCATAATGTCCCGAATTTATAATGTGTGCGCCATTCATATTCAGTGGGATGGCCACGTGTTAATAAAAGCCGTCAAATAAAAGACAAAAAGAAAATGTGGTACTGCCAGTGCGTAGTGTACAGTCAGAGTGCTGTAAATCACTGATAGTCAGATATGCGTTTCCGTTGCGTAGTAATCATATAGGAGGATAACTTGTAACTTAAGTGAGAGTACTAGAGCTAATATTACTCGATAACTAAGAATGAATCCACTCGCTTGGCAGACCACTCATCTTGCGGGCCTGACTGCTTGATGCCACAGTATGAGCAAGGCATGTGGGTGCCTCTCATAATTTCGACCCTGCCAGGATATATTTTGCCAGGATATTTTGCTGCCAGGATTCCGTTTTTGCCAGGATAATTTTGTTGCCAGGACGATTTGGCCAGGATATATTTTGCCGGGATATTTTTTACTGTTAGTGTTTGCTGTTAAGATTTTTTTTATTTTTTGATGGAATATATTGTGATAGCGCTAAGAAGTAAATTTTTTTTGTTTGCAATTTCTTTCTGGATTGGTGAGGATCTTTTATTTTTTATGTAATTAATTGCTATATCGTCCTAGGCTGGAAGATCGTGGTATAATTTTTTTTGCGTAATGTCCGTAGTAACTAGGTCGCAGTCGAAAAGTGTAGCCACCATGGAGAATAGCGATTCTGGGGTGAACGTAGCAGTGCAGCAGGAAGTAGCTGTTGACCATCTGTTAATAAGCGGGGACGGCAAACACTCCGAAGGGGTTGAATTGTTCACTGGACCGCTGCAAGGCGATCCTTTATGCGGCGGGCTTTGTCCACAAACGCGGGCTTTTCCCGAAGACGCGGGCGAGCCGGGACTAGGTCAGGTATGCAGTGAAAGTGCAGCTACCCTTAGCGAAGCTATGGTTTCACAGGCGAACAATGTGAGCGCACCGAAAGTAGCAAACTACAATATGCTACTGCAGTTTTTACAGAGGATGGATAGAGATAATAAGGAAAGATTCGAAGCGATGAATAGAGACAATAAGGAGAGAGATAGGGAGAATAAAGAGAGAGATAGGGAGTATAATGATATATTGGACGTGATGGATAGAGATAATAAGGAAAGATTGGAAGCGATGGATAAGGGAAATAAAGAGGCAATGAGGAAGCTACACACAGTTATCGATGAGCGTCTGCCTGCAGTTAATAATCGGTTAGATGAGGGGGACAAGAATCTGGGTGCGTTGAAGGAAGTATGTGACGCCGTGGAAGAAAAAAATAATAATTTGGAGGTACAAGTATTTGCAATAGAGAGTGATACTACTGAACGTAGGGACATGTTGCCGGATGAGCGAATCAAGGAGGTAGTGGTCAGAATGAATACGATTAGTGCAGATGCAGAAAAGATCAGTACAAGAGGCGAGACAGGTTCTGACAGTACGCAGCGAGAGGTTTATGTCGATCAGGAGGAGATACAATCACCATTACAGTTTAAAGAGGCACAATTAGAAATAAGTTGGAAACATAGGGAAGAACTAGCGCAGTTGCAATTAGTGTGCAGTAGCGAAGGTGACACACCACCAGGTAGATTGCAGAGAGAGAGAGAGATAAACTCAAAAAGCGAAAATAGGAAGGAAGAGGAAGACGAATTCAGAGAGTCAGAAGAACGGTTGTGTCAGATAAAACAGGTAGCAAACCCAACTGGGTATAGTCCAAGGCTTTCTCAACTTCAAGATTCATTACCTTCATCGTGGGGACCGCTCCTCAAAACGAAGTTTGTGTATAACCATTTGAGGGACGAGGCTAGAGCGAAAATGCAGGAAGACATTAAAGACTGCAGTAGTTATTTAAATGAATTCTTGTCGAAAAGTAAGCAGGACCTGGTTAAGCAAAGCATATTGATGATGCCAAATTGTAACGAAGATGGTATAAGATATCCAGTGTCGTGCTGTCAGGAAATGCTGAGACGAAACAGGTATTTGGATGTGCCATACGAAACTGTGGAGTTCATTAGGATCTGTATAACGAAGTTGCCAGTGAGATTGCGCAGAGATATAGCGACAGCAGGCACAGGCGTAGACGATTCTGCGTCATCTCAGCACTTGTTACAGGAACTGGGTAATGAGAGCAACATTGTGAATGGAGACACGACTCATGGGTCACATAGTGTCGAGGATAGGAACGGCAGAAACTATCAGAATGACAGGAGAGCATGGAATCCTGGCATTTCATTCTTGTCGTAATGGATTGAAGAATAGGAGAAAGTAATCCAACATATCAGCCCTTAGCATCTTGCCTTAAAACACATGCAGCTGGCACTGAAAATTGGCTATGTAGCAGACATACTCTACTAATATGTAGGAATGCAAATACCATACTTCTGATCAGAGAATAAAACACCAGTAATGGCATCTGTTAGGCTGGTCTCTCAGAGCAAAATTTGCAAATTTTTTATTTCGAACAGTAAAGTAAAAGAACTGTTTCTTCAAAGGAACCACTTGCTAAAATGTTATGTAATAATGCCAATGAGTCCAGTTTAATTAGTGCGATTTGACTATGGCAGGTAATTAACACGTAATGTAAAAAGGCAACATTGTGATCGAAGTTTTTAAATTAGATGCTATCTGATGTCATTGTCGTGGTGACAGTTATAATGAAGTGCTGTGTATGGTTGTTCGGAATCTGGTGTTAGGGAAAGAGGCCACTAGCACCAAAGTTTCTAACACTTGTGATGTATCTTTCTCCCAACTTGTATATTCTCTGCACACATTTAATTTTCATGTAAGCACAGATTCTTAACTAGCAAATTCTTTACTGTGCATATTGAACCATTTAGAGTGAGGCGGATTGTCCATGAAAATGCTGTACTGATTGAGACGATCAAGGGAAAACAATCTCGTGGGCTTCATCACATTTCTAACATCAAATTATGGAAAAGTTAAGGATAGATCTAAAGTAGGCAATTTATGGTAGCTAGTCTGTGTATTTATTTGTGGTGTGTAACGTTGTGCAGGGTCAAATCGAACATAAGAATTTTCAGGCGGGATGTCAGGAAGTATGACGGAATAGACTGGTCGAATGAGTCATGAACAGGAGTCGACAGAGTGGTGTATGTACGTATTTTTTGTCATATGAATAAGGATCAAGCAGAAACGACGTGATGATTAATGAGTGGATAAAGATGGTAGATAGAGAAGCGACGTGATAAATAGTAGTGGATAAAGGTGATATTTAAGGAAAGAAGCGACGTGAAGCAGTGTGATTAATAAAAAGAGATTCGACGTGATGAAACAGTGGTAAATAAAGGTGAGTAGAACTAATAATGTCGAGATGTCTTAGATGTATGTTACACAGAGGCCTGTGTATGCTGCAATAGAGATTGATGCCAATGGCGAAGGAAGACCAGGAAATGATGGAGTAATGGACGGGCGGAGAGCTGAAATACGAATGAAGAAATGAGGACAACTGCACAATGCGAAAGGCCATAAAGGGAGTATGAGATCCAGATGGTGAACGTTGTGGAATACTGACGTAAGATGTAATGTAAGTGTAGATCTAATTCTTAGCATAACAATTGCGATTTGGGAAAAATAATATTTTTTGTTGTTGTTGAAGCCTGGTACCAGTATAACTAGTCAAAACGGTACCAAGAATGTGTACAGTTATTTTGCAGGAGGAATAATTTGTGTATTTTTTGTTCTTAGATGAAATGTCGCAATTCTAAGTTGATATTTAGCATAAAGAGAATGCGGATGTAAGCCGATGGAGAGAGGTGCCAGAGTGAAAGGACGAATTCGGAGACTGGAATGCTATCTCCGAAACAGCTTCATGTGTTATGTGGTTGAGTATAAGGGAGGAAAGGTATGGTATGTTGTGAGTGTGGTGGTGTTATGAGTATAAGGATATGGTATGTTGCGAATGTGGTGGTGTTAAGGTTAGCTGACTTCTAGACCTATTCTGTTAGTGTGTTAATGGACTGAATGAGAAGGAAAATGTGATGTCTGGTGAGTGAGAGTCGTAGAGTACTGTGATCAATGCGCACACTCCTGTAAAGGGGATGCTACCGATCTGTAACTGAAACATCATTGTGTATTGTTTGATTTGGATGAACCTCGATGGCAGGTCAGGATCTAACATGTGGATGGTACATACGTGTCCTAGAAATGTTGTTATATATAATAAAGTGTAAAATAGATAAAGAGATACTAATTTCAGTGTGTCACAAGCACAAAGGTGCATTGTATGTGGTAGATTTAGAGTCATCAGTTTCTGAAATGTTTATTGTGTTAGGATGTTAAAGTAGTTTACCACTTAATAACATGTGATAGGTAATTGTGAGCTGTGTAGATGATTTCTTATTTTTTTTGTTGGAACACTTTCAAGGGGTATTAATTTCAGTCTGTCACAAGCACAAAGGTGCGTTGTATATTGTAGTATTAGGAGAACAGTTTCTAATATTTTCACTATGATAGGATGTTAAAGTAGTCTACTATTTGATATTGTAATTATGAGCTGTATAGATTGTTTCTTATTCCTTTTTTTTAACACTTTCATGTTTTGTATGAAGGACGACAGGTACAATCAGTAGCACAAGTATGGGCTGTATATAGAAAAGAGATAAATGTTGATGTTGTATGTGTAGAAAACTAGGGTGTATAATTTTATGTTTTTTAGAACAAAGATTCTTTTATTACCAATGTATCTAATAGATCATACATGTAATCAATGAGTATTTAAATAATGTAACAATATCCTTTTGTCTGTAATGTTGCGAGATGCACGGAAGGGTCTGACTGATGGGTGTCGTAACGCTGAGGGCTACACCGAACACGCCCGTACCACATAAGCCAAGCAGACGGCGGCAACAGAACCGCGGCACTCCCCACTCCACTGCCGGTCGGGGTACTCTCCACGCGCCCGCTACAGCAGGTCAACGGCCTGGGGCGACACGCACGTACCACTGGCCATTCATAAGTTCCGCCACCCTTACGACTGGGGAAAGTATCCCGCGGAGGCAACAGCGGGTGGTTTCTTCTGCCCAACGGGGCGCGCGCGGCGGCTCCACGGCAGAATGGACGACGCGCGGCAGAGCCCGGCGGGCATTTTTTACCAGCAGCTATTAACTAGTACTGGACTGTGGAGCCGTGAAACAAGATGACTGCTCGTATGTCTCCATATGGTGGAAAGTGAAGGACTGGTGTTTCCACGTTGTGAGTGGTGGAAAAGATTTTGTCTTTAGCAGACAGGACAATCGTTTTGTTTTGTCTTGACCACGGAACGGTGGGATCCATAAACTTTTGGCAGTGGCTTGTTAAGTGTGCGTTGAGAATTGCATGTGGGACGCTTGGTATACCTAAAGAGGACAGTTGTCGTTTGGTGACTAATTATTAGTATTGGGACACGGCCGGCGCCATTCCAAAATACCGTCACCAACCCCCACCCCCCTCCCCCTACCTACGTATACGCGCTAGACATGAAATGTTTTCATAACATGTTTTTCCAAAACATCGTTAGTCGACAAGGTCGCACGCAATGTATCCGGCATGTGTTGCCTCTCTAGTCGTTATTACCGTAGCGGTTTGTGACATAGAGAGAGTCCATTCCAAAGCATCGTTAGTAGACAGCAACAAGGTCGCACGCAGTGTATCCGGCAAGTGTTGACTCTCTAGTCGTAATTACCGGCGCGGGGTTGTGACATAGAGAGAGAGTTAGCGCCATCTCTCTCTATGTCACAACCCCCGTTAGTAGACAGCAACAAGGTCGCACGCAGTGTATCCGGCAAGTGTTGACTCTCTAGTCGTTATTACCGGCGCGGGGTTGTGACGCGCTAGGCAGGACCTATATAAATCAATGCCCGACCTACCTCACTCTCACACTGCTCGTATACTTCATTCATCCAATACTTGTCACGTCTTCGTAATTAAACGTGTAAAAATGAAACGAACCGCCAGTGACAGCAGCAGCAGCAGCAGCAAACGTGCTCATGTGGACGAAGTTCCATTCCCTGGTAAGTACATTTTCAGAATTCTGATATCTACACCCTTTAACTCTGTGTATGAGTGCTACATATCTTTATAATGCTCTCTATAAAGATCTCTCCTCCACTTGGTCTGTGTGTGTTCCTGCTTACGTTTTTTACCCTTTTGAATCTCTCTCTCTATAAAAATTGCTTATCCACGCCTTTTTTACCTCTAACTTAGGTGTCTGAATCTTTTATTTTAACTGTTACATTTGTTTTGTACTGCTCTCTATAAATATTGTTCATCCATGTGTTGTATGTTACATGTTATACCAGTTTTCGATCTCTCTCTGTAAAGTTTACTAAGTCTTTTAACGGATTCTATGTTTGTGTATGTGTTAAGTCTTATAACCGTTTTGGACATCTCAATGTAAAGAATGAATTTCCACATGTTGTATGTGTTATAATTAATTTACCGTATCCGCTATAAAGATAGAGCTTCCACGTGTTGTGTATCTGTTATATTCGTTGTGCAGTGCTCTTTGTAAATATTTCATTTCGTTCCTTTTTTTAAATTTGCTGGTCCGCTTATTTCTCTGTCACTTAACTGAAAGCACACTTCCCTTTCCATATGCGATATTATATTCAGTCTTCTCCATCTTTCTAGATTTCTTCCAGCAAATCTTGGTTAATCTAGACAACCAGATCGAGATGGAAAGAGCTCAAGCGCAGCTCGAATGTAAGTACATTTATAATACAATCACACTTCTTAAACTTAAATAATTTCATCTAATATATACCCGTTTCCTGATTGTATACATTTAGTCCTCATAAGCCGGTCTTTTCTTTGTAGATGCGCCTAATTCAGAATTCGGTTCAACTACCCAAAACGTTCAAGGAAGCGACGGTAGCGTTCAAACGGCGCCCGCCACACAGGACACTCAGTCTTTAGAGGAGGAGGAGACCAACCTGCCTGACCCGTTTGAGGAGGAGATCAACCTACCTGAGTGGTTTGAGGATCTACTTGATTTTGGCAATGAGTTGCTCAAACCATGGAGTCAGAGCGGAGAAGGTGAATAATTTTGAACATTAACATTCCTTCACATAACCACCATTATCTACTCTTATTGTTATTATGTATCGCTCTTTTAAATATAAATCACTAATTTAATTTTTTTCCTTATTTATCTTACAGGTATATCACACGGCGTAGGCCGTGTTCCTAGAGCGGTGGTTGCGGGGGCGGGACTCGGGCGCACCGAACCGCAAAGACACGCCGCGCCTTGCGTAGCCCCTATAAGGGCTTCGCGGGAGGCGGATGCAGAACACGCACCAGCTCCTCCCCCAGCGCTGTCGCAACCGTTTGGCTGCGCTGCCCGTCCGTCGTCGCCACAGCCTGGCCCTTCAAACCGGCTGTCACCCGCTCCTCCTCCAGAAGCAGCAGCTCGCCGCCGCCGCCCACGCAAGGTACGCGTTCCGAGACGTATACCTCTCCCCGCAAATGATGATGATGATTACGATCACCCATCACCAACCCATTCATCTATCGGGTGGACTCCTAGTTGTAGCAACAGTAATAATAGTAATTTCCTTATGGCTAGCGGTAGTTCTCTCACCCGTCCTATCGATAACGAAGTCGATCAGAATAACGGCGTAATGACTCCCTTAGAATACTCAGCAGTTGCTAGAGCGTTTGAGGGGCGAATCTCTTTCACCAGAATTGAGAATCCAGGCGGGAGGTATCGCGATCCTGTAAGGTTTTTGGAGGCGTGCCTCCCCGTCTTGGAGACCGAGCTCCTCAAACTCTTAGAAGATCCGGAATTTAACGCCTTTAAATGCAGTGCTGTGTTATGCTGTGAACTGAGTCACCCCCCTAAACATCAAGGTGGCGCGGAGACTGCTACTCTGTATTATATATGGGGTGACAATGGCGTTATTTCTCGGAGCACATCGATTGCTGAGTGGTATAGAGAATCCACCTTGAGCGCTATTATGGCCCGATTTTCCGAGATGGAAGTACGTGGATCCGCTAAAGCGCTCAGCAGTATACCACACCTCGACATCCATATACATGTCTATGATCCAATGAATGGAGGGTCCAGTTATATTAAACTCCCTATAGATATTGAGAAAAAGCAGGCGTGCATTAATGTTCAAAATAACTATGATAATGCGTGTTTTGCATGGTCAGTCCTGGCTTGCGAGAGAAATTACAATTACAAACATCATCCCGAGCGTCCCAGCAGTTACAAAGTCAAAGATATTAAGAGACTGTATAACTTTGACGGAATAGAGTTCCCTTTAAGAATCCAGGACATACCTAAGTTTGAGGCTCAGAATACCGCAATATCGGTCCACGTTTATGGCCTGGAGAAGAAAAGCAAGTCAGATGAGCAGAACAAGCATACAGTAGTAGGCCCCCTCCATTTCTCAAAATTTGCAGGTGAACGAGAGTTGCATGTCAACATGCTGCTCTTCTCCGAACGTGATAATTATCACTACGTCTGGATCAAAGACATGTCCCGACTCATTTCCTCCCAGTTAAGTAAAAATGATCATAAACGACATATTTGTATAAGGTGTTTGAATTATTTTTCATCTCAAGAGTTATTAGCGACACATCTATTAGATTGTGCATGCAAGGACCCGGTACGTGTTGTTATGCCCACTGAGGAAAATAAATTCATTAAATTTAAAAATGCTCACCATCAGCAGCGTTGTCCTTTTGTTGTGTACGCCGATTTTGAATGCTTGCTGGCTCCTATTACTCGTTGTGAAGGGAATCCCTTAGCCTCACACACAACCTTCACACAAAAACACGTACCTTATGCGGCTGCGTTCCAAGTTGTATGCGCATATGATTGTAAACTTAATAGCTATCAGTCTTATGTAGGGGACGATCCGGCGGTTTGGCTTCTCACTGAGCTTGAAAAACTTTCATGGCAAGTTCACAAGCTCTACAGCATCAATATTCCCATGACCAAATCAAAGGAAAATGATGACTTGTATGAAAAGGCTGTTAATTGTCATATTTGCGGGCTGGCCTTAGATAGAAAAGCGGAAACTCCTCGTAGAGACCATTGTCATCTTACGGGTAAGTTCCGCGGTGCAGCCCACAAAGCATGCAACTTGAAGTATCAGTTACCTACACACATACCCGTCTTTTTTCATAATCTGAGCGGGTATGACGCTCATTTTCTCGTTGAGCACTTGGCTAAGTTCGGTATGAAGAAGGATCAGGTCAATATCCTGCCTGAAAGTGTTGAAAAGTACATTTCTTTTTCAAAACGAATGACGCCGAAAATTACGCTCCGCTTCCTTGACTCTCTACGATTTATGCAAACTTCGCTCCAGAAACTTGTTGAGACTTTACCTCGGAATGATATGCATATCACTCGATCTGCATTTACCGATGAGGAAAAGTTTCAACTTGCGACGAGGAAAGGAGTTTTCCCGTACGAGTATCTTGATAGTATGGCAAAACTCAATGAAACCAGGCTTCCCGACATAACTTCTTTTACCAGTACTCTCACTGGCGATACCATAACTAACACAGATTATGAGCATGCCGTTAATGTATGGCAGGAATTCAACATCCCCAATTTGGGAGAATATGCAAGGTTATACATGGACACGGACGTTCGTTTGCTTGCAGATGTTTTCGAAAAGTTCCGGAGTGTATGTATGACCACGTACTCTCTGGACCCTCCCTTTTATTACACGGCACCTGGGTTGTCCTGGGATGCTATGCTCAAAAAAACGGATTGCAACATTGAACTTTTGACTGATGCTTCAATGCTTCTATTTTTTGAGCGAGGGATCCGCGGCGGACTTTGTCAATGTGTTCACAGACACGCCAAGGCAAATAATCCGCGGATGGGTGTCGAGTACAACGCATCCCTTGATTCTAGTTACATTTTGTACTTAGATGTTAACAATTTATATGGGCATGCTATGAAGCAACCGCTGCCGGTTGCCGGGTTCCAATGGGTGCCTGAAGACGAATTGAAGGGATTAGGTGGACAGATAATGGGTCTTGCGGCCGATTCTGATGTAGGGTATGTGCTTGAGGCAGACATCGCGTACCCTAATAATTTGCATGGAGAGACAAGCGACTTGCCGTTATGTCCAGAGCAACAAATTCCACGAGGAAGCACCATCCCTAAACTGATGGCCACTGTTGGGGATAAGCAGAGGTATATTATTCATTATCGTAACCTCCAGCAGTGTCTCAGATTAGGAATGGAGCTCATTAAAATCACCCGGGCAATCTCCTTCAAGCAATCCCCCTGGTTGAAGGAGTATATTGAACTAAACACCGAAAAGAGGGCGGTCGCGAGTAATGATTTTGAAAAAGACTTTTATAAATTAATGAATAATTCCATTTTCGGGAAAACTATGCAAAATGTAAGAAATGAACGCGATATTGTTATTAGAACCGCATGGGAAGGGCGTTACGGCGTGAGAAAATGTATAGCCAGGCCAAATTTTAAGCGTGCCACCATCTTCAATGAAAACTTTGTTGCTGTGGAGATGTCGAAGACTGCTGTAGAGTTTATGAAACCCATCTATTTGGGGATGTGTATACTCGATATCTCCAAATTCTACATGTACCGATTCCACTATGAGTTTGCGAAACCTCATTTCATAGATCCAAAATTACTTTATATGGATACAGACAGCTTTATCTACTGGATCAAGAACTGCGATCCATATGAAGTAATTAGGTGCAATGGTAAAGAATTCGACACCTCTTCTTATGAGATCAGTAATCCTTATGGTATTGTTCCACAGAACAAGAAGGTTATCGGTCTCATGAAAGACGAGTCGAATGGTTTACCAATTGTAGAGTTTGTGGGACTGAGATCGAAAATGTATGCATATCGCACAGTAGACGGGAGCACTCTGAGGCGGGCAAAGGGTGTTAGACGGATCGCGTCTCGTGCGCTTACGGTCGAGGACTATTTGCAGTGCCTGTACGGTCGTAGCGTTGAAGGCGCTCATCCACACATGGTTCAACAAACTAGTATTCGATCACGAGCTCACGAGGTGTACACTGTGCTGCAGTCTAAAGTCGGACTGTCTCCTCATGACGATAAAAGAGTCATTTGTGAGGATGGGGTGGGAACCCTCCCATACTCACACTATTTACTTGAAACGAAAGTAGGGGTGGGGGACTCTGGTTGAGTGATAGAGAGGGAATGAGCGTGTGAATGTTATGAATGTGAGCTATGCGTGGAAATAGTATGGCTCTTTTATCATAGTGTAAATAGTTGATGAGAGTGTTTTGTTGCGTGTATCAGTTTGCGTGCTTCCATGCATGTCTGAGTGTGCGAATGAGCGCGAACTTGTGTTAAGTGTGTGTGTGTATGTAAATATAATCATTATTTTTTCAAAGAAAATCATAATAAATAAAGTAGTCTTTATATCTACATATTGCTGACCATTATTAATATATATATGAAAAGGCTATAAATTTAGCCAATTAACTTCTGTATGAACAAAAAAAAATAATAAAATTTTCTCACTTAATATATCAATCACTTCTAGTCATTATAGAGCTTAGATTTTAGTTTGTAAGTTTCACCTACCGCTAGCCATCCAGTCAGAACTAGTTTTTAAGTGTATGAGTTCCACTAATTAAATTCTTACTATGTGTTCAATTGCTTGTTCTAGCGGAAAATGTTTCTAGACGTCCACTTTAAAGAAAAATATATATGTTCACCTTGTTCTTGTAGTTGAAAATCTTTAAATCGACTTACTTGGAAAAAAAATATATATTCAATTTGTTGTTGTTCTTTTCGAAAATGTTTAGAGTCATTGACTTGAAACAAATAGGTTTGGTATTAATTAAAAGTGCTTTGTTTTTCTGGTGGAACTTCATTAGCGATATTAGATACTTTGTAAGATAGGGTAGTACCTCTGCATTAGCTTTAAAATTATATATAATTTATCTGAAGAGAATGCTTATATATATTTCTTAATTATCTAAAATTGTTAAAAAATTATCTAAAAAGATGTGGAATTTCAGATTTTTGGTTAAAAACCAATCTTATATCTGTAAACTCATATTTATATATAATGTGAAAAATGTTAAATTCTGATTTCAATAATAAACTCAGTTATTTCCTTCTAAAAAAATGTTGTTATTATTTGATACCCTAATAATTATTATTCTTTTTATTAAAAATATTATAAATTTATTTATGTGTGTATGCAGAATACGTACATACAGCCACATCGCAATGCATAAAGTTATAAGGTTTCCTGCTTTTAATCACAAGTGCAGGACTTCTGCTAGTTGTCACGAACACACACAGCCCAATGCATCGCTATCTCTTACAGTCCTACGTCAACAGATACTTTAGAGAGCGTAATCTGACGCATCGCTTTCCACAGCGGCCGCGAGGTCGGCAACTGGTGCAACCCCCTACCAAGCGTCAGCGGCTGCGCGTGTCTGTCGATTTCGACGGAGACCGCGAGATCGGCATCCGCGCCTAACTATGACAGTAGGCTCATTCCACGTCAAAGGCCAGGGTATGTGTCTCTCTCGGACAGTTCCCTTCATATAAAATATAAAAAGAATAAACTTACAATACTAGGGACGTTGGATGTCATAGAAAGAAAAAAACACTCAATCTTATAAATTATTATTTATTTCTAATAAAAGTGAAAAGTAATTTTACATTCTCATATGCAGATACAAATGCACTTTTTTGGTAATCGTTCTTCAGTCGATGGATGGATGGACAACCGTACCATTCAAGGTCTTGAATAGATGCAAATTTAAATATTTGACGCATCCAGGAGGTTTTGTCCTTTCCCTTCACGTAAACGATGGCGTCCTTGTGATCGAATAATTTAAGTGCGATCACCACATCTTTATAGGGTATGCCGGGATCATCCCAGTGAATTCCATGATAAAAATTAGTTAACCACAATGCACTGGTCCGTGTTTTACAAGATTTCACTTGCGTGAACGGTCTTGGTGATCGAATATTTGCGGAGAAAGTTTCAATTATTCCTGCGTCTTGTGTGTAGGCCACAAAAGCAACTTGTTTAAATACGAACTGTCTTCGCTCTCCATCATGGAATCCTTGAACATCTGCAATGATCTTCACAGGCTGAGTTGCCATCGTCAAATGATCAATGCATAGGACAGCATATTTTCATTTATACAGCTCGTTGCACAACACCTGTGAGCGGTGAGTAATTGATTATTCTGTCGTGTAGGACTAATGCATATGCAGCGGTGTGTTCTGGGAAATTTGTCGATGATTCAAATTCAATTCGAACGTCTATAGGTCCAGACTTAATTATCTCATTCTGTTTAGAGCAGTCTATTACAATGATCGGTGAAAGCTCTTTGAACTTACGAGGACTCAGTAGACACCCCCCTCCCTCTCCTTCAGCAATTTCATAGTAAGAAGGACGAAACCTTGCATACATGTCATACGCGAGGCTGTATACATTTTCATTCCATTGCAGATGTAGATTGTCATATGGGTAGAATTCTGAATTGAGGTAGACTTTGGCGTTAGTTAACTTGCAGTTATCGAACACGGTGGAATCGTTTGATGTATTTGCTCTTCTATCAGTCTGAAACGCAAGTATAATGAATCTGGGTGTCTCGATATGACTGGAGGTCTTAATAGCCCATGTTTGTCTGCTCGCGGTCGGTAACACTGGATACTCAAAGATCTCCCATGAGCGGAAGGTCAGTGACAGAAATGTACCTGAATTCAACACTTTCAAAAGCTTCAATCGTTCCTCGTCGGATACACTGACGTGAGGCATTTTCCATATTAATTTGTTGATTGTGATCCTATTCTCTTCTTGAGCTCCTTGAATGTACGAGTTATTGTCTGTCGCACTCCGCACGAGAATAAGTTCCTGTTTAGCGTTCATAATAATCTGTCTCATATCCTCAAAATATCCCATAAGTATTTTTAGAGGTATGCATGCAGTAAATCGCTTGTACTCCTGGGGTGTTCTACCCTCCGCATCGTCTATGAACCATCCAGCATTTTCTAAACTGTGCAGATCTGCTGGTGATGCCGAGACGTATGTTTTAAGGGTCGATGTTAGACCAACATTGCGTGTACGATCAATCTCAGAACCATTCAGTTCATAGCGAATCTCTTGGAAGAGGAATGCCAATGCGTTGCGTGTCAGCTTGGACCCCACTGTATCGGTGCCATCAGTTTTCTTGAATGACCCTTCGAGATATATGAAACTCTTGCACGGAAGAGTGAGTGTGTCCTGGTGTTGTATGACAATCCTGATTTCATCATTCTTGTTAAACGTGGTTGAAGCGTAAGATTTATGAGAGAAGTATTCTTGACGTATAATTCTGTCATCATACTCTACTGGATTGGTTATATTGAGTGATGACGTCATTGCAGGGTTTGAGACCAACTGATTTAAGAAATTCGTAGTTCACAGGTGTTATCAGTTTGCTATTCAGTAGCGAAGTGGCGCGCTGTGTATTGCGTGCACTTGTTTTATACCACAAGCCCATCTTGTTTTAGATGTAATCGTATAATGATTTCCTCACCGCGAAAGTCGACAAGTTTATTATTCTGATCCACAATACGCAGCTCCAAATAGCCCAATGTCTGAGCAGTCACCGGAAGGTATATTGTATTGGCAGGTGTCTCAACAATCTTATACCCCGCTGCAACTGAGGGGAAGAATCCGTAAATAGTGTGAATGAGAGTATCGTTGAGATAGGAATTCGTAGCAATGTTACACTCGACACGTATTGTGCTGACTGGGAGTATATCCACAGACTGATTGGACTTGTAAAATTTAGTTGGATCTTTCTTCAAAATCTGCCCTTTTGTGAATCCAAGCAGGGGTCCTATTGAATGTTTCTGGCTAAAGTCAATCGTTGCATTTAGAGTCCTTACTTCAGATTTAAGTGTATTGATGTTTGCACGTAGTTCAATACCTTTTCCAGACTGTTTTAAGAGTTCGTTTAAATCGTCGATATCGTATGCACCAGATTCTATTTCAAGAATATCTTTTTCACCATTAATATCGAGATGCAATTTATTGTTAGTGTTGGTGATATTCGGGATGCTGTTGTACGTCTCCAGTCCAATCAATGCAACACTCCATTGACCTGCACTCAAATCAATTGGTGGGAAGTAATTTGCACGCAATACAGATGACCGTCCTTTCAACGTCAAAGTGTACGACATTGCATCTGAACGTCAACTGATGAATGAAGGTTTAAACATCCTGCTTATATACGTTAGTTCTTGTTCTTATTCTTCTTCTTTGTGAACGTCAAGAGAAAGATGATGCAAAGATGTCCGCAGAGGTATGTATTAAAGTCCTGATACCGTTGATAATTGTATAGCACATGTCTTCTGTGAGTGAAGTATTGCTGTAATTCTTCGGGTGGTTGCAGGTCACCAAAGGAGTCGAAATAGTAGACTACCCCAGCGTCTTTCATAACGTACGCCACCCAGTGGGTGCCAGGACCTCCGACAACATCTAAATTCACAATACCGCATTCACCAGTTTTCCACATAGTCTTAGGTAATGTATCCCTCATAAACACACCACGGAATCTTGGTATCTTGAATTTATGTCTAACAAACTTAAGAAGGTCTGTATTTGTGAGTGGTCGATCTGGTAGGACCGCTATTGGGCTTTTTTTTTTTTTATTTATGAATAGACCAAGACCCTTCTTGTACGGTTTCAAGTATAGACCTTTTCCAATGACTGCTGCTTCCATCATGCGGTTATGTCTTCTCGCCTCTTCTAACTGGGTTTGCGAGTTTTGCGCATTCTTGACTGTTCGAGCGATAGCTGCAGCCCCACCGGCGAGCGAACCTACCGCTGAGAGCGCGGAGAGGGCTGGGATGAGAAAAGGAATAAAACCGCCGGATGTCTTGGGTATCGGTAGAATGCGAGGTGCTTTAACGGATCTTCTCGTTGGTGATTCTTTGTCCTTCATTGCGTTTTTAGCTGCATACATCGCTGTCAGGATACATTTCTTCAAAGAACCCTTCTTGTTCTTCATGTTTAGTGCGCGACGTGCAGCGTTCATAACGCGCTTGAAATTCATCACTCCTAATCCTAACTTGATTTTTCCGCACATGGTTTTATCAACTGCGTATGCTGCGATGCGTTGCCCTATACCAATATCTTTTCTTTTCCGTATCGCCTTAGCTTTATCAGCTAAAATCCTATCTGCAATGTGACGACTTGGTAGATCTTTATTTGCTTCGTATGCAATGTCGTGTTCCATGCACGCTTCGTCAAGCAGATTCACTCCCTTATCACCTCGCGCCAAGCGTTTCTGAAGCTTTGTCCCAGGTCCGCAGTAGTTATACCCCGGGATGTGTAATTCCAAAGGTAGTGTGTCCAGAACACCACCGCCTCCTCTAATGTGCCCTCGATCGCGCATGTCAGGCTACTGTGGTGGTTGTGGACGATGAATGTTCATTATATAGCAAATCCCTGGCATCAATCCAACTGTTTTGTGTAGCAGGAAAACCAAGCCATTTGACTAAGGCTTTATTTCCAAGTCGTCTTATGACTCTCTCCACGAGAAAAAGATCTGGTTGTGAGCTCTTCTGCATCTCCTCAGTGTAGAAGGAGCCTGCAATTTCTTCACCTTTACTGTCTTTCAATAAATAAGTTCTAGGATTCGTTCGCTGCACATTTGAAACTGTAAATATCTCAGTTGACCAGTTCGGTAGGTATGATTTCTCAAATGCGGTCTTGTGTTTTGAGATACGCACCAAATCACCTACATTAAATTTCTGTTTGCGTGGATCCAGTAACTTAATGTGAAAGTATACCGTATCCATGAGTGTGTTATCACGAACATCAATTGGCCGCATTTTTATTGTGCTATGTTTGGTTCTATTATATTGAGCAATTATTTCTGGGAGGATATCTGTCCATTTGTATGAGCCACGAAGGTTAAACCGCATCCACATTCTACCTTTTATTGTTCTGTTCAAGCGCTCTACGATACTTGCCTTCAGGTGAGTGAATGTCGAGTAGTGATGTATTCCATACCGCTGCATCACTGTCTTGAAGTACCTATTGTAGAACTCACCACCATGATCGGTTTGGAGATTGTCAGGGCATCGATTGGTTCCTATCTGTAGCAAGCGTTCAAAAGCATCAGCGACATTTGGTCCGGTTTTTGTCTTGACTGGTACTGCCCATGCAAATTTGGAGTATGTATCAATAACAATTAAAATGTATTTGAAGCCATTATTCTCATGTGAATATTGTCGCATATCTACAAGATCAGCTTGCCACAAGTCATCTATCCCTTTAATCATGACATGCCTGCGCGGGTATGTTTTGCGTGCTGGTTTGTGTAGTTCTCGAACTACGGTCTCCATACTTATTCGATGATACCTCTCTCTCGAAGCTCAGAGATTATGGAGATAACTTCATTCGAATGAGCTGTATTACCTGCAGCAGCTGATGCCATGAGCAGACGTAGTCGATCTATTAGTTCGTTGGGGTCGTCATAATATATATACTGAGGGACTCGATTGTTCACTGTCTTAAGACCAATGTCAATACCATCTCCGCTGCTGGCACCGTTGTTGTTGTTTTGGTCTTCAAGTATTGGTTTTATAATGGTTTTATACTTCCTGTTGGTTAGGCTTTTGGTGATCTTGTGTACACCAGTCATGTGTAGTATTTGACGGTACGTGTCCTTATCACTAACTGAATAATTTATAGGTTTTTTAGTTGGTCTTAGGAAAATAAGATTCATTAAGCCTGGTGTTCGGTCAAACTGTCTATCAGCTATTTGTATTTTGTCTTCTGTTACAGTTATGGGATGCGTGCCCAACATGTATGGTCTTCCTGGGCTAACGCCGAATGTTCTATCTATCTGGCCTGGTGCGTGACTAATAATGAATTCATCAATGGCTTGACTGTCGTTTTGGGTCGTTTTTGTTTTTGGTGAGAGCTGTCGGAGAGACTCAGTAACGGGCTTAAAGATCTCTCTTAGTGTTTGCTGACGATCAATATACCCTAACCTAAGCAACCGTAATTTCTCTCGGACTGCTTTACGGGCTTGAATGACTTTCTGTTTGGTCGTCGACATCTCAACGTATACTAATCAGACGTCTCTGCGACATGAGGCTTTATATATGCATTCATTTTCTTCAGCTTCTTAGTATGATCACGATCACCCTTATCGACAACAATGAGGTCTACATCTATTTTTCTCTGAATATGATCGACCTTTTCAGTTAAGTCGGTTACTTTCTTACTGACTTGATTAACTAGCTCATTTAACTGATTCACCATTCTCAGAAGGGTTTGGTAATAGGTCTCTAGTTCCCTGCGCATACTTGCAACTTTAAGAGCCATAGCTTGAATTTTCGCATCCATGTACAAGCGAATGTTCTGTCTGTGTACACCAATCATCTCAGGTTGAGAGGTGGACATACGCGCGAATTTGTCCATGGTATGACGTAGACTGATGTGTTAACGTCTATTACCTTGTTATATATGCAAAAATTCTTGAAAGTTTCGTCTGTATCTACCCTCATACAGTTTTCTTGTTTTATCAATAACGAGAAACCCATACTGTGAATGGTTCCAACAGTCTGCACATATCTTTAAGAAATCATTGAACGACATATCCGTCCCCACATGTGCTTGGTAAATGTGTCTTAAATTAAGATTGTCCTGCTTGAAGGCTATAATGAGATTTGCGTTATCCCTAACAAGTTGTTTGGGGATTCGGGAATATGTTTGACTTAGATAAAATACGTCAGCACCCTTATGGCGACCGAAAGAGAAATATTTTCGAATTTGGTCTTGGTTTTCTACTGCAACATTGTCAAATATGAATACTGTGTTTGGTTTTGTTTCTTCAGGTGGGGGGATATCAAAGCTTTCACTGAATGTTGTGTATGTAACGCCATCTACACCTCGAAATATCTCATGCAATAGCTGATACTTGGGTTGAAAGAGTGTTTTTGAGAATAGACAGACATGTTCAAATCGGACACCTTGCACATGAGTTAGCAGAGTCATGAGGACATTAGTCTTGCCGCAGTTGGATGGGCCTACAATAATTGCTCTTATATTATCGGGAAGGAGAATTCCGTTTTTCTTGTTCTTCTTCTGCTCTTCACTTGAATCTTCACATGACCAGTCACCGACAACAAAGTCCTTGTGGTGAGGGTGCTTCACCCAGCCAGCCATGATAGTAAATGAGCCATGTACAAACAAGTACTTGACATATATAGAAAATATAACTGAGAGGATAATAATAATATTTGTGTGTAGCCAGTATAGTTCGATCAATTAACCGATTGAGCTATACTGCCTACACGAGGAACACATGTATGAAGAGTAAGATGGTCATAATTTGAGTAGAATTAAAAAAATTATTGGATCAATTTGATTATAATAGGAGTGGTGGTCTGAAATAAAAGAGAAACAGGAGATAAGATTAAATATAAATTATTTATTTAAAAATCATACATTGGATGTACTATTTCTGAGGTGTTATCATAATCTGCACGTTTCTTCTTAGAACCTGTACAATATATACCAAATAATTCTCTTTGGTTGGCAATAAATTCTGCACGTATCTCACGCAATCCGATAGGTGACTCTGAGTACTCTGGTTTTTGACACACGCATTTCAATTGGATGTCTGTAGTTTTAATGGCCATATGCGAACGAAGATGCTGCTCAAAATCGTCAATATGTATATTATTAACACGTAGAGAGTTTTTAACATCATTATATGCTGCCTCTATGCTAGGAACCCAACGATTCAGTCTCTCGAGAGCAAACCGTATAGAGGAGTCTAGGTTGAATAATTTGATAACTGATGGATGCCTTAGATAGACGCTGTCGACACCTGATTTAATGCATAAGGCGCAGTCATCATATACAGTAGTAATGGAAAGTATGACATCGGCAAGACGAATTTCTGGTGGGGGGTGAGTTGGGTCATATTCGGTGGTCATTTGTTGATTGATGTAGCGCTCTGCATGACAGATCCCGGCCCAGTCGAACTCGGAAATCGGGACTTTAACACTTTTGGAAATATTTTCAATCTCCATTATAGCTTGGATCCCCCAGACATGATGGACGTCTATAGCAATGTTCACACGTTTGGAACCACTGGAGGTTAAATTATATGTCGTGGTGAATAGCGTAGCCGCACTAGATGTATTCTTTTTATTTACAGTATCTAAACTCGGTGGTTGCACTATCACGGGAGTGTTCGATTGTGATGAGTTATATGTAGGCATCCAGTACTGACCACCATTTAGTTGATCTTTAACACCACCAGTGGTTGAATTCGTTGTGTGGTGAGCAGATCGAGCGTCTTCATCACACAAGTTGCTGAGTGGGACGGAGAGCAGCAACTCCTTGTCCTGCTCCAACATGTGAGCTACAGGATCCCACGCGGTCGCTACTGGATCAAATGAGTCGGCTGTCGCTGGTGTAGGTCCGGATGAGATGGTTAACGAAGCTAATGATGATGCATGTTCGGACGCGTCTGCGGAGCTAAGCATGGTTGCGTTTGACTCTGTTGAAAAAAGAAGATGAATGATTAGATATTAGCGAATAAGTGAAAACATTGAATAATAAGGATAATGAACGAGATAGAATCATGTGAAATATGATACTTACTTTTCCGTTTGATCCTGTTCTGAGTGACTGCACTGGAGGTCGACTGGTGCTTCATGATTGTTCTTCTTAGTCTCCCGCTGACTGAGTGACCAAGACTGAGGTCCCGGAACTTAACCTATATATGTCCTACAATGAGGTCATAGGATAGTTGAATCCTATTGGTAGAAGTCGAACATGTGACTCAATTAAGGGATCGTATTGGATACAGCCATTTCCACCACCGCCATCTCTCTCTATGTCGCAACCCACTACGGTAATAACGACTAGAGAGGCAACACATGCCGGATACATTGCGTGCGACCTTGTCGACTAACGATGTTTTGGAAAAACATGTTATGAAAACATTTCATGTCTAGCGTGTATACGTAGGTGGGGGGAGGGGGTGGGGGTTGGTGACGGTATTTTGGAATGGTGCCGGCCGTGTCCCAATACTATTATTGTATGAACGCAAGAAACTAAAGTGGGACATTGACATTTGCATTTGCACTAGGAGACATTTCTTGAATTGGTGCGGGAGTAAGTGCTGTTTGTTGGAACTTACGACTTTTAATTACACCATGAACTGAAAGGACAGAACCGTGGGTAATAGTTGTTGTAGGGCCATTTCTGGACGACCAGATTCGTGTGGATGGTATGCTGAGAGTGACTATGACATTTGTGTTTAATGTGAGATACAGGTTACTGTTCAGTGCGTGTTCAAAATGCCGATTTGAGTGACTTAAAGACTTCCGTCCGGGTAACCATGGGAGAGCTTTGACACCGAGACAGTATTTCTAGGGAACCTGTCAGCAACTTTTTTGACCCCAAGAAAATCACAGAATGAAATGTTTCGGTGTGACTCGCAAGATAGGGAATAATGTATTTGTAATTGTGTAAATGTTTTTTTTATATGTTTCATTCCTGAAGGGACAGCAAGTGTAATTGTATTTCATTAACATTTGTGTTTAGAATAGTTAGTGTGTTTTTTGTTGTTGTTTGTTTGTTCTGGTTTATCAAGTACATGTAACATGTTTATTAGAATATTTGGTACAATGATGTTTTAATTATTAGCCAGTGGCGTAAAACTAACGTAGCGGCTCTTGTTGCACTGGTCAGTAAGGTTGTCACAGGGGACAAGAGTTTGCATTGCACAACAAATATCGGAATTAACTGATGCATTTTGATGTCGTGGACAGTAATGATCTTGTTGGTGTGTTGAGTGAAGCCACTTACTTTCATTATCACAGTGGTGATATTTCACATTAAAGTGTAACGAAGGCTAGTCGAAATGCAAGTTCTTGTCGTCTGAATGTGTAACAACAGAGAAATGAGCAGTAGAGTAAGAGTACGAGAGCTACTGGTGGATTCAAGCACTTATTGCTAACTATTTATTGCATGTATTGATCCAAGTTGATGGACTGACTGGCTCAGCAGCAGGTATTTGTACTGGTGGATAAGGATAAGGTTAAACTCACTGTCGAGTAGTTGTGGCAATTGCTTAGGTGATGATAGTTAATGAGGTATGACATGATGTCTTAGACGAACTATATTACCTAAACAGGATGTAAATTGTGGTATATTTCATTGTTTTTCTTCTCAGTTTTATTTCTCTGTACGTTTGATGTATATTTTAGAGTAATGGTATGGAGCCTGACATTCTACATGTAACTGGTGTACGGAATGTTTTTCTTTTGTTGATTTTGTTTTGCATTTAGACTTTGCTGTGTAAAGGATTTTACCCCGCAATTTATGAATGTCAGATTACTTGCTCTGTGTTTGGACGGTGAGCTATTTAAAATTTCATGAGTACAATTAGTATTTTTTTTATTTGTCATAGAATTAGTGAAGTTTGGATTACTCATAAAAATAACGAAGATCCCAGTAACTAAGCAAATTTTTATCTCACCATTATTTTTTATTTGTATGATGTAATGTTTTATTTGTCATGTGGTTTGTTGTAAATTTGTATGTGTACGTTACTCCGGATTGTGGAGAGTACAATAATGCAACAACTGTGTCAATAACTTGCTAAAGTAACAACATTTGGTCGTCAATTTGAGGTCACCAGGGGCTAAGGTCTCCTCCTGGTTATTTTGATGACATGCTCTGTTTGTTCTAATACAGTTTTCTTAAAAAAATGTTCGGAACTACCCTCGCATTGCAAGGATAGTACCGTGCCATTTTTTTTCTGCATGGGTAGCCGGTGGTGAAAGGGTACAGTACCGCCCGACATTGAAAATAGGTACAACATACTTCATTATTTTTGTCAGAACAACACATTTTTTTGTAAAATAACTCAATTTCAATTAATACAGCGAAGCCGGATACCAGTGTAGGAATGAATGACAATTTATTTATTTAATTTATCATATGTGCACACCCACAAAATAAATCCCTACATCCAGTTTGGTGAGATCTTTTGAAATGAATGAATGTATGGTCGTCTGCTAACCACAGATAGTGAATGTGAATATATGATCATCTTTGAGTCGATCCTTTGGCCACCTTTGGTGGGACCAAAGACATGAAATTTACCAGAACTTTGAGTGCCTGAAATGTGGCTGACCAATAAGGTAGCAAGGTGCTTCTCCCACTTCGACAGAGGTGCGAGAGAACCTGAATACGGCCATGTTTCAGGACTCTGCCGCTGGATCCTGTGCCGTTAACACCTGTTTTAGTTGCGCTCCGTAGTGACGAAAGAGTGGAGTCATGGTATGCATGTGGAATATTTAAGAGTAGTTTGAAATAATAATGTCTCTATTTCAGGAACTTTTGCGGGGAGAATCAAATGGCAGGCAGGTAATATTAATGGGATTGTAGTAATCTTCGGAAGTGACCAACGGTCACAAAGAAACCACGTGTAGCAATAAGTTGAAATACTTCCGTGTGCTTAAGCTAAGCTGAATCACTAGCATGTGTACAATAAGTTGAAATATTTAAGAAATAGCGTGTGTACCATAAGTTGAAATATTTAAGAAATGGCGTGTGCAGGACTTGAAATTAGAGACGAGTACTTCCACATGGTGAGTACTGTGTGAGTCTCAATCTGTGTATGAGACAAAGGATAAAGAGAAGTACTCGTCCATGGTATCAGTTGAGGACTCGCGTGTGTGATGAATACATTAATATTACTTTGCGTGTGACGCTAGATTCAAACTCTGAGAGAGAAGAAAGGTGAGTCGACCGTCTATCCAGCAACGCCACATGGCTTGCATTGCACAGGAAGACGTGCATTTATCTCCAGAGTTCACAGTAGGAAAGTAGAATTACAAAGTGGGGCAGTGTCGTGTGAAACTGGGATCAATATTAATTGAAGTGGGAAAGCTGAAAGTGATAATGTTGTAACCATTCTCTGTGTAGTATTTCATATTGTTGTGTGGTGTATGTCATGTAATTTGGGTATGTGTGGTTTCCATGGGTGTGTAGCGAAGTAGTGTCAAAAGATTAGTGGGTTATGCTTGTTCCTTCTGTACCGCTCGGTCTGGAGGAAAGTTTCGTGATGATGATTGTGAGAGTCGAAGTGTGAGGTATAATAAAAGATCCACCAACCTATCCAGAAAGTGCACTGTAGCATTAAATAAATTACGAGACCATAATATAGAGATTCACAAATGTAAATCCATGCCCACTGGGCGGAATTTCTCATATGTTATTGTTGTAGGTTATAGAATTTGTGTGGTTAGGTTAGGGAATTTATCGGAATAAATCAGATAGTGAAAAGAAAGAGATTGGTAGACTATTCCTTCAAATTGTATGTTGTCATAATGTCCCGAATTTATAATGTGTGCGCCATTCATATTCAGTGGGATGGCCACGTGTTAATAAAAGCCGTCAAATAAAAGACAAAAAGAAAATGTGGTACCGCCAGTGCGTAGTGTACAGTCAGAGTGCTGTAAATCACTGATAGTCAGATATGCGTTTCCGTTGCGTAGTAATCATATAGGAGGATAACTTGTAACTTAAGTGAGCTAATATTACTCGATAACTAAGAATGAATCCACTCGCTTGGCAGACCACTCATCTTGCAGGCCTGACTGCTTGATGCCACAGTATGAGCAAGGCATGTGGGTGCCTCTCACTGCAAACGAACAAAAGAAGAACATTACCTCTTTACTTCCTAGCATTAGCTTGGTCACTGTACCTCTTTTATTTCATTTCATTTCTTCACTTTTAGGGTTCTTCCAGGACAACAGATATACAGTAAAAATCGCTCAAAACGGAATTCGTGCGACTAAAATACTTTTCCAAATTGGGCAAATTTCCGCTTTTCTCTGCGGCGCCTGGGACGCGACACTGCGATTTTCCAACGTGTTACCCCTTCACCGAGGAAGCGACGCTCGCGAACGGCAGTAATGTAGATTTACGTAACGTGCACTGCTGGCCAGCTCAAAGTGCACGCTGGCCCCGTCACGCACAGCACCGACGACCGGGGAGCGTAAACGCGCGGTGCGGCCCCATAGGAAACTCCACCGTGAGTTCTCACGTCATCGCAGGGCTGTTAAATAGGCACCCTTCTCTACGAACACTCCGTCTCTTCTCCTGGAAGACGGACCGCCGGATAAGAGTCAGCGTACGTGGTTCCGACACGACGGCTGCCCAGCTCGGTCATCCGATAGGAAGCAGTGCTGCACTGCAGTGGCCTGCCGCTCTCGACTGCTCATCTCTGAGGGCAGCGCTGGAAGGTGCAGCCTGTCACGAAGCCCCAGTCACACCAGGCTGTGTGCGCCGTCGCATCCCCACAGTAAGCTACGACGTAACATCCAGTCTACTCTTATCTGTTCATCTTTCTCTCGAACGGCGATTGCCAAGTCTGCAGTCGATGGTAAATGTTGTGTACATAGTTCCGCGTAGTCAGCGCATACACAACTTTCCCAATAGAGCGCGCCCCGTAAGCACAACAGCGCAGGTGCAGCGCTCGTCCGTCTCCGCACTACGAGATGACGCTGTCATAGAGACGGACCAAATTCTCCTTCCGCCGATCCGCGTATTAATATGTAACGCAGCCAATGAGATTGCTGCTAACGTAGAACCTTTTCTCCTCGCGGATCACACTCGCGCAGTGATACCTGAACGCTCGAGGTATTATAACGAGTGTACAGACCTCCGATTAGTCAGTCTGCATCAGTCTGCATTAGTCTGCATTTGTCTGCAGTCAAGTTTCAGTCTGCATATTCCGTTACATAGCCTTCAAGAGAAATGTATAGACACTTTGTCAAGTATCAGAGATATGTGAGAATAAGACTAACGTACCAAGACCAAAGGAACTTCAGATTGTCAATTGTAAACAGCATCCAGAATCAAGTTACATACTATTTATGCTTTTTATTCTTTTAATAAATGTGTGTGAAAACTAATCGAGTTCTGTTTAAAGTTGGTCACCGTCAATCTGCTACTCTAAGCGTGCAAGTGGCATTTCTATCGTCTGACCTAACGGCAGAAGATAAACACGCCACGATAAGACCACGAGACATATTGCTGACACTCGCCTACTTTGTTAGAGCGACAAGTCAAACAATCTGATGGTGTGTGTACCGAAGGTCTTACAGTACACACACCACACTAAACAATTTGAGCACGTAGTTAAGTAAAGCGTAAAACTACGTTTCGTTAAGAAAAATATTTATTTTGTGGGTGGCATGTCGTCAGTCATTGTGAATAAAATGTTTATTTTAAGTGTCTTTCGACTGATTACAATTTCACGTAGTATCTGCAGACACATTTTTCAACAGCAGGCGTTTTGCCTTTAAGAAGCATTCAGGAGTCTCCTGCGAAAGACGGGTCAGGTCCTATTATTATTATTATTATTATTATTATTGGGAATAGGTCATCCGGCGATCACATTCCAATTTCAGTTATTCGTTCTTCGTTCTCTTTTTTTTCTTCAGGTATGCCTTCATCTGTGCACTATGTTTCTTCGTTCTGACTTCAGATCTTTTTGAACCAGTCTTTTTAGCTACCCTACCTTAGGATCCTTCCATTTTCAATCCTTTCACCCTAAAGGCTTCTCTGTTGTTTATAATCTCCAATTTCATATTGTTGCTTTCTAAATTCTGTTTGACTTCGTTGACCCAAGTGGTTGTGGGCTTCCGAAAATCTTATTAGTTAATCTACCGTCTTGCATTCGAAACAGATGTCCAAAAAACATGAGTCTTCTTTTTCTCATTACGTTTGAAATATATTCTATACTTTGGTATACTTCTGCATTACTTCATAATTTCCAACTTTCTGCTGTGCTTTGTGGTCCTAATATTTTCCTTGTAATTCGCCTTTCTGGTAATTCTAATTTATCTAAATTGTAGTTTAATGCCCGGTATTCGCTTGCATGTAGACATTCTGCCTTCACTACTGTGCTGTAATACCTTACTTTTGCATTTTTCGATAGACGCTTTGTATTGTAAATGTCTTTGCCGATACCATACGCTTTCCCCATGTCATGCAACCTTTCCTCTGTTGCAGATTCCTCCAAAGCATTTTGTTGCATTATCTCCCCTAGCTATTTCAATTTTCTTACCTTCTCTATTTGGCCAATATCTGAATTGAGAAATTTTGGAGCATCTTTGACGTCTGTTACAAAATTTGTGTTTTCTGCAGAAATTATTAAGCCGGTTCTGCTGGCTATTTCTTCCAAGAGATTTATTTGTGTTATAGTAGGCGCCACATTTTCGGAAAGTATAACAAAATCATCTGCAAATGCTAGACAGTTGATATCGATCTATTTGCTTCCTCTTTCTAACCTTATAGGTGATGTGTTGAGTTCAATAACTTTTTCGTTCCAAATTGTTACTGTTTTCCCTAACACACTACTAAAAAGAATTGGTGACAGGCCGCCACCTTGGAGTACGCCTGTTTTTATTTTGAAAGGCTGTGAAATTTCTCCCATAAATGTTACCTTACACACTGTACCTTTAATTGTTTCACGGATTAGGTTTGCCAGTTTAGACTTAACGCCAAATTCTCGAATTATTTTATCTATAGCTTCTCTGTCAAGAGAATCAAAAGCCTTTTTGAAATTCAAGAACATACCTACAATATCTTTTGAATTAAGTAATCTGGAGCGCCCCCCATGAACCATGGAGCTTGCTGCTGCCGTTGGTGGGGAGGCTTGCGTGCACCAGTGGTACAGACACGTGTACCATAGGTGCAACTACAACTGAGGGGTATCTGTTGAGAGGTCGGACAAACGTGTGGTTCCTGAGGAGGGGCAGCAGCCTTTTCAGTAGTTGCAGGGGCAACAGTCTGGATGATTGACTCATCTGGCCTCGTAACACTAACCGAAACGGCCTTGCTGTGCTGGTACTGCGAACAGCTGAAACCAAAGAGAAACTACAGCCGTAATTTTTCACAAGGGCATGCAGCATTACTGTATGGTTAAATGGTGATGCGGTCCTCTTGGGTAAAATATTCTGGAGGTAAAAAAGTCCCCCGTCCGGCCTACAAAAGAGGACGCCGTTATCAGGAGAAAGAAAACTGGCTTTCTACTGATCAGGGTGTGGAATGTCAGATTCCTTAATCGGGCTGGTAGGTTAGAAAATTTAAAAAGGGAAATGGATAGGTTAAAGTTAGATATAGTGGGAATTAGTGAAGTTCGGTGGCAGGAGGAACAAGACTTTGGGTCAGGTGAATACAAGATTATAAGTACAAAATTAAGTAGGGGTAATGCAGGAGTAGGTTTAATAATGAATAAAAAGTATGAGTCCGAGTAAGCTACTATGAACAGCATATTGAACACATTATTGTAGCCAAGATAGACATGAGGCCCTTTGGCTACCACAGTAGTACAGGTTTATATGCCAACTACCTACGCAGATGACGAAGAGGTTGAAGAAATGTAGAGCAAACCGTTCAGATATTGAAATGAAACGAAAATTTAACAGTCATGGGGGACTGGAATTCAGCAGTAGTAAAAGGAAGAGAAGGAAAAGTAGTAGGTGAATATGGAATGGGGGTAAGGGATGAAAGAGGAATTTTGCACAGAGCATAGCTTCGGTTCAAGAATCATGAAAGAAGGTTGTATACATGGTAGAGGCCTGGAGATACGGGAAGGTTTTAGATACATTATATAATGGTAAGACAAAGATTTAGGAACCAGGTTTTAAACTGTAATACATTTCCAGGGGCAGATGCGGACTCTAACCACAATTTATTGATTATGAGCTGTAGATTAAAATTGAAGAAACTGCAAAAAGGTAGGAATTTAAGGAGATGGGAACTGGATAGACTGAAAGAACCAGAGGTTGTAGAGAGTTACAGGGAGAGCTTTAGGGAACGATTGACAAGAATGGGGGGGAAAAATACAGTAGAAGAAGAATGGGCAACTTTGAGGGATGAAATAGTGAAGACAGCAGAGGATCAAGTAGGTAAAAAGACGAGAGCTAGTAGAAATCCTTGGGTAACAGATGATACATTGAATTTAATTGATGACAGAAGAAAATATAAAAATCCAATAAATGAAGCAGGTAAAAAGGAATACAAACGTCTCAAAAATGAGATCGACAGGAAGTTCAAATTTGCTGAGCAAGGATGGCTTTAGGACAACTGTAAGGATGTAGAAGCATATATCACTAGGGGTAAGATAGATACTGCCTACAGGAAGAGACCTTTGAAGAAAACAGAACCACTTGTATGAATATCAAGAGCTCAGATGGAAATTCAGTTCCAAGCAAAGATGGGAAAGCAGAAAGGTGGAAAGAGTACATAGAGGGTCTATACAAGGACGATGTACTGGAGGCAATATTATGGAAATGGGAGAGCACGTGGATGAAGATGAAATGGGAGATATGATAGTGCGGGATGAGTTTGACAGAGCACTGAAAGATCTGAGTTGAAACAAGGCCCCAGGAGTAGAAAACATTCCATTAGAACTACTGATAGCCTTGGGGAGCCAGCCCTGACAAAACTCTACCATCTGGTGAGCAGGATGTACGAGACAGGCGAAATACCCTCAGGCTTCAAGAAGAATATAATAATTCCAAAGAAGGTAGATGTTGACATGTATGAAAATTATCGAAGTATTACTTTAATACGTCACAGGTGCAAAATACTAACACGAGTTCTTTACAGACGAATGGAAAAACTGGTAGAAGCCGACCTTGAAGAAATTCAGTTTGGATTCCGTAGAAGTGTTGGAACACGTGAGGCTATACTGACCCTACGACTTACCTTAGATTAAGGAAAGGCGAGCCTATGTTTCTAGTATATGTAGACTTAGAGAAAACTTTTGACAATGTTGACTGGAATACTCTCTTTCAAATTCTGAAGGTGGCAGGGGTAAAATACAGGGAGTGAAAGGCTATTTGCAATTTATTCAGAAACGAGATGAAGTTATAAGAAAGAAAAGAGAGTGTGACAGGGTTGTAGCCTCTCCCCGATGTTATTCAATCTGTATAGTGAGCAAGCAGTAAGGGAAACAAAAGAAAAATTCGGAGTAGGAATTAAAATTGATGGAGAAGATATAAAAACTTTGGCGTTCGCCGATGACACTGCAATTCTGTCAGAGAAAGCAAAGGACCTGGAGAAGCAGTTGAATGAAATGGACAGGATATAAGGATATAAGATGAACATTAACAAAAGCAAAGCGAGGATAATGGAATGTAGTAGAATAAAATCAGGGGTTGTTGAGGGAATTAGATTAGGGAATGAGACACTTAAAGTTGTAAATGAGTTTTGCTATTTGGGGGGCAAAATAACTGATGACGGTCGAAGTACAGAGGATATCAAATGTATACTAGCAATGGCAAGGAAAGCGTTTCTGAAGAAGAGAAATTTGTTAACACCGAGTATAGATTTAAGTGTCAGGAAGTCGTTTCCGAAAGTATTTGGATGGAGTTTAGCCATGTATGGAAGTGAAACATGGACGATAAGTAGTTTAGAGAAGAAGAGAATTGAAGATTTCGAAATGTGGCACTACAGAAGAATGCTGAAGATTAGATGGGTAGATCGCATAACTAATGAGGACGTACTGAATAGAATTGGGTAGAAGAAGAATTTGTGGCACAACTTGACAAGAAGGAGGGATTAGTTGGTAGGACATGTTCTGAGGCATCAAGGAATCACCAATTTTGTATTGGAGGGCAACGTGGAGGGTGAAAATCGTAGAGGAAGGCCAAGAGATGAATACACTAAGCAGATTCAGAAGGATGTAGGCTGCAGTAGATACTGAGAGATGAAGAACTTTGCATGGGATAGGGTAGCATGGAGAGCTGCATCAAACCAGTCTCTGGACTGAAGAACAAAACAACAAGAACAACTACAACAACAACAGTTTTTAATTGATTCTTTCGTTATAGTAAGCCTGTCTGTATTATATGATATTAATATTTGTGACTTTCTATGTTCTTAATTCGGTAGTAGTTTGCCTGATTTTGGAGAGGTACTGATCAGAATCAGATTCACTATTCGGTACTGTTTTCACATTCACAGTTTCCATTGCACATTTTTGCGAAATAGCCACATGATCTAATTGAAATCGTCCTAACATTGGGTTAGGAGATATCCACGTTTCACCTTTTCTTGGGAGTTTCCTAAATAAGGTTGGTGTTAGCTCCTGATGAGACCTTTAACACGAGCTGATTAGCCTCATAACATTTGTGTTGGTTATTCTATGAGCTGGGCTGTGTCCTACTACATTTCTCAATTTCTTTCTTCTGCGTATTTGTGTACTGATGTCGGGTAATAGTAATACGACGTTCATCTTTGGAATTTTAGATATTTCAGTTTCTAAAAGACAGCAGAATTCCTCTGTTTTTTGTGGATTTTTCTCGTTGTTTTCATTTATTGTACACCTTGTTTTTGCATCTAACTGACAAGAAAGATTGTGTGTCTGAGGTGGATCTAAATTCTGTAACTATTCTAATTACGTTTTTATGAACACAGAAAGCTGTACCCCATAATGGCATCGGATTCGTAATTTTTATTGCTGGTTTGCCTTTGAAGATTTTGTAGTTACAAGAATCTACTACATTTTCTTCCAGGAACCTTTGTTTCTTGAATTGCTAAAATCTGAATTTGGTTTTTTTAACTATTTCCAGTTCTTTTTGTTTGCCTTTCTTGATTAGAGAATTCGTTTATCCGTGAACAGACTGTTTACCACGATGAAGTATGAATGGCATCTCTATTTCGGCACTGATAAGTGAGCAGCATTATGGAGGGTTTCAATGGGAAACTGCGTGACACAACTGTAGTTGTTTCTCAAAAACTGGAAACGTACATACGTCTGTAACAGTATACTCAAGACCCATCTGACGCACCAGGGGTCGGCGTTCAGCGTAGTTCCGTCACATACTCTGTGGTTCCGTACACAGAGCTGACAGCTGGCCCTGTGTCTGCGTGGGGTTTCCTACCGTGGGGTTTCCTACAAGGGTGCAGCAGGTAGCGAAGCTGTCCCGAGCAACCGGTTCCGTAACGAGGTGTTTGCGAACTGAGCCTCCCCCACTGCTTGTCTACCCCAGTCGCTCACCCTCAGTGCAGGGCAGGAGTTGTCACCGTTTCTGAGACAGTGTCGCCGTCGATAGCTTTCATTCCGTGCGTTTTCCTATACGACTTCTGTTCTACGCAGCGTACACGATGGAAGCGATAACAACAACTAAAGGCAGGCCGCGTCTTATCAAGGATAGTCATCGCTACCGTATTCATAGGAAAAATGAAGAATATACGAACTGGATGTGCGTCAGTTATGAACGGAGTAGGTGCAAAAGGTCGTTTAAAAATTGCAAATGGTGAAATCGTTGCTCAACAGCAACATTCTTGTCCACCTGACAGAACAGATGTGGAGATAAAGAAAAGACTACATAATTACAGAAAAAGAATTCGTGAAGAAAAGACAGTGCCTGTAGCCCAAATTTTTAAGCAGGAATTTCAAGATTTGAAAGATAAAGGGTTAGAATTCGTGTGCAAATATTCCGAATTATGACAGCTCCAAGACTCAATTGTGTAAGGCGAGAAGAGGAGCTATTGGGACAACCCAGAACCCAGGCTCTAGTTTGCAAGGTAATAGTTTGTTGAAGATTTATGATGGCTCTGTTCCAGGCAAGAGACTTCTAGTATTTTCTCGTGAAGAAGCAGAGAAAATCCTTTGTGACAATGGAACTGTGCTTATGGATGAGACATTTGACAGCTGTTCGAAACAGTTCAAACAATTGTACACAATCCATGTCGACATCGGAAGTACAGAAGAGGCAACTAAGATATTTTGTGTTTTATTTGCTTTGCTGCCAGACAAAAGTCAAAATTTATACGAAAGACTTTTTTCTGGATTGAAATCTAAGATGCCTGGGTGGTCACCAAAAACTGCAGTGCCAGATTTTGAAATGGCTACAATTAAAGCAATGAATTCAGTGTTCCCTGAAACACAACTTTCCGGTTGTAATTTTCACTTTAACCAGTGTCTGTGGAAAAAGATACAGGAACTGGGATCAACGGAAGACTACAGGGATAGGGAGGAAGTCCGATTGTTTTGTCGCATGTGTGCTGCAATGGCACATCTTCCACTTAACACTGTCGATGAAGCATGGATTTTAATAATGGAACAAATGCCCAGTGGAGAGAAGATCACAGCATTTGCAGACTATATGGTTGATCAGTGGATGGAAAATCCTAATATATCTATTGAAATGTGGAATGTTTATAACCAACGACACAGAACGACGAATGCTGTCAAAGGTTGACATAGAAAACTGAACTCCTCAATAAATCAGAAACATCCAAATGTATACTTTCTGATTCAGAAGCTGAAGGAGGAGGCAGTGAATACTATTTTTGAAATTAAAAAAGATTCCATTGGCCTACCTCTTCAAAAAAGAAAGAAAAGGCACATATATCTTGACAAAAGATTAAAAGGCATTATGAAAACATATGAAGACTCTGGAGATTTAAAAAGGCGTTTAAAATCTCTAGCCTTTTTACAAAAAAATTGAATAAGAAATTACGATTGATAAGAAAAAAAGGTCTTTAATTTGCTACTGTAATTCTGAACAACAATAACAACAAAAACAAGAAGAAATAAATAAAAAGAAATAAAATAAGAAAAACAACATTTAAACATGCCTATGTACTACGTGCATAGTCAGTCCTAAGCCTGGATAAAATGTGAAGGGATTTTCTTATTTTCATGTCAGTCGGAAAGTTCACTGTTACGATATTTATTTGTAGTCTGAAATACGAGCGTCACCACGGAAGGGGTCTAGAGACTCGAAAAGTTGGATGATAAAAAATTTACCGTGATGTTCTGTGTGAAAAATTATGGAGCTTGCTGTGGGCCTTGAAAATATTGTTGTTTCAAAACGGTATGTGTAAATAAAGCACACAGCAAACACGAACATATTTGCCTTTATTGTGCTCCAACAGGAGCCTTTTTCAGCTGATTATTATGTAGTTCATTTTATAAAGATGAAATTCCAACTAGATGAACTTTGGTGGAGTCATCTGTATTGAGCAACGAATTTTATCATATGTAGACATCAAGAACAACGCTCTAGTTATCGAGACTTTAAACGCCTCATCGAACCATAGGAAAATATTCTGTAATTTGTTTCAGATGAACACGCCCATTGTCGCGTAAATCTTTATCTAATTACTAACAGAAACCCGGCGTTGCCCAGATATTTATTCATCCCAGTTTTATGTCAGTTCATCCCCTCTTCCTTCATCTCTCTTGTCCACTTAGTCCTGCCTCGTCTCTCTATCCACCTCTTCCTTCCACCCAACCGTCGCCCTTTCCATCTCCTCCATCTGCCCCCTCTCTCACAACACATGCTCCTCGTCTCCATCCTCCTCTCCTTTCCATCCATCTTCCCGTCTCGGTCCACTTCCTCTTCCGCTTTTTCTAATAGCGTATCGAATTCACAATAACACCCCTAACTTATGTATTTATTACAGTGTTCCATTAGTCATTCACCACCTTCCCCCTTTCTCTGTTTACCTGCTGCTCCCTCTCTCTTTTAATCTGCTTCTCTCACTTCTCTGGATGCACCTCCTCCCCCCTTCCCGCCCGCATCACGTTCTCCTCACTCCGTATACCTCCTCCTCCGCCTGTCATGCCATCTCCTCTTTCCCTGTCTATGAAAAAACACGTATATCTGCCAACTTTCATGCTGATTGACGAAACGATGTTGAATTTATTTAAAGGTAGGCCAACCCTCCGCCATCCAGCATACGTTGGCTTTTACAAATGCCTTCCCCACGAAAACATACTTACATGAGCCAACTCCCAAGCTGATCAGTCAAACGGTGTGTAATTATGTTGTAAGGTACCCTCCATCCACCATACACCGTCTGAAATTTCACGTAGACGGTGAGGTTCCCCTTGTTTTGAAGATCAAATGTACAAAATTTCATCAAGATCGGATCAACACTGTGGTTTTTGTTGAAATCCGTAAGTAAAGTACCCTCCACTATGCACTGAACGACGTTTTATGTAGATAGTGACCTTCCTCTTGGTTTGGGAAATAGGGATTCATTTTTATACGCCCTGCTCCCTCTATGCCGACTTAGTTGCGAAACATAAATAATAGATTCTAACAACGGAAATCATGTAATGAATTCTGTCGTATAAGGGGCAAAATAGCTATTACATAATAGCAACGAGATTACGAGGGCAGTCACTTTCAGTGTCACGTAAAATAACGTTATACATTGTAAATTATCATGACACAAATTGAAGATGATAAGCAATGTGGGACTTCCTTCCGTTTGCGTTTGAAACTCTCGGAGAACTCATGTGTGGTGAGGAGGGTGGGAGGGGAAAGCAATTATTTTGCCGGCCCGGGCCTCTGACAGGTTTAGTGCGAAACTGCTCCTAGGAAACCCCACGGTAGGAAACCCTACGACACCGCCTGTACGACGTCCGCAGCTCGTGGTCTAGTAGCTGACGTTGCTACCTCTGGATCACGGGCCCCCGGGTTCGATTCCAGGTCGGGTTGGTGATTTTCTCTGTCAGGGGACTGGGTGTTTGTGTTGTCTTCATCATTCCATCATCATTCGTGAAAGTGGATAGACTGGACTGTGTACAGATTGGGAATGTGTACGGGCGCTGACGGCCGTGCAGTTGAGCGCCCCCCCCCCCCCCCAAACCAAACATCATCATCGTGTCTGTGCGACACACGGGACGAAGAGTATAAAAACAAAGAAAATAAGAGAGAGTCGTGGCGAGCAGCTACTGCAGCCGTTTTGGCAGAAAGGGGGATGGTCAAGGTGACAAGCAGAAATCAGGTCTTGGCGAGTACTAACAGTAAAATGCTTTTTTGGTATCTATAAACAGTGTACAGATTCATGAATAAAATGCCAACAAGTGAATTGCTACACTAATAAAACTACGCCTTTGTTCGAGGATGTTACCGCAACGATCTTGCAGCGGTACAGATCGAAGACATGATACAGAAGTAATCAGCAAAACGATCTCTGATACTTTTCCCATTATTATTCCCTTTTGTCTCATGTGCAGGAATACTTTCCATACTGCATGTCAGTGTGTCACCGAAACTGTAGCCATCATGTTTGCGAATTGCGCAACATGCTTGAATGACAGTATCTGCCACATTCACATTAACTTCGGTTGGACGGGGAAAAATTCTCCATTTATCAACTAAAGTGCCAAATGCACATTCTACATAGCGACGTCATCGTGACATCCTCTAACTGAAGACTTTTTGTTTATTAGTCAGGTTTTTTGTGGGATATGGTCTCATTAAGTTGTTACTCACCGCGAAAGCCTCATCAGCTACAAACACGTGACGTATTTTCGGCCACAACGATCACTGGGAAGTGGTGAAGCAGCTGGCAAATTCAAAGTTTGATTCTAAATTTTTTTAGCTAATGCAGTAGCTTTGAATACGTTAGAGTCTCCTTGATGACCATATGACCCAGCGTTTATGAATCTGAAACAATAATTGCTGTCTGATATGGCCGTCAGTACAACAGAAAAGTACTTCTTGCAGTTGTAATAATCGCTGCCTTATCTGCACGGTTTAACGATTGTGACGTGTTGTCCGTCTATGGATCCCGCACAGTGAGGGAAGTTTGCTGTCTTCTCGTGTTGGTCGCTAATATTCTTCCACTCTTCTGTGGTGAGTTGTTTCATGTATTCCTCTTTTAACATCTGCCAAATGATCGTGCATGTGTGCCTAATAATACCAGCAACTGTAAATCGGCCGAGCAGAAATTTAAAATGTAGAGAACGCTTCGAATTCCCTTGCCCTAGATACCTGTAAAATTTGACTTGATGCATTATAAATGGTTGACGAAAGCCTGCGGATTTTCTTTTTACTAATTTTTTGCAATTTGAGTTTCGGGAAATCAGTCCCATTTTAAAGTGTGTTTTCTATGCGCTATGCCATTTATTTGTGATGATTTACAAGTGTGATGTGCTAAGTGATTTGTTGTCTTCACTGTAACGCATAAAAGCACATGAAATTTTTAATTAATGATCGATATGAATATAAAGACCAATTAAAAATTGCACTTTTTTTTATACGTTACAGTAAAGACAACAGAACAATGGAGCACTTCACACATGCGAAACATCACGAATCACTGGCGTACCACAGAGAAAAAGCAACTGAAAATAAGAAACGTTCCCCGAAACACGTTGTGGAGAATATAAATAATAAGAACATTGTGTTTCAAGAAAGGGCGTAAGGGAGAATTACGCATTATTGTCGTTGGATGTACAACTCCACTGGTTGAGTTGTAGTAGCTCGTTAAGTTACATACGAGGTGTACAACCTAGCTTCCGCCGTTTGCCGATAGGTGGCGACAACGGTAAGTAGCGGTCGAAAGAAACAGATCACATACGTCAGGCAGTTAGCTTGGAACTCGGTCAACATTAGTCGATTTGTGTCTGCATCATAAAGTTGTTCTTGATGAAAATGTCAGTTTACGAGCCTAATCCTCGTCATTTCCGGGAGGTGTTACTCTTTTGTTTCAATATGAAGGAAACAGCGGCTGAATCTCATCGAATGCTCTCAAGTAGGTACGGTAAGGACGCTATTAGTGAAAGAACGGGTCGCGAGTGGTTTCAACGCCTCAAGAACGGCGATTGTAACGTCGTAGACTGGCATAGTGGTGGAAGAGAGAATGTTTTCGAAGATGCAGAATTGGAGGCGTTGCTGAGTGAAGACTCGCGTCAAACTGAAGAAGAATTGGCACGATTAGTGGGAGTGACACAGCAAGCCATTTCAAATGTCTCAAGGCTATGGGCACGATTCAGAAAGAAGGAACTTGAGTCCCGTGTGAGCTGAAACCGAGAGACGTTGAAAGGCGTTTGTGTGTTGGTGAACAGTTGCTTGAGAGGCAAAAACGGAAGGGATTTCTGCATCGCATTGTGACCGGGGACGAAAAATGAGTTCATTACGTTAACCCTAAACGCAAACAATCAAGGGGATATCCCGGCCATGCTTCCACGACAACGGCCAAACCGAATATTCACGGCTCCAAGATCGTGCTCTGCATCTGGTGGGACCAGCTCGGCGTCGTGTACTGTGAGGTTTTCAAACCAAGTGAAACAATGACAGGTGCTCGATATCGAACGCAATCAATGCGTTTGAGCAGAGCATTGAAAGACAAACGGCCGCAATACAGCGAGAGGCACGATAAGGTGATTTTGCAGCACGACAACGCTCGACCCCACGTTGCAAAAGCAGTCAAAACGTACTTGGAAACGTTAAAATGGGAAGTCCTGCCCCAGCCGCCGTATTCTCCAGACATTGCTCCCTCTGACTATCACCTGTTTAGATCAATGGCCCATGGCCTGGCTGACAAACATTTCTGGTCTCATGAAGAGGCCACAAACTGGATCGGTTCGTGGATCGCTTCAAAAGATGAACAATTTTTTCGACGTGTGATTCGTACACTGCCCGAAAGATGGGAGAAAATAGCGGCCAGCGATGGAAAATACTTTGAATGATACATGCGTGACCAATTTGTTTGATGAAAGCCTCAAATGTTGGGGAAAAAGACGGCGGAAACAAAAGTTGTACCCCTTGCAGTTTGCGTGGTGACTTTATATTAATTTTACAAGTGACTGTGCAACAAAAAGAATGCTGAAAGATGTCCTAAATTCACATCATCTAATGCAGATTATATTCTTTGCGACAAGAGTGCAGGGGAGCGGTAGCACAACCAAGGACAACATTCTGGTTCCTTCTTCATTGCTAGACAGGCATTCTGTTTGTGAAAGGGTGAATTGCCTTCAAAACATGACACACAAATGTTAATGGTAAAAGAATCTGTTCGTACACAAATGTTAAATATAATTGCAAACTATTTAGAAAAGTTAATCCAGCGCCAACAGACGTTTTTTCGAACCTCATTAAAGAAGAAGAGTGGCAGGACGTTTATACTGCTGGTAACATAGACGACTGACAAATAAACGCTTTCCTTATCTCATTTCTCATGGCGTTTGGAAGTCGCTTTGCATTAGAACACAGCAAACAGGATACTAGCACTAACAGGCAATCTAGGTGGCTGACTAGTGGGAATTTATAATGTTAGAAACAGCCACAATCGAGTTGCAGTAGCCCATTACAGACAGAACTGTAAACTGCTTAAAAGTGTTATTAGGGAGGCAAAAAGCGTGATATGCAAATACAATACCGAATTCTCTGGATAAAATTAAAACCATATGAGCAATATAGCAGATGAATTAAATAAAACTTAGTTTGAAAGGGGAATCACATAACTTTCACAGAAAACGGCTTTTCGAGACTGCTTCCTGAAACACGCTTCAGTTATACTGACAGAGGGGGGAGTGAGTGAATAATCAGATCGCTGCAGACTAAGGGCTCTCGTAGATATGACGTGGTACGTAGCGGAATACTAAAGCACTGTGATGCGTATGTTATACTAGTAATTTTTCCTTTAGTAATGGTCAGTTTCCTGAACGATTTAAGTACTCAGAAGTGAGACCACTTTATAAAAAAGGAGAATGGGATAATGTCGACAATTTGAGACCTTTTTCTATGACATCGATGTTTGTTGAAGTTGTCGGAAAGACTGTACATATAAGCTTAATTGATCATTTTAGTTCACATAATTTGCTGTCAAGCGATCAGCTTCATTTTAGAAGTGCTTCAACAACTAAAAATGCTGTATTATTTTTTCTCTGTGACTCACTTAACGCAATAAACAAAAATTCGCGAACACCAGGGATGTTCTTTGATTTAACTACGGTGATTGATTGTGTTGGTCACAAAATGTTATTACTGAAGTTGCGCCATTATGGAATAAGATGAGTAACACACAACTGGTTCAACTCATATCGTAAGAACATACAGCGAAAGATGATGTGTCCATAGTAAATAAGAACGGGCATAACATGGACTCTGACTGGGAGACGGTTATGTAAAGCAGGGGCGGAGGGGGGGAGGGGGGGCTGAGAGGTCGGTGCTGGGACCGTTCCTGTTTCTTATATATGTGAATGATATATGTTTGTATATGACAGGTGATTATGAGATATTTCTGTTTACTGATGACACTAACTTCATAGAGAAGGATGTCGAGTGCAACATAGGCAACGTATCAAATGGTGCATTCAAGAATTAAGTTCATAGCTTGTAGAAACAAAACTGATGCTAAATCACAATAAGACTCAAATTTTACACTTTCTATCACACAGTTCAATCAAAACCGTCGTTCTGATTACACAGCGTGGGCAAATAATAAGTGAATCTGAACACTCCAAATTCCTAAGAACTAAGCGGTCATGGAAAGCCCGTGTTCAAAAACATGATGCTGCTTTATTTACTATTAGTACAGTATCTGCAATAAGTGGTAGTCGAACGTGGAAATTAGTCTACTTTGTTCATTTTCATTCATTTATGGCATATAATATTACTTTCTCTGGGGTAACTCTTCCCGTTCTCAAAGGGTATTTTTGGCTCAGAAATGGGCAGTTCGAGCAAAACGTGGTACACGATCGCGAACCTCTTGTCGACCCCTGGGATTCTGACACTCGCCTCTCAACAGGCATTTTCTTCAGTTCCGTTCGCTGTTAACAACATGAGCCTACTGCCGAGAAGCAGCAGCTGTCCGCTCGGTTAATGCCAGGCGGGGATCCAGTCTGCACCTGGCCCGCACCTCCTTTACTACTGTGCAGAAAGGCATGTTGTACTCCGGTGCATCCATTTTCAGTAAGCTGCCGCGAAGAAAATAACTCACTCCTTCTAGTGTGTCAGCGAGTTCCCGGATAAAAGAAAGAAAATTAGTGTGTTATATTGTTGATTATGCTAGTTTTTGTTCATTATCGTGTAGATGTTATCTGTTGTCAACGTTTCTGATGTTAATTTCATGTACTGTCTCGTTCCATGACCACGGACATTTGCTCGTAGACTTGGTCCTAATGAGCAAGACATGTAAAATAAAAAAATAAATAAACTACTTTCCAGAATGAAATTTTTACTCTGAGCAGAGCGAGCGTTGATGTGAAATTCCTGGCAGGTGTGCTGGACCGAGAATCGAACTCGGCACCTTTGCCATTTTCGGGCGAGTGGTCTACCAGCTGAGCTACCCAAGTAGGACTCGCGCCCCGCCCTCACAGCCGTACTCCCGCCAGTACCTCGGCTCCTGCCTCCCAAACTTCACAGAGGCTCTCCTGCGAAACGTGCAAGGCCGGCGCTCCTGGAAGAAAGAAACTTGCGGAGGCGTTGCTTGGCTTCAGCCTGGAGCTATGCCGTGTCTCCGCAATATCCTTTCTTTCAGGACTGCCGGTCTTGCATGTTTCGCAGGAGAGCCTCTGTGATGTTCGGAAAGTGTTAGACGGGGCAGGAAGTAAAGGCTGTGCGGGCGTTGTTTTCGGCGAAATTGCCCCGGACACCTCAGCCCATATACGCCTCCTGTAATTATAAGGCGATAATTGTCCTCATACCCTCTTAGAGTAAACAACAGCAATCGCGACGTGATGCAGTTTTCAACAATACAGGAGTCTCTTCGACGTCCCGTGTCGTGTCTTAGCAACAGTCTGAGACGAGTCGAATTGCGAGCATCACGAATGGTTCTGTCCGCGCTCAGCAAAACCTTAAAAAACCGTGAAATGCTGTAGCGGCACGGGCAACGCCAATAGCCGTCTCTGGTAAGTCTTGAACCAGCATCTGTTTTCCGCCAATCCTTGGCAGCCAAAGCACAGGCGTTAAATCGTTGCACCATTCTGCGAACGCATAACATTAATTCTCACATCACGTATGTTGGGTGAATACGGTCTTCGACACAGCAGTTATATTCGAGGTAATTTAGTTTTGCAAAACAGGCGTCCGGACTTTTTATTACGGTTCGTCTAAAGCAGTTTGTGTTGGAGAACCGTTAACTTCACAAATCTTGTAATCAGAGTAAGCTGGGAATCACTACAAATTATACATGGTGCTACGAAGATGCCCATCCGAAGTGCTTGCTGTATTCACTTGCGTAGACAACGTGACGTGTTCAGTACATCACCGTGCTGCCGTGAAACACACATTTTCCAGGGCAATATCGTAAGAAGTAACGTATTTTAAACACTTTGTAACTAATTTTAAATGAATTTCAGGCATTAAGTTCTATGTTGAAACAAATCTAGTGTCCGTTTCTACCTGTCAGCTTTGACCAATGTCATCCCGAATGAAGGACGCCATGAGTTTACGATGTTCAAGTGGCTAGTTATTAAATTTTATCTGTGGTTGTCTTAGTGTCTGACGTAAACTACGCTGTTTATTACAAACGTATCTCTATTTACCAGGTTGCGGTTAGTCAAGAACCTAAGTGCACAGCTTAAGTTGCTGCGTGTCAATCAAGTAGCAATCGTATTTATAATCGTATTCTCGTAAATATATATGGCTACTTTTTCCTAATACGGCATGATTTCCGAAGGCGGGATTAGACAGGAACTTAAAGAGTGTAGCTGAAATTGCTGCGTGTGGGGCGACCCTCAGTTGCACCTGTAATCTCGCTTCTCACAAATATTTGGCCGTTTTCTTCCGAATGTGCCATTTTTTCGTGGTTTTTCAAAAGTGTTTGTTGTTTCTTCTAGGATTATTTACTTATTTGTTGTCTGATATACGCTAGGTTAAGTGTAGTTGTCGATTCCAAAGTTAGTAATGTTTTTCGTGCTTCCAAGAGCATAGCAAGCGATACGAAAAAGTTAAACCCTTGACGAAATAATTAACATCCAATAAAAATCATGAAAAATAATAGAACGTGGAATCAACAAATCAAGTGATACCATACATGGCAATACTCAAAGAATGGACAGTACACAGCTACACCAACAATAGTAGTACCGAAAGCAACACCAAAACAGATGTTGTTGTGGTCTACAGTCCAGAGACTGGCATCGTATAACAAACCATTGCACACTCCTGCTATGCACTCTTTTAGAATTTTCAAGTTGGTGTCGCTCTAATTATTGACTCCACGTTCCTTTATTACGTCATTTTCAGGAGGCGTGAGTCCCTAGTTCTTTTAGGACTTACCTTTACTCCGTCAATTCTCTCTGGTAAGGATCCCACACCGGTCAACACTATTCTAAAAGACGGCGGACAAGCGTAGTGTAGGCAGTCTCTTTAGTAGATCTGTTACATTTTGTGTCCTGCCAATAAAACGCAGTCTTTGGTTAGCCTTCCCCACAACATTTTGTGTGTATTCCTTCCAATTTAAGTTGTTTGTAATTGTAATTCCTAGATATTTTGTTGAATTTACGGCCCTTGGATTCGACTGATCTATCGTGTAACCGAAGTTTAACGGATTTCCTTTAGCACTCAAGTGGATGACGTCACACTTTTCGTTATTCAGGGTCAATTGCCAATTTTCGCACCATACAGTCATACACCATGATGACTTCGGACGGCGCCGTTAATGTTTCAGGCTGCCCTATATTGCACTTCTTGTTCTTCAACCGTTCACTGTATCTATTTTGCTTTTTTTCCACAGTCCAGTACAGCGTCTTCCTGTTTTCATCCTTGGTCTGTGTGCAGTTTTTGACGGGCTATCCTATCCACCGGGCCATCTTACCACTAAATGTGACGGGGGTGCGATGGGGAGTTCACGTTGTAAGTAGCGACCTTGACTTAGGTATGACGTCATTGGTGGAAGCCGACAGTTGGAACCGGAAGCAAGAATTTATCCTCTATTTTCGACACAACGCTTATTTGCCATTTCAATCATAGCTGTCTAGTTCATGGAACGAAATGCCTTTCGAAATTGTTTTTCTGTTCAAGGGGACCACACCCTGCCTATCTAACCCATGTTAATTTAGGCAAGTTTTTGACCCATTTCTGAAATAAATTATTTGATGCAAGACGTTAATATTTTTACTGTATGTTATATGATGCTAATAGAGACATCTGCACTAAAATCTACTTTATCCATTTTATAGTCTTCAAGATATACTTTTTAAATTTATTAACAAAAAATATTAAGTTTTTTCAGCAGAAAATATTTTTTTGTTAACTTTCTAATGGGGAAATATTAATGAATGTAGTACCAGAGGTGGCTTTTTATGTTATGCAGAGTCTCTGAAAATTTCATTTATTTATCTATGACAGTTTCAGGTATAAGGGGCATATGTACTGAAAATTTTAGTTTGCGGAAAATTTACTTTAAAGGAAAAACTTTTGAAATTTGTTATTTACAGTTAATTAAAACTGTCCTGCTACATATGATGGCCCTTCTTTGGCCTCTAGCAGGTCTTCCAGCTTCTTTTTCACCTTGCTGGATGTCTGTCTAACTTTCTTGGCCATGTTAGATGCAGACCTGTCTGCATCGGGTATCCTCATTTTATCGCAGTGTTGCAGCCCAGTGATCATATTTTCACCAGGATTAATTGCCAGCTTTTTCAGTACTCAACACTTTCCAATATTACCACAACTGAATGTAATAACAGCATCATGAACTCCTACTTTCATTGTAAGCATGCCTACAAATACACTTTTAGGAAGGTGGTTCCAAGTTATGCTGTTGAAACATTTATTTGGGATCTGTGTCTGCCCCCGCAGACATTTCGTTAGAGGGTCAGGATGAGCCAAGTCTCTGAAAATAGGTTTAATTGCTGTAATAACAGCAGCAGGAAGAAACTGCTGGTGAGAATAAGATTCTCCAGTTGCCTGAGCCCTGTTGTATTTGCACCACAAATTTTCTCCTGATGGACACAATCCACGACATGGCCTATCATCAGTAGAGGACTTACGGAAGAATGTGGTCCAAACATCTCTCTTCATTGCCTACAGATTTTCTTTATTTCTCCTAATTGCCTGCCCATAGTATACTTGCAAGTTTTCTATAACAACTACTCGCAATCACACTTAACAAAACTAACCGAGTTTTTGAAAGTGTGTTGTTTACAAACAGCAGAAACAAAAGAACAGCGACCGTTGCATTCCAAGGATAGCCAACACACTCGGAAGTAAAAAAAAATCCCAACGTGCAATGTAGGGGATATAAAAATCTAAAATAAATGCAGAAAAGTGGGTGACAGAAAAGTGGGCGTGGCGCATGAACACACGTGGTAGGAAAATGCTCGAAAAAAATTTTTTTCAGCACAATCCTTTTCAGATTATTTAAATAAAACCTAAATCCATCGAAATATGATGAAAACCGAAAATCGACCTAAACCACGGTATGGTCCCTTCAAGTGTCGTTAACTAATGTGGGGGTGCTTTATCGCCTTTGTGCTAGTGCAGTTCGCATCGTTAATAACAGTTTAGTGCTCCCACATTTCCTTGGTTTCTCGTCTCCTTTGTAATGAAGTGGTAGCGTTCGCTCAAATTCTAGCTGCTGATAGGTGATTCATTTCGCATTCAGGTCGTACTGTGCGCCATGTGCCAAACGCCATAGTCGCCATTGCTTGAAAAAAAAACAAGAGCTTAAATCTGTTAAACCTTTCTTTAAAGTCAGTACCGATATTAGACTGTTGTTTATCTGGTGTTACATTTACACTTACAAGATAAATTTCGGCTTCAAAGTGCCATTATCAAGTGTTTAAAGTGTTATACAGTGCCTAAGATGGCATACTGTCGTATTTAAAATACACTATTAGACACTTTTTCTAAGGGTCGATATTTCTGGTAAAGCCTACTGCTTTGTTTCATCACTGAGTATACCCTTTTGCAAATAAACGACAGTCTAATGGCGGTACTGACTTGAAGGAAATATATTATGACTGTGGCCCCGCATTATGAAAAATAAATCGATTAAACATGCTTTGGAATGTCTCCGGTTGGAAACCGTAAAATATCCACTACGATGGTATTCAGATTTAAGTTATTTACTCTTCTTTCTCCTGGCCTGTGTCCTATATCTTCATAGGGTCAGTATATTAATCTGTTAGTGGTATAAGGTGGCAGGATTAATTAACTCTGTCAAGTTATATGTCGTACAACAAATTTTATGATGTGCTGCGATGATTGTCATTAGTTAATTTTCCTCAAAACTGCCGGAACGTAGTGCTCACGACAAATCAAACTTCTTCATGCAAAATATCTGTTTTCACTAACTCATGCCCCGATCCCCAGAACTCCTGAAGATAGACGCTGACTGTGGATGTTGTATCACAGACACAGTCCTTTTGACTAAACCCGCCCAAAGGTGTAAACAACCATGCCTGTTAGACGTCGGGGGGCCGACAGCCGATCAGTTCCAGACGTTCCATCAAGAAGGTACACGGTTCGTGTTGTCTGTAGTTCAACCATGCCTAGACGGTCAATACCGCGGTTCGATCGCGTCCGCATTGTTACTTTGTGCCAGGAAGCGCTCCCAACAAGGGAAGTGTCCAGGCGTCTCGGAATGAACCAAAGCAATGTTGTTCGGACATGGAGGAGATACAGAGAGACAGGAACTGTCGATGTCATGCCTCGCTCAGGCCAGCCAAGGGCTACTACAGCAGTGGGTGACCGCTACCTACGGATTATGGCTCGGAGGAACCCTGACAGCAACGCCACCATGTTGAACAATGCTTTTCGTGCAGTCACAGGACGTCGTGTTACCACGCAAACTGTGCGCAATAGGCTGCATGATGCGCAACTTCACTCGCGATGTCCATGGCGAGACCCATCTTTGCAACCACGACACCGTGCAGTGCGGTAGGGATGGGCCCAACAACATGCCGAATGGACCGCTCAGGTTTGGTATCACGTTCTCTGCACTGATGCGTGTCGCATATGCCTTCAACCACACAATTGTCAGAGACGTGTTTGGAGGCAACTCGGTCAGGCTGAACCAATTAGACACACTGTTCAGCGAGTGCAGCAAGGTGGAGGTTCCCTGATGTTTTGGGGTGGCATTATATGGGGCCGACGTACGCCACTGGTGGTCACGGAAGGCGCCGTAACGGCTGTACGAAACGTGAATGCCATCCTCCGACCGATAGTGGAACCGTATCGGCAGCATATTGCCGAGGCATTCGTCTTCACGTGCGACAGTTCGCGTCCCCATCGTGCACATCTTGTGAATAACTCCCTTCAGGATAACTACATCATTTGACTAGAGTGGCAAGCATGTTCTCCACATATGAACTCTATCGAACATGCCTGGGGTACATTGAAAAGGGCTGTTTATGGACGACGTGATCCACCAAGCACTTAGAGGAATCTACGCCAAATCGCCATTGAGGAGTGGGACAGTCTGGACCGGCAGTGGCTTGATGAACATGTGGGTAGTTTGCCACAACGAATACAGGCATGCATCAGTGCGAGAGGACGTGCTACTGGGTACCGGTGTGTACAGCAATCTGGACCACCACCTCTGAAGGTCTCGCTGTATGGTGGTACAACATGCAATGTGTGGTTTTCATGAGCAATAAAAAGGGCGGAAATGGTGTTTATGTTGATCTCTATTCCAGTTTTCTGTGCAGGTTCCGGAACTCTCGGAACCGAAGTGATGCAAAACTTTTTTTGGTGTGTATAAATAGCGTCATATCAATGGCTGGAAAAATTTGGAGGATTATTTCTGTCAACATACAGGTTGACAGAGGGCTAGTGGAATCGGCGGTGCTATTTACAAAACTATACATTACTTCAGTTAATACATTTTATTTTTAGCTCATGTCAAAATTCTGTACGACTGATGCGCATCTTTCAGTCATATTCGCTGCGAGATTGTTTTTCCCGCCACGTATTATTTACTCTCTGAGCGTTTTCCCGCGACGAATAATTGCTCTCTGAATGGCGTATTTATACGAGCAGCTGTCGGTTTGCGACGCTTGTCTTGTTGCGCTGCCCTCGAGAGTTGCATACGACGCGAATTCGAAGCTTGGAGAATTCTATAACAGAGTTCTGTAACAGAAGCTTTTATTTTCGGTTTCCAGAGTCCAGCAGAAAATTCTCTCGGTGAAAAGGTAAGAGATATTCAACTTTTGTAGCACAAGACGTGGCTGACGCGTAATCAATAGCGATCGTGCTCATAGGTAGTTGCGAAAATGTGTGATGGTGTTCTTCTAGGATGTTAAAGTTTTTGCGTCTTTATTAGACATGTCAACATATATGAAAAATATACGTGGTCTAACTGCACGCAGTTTCTCGTGTTCTGCAGCTTCTGGGACAGTCGTTTCCTTCGTGATCACCCATAAGCAAAATCGCTACGATAACTGAAATGGTGTTTCTTTTGGTTGCCAGAGGCTTGGAACAGTAAAAAACTAGCTGCGTGTGTCTTTAGTATCGCTGCTCCGTAGTAAGTTGCTGGTCAGTTTTACGTTCATGATGTACTGCCTGTCGAGTTAATGTTAAAAACTTACAGCCGGCTGGAGTGGCCGTGCGGTTCTAGGCGCTACAGTCTGGAGCCGAGCGACCACTACGGTCGCAGGTTCGAATCCTGCCTCGGGCATGGAAGTGTGTGATGTCCTTAGGTTAGTTAGGTTTAATTAGTTTTAAGTTCTAGCCGCCCCCCCCCCCCTATCCATGAACCATGGACCTTGCCGTTGGTGGGAGAGGCTTGCGTGCCTCAGCGATACACATAGCCGTACCGTAGGTAACTGTTGAGAGGCCAGACAAACGTGTGGTTCCTGAAGAGGGGCAGCAGCCTTTTCAGTAGTTGCAAGGGCAACAGTCTGGATGATTGACTGATCTGGCCTTGTAACAATAACCAAAACGGCATTGCTGTGCTGGTACTGCGAACTGCTGAAAGCAAGGGGAAACTACGGCCGTAATTTTTCCCGAGGGCATGCAGCTTTACTGTATGATTAAATGATGATGGCGTCCTCTTGGGTAAAATATTCCGGAGGTAAAATAGTCCCCCATTCGGATCTCCGGGCGGGGACTACTCAAGAGGATGTCGTTATCAGGAGAAAGAAAACTGGCGTTCTACGGATCGGAGCGTGGAATGTCAGATACCTTAATCGGGCAGGTAGGTTAGAAAATTTAAAAAGGGAAATGGATAGGTTAAAGTTAGATATAGTGGGAATTAGTGAAGTTCGGTGGCAGGAGGAACAAGACTTCTGGTCAGGTGACTACAGGGTTATAAACACAAAATCAAATAGGGGTAATGCAGGAGTAGGTTTAATAATGAATAGGAAAATAGGAATGCGGGTAAGCTACTAAAAACAGCATAGTGAACGCATTATTGTGGCCAAGATAGATACGAAGCCCATACCTACTACAATAGTACAAGTTTATATGCCAACTAGCTCTGCAGATGACGAAGAAATTGAATAAATGTATGATGAAATAAAAGAAATTATTCAGATAGTGAAGGGAGATGAAAATTTAATAGTCATGGGTGACTGGAATTCGAGTGTAGGAAAAGGGAGAGAAGGAAACGTCGTAGGTGGATACGGATTGGGGCTAAGAAATGAAAGAGGAAGCTGCCTGGTAGAATTTTGCACAGAGCACAACTTAATCATAGCTAACACTTGGTTTAAGAATCATGAAAGAAAGTTGTATACATGGAAGAACCCTGGAGATACTGAAAGGTATCAGATAGATTATATAATGGTAAGACAGAGATATAGGATCCAGGTTTTAAATTGTAAGACATTTCCAGGGGCAGATGTGGACTCTGACCACAATCTATATGTTATGACCGGTAGATTAAAACTGAAGAAACTGCAAAAAGGTGGGAATTTGAGGAGATGAGACCTGGATAAACTGAAAGAACCAGAGGTTGTACACAGTTTCAGGGAGAGCATAAGGGATCAATTGACAGGAATGGGGGAAAGAAATACAGTAGAAGAAGAATGGGTAGCCTTGAGGGATGAAGTAGTGAAGGCAGCAGAGGATCAAGTAGGTCAAAAGACGATGGCTAGTAGAAATCCTTGGGTAACAGAAGAAATATTGAATTTAATTGATGAAAGGAGAAAATATAAAAACGCAGTAAATGAAGCAGGCAAAAAGGAATACAAACGTCTCAAAAATGAGATAGACAGGAAGTGCAAAATGGCTAAGCAGGGATGGCTAGAGGACAAATGTAAGGATGTAGAGGCTTATCTCACTAGGGGTACGATAGATACTGCCTACAGGAAAATTAAAGAGACCTTTGGAGATAAGAGAACCACTTGTATGAACATCAAGAGCTCAGATGGCAACCCAGTTCTAAGCAAAGAAGGGAAAGCAGAAAGGTGGAAGGCGTATATGGAGGATTGATACAAGGGCGATGTACTTGAGGACAATAATATGGAAATGGAAGAGGATGTAGATGAAGACGAAATGGGAGATAAGATACTGCGTGAAGAGTTTGACAGAGCACTGAAAGACCTAAGTCGAAACAAGGCCCCCGGAGTAGACAACATTCCATTGGAACTACTGACGGCCTTGGGAGAGCCAGTCCTGACAAAACTCTACCATCTGGTGAGCAAGATGTATGAAACAGGCGTAATACCCTCAGACTTCAAGAAGAATATAATAATTCCAATCCCAAAGAAAGCAGGTGTTGACAGATGTGAAAATTACCGAACTATCAGTTTAATAAGCCACAGCTACAAAATACTATCACGAATTCTTTACAGACGAATGGAAAAACGAGTAGAAACCGACCTCGGGGAAGGTCAGTTTGGATTCCGTAGAAATACTGGAACACGTAAGGCAATACTGACCTTACGACTTAGCTTAGAAGAAAGATTAAGGAAAGGCAGACCTACGTTTCTAGCATTTGTAGACTTATATAGGACGTTTTACGCACAAACCTATGCCACCGCAAGAATACACAACCAATGTGGCAATGTGTGTCGACAACAGAAAATAAATTCTGTGCATGTGAACCCTCACTCTATGGTCAAAGCGGAGGGTGGAATCGAGCACTAGAATATGTTCATTGTTTTTTTTCTGTTTATTTATCATTAAATGAGGCGTCCTTATCATCCATGTGCCAATGTAATTCGCATCCTTAACACCAGTGCAGTACTGCCACGTCACCTTGGCTCCTCATCTCCCTAGAACTGAATTATAGACACTGCGCGAATTTGAGCTGCCGGTAAGTTGACTCATGTCGCTGTCAACTTTGGCATTCAGGCCATAGGCCTGACACTGTAGTGATCTGCCACATATCGGTTACAACGTAAAGTATTTTAATGGCAAACTTTCGCAATTTTCTGTACCGTGCTTATGTATGACAGATGGACATTTCTCTCATTTAAACCAGTATATGATGTGGGTATTTCCTTCGCCATGATGTCATATTTTTGTGCTATAACCATCATGTGTACACCTTGTGGTCACAGATAACACTCTTCTTCCAAATATGTATTTATTTATAAATGTATTCACAGATAACGTAGTTCTTCCAAAGATGTTTGATTTTGTGTGTCTATGATCTTCCTGTGAACCTGGATTGTCCAACATAGACATGTTATTCATCTTTGGCCACGTCAACCAGTATCTTCCATAGTATAACTTCAGATCAGATTCATTACACATGTAACTACTGCACTGATGTTCATTCTGTGGCTCAATTGTTTAATGACTGGAAACCATATTTGCTACCTGTCTGTCGTTGACTTAGACCATTAAGCACTTTCTTGATGCTGGAACATCCATTTTAGATCTTGACGATGCCTTCACATACACTATGTAGTCAAAAGTATCGCGATACCTGACTGAAAATGACTTACAAGTTCGTGGCGCCCCCCATCAGCAATGCCGGAATGCAATGTGGTGTTCGATTTGTCATCATCCACAACTCCAAATGGATTACACGCTTTCTCTTTAAAGTACTTTAATCACCACATGGGTTCGCAGTAACCTTGAAAATTAAATTTCAAATGGTCTTGGGAAATCGTAAATTAAAAAAACAGGAGAAAAGTTGTGCATAATTCGGGCTAAGCTTGGCAGCACTTACTCAGTCGTATTCCACGCTAAACTGCAGCAGTGACAGAGATCTCGTTCAGACGCCGACTTCAGTTCTCCAGTGGCTAGGCTGGAGTGAGAGCGGCACTGTTGCAGGGACGTCGCTGCTGAGGAGAGTGGAAGAGGAAAAGGGGTTCATCTCGGAATCTCAAAGTGGAAGGGGTGAAGATTAAAGAGAAAGGAAACAGAAATAAACGCGGAAACACTATCTAATAGAACGTTTCTGGCGATTGGCAACCCAATTTGGCCCGACCCGATTCTGCCGAAAACCCGCAGAAATTGACAGGTATGTGGTACTAACGTCGGAGAAAAACAGTACATTGCCTCTTGTGCTGTAAACGTTGGTCACAAGTAGTATTGCTGTGTTTGGGACAGAATTGTACATTTCGATTTGCAGCTTCAGAGTGAATAATGTAACAGTTTCTGAAACAACCTGCTGGACACCCAGTACTTGCCGCCGATCAGAGCGAAAACTTTCTGAGCCGAATTACCTTTCTAAGTGTGCGTCATCATGGTTTGGTGCAACTTACAGAATCGCGACCTTCGGTCGTATGAATAAAGCGGAGAATGTACTTTATACTAGAAATTGTGGAGAACATTCCCAGTTTCGCACGAATAAAGCGAGTCGGAAAATATAATTCACCCGAGAAATTTCTCAGCTTGAGTAAATGAGTGGAAGAAGTCGCTAAAAACAAAGAACATGCTCCTATTTCGTATGAATAAAACTAGAGGGGCGAATCACGAACCGAGAACATTCTCCGTTTTTTGAAGTGTGCTCTGTAGCATACATCGAACTGATGAAGTTTTGATGACGTTAGCTTTTGCACACTTTTTGGTATTAAAGGCAGAGTTTATATTGCCTGGACGGCAAGAAGGTATACGTACCCGAAGAAATACAGAAGAGAGGAACCGTAGAAACTTCTACGAGTTTTACAATAAAAACATTATTTGCATGGTGAATTTCCTTCCAAAAAATCATGAAAGAAGAGATGAGCGATCTTTCAAAAGAAGTGAAAATTAAAATGTTTTTGTTGCTATTTAGCAGACTCAAGTTTTCACCCTGATGTACGAGAAAACTTAGGTATACACAGTACAAGTGTGCAACTGACATTTCCGGATATTCATCATCATGTCTTCTCACACCGTAAATCTTACACTTCGTTAAGTTCGAAATATAGACGAATCAGAAAACTTAACAGCTGGTTGATTACAAAGCTAGCGATCGATTTCTCGTAACGAACCCCACGGGCGATCGCGTCCTTGACACGCGAGCACACCATTCTGCGTCGTATTTGAACAAAATTATCTCTTCTTAGAAAACTCGGCCATAGTTCCGGTTTGGAGTCGATGAAAAATGATGTAATTTTAAGATTTCATTCACATAATGTGTTCACCTAACTTCAGTAACAGAAAAGGTTCGTACGAGTCGTATACTCAATACGATCGCAGAAAATGCGTTTTTCCAATTGTCTTTAATCGTCTTAACTATTTGTTGCCGCACATAAAACTGAAATCTAAACGTAGTGCAACTCTTTACGGAACACAATGATCCCAGTTTCATCTTTGTACACTGAACGGTTTGCCTGTTTGAGCGAGCTGAATGAAGTCTGGCGTTACGCGTGCGTTCTGTGCGTGACACGGCAGACGACACACACAGGGAACCTTCTCAGGGAGGTTGGGAGGCAGTGGGGAGGAAACCCTCTCGCCACAGAATACGCTTCCGATTTTTCATTCATGCGAAACTGAAAACTTTCTGAGAGAATATTCTTTTGCTCTGATAATCTTCTCCGGAGAAAGATGTCTTTTTATGTATACGACTCCTTATCCTCACGATTTCTCCCCATGAATGCGAAATCGAAGGGCGTACCCACGACATAAACTAGAGCGATTGTGGCGGGAAGTGGCAGGTCATACCACTCGCAAAGAACTGGGAGTAGGCAAACCAGGCATCATTCCTCGATAGAGGAAACAGAAAACTGGTGACAAACTGCTTTCAATAAACATTTTAAACATAAGAATGCATTCGCGTAACAATACAATAATTTAAGTTCTTGGATTGGACTCAGATGTTTCTGATACTTCCTTTTTTTAAATCTCGCCGTATTCTTTCACGTAGTTTCGGTGTTCGCTCAGCAGGAACAACGCAGCCAGTCTCCCTCGTCTGTCTCGATTCGGTTCTGAGCCAAGTCTTTGCTGTTCGTAGGGTATTGAAGGATCGTTCCATAGCCACCGTTTCCGTGGAATAGTACTCAAAATATTTACTGCTTCTATAATGCTAGAGAAAAGGTTCTTACCCTAGTGAAACAGAGCAGCGACCTATAAACCACTTAATTTAGAGTCAGAGACACACTTCCTCCTCGATCAGTTGTACTGAATGGCAATGGCCTTAAAACCGTGAAGCTTTTAAAACAACTCTGTGTTTTTATGGAAGTTCAGTGCGCTACTTTTGCCCATATTCAGGGGATGTAGCTTGTTCAGAGCAAGCGCTGGAATACTTTCAGGGGAAACTGAATACTTAACGGATACGGGAGTGATTCGATATACGGTAATACGACCGAACGTCATCAGCACTTCGTCTCAATTTATGTCAAACATTTTCTTTCGAATTTTTACTTACGAGCCAAAAGCCAAAAATTAATTTCCACTCCCGGTCCCCCTACAGGATTAGCCTGTGCTTCTACAAGTAATTCCACACTCATCGTGTCTCCTTCACTTAGATCTGCACTCAGATGGTCGAGAACCCACGGCGTCTGTTCACCCACCGACTTACACTGCAGGACATCCACAACTCTGGAGACCTCGCCACTACTATTCTGCGAAGAGAAGATAAACTACACCAACGTTGTCTTTAACATGTGGATAACTGAAAACCACTTTCTGTTGCTTGGTAAGTAATTATATCTGATTAACTTTTTACAAATTAATTTCCGTCATCTCACTCGCTCATTACAGATTCATACACGTCATGTATTAATACGCTTATTCTCCTGGTCTTCATCAGCAGCATAACGAGTACCGCCTGTCTGCCACCATTAACTCTGCAGTCGGCTGCATTTTATCTGAAAACAGAACATGCCCTGCTCGAAAGCTGCGTTTGAGATGTAGGGATGTGTCTATTTCTTTAATTTGATAAAAATGATATCTACAGATTCCTATACGAAATGTAGTTCGTCTACACAGATGGGTTACTGCTGCTACGATGGCAGCTTATCAACATTTAAGTGAGTCTGAACGCGGTGTTATAGTCGGCGCACCGGCGATGGGACACAGCAACTCCGAGGTAGCGATGAAGTGGGCATTTTACTGGACGACCATTTCAGTGGTGTACCTACAATATCAGGATACAGGAAAACATCAAATCTCCGACGTCGCTGCGGTCTAAAAAACATCCTGCAATAACGGGAGCATCGACGACTGAACAGAATCGTTCGACGTGACAGAAGTGCAACCCTTCCGCAAATTTCTGCAGATTGCAGTGCTGGGCCATCGACAAGTGTCGGCGTGCCAACCACTCATCGAAAAGGGGTTTCGGATCCAAAGGCACACTCGTGTACCCTTGATGACTGCATGACACAAAGCTTTACGACCGTCAACACCATCACTGGACTGTTGATGATTGGAAACACGTTGGCTGGTCGGACGAATCTCCTTCCACATTGTATCGAGTGGATGGACGTGTACGGGTGTGGATACGACCTCATGAATCTGTGGACCCTGCATTTCAGCAGGGGACTGTTCAAGGTGGTGGAGGCGCTGTACTGGTGCAGCTGGAGTGATATGGGACCCGTGACACGTCTAGATACGACCCTGACAGGTGACAAGTACGTAACCATCCTGTCTGATCACCTGCGTCCATTCACGTCCGTTGTGCACAACGACGGATTTTGGGAATTCCAGCAGGACAGTGCGACATCCTGCTCGTCCAGAGATGCTACAGAGTGGCTCCAGGAACACTCTTCTGATTTTAAACACTTCCGCCGGCTGTCAAACATGCAGCTTACTGTTCAGAGATTTCCACTCCCGGGTACTCTTACGGATTTATGGACAGGCCTGCAGGATTCATGGTGTCAGTTCCCTCCAGCACTACTTCAGATATTAGGCGAGTCCATACCACGCCGTGTTGCGGCACTTCTGCATAAAATATGTCGACTTGAACAGCAGACTATAGGTGTGTGTCTGTAGGTTTACATCTACTCCTTTTCCTGAAACTGCTCCTCTAGCTTTAGACTTATCTAATACGACTGTAGGGCAAGAATTATTCGGATTGCGTTTATTACATGCTGAGTCACTAATCAATGTAACTGGGGATCCATAATCAGTTACCGCGGTGGAATTACGTGAGTCAATTGATATGTTGATAATCGCACGATACACATTCTCTTGTGGCTGTTCTTTTCCCTGCAATAACGTGTCTATTATATCTTCCAGTGTGATAATACGTTCTGTTACTGTGTTCATATTGTAAAAATGTGCAAACTGATTAATTCCTCAACCTAACTATTGATGTACTAAATAAAAAGAAAGTGGTCCTCGTGTTTTAATGCTCCTGTTGGTGAAATGATCCCTGTCCATTGACGATTTTCGTAGCAAACAGATCCTGGAATGAAAATATCTCACCTCGTAATGTAATTGTTTTGTAAGTAGTGTCGCCTACTCGCTCGCAGAACGCTTCGTCCATTTCGTGCTCAGGTGAACGCCAAGTAAAGTTACAAATGTTGTTTACATATGTGTTCAGGTGTACTCAGAATACGTTACATTTCGTTTGAAAGAAGTGTGCACAAATGAAGAAAATGGTTACATTGATGGCATTATTTTTTGTCGTTATGCTGCACAAAATCTCGTGAGACTTGTTGTGATTATATTGTCTTTTAGTCGCAGCAAGTATGTATCGAAGCAATGTCTTTTCGTGGTTTTCACACACGCAGCTGTTGGCCTGAGAGTACGCAGCACGCTATGTAGCACATGTTGGAGTGTCTTCCAGCACTCGTGACGTTGTAACGCCTCACCAGGTGAGAGCGTCGTATCGTGACTGTGTGGGGGGCGGCTGAGAGCAGACTTGGTGCACTCCGTACGTGTCAGCGACAAACCCAGTGACAACTCAGAGCCAGACCGCTCACAAAAGGTACCTCCATGTCACTTTTAACAAAATGTCTGTCAAGTCACCAAAAATCACGATAATCGATGCGGCATGTCGTGGTAATCAAAATGTTACTAATATCCCCAAATTTCTCACAGTCCAGAGAATAACTATACTCGAGTCCACGAATGTGCCGCTTTCACAAAGTACGTATATTCTGTTACGATACAGTGAAACAAAATAAAGCTAAGACGTTTATACTGTGCGAGAGAAAAGCAACATTAAAATTTAGTTATCATTACATGTACAATGCATTGTGAAAATATCGATAGGCAAACATTGTTATCAGTCTTCTTACATTTTACACGTGCGTGAGTCAACCACTCGTGTTGTTATGCAAGAGTACAATAGTTATTTCTGCACAGTGTATGTTTTTACATACTTGAGTACACTCGTGGAAGGATACAGCCTAAAGGGAAGGACAGGAAAGAAATGTGAACAATATTTTACTGCTGTAGAGGAAAAAAAGAAATTATCACATTTGTCTGTCATCTGTCAGTCATAAAACATAAAGCAAATGAAAATGTATTCCGAAAACTTTAACTTATGCACACGCCAATTACTTATAATTACCCCAAATGCAAAATTTAAGTAGTATCAAGACGAGTACTTAATGTCTGTGAACAAGTAAAGTCAACGTGCAGAATGAAAATAAATAGGAAATTCTCTCTTTCCGATGAAGTCGATTAACTATAGGCGAAAACCGATGAAGTCGATTAACTATAGGCGAAAAACAATGAGAAATGATGTTATCCTGTGAATGAGAAGAAAACCGATTAGCTCAAGCAAAGTCACAAATCGATCAAAGCGAGTACATGGCATGGCAATAAGGGTCTTCAATGCTTCACGTTGCCGTTCACAAAAAGATGCTTTCTGCTGAATGAAAGTGTTTATCTTCCCGTAACTTCATAGCCTCGTATTATCGTTTTGCAACACCTTGTCACAGGCCGTTAGAAATAGCACTCGCCAGAGATACGCAGCAAAACACAATCAACAAATCACGCACCATATTCCATAATTCATTGCTACACATACTTCATCTACAATTAATCCTTGTCTTCACTTCACATACGACATCTATAGTAAATCTCTTACAGTCAGTGAAGAAACCCTGATTGTACCTCCGTGTTAGAGTATCTCAGTGGAAGACGCTGAAATTAAATATCTCCTCCGATTGTTGAGAGTACGTGTTATGCCTGTGCAAATAAATGTACTCTACCTGTTTTCTCAGTACTATCTGGAATCCGTTACTGCATACTTCTGTACGTTATCCTGTAAGAGAAAATGCATTACGACGAGCAAAATTTGATGTTATTGTTTCTCATGTTGCTTTTATCTTCTGTGATGCCTTTTCTTCTTCGAAAAACTCATTGCTGTCTTCTTTTACGTAACCTTTGCTTGTAAAATGATGTATTCTAAAGATCTGGGTCAGTTATGTTAGAACATGACGTGGTATATGCTCTGTAACAATCATTGTATCTGTTACATAAAAGTCGTAAGGCAGTGAAAATAGACGTACGAAATGGCTTGTACTTGTAGTACTGTATCAGGAAAAATATTATTTTCGTCATTTACGTGCGAATGAAAGAAAACCCATAGAAACAGCTTGACTACTGTGTACAAACGGTTCATGTCATACGAAAATGAAATACGTGTTGTCAGAACGTAATTGTTATATGTCGGTATGGTGGTGTCATCATTAAGGAGTAGGAAGTCAACCAATTATTTAGTGAACGGTTTTATATTGGTGATGTGATGAAGACCTCTCGAAGCTTTCGTTGTGAGTGTTTCAAGATGTCCTGCGTTCGGAAGTGGGATTCGTCGAGTCCGAAACAGTCCGTTATAATGTAATACAAATTTGTGACACCTGTTCTTTGCTTTACCAGATAATGGATGTGCTCGAACTAAAACTGTTTGTCGAACTTGAGATTTTTCAGTGTGACTTTCGTTCTTTTGTAGCATTTCCTCTTCTCAGCTGCCTCTTTTGTATTAGCCATTGCAATGTCAATCAGTTCACGATGACGTGGACGCTGTGACTTGGGGAAATAAACAAGTTCTTTTATTTTGACCGGCGGATTTTTATTCTTCAAAACTAAATGTGGCGAGAGCAAAGTTGAATCAGTAGGAAGTGTATTAACGGTGTGCTGGAAAATCTGTCCCACTCAGTGTGTTGTTTGGACCGTCTGTTGATGCTTGAAAGCTGTCAACGTTGTCTTTGATTATTCATCTTCATTGTCGGTAGCAAAAGACGTGTCAGTGGAAAATTGTGTACACCATTGAGTATTGTTGTGCGCGAAAAAAGCTCTAGTCTTAATTTCTCGTTCGTCCATTGAAAAGCTCGGCTGAAACTGTAATGCCGGTTGCTGGTGAGTCATCATACCTGGTTAACATTTTTAATTTTATATTCTGCTACCTCAAATGCTATGTCCTGATTCCTATATGAAATTCAGTAATAGAGCTGTTCTATGTCAGCAGGTTAACGACCATATTGTGGCTGCCACCATTTACTCTGCCATCGAGTGCGTTTTATCTGCAACGGGAAGATGCAGTGGTCGAAAGCTGGACTTGAGATGACGGAAAATGAGAATCTGTTTCGTTTGATAAGTAATTGCATCTGGTTAACATTTTCAACATTACATTCTGCCGCTTCAAATTCTATATAGACGTTCGTATGTAAACAATAGTAATAGAATCGTTGTGCAGTTCTTTATCATGGGGTTAACGAGCATTTCCTCGCTGCCACCGTGTACTCTGATGTCGACTGCGTTTTATTTGCAAAGTGAAGAGGCCCTGCCCGGAAGCACGCTTTTAAACGTACACAAATCAGTACCTCCCTCTTTCTTTTGGTAAGAAAGTACATCTGGTTAATATTTTTTTTTTCCTATCCCGCCTGGAAGGCGGCGCGTGGCTGAAAGGTTGGACGAATGAAGGAAGTGAGTAGGAGCAGGAAAAGGGAAAACTTGTCAGTACTGCAAATAAGTAAAAGTGGTTTACTGGTGCATGAATATATACAGAGGCATGCCTAACTCTGTACGTGGGTGCGAAGCCTTAGACCCGTCGTAAGCAGAGCAGAGTGCCGACAGGGAGCGCCGTGTCCCGGCCGCCTGCCCTTTGATCTAGTGGGCTGAACGCGCAGCGCAGCGGAGCTCGCAGAGCAGAGCCGCACAGCGCCGGCCGGCTAGAGGCCGCTGCCCGGCGTGCCGCCACCTTGGGAACTTGCACCTACGCCGTGGCAGCCTAGCTATCGATACCACAATTTTTACTACATTAACAGTGTTAAAATTTCGTGATAGTAACGGAAAAGAAAAAGGTTGTTATCTAATGTCGTATTACCAAGACCTCGGTGAGTGTCTCTGCTGTTTCTTTGCCTGAGTCTGTCATCAACTGAAGGCCGCGGCAGGCGCCTCTTGCTGACACACTGTGGTGACGTCACAACACCACCGCCCACACACGCTGGCCCCGTTGCCTCTCACCGGAACAACAAGTCAACACTTTGAAGTCTGGGAACAAACAAACTGAAAGGCATTTACTAAAAAATATCTTAATACACAACTAAATTAAATTACAATTTTTTACAAATAATTTGTATACGTAATTGGCTTTCGTGTGAAATAGTTCAAAGCATTCTGCCTCGCACAGCGCAACATGACACACTGGACAACAGTATGTTGTTTCTTTCCTTTCCCACACTCCAGTTTCTTTTTTAGCTTTGCTACCAGACGCTTTACACCATCTCCACGGCCTCGCTTTGCTGTCGGAGGAAATAGTTTTCCAAAATGTCGCCCAGTTAGTCTGTCGCCTGCAGTCGAAGGGTCCGCCCATACTTGTTCCTTTCCTGCTATCGTGGCCAGTGTTTCTCCAGTTAATACACATGAGTTTATCTGCAGGACATGGTTGCCTGTGCAGTATTATTTACAGTCTGATATGTCACGTTAACGAATTATTTTTTTGAGTGATGTAGTGGCAATTACTAATTATTCTTACAACTTTCAAACAATTCAAAATGAAATTCACGCTTTACTTCAATCCTATAGGCGACATTTGTAAATAATTTCCGGACACCGAGTTTTACGAGATTCACCCACCACTCAATTGCTTTACGGAAGAAATGTTTCCAGTTAACGCACAATTTGTAGAGAGCAATGAAATCCATATTCACCCATGTTATGTGGAGGAGGTTACAATTTAATTTCCAGTATCCTCTGCGAATTATTTTGGGACTGTGTAGACATTTTGCAGTAACAATTACAGGGTAGTGGTCGGAAAAGCTGACAGGGGCTGCGTCGTAATCCTGCACAGTTGCTCACAGCCCGCTGTGGTGTGGAGTCTGTCAGGCCTCGAAGCCGACACTGGCGAGGCGTGCGTGCAGTGAGTGCGTGTGGCGGCGCGCCGCTCAGCTGCGGCTCCCGTGTCCAGACCTGCAGTCAGATTTTGCAGGGCGCCACAGGAGGGTGTCGCGCCTTCTGAGTCAGTCTCCCTTAAAATACAATTAAAATGTCCTGCGCTGACGAAGTCGCCTTTTGCCTGTCTCAGAAAATACGGGACTCAATCGCTGAAAATTTTTTCCCTAGCAGCTCTCTTGTTTGATGTGGAGGGAGTGCAGTGGTTTAGAGAGGTGACCACATTGACAACGCCTGTCAGAATGCGTCCTCCCGGCTCTTTTTCTACATCCTTTAGTTACTGTGTTCGTGAAGAGTTACTCACCGCAAAATCTGCATTACGAGACTCTGCACTTGGCCGGTGACCACCCGAGCGAGAAGCAGAACGGGTACTTCTGCGCATTCGCGGGCGTATCGAATCCCTCTGCTCATTCTGTGATGCTGGCACCCTTTCTGCCTCCAGACGGCTGTCGCGCTGGACCTGTACCGTACGTTTTTGACAGTTCCGTCACTCTCTTAATAGTAACTGGTTCCAGAACAGAGGAACGTTCCGTTCACACAGCTAGGCCAACAAATTTAATCACCATCAATGTTCATGTCCACCGCAAGGTACAGCGACTGTCACAATCTATCTGTGAAAATATATTATTTTAGATGTTTCAAACAGGTAAATGAAGTCTAAACATGAAGATGAACAATATTCAGGGCCAACATTGTAATCAGAGTCATTTGTTTTGAGACAAATGACATATACAAATTACACTGAAATCGGCCAGCTCTCTCGCAGGCGAATTGTTCAATGTACTGACTAGCCTCTAATTCGCATCGTGTAGCGTGTGCTTCAAATGCACGTATTTGCCAAAAGATGTGGGACATCCTGATTAAAAAATAGTCCGACCGTGCATGTGTAACGTCAGTCCCGCATGGCGAGTAAATATTTAAGCGGAATGTCTCAGCGACAGAACATGCAATTGCACGTCTGCTGGGATAAAGTTGGACGTTTTCAAGTGTAAACCCACCCCTTAAAAGAACTGCCGTTGCGCTGTCGATTTCTGGATCGATAGTAATGACAGCTTGAAAGTCAGCGGATGTTCCTACACCTGTCATTGAGACTTGCTGCAAAAATAAAACATTACATGTATTAAATCATCCAGAGCACTAATTTTAACAGAGGTTGTTATCGAAATAATGTTTAGTTTTAGTACATAGTGGACTGCCATTAGACACATGTAGCGTGCTGTGACGTAACTGCGAAATTGCTACGAGAGTGGGTGAAAATATCTGTGTAATACTGGGACATTAAATGGCAGCCGGACACGGGTGTCTGCGATCATCACCGACTTTGAAATTGTTGAGTACAACTGGAGCAGTAATCGCTATACAGTATTACACATTTTATGTGGGAAGTGATCGTCCTGATTTAGTTTCGGCCCCCCTTTCGTGTGGCCGGTCTTTTCTCCGCCGCCGTGGTTGGAACGCCCCTACCGCCTGCTCCCGCCCCGCCGCAGCTTCTGCGCATGCGCGGCCCTCTGCCGGATTCGCTGCCCGCATTCTGCGTCGCGCCCCCACCTGCGAGTTTCCCCTCGGCGACTGCGCGGGCAGTCTGACGCCACCTGTTGCTGTTTGCACGTGAATAAGTGTCGTAAGCGTTTCTGCCTTACAGACAAGACCGAATGTTTACACAGGCTTTCGTTACGTAGAGAGTAATGCAACATGTTACAGATATGGTGCTCTTTCCAGAAACAACTGTTTCTTTGGCGTCATTTTTATCGATGAAATTCGGATCTCGGAAATTTCTTTGTTGTCTCGTGATCTGGCGTGCGCAGACGCGCACTTAAACGAAAACAAGTGCTGTAAACTCATGCTGTGAAACTGGGCTTGAAACGCATTTGGTCGGTACACACCTGTCTGAAGCGTATTTCACAATGCTCTTCCACTCCTTCCACTGATACCCGCGCTGTTGCTGCTGCAGAGGAAAGGAAAGCTGAAGCCTGTTTCTCATCGCTCTTGCTAAGCACAATAATATTCCCAACTTATTTTCTATTTATGGTTACGGTCGTATTCAGTAACACTGTAACGGTATTGTCATAGCTGATTCCCCGTTCTACCCTAACAGATTCGAAAAGTTCGGGTCTATTTGTGACTTGCGAGCCTAAGATGCTGTCTTCACGACCCGTTTCTCAGATTAATGGCCCGAGCTAGTTTTTGAGTGAAGCACTTGGATCAGTTTCTCACGATTCCCTGGCCCTGCCTTCAGTCTCAGCCACCTATGTCGCCCACTGCAGAGGTGGCAGGTTAAAGGTTCCACCTAAAACTGTAACATGGCGAGGAAATGCACCCCAGATGTTCTCCGGGTTTCTTACTTTCCATTCAGAGCTCTTCATAGACGAGTAGTCCAAAGATATTTCTAGCATCGCGACTGCAACAGGAAAAGGCCGGAACAGCTGTGGTACTCAAACTTTCCTCCGCCACACACCACAATGTATCTGTGAAATTATCATTTCAGACTTTCCGAATCCCTAAATTATTTCAGAAAGGCGTTATCTTGTGAATTTTAAAGCAGTTTTGACACAATGCGGGATGCGTTACATTTTATCTTCATTTGCACAATACACACGACAGCAGATCTGGTGCAGTTATTGTTTACAAGTCTGAAGATAAGGATTTACGATATTCAGGACCAATATTTTAAATTGAGTTATCTGTTTTGCGGATAAATGGTATGTATAAGTTACATTGAAAACGACCTCCTCTCTCGCAGGCGAATCGTTTGATGTACCGGCTAGCCTGGATTTCGCATCGTGTAGCGTGTGCTTCGCATACTTCGGTACAAAATTTTATTTGTAGACTTTTCTGTCGCACTGGACTGATATTTTCGTATTTCGATATCAAAATAAATTTTAGCCATTTCTCAGATACCAACCACACACTTAGAAGCACTAGTTTAAATAAATGCGAACACATTTCAAAATATATGACGTCCGTTTCGACAGCGGATGTCTGCCGTGAGTGCTATTGTGTTTTGACGATGCGAAGAACACAGATGGAGTTCTGGGCTGTTTTCCGTCTGCTGACGCGTGCCATACCGTTCCAAAGTGCCGTAATAGGAGAGTGCAACAGGTGAATGGCGTTAGGCGCGATCCAAATTTTGGGGAGTCACCGTTTTTTTTAGGACGCTCTAGCGCGGTCACCACTCGCCGTCAGAAAATCACTGCTGATTGCTGCATGTTGTAGAAGAGTTTGTCCAATTTAATTTTGTGTTGAGTTTTCAACTTTGAGAAACACGTAGTCTTTGTGAAATAAATGAAAATCTGAGAAAAATTGGAAAATTTTGAGGCTTTCGTTGTGAAGTCGACATACTACAGGGCAGGAAGCACGAAATTTGGATTTAGGAGCCCAAAACATGTGATTATGGAATCGCTGAGAAAAGATGTACTGCAGTTTCTTAGCAATTGGTATTTTTGGTCATTGCACGTAGCGTCGCTCTGGATAGTTACTGCTAGATATTTTACGGTAGGTGACTTACTATTTCCAGCAATTTGTGATCAGCAGTGTAGTTGTACAGTAGTGGATTTCTTTTGCTGTGTATGCACAGTATATGCCGTGGAGGTCACTCGCCAAGTGAATACTTTCTTCTGGCGTCGCTGCTTCCTCATAGAGAATGTTAAGGAGCTCCCCTCTGTAACGCCGCCACATGAGGGCCACAGAAGCTCTTGTTCAGACATGCATGCACGGGGATGGCAAGTCTAATTCTATCACAGCAGACAGGGGAATGAATGTTCCAAATGTGGTCTGCTTCCAAAACGTCTACAGAGACGCAAAAGTGTACTTTGGGAAACTGCCGTATAATTCCAGTGATCGCTCCATGTCTCACGTGATTGAGTATAATTCCCTGAGAGATGGCAGTTTGTTCTGTAAGAGCAGCAAGGGAGGTGTTTAGGAGTGTAATGATTTTAGGTGGTTCTTCAATTCTCTTTATTTGAAGGTGGGCTGGCAAGAAGCCTGCAGATGGTGTGAGCATGATGTGGTGTGAGCACTGCTACCAATGTGACATTACAGTTAAACATGAAAAGTACTTGTGCAGTGCACGCACAGAAGTGAATTCAGTGTGAAGTCGCAAGTGAAGATACATTCTAACTGAACAGCTTATGTGGCAGTAATATGAGAATGGTGCAGTTCGCAGTGATGTAATGTAGCAACATAGACACTGCTAGCAAATAGTTTGCAGTAATTAGCTGTTTGAATACTGTATGTGCGACGAGAAACACAAGACAGAGAGGGAGTGAGAAGTGGAGTTTATTAATGATTGAGTGTCAATTGTTGCTGAGCTTTTGCAGAAATTGCTTGCGAAATGTTTTACATAGTGAATTCTCAAAAGGAAGGTTTGTCACGTTGGTTTACAGGTATCTCCTGTTGTTGCAGTAGTTGTCGTGTTACTGGAGTAATTGTGTGGACTGCAAAAGGTAGAAATGAATAGAGAAAGCGATTTTTTTTTCAATTTTTTATTTTAATATCCTGTACAATGAAGTACAGGATGTCATTTGCTCTAGTGGCACGTATTAACTCTGTGTTAGCATCTCTACGATCTCCTGATAATTGTACCGCCTGGCGACGTCCAGGGGGGTCCACCCGTCATTACTCGTCGCCCCCCTGTCGGCTCCGGCCTGCAGCAACGCAGCCGCCGCTTCTGCGTGGCCATACCATGCCGCCCAGTGCAGCGGCGTCAGCCCGTACCGATCCCTGGCGTTGGGGTCGGACGCCGCAGAGAGCAGCAGCCGCACCACAGCCGCGTCGCCTCTCCCTGCAGCCCGGTGCAGGGCGGTCTCCCTGTCCTCGCCCCTCGCCCCCACGTCCGCCCCAGCCGCCAGCAACGCCCGCACCTCCTCCACCGCCCCCTTGTGAGCCGCCTCTCTCAGCCTCCTGCCTCGCTCCTCCTCAGAAAGGCTCCTGCACAAAACATCGACACACTTACTCTCTACTATCGAGACACACACACCAAATGAAAGAAACTGTCACAGCCGCAAAACTGCCAACAATTCTGAATACACTTCTTGCGAGCGACAAGTCACAAATCTAGAAATCTCGCTTCTGCGATACGTGTTAACCAGCGTATTACAGACAGATCCACAGAACTAGCCCATAGTCAAAAACTTCAGCCATCTGCCATTAAAAATAGGTGCACTCCATCCCGTAACAAATTAATTTGGCACATTTCCTCATAATTCACTCCACAGATCCGCCTTCTTTCACCTCGGCATGCAGTTGCTACCCAATCCTTCATCTACATTCAAACAGACCCCTAAAACTACCTTCTCTGGGTACCTATTCCTTCTGTCACTTAGGAAGAAAACACTAGAAACCATACACATCCGTAAGTACTGAAATACAATTTCCTCACCAGACAGCTAAGTGATTCAGACCAGTAACAGGAAATTTCCATGTTACTGGTCTGAATCACTTACATGACATACCGACAAAAGATATAAAAGTCTCTGCTTGGTACACAATAAGTTGGTAGACATATTTCAAATACAACAAGGGCACCAGGTCGACTCTCCCTGACACACACACACACACACACACACACACACACACACACACACACACACACACACACACCTTCTACACAGTCCTCCTTAGCCATTTCCCACTTCTTGTCAATAATTTGTTAAACATCCATATTTCCTTTTGCCTGCTTTATTTACTGAATTTTTATAGTTTCTTCTTTTAACTGTTGAACTCAGTATCTCTTGCATTAACCAAGGATTTCTATTTGGCCCTGTTTTTTACCTATTTGATCTTTTTCTACCTTCTCTGAAAGCTACCGATTCATCCCCCAAAAATTTATTCTTTGTTTTTCACTGTCCTAGTTTGTTATTGTGTGTGCTGAAAGTCCATTGCTTCCTTCTCTAACAGTAAGTTTCTCACTTTTTTCGTTGTAACATAACCTGTTGCGTTTGCATCCCAAACATTTCCCCACTTCTTACCTTTGCAGGTCTTGCATCTCATCCTGGCGTTCTATTTTTTTCCACTTTGTTTCACATTCTCTACGGAGCATACTGATTTTGGTATCAGCAAGTGCTGCACAATTAATACTATTATCCTGGACACTAAGTATACAATTCGACACTATCGATGATGTTTTCAGTGTGCATGTAGCACATGTAGGTGTGTCATCTTATATGGAGCGTTTTTAAAAATTCGCCAAATTACGCGTTATTACCCGCATGATTTGTTTGCACGAAAATTGAAAAATTTCTGTTTGTTGCCTGCTCCTGATATAATTTCAGCACTAATTCTCCGTGTCTTCCATGACTGCCAGTCGAAATGGGTGTGCTTCTGTTGCCTGCCTGAGGTGCAGGTGAATGTTCACTGGATTCCAAAGTCGATCAAATCTGCAGCTGATTATCTTGGTCAATCAAAGCAGAAAGTACTTTAATCTCTATACAGGAGGGAATCAACATCTACATCTACATGGTTACTCTGCAATTCACACTGAAGTGCCTGGCAGAGGGTTCAATGAACCTGTTTCATACTATTTCTCTACCATTCCACTCTCAAATGGCGCGTAGCAAAAAGGAACACCTCAATCTTTCCATTGGAGCTTTGATTTCTCTTATTTTATTATGTTGATAATTTCGTCCTACATACGTGGATGTCAAGAACATATTTTCCATCGGAAGAGAAAGCTGGCAATTGAAATTTCGTAAACAGATTTCGCCACAAAGAAAACCGCCTTTGTTTCAGTGACTGCCACACCAACACGCGTATCATATCAGTGACACTCTCACCCATATTGCGCGATAACGCGAAACGAACTCCCCTTCTTTGCACTTTTTAGCTGTCCTCCGCCAATCGTACCTGGTAAGGATCCCACACTGTGCAGCAATATTCCAGCAGAGGACGTACAAGTGTAATGTAGGCTCTCTTTGGTAGGTTTGTCGCATCTTCCAAGTTTCTGCCAACAAAGCGCAGTCTGTTTCGCCTTTCCCACAACATTATCTATGTGGTCATTCCAATTTAAGTTGCTCGTAATTGTAATCCCTAATTATTTAGTCGAATTGACAGCCCTTAAATTTGTGCGATTTATCGTATACCCAAAATTTAGCGGATTTCTCTTAGTACGCTTGTCGATGACCTCGCACTTTTCTTTGTTTGGTGTCAACTGCCACTTCCCGCATCATAAATAAATTCTCTCTAGATCATTTTGTAATTGGAATTGATCGTCTGATGATTTTACTAGACGGTAAATTACAGCGTCATCTGCAAACAATCTAAGGGGGCAGCTCAGATCATCACCTAGATCATTTATGTAAATCAGGAACAGCAGAGGGCCTATGACACTACCTTGCAGAACGCCATATATGACTTCTATTCTACTCGATGATTTGCCGTCTATCAGTATGAACTGTGACATCTCTGCGAGGAAATCAAGAATCCAGTCACACAACAGAGACGATACTTCATACGTATCAAATTTGATTAATACTGGATGTATACGTGGACAAGGAAAAAAATTCCCGGATTTTTCCCGGATTTCCCGCTTAAAAATACACTTTCTCCCGCGTGAAAACACTTTTTCCGTCTTCAGTGACAGTATATTTTCCCTCGGAAGTGCAAAACTTATCAATCCTTTTAATGGTTATGGTTTTGGACATGGGCGTAGAATTTCCCGACACTTTAGAAAACGAAACTCAGGGATAAAGACACGTTTTGGAAATATCTTTGACGTGCAGCAACATGTACGTTGCGTATTTTCGTATTACGACAGCACACATTGGAATTCCACCAAACACCTCATGTTACTTTCCGAATCACTGAAATCGAGATTGCGATGCGCTTTTGTAAGCCAGTCACAGCTCATGTCACGTGATCTCGCCAGCTCATGACCGAGTATTCAGAGCATAGGACGCGTGATGTAGTCAGCCAATAGCAACATCCCTGCTAAGCAGCGGTAACACACAAGTTGAGGGCTTACATTAATATACATAGTGTTGCTACAAGAAAAGCAAAGCTTCCACATATAATATTGGTCACAAAGGTTAATAAGCTGCAAGAGAAGCTAGTCTTTCGATATAATGTTGATTTTTGCGCATGTTACACTTTATGATACATCACACAAATGTGGCAGGAAAATGTTTAATAACAACATAAATGTCTGATCTCCAGGGTTCGAAATTCTTCTAAATGGCTTGTCATCAAAGAGTTGATTTTTAAATGGAGTCAAACACTCTGTGATTTAAGAATTTCATGGTACATCCTCGCGCATAGTCCAACTTACGTTAAAAGATATTTACTTTGAAATTAACGCTTTTCAAACCAACATTCACAATATTTTTCCACGACCTGCTGGAAACAGGCTCGTTCCAGCAGCTGCCGGAGAGCGCCAGGTAAGAGGCGCCCCGAGCTTGCGCAGCTAACATGACGTAGGAAGCCCGTATGTACGTGCATGTAAAACATTAAAAGATCTTACATTACGTTGTAAAAGCAGTAAGACGTCACAGGGTACTCCAAGAGATCAGAATTTCGTGAACCATACTAAAATGTGCACATTTAAACTGCAACTTAAAGCGCACATTCGTGTGTCCAGATTCAGATGTAAATTTTCTTGGAGTACCAGTACTGCAGTATCTCATGTTTGGTTCATTAGTATGGCATAATGCCGTACGTGCTAGAAGATGAAAACTTGCACTTGAAATGCAGCGAACAGTTGAAACTAGCCAGTACTGTGGAATTAAACATTTCGTTTCAAATACATTAGATGCCTGTGCGGAAAAGGTTAACGAAAGCCAAATTTCTTTAGCAAACAGACAAAAATAACTTCATTGTTCTGCAAGGCGATTGGTGCTTAGCTGTCAGAAAGGTGAAAATAAAATAAAGTCTGAAACTAATAACGTGTATCAGCCTTCGGTGATTATGTAAATGTATTTTAATTCACTTGATACCTCCCGGCCGAAGAGATCCGTTTTGCTTTCATTTGACGCGAGAGTAAACGAAGGAGAAACAGCAAAACCACTGAACGTCAACACGGGCCACGTGGGTACTACCCACTATAATTCAGACTTCTCTGCGCATCAGCCTCGGATCTACGATATTTGCAAACCGGGTCAATACTAAAAAAAAAATCGAATTTTGAAAAGTACCCTATGTGCATCTTGTAAAACACATCATTCTGAAAAATTTGAAACAAAAACATACGTGTTCAAGAAAATACGAGACATGTTATTTGGCCTTAAGTGTGCCGAAGTGCAGTGCCACGCCTCTTCGTACAGCGTTCTCCTATCGCACGTCACTGTATTTCGCTCTGTGGAATTGAAACGTGTATATTTTGTACTGGATGCCATCAAACTTTATTCGGAACAGTTGAAGTTGAAATGTCCTGTGCTGCCTCTCCTGCACCCAGTCAGCCAGTTTGACAGCCTGCCCCTCTATTTTTTAAAAAAACTTGCCATTAATAGCGGATGGGATTATTTGTAATCAGGAGAACAAGATCTCTTCAGAAAATTTGGACTCTTTATTGCCTGATAGCTAATAACTTCCTGTTTTGTGTGACAAAAGTAAAATATAGGATGCATAAAACCAATATAGACAAGAGACAAGCAAGAAAGTACACATTTCAATACTTACCTCCTAGCATTTTTTCTCTCTAATCTTGCTACAGCTTTAAATGGCGTGCTTTTGCTTTCTGCACAAGAATCTATTACCTCACCAAAGTTGGTCAAACTTTTTGCTGCATGAAAATTCGAAATTTCGTTATCTAATACTGAAAAAGCTGTTGATACAAATAATACCCAAGACTGGTGTGGTTTCTGGATCTGATTACATCTATTTTGTCGATGTATGTTAAATAAAACAAAACAGGCCTTTCTAATATTGTAGCAAATTTTATAACACACACACACACACACACAGACACACAGACACACACACACACACACAGACACACACACACACACACACACACACACACAGACACACACAGACACACACAGACACACACAGACACACACAGACACACACAGACACACACAGACACACACAGACACACACAGACACACACAGACACACACAGACACACACAGACACACACAGACACACACAGACACACACAGACACACACAGACACACACAGACACACACAGACACACACAGACACACACAGACACACACAGACACACACAGACACACACAGACACACACACACACACACCAAATTAGCGAGACTGTATTGGCACAGATAGTCATTTTTAATACACGATAGAATATAATTCACTAAGTACATATATCAAATGCCTATTAGGCCTACAACAAGCAAAAAGCTTTATGTTAGGAAATAGTTTCACATTTCATTCATACGCACCAGTTTCTCAAGCATGAGATCGGAAAGTAGTATTACGAAATTCTTATATAAATTAGGAATAGTCTCGTCCTTCCATGATTTGTGTGATGTCCCCGTTTATTCTGCTTCCTCGTTCTAACAATCTTGTCATCACCAATTCTGTGGACATTCCTGCCACTGTCAAAATTTGTTCGCCGATCAACTTCAGTAACCCTGCCAGAAATCACTGGTCTAGTTACCCCGCGATTGTTCTGCCATTAGGCGTTGTTACAAATTCGTACAAAACGTTTTCTGCGTTACTTCCGAATCACAACTTCAGCGGCTGCTAGCCGGGGACTGTACAACTGGTCCTTACTAGTGTAGCGATCTGGCCAGAAAGTTTCTGTCAAAATTTCATTTTCTTGGATACAACGAGAAGATAATACGTAATCTTACCCACTTGTTATTCCTGCAGTCGTTTATTTCCATTCTGGTAGGCTGAATCAATGGATTTCGCTACTAATTATAACAAAGCTGATCGTTCGAAAACCCAATCAGACAGCGACTGGCATTTATCCGTTCGGCTTTACTCCGCTCAGCTTGTACGGCCCCATCCCCTTTTGTCTGCAGAAAGTTTATTTTCTAGATGCGATTAGGATTCTCCTGACAGAGACATCACGTACACTACGCACGCATTCAAAAATCAACTTACGATTCATTCAGAAATAAACTTAAAATGTGTTCAGAAACCAACAAGGATGTGTTTCAAAATCATATAAATGATCGATAGATCAACGTGGTCTGGATGTTAGGCACTTTGTGAAACAAGTTTTTTTTCCCTTGAGAACATGAATTTGGCGCCCCCGGTACCATCTAGCTGCTTGCTGCGACTGCTTGCACAGCAAAGAGCCACATTCCTGTAGCCAGAAGCGGGAGAATCTGCTTCTCAAACGCGACTCAACTGCGCACGCGCATGAGCTCGCTCGTAACTGCTAACACGAATGTAATGTAAACAGTTGTGACTTCACGGTCATCGGAGGGAATTTGTTGTTATGAAGTATTGCACAGTCTTCCTAAAGCCTTTGACACGTTTTGCTGTTGGCAGTCGCTTGCATGAGGACTGTGTCGTCGTCGTATATGGCGCATTTCGTTTGCATTTTAAGTTATTTTGTTTTTTTTTTCTCGTTAAGTTTCATTGTTGCAGTATTATTCTGCAGTTGCGGGATACAATAATATCATTTGTTAGAGTAACGGTTCTTGCCAGTCAAAATTACAAAAATTTAACTGAAAACTAAAACAATGAAAAATTCCCAGAATTCTAAAAAATTCCCGGGTTTTTCCTGGTTTTCTCCCGGATGAAAAAGTTCCCGGGTTTTTCCCAGATCTCCCGGGTCGTATACAACCTGTAGAAGACGAAAATGTGCCCTTGAAATGCAGCGAACAGTTGAAACTAGCCAATAGTGTGGAATTGAACACTTTGTTTCAAACAAACTGGCTGCCTCAGCGGAAAAGATCAATAAAAGCCGAATTTCAGCAGAAACTTCAGCAAAGTGACAAAAGTAACTTCATTGTTCTGCAAGATAATTAATGCTTGACTGTCAGATAGGTGGAAATTGTATTAAAATCTGGAACTAATGACATATTTTAATCTTCCGTAATTGTGTGAATGTATTTTAATTCACTTGATAGCTCCCAGCCACAGAAACCACTCTCTTTCATTTGACATGAAAGCAGTGAACAAAGAGGAAACAGCAAAGTCACTAAATGTGAACACAGATCACCCCCCCCCCCTCCCCACTACAAGTCAACCTGATCTGCGCATCAACCCTGGATCTATGATATTTCGTAGCAGGGAAATACTAGACGGTTAGATGGTGGCTGTGTTGCACAAGAACGATATTTTCTGAATCCGTGTCGGTTATGTATCGATAAGTCATTTTCTTCGAGGTGAGTCATAATGTTCGAGTACAGTATATTCTCCAAAATCCAACTGCAAATTGAGGTCAGTAATATATCTCTGTAATTCAATAGGTTACTCCTATTTCCTTTCTTGAGTATTGGTGTGACCTGTGCTACTTTCCGGTCTTTAGGAACAGACCTTTTGCCAAGTGAACGGTTGTATATGATTGCTAAGAAAGGCACTATTGTGTCTGCATACTCTGAAAGGAACCTGATTCGTATTCCATCTGGACCAGAAGACTTGCCTTTCTTAAGTGATTTGAGTTGTTTCACAACACCTAAAATATATACTTTTATGTCACTCACGCTAACAGCTGTTCTGGTTTCGAATTCTTTAATAGTTACTTTGTCTTTTTTCGTGAAGGAATTAAGGAAAACTGTATTTAGTAACTCAGCTGTAGTGGCACCATCATCATTGTGAAAACTCTGCTGTTGATAGTTAGTTATATATTATATATATATATATATATATATATATATATATATTATATTATATTATATATATATATATATATATATATATATATATATAATATAATTTTTTTTCAGTAGGTCCAACTATCTTTGCCCACGTCGGTTGCTCATTTCTAAAAATAAAGGTTAACTATACCATGGAATTATGCAAAACTTCTCCTCGGTGAATCAAATCCACTACTCATCACACCTGGTGACCTCCATCATCCATCGAATACAGGAGTTTGTTTACGAGTGACGAGCCATACAGTGCTGTACGCATCTCCACCCAGCCACACCCACAGCATTTCTCACTTCTCGAGAGCAGATACCTCAACCATTAGACCAGCTGAGTGAGTTTGCTGGCGTAGATGGAATTACCATTGTGGATGATGTTTTTTACCCATGGTTTGCAAACACTACCGCCAGAGGTTCTCATGTACATCCTCTGCAGTAGGGTAACACCCACCGATTCGATTTCCCTTTTGCTGCTCTTCCCACACGTCCCCCGGGATAAACTCTAGTGTAAGTGTCGATGAGAAGCTGAGTCAGAAGTGGAGGTGTACTCAGGCAACCGACTGCTCAAGGAGACTGCCTGCAATAAGCAGCAAATCTGGGTTCCTGTTACAGTGCGGCACAGATTTCCAATAGGCACTACAGATGTAACTGACCAGAGAACCATTTAAGGAATATTCGAATTACATTTTGAGACATACCCAAAACAATCTGTATCCTCATTACTGTACTAAATATTAACTTTTTGTCATTATTACTTGTATTTCTGTTTACCTTATTTTCGCCATTTCTTACTCAGTGTCTTCAACAACTTATATCTACAACCATTCACATAGGTTTTGTTGAGAGGAATTGTGTGAAAAATCCTGTTTCCACACCCATTTAATTCAGAATCAATTTGTAAGACACACAATCGTCACTAAAAACAAAATCTAGATTCAACACATCAATATACAAAGAATCTTTGGGAATCGGTATGATTTGTATGGGACACTTCCTACGTAACTACAGATGAGTGAGTGAACTGAACGTAATTCTCACTGCAAATACAGAGAACGAGAAATCTTCTGCATATGTGCTCAATCTTCAAAATATCATAGCCAAAAAAGTGAGAAAGGAGTAATGTTTAATGGCAACTGTAACTTCTATCCAAAAACTGAAGGAATCTGTATTTTGTTTTATTTACTATATCGGCTGGTTAATGCCAAAATAAGCAGTACTGTGAGGGTAAGACTTGGGCACGTGTGGCAACACAACTCACCGGAAGCGAGAGACGGCTGCGTCATCAGGTGGAGGGGTGTGTCGGGCAGACGCGGGAGGCGCAGCTGCAGCAGGAGTCCGGCTGTGGCCGCTGTGGGGTTGACGGTCAGAGTTGGGGGTGGGCCCGCCCCCTGTGGCGGTCGACGAACTGCACAGAGAAACAGTGTGGGTGGGCGTGTTCACACAGGGGCTCACTGCAGGCGGTACAGCTGAGGGACTGTCCACCGGGGCAACGGAACACTCAGTGCCACCAACACCAACCTGTCACTTAACGTGACTGTGCCACCAATTAACTGGTCTTTTTCTGCACTACTTCTGCTATATTCCCCATTGGCGTAGCCTAAGATGCAAAACAACAAATTGTTCACAATGAAGCATTAACCAAATCCCAAACATAAGGGCCAACAATTTTGCTGCCCTGACAGAACAACTATCAGACAGAATTTAGAAGCAGTTAAAGTCAACTGGCTGCTACTTTTGGTTGTGAGGTTTTCTGAAAACTGATATATGGATGCTGAATTATATCACTGGAGGAAGAGAGAGAGAGAGAGAGAGGAGAGAGAGAGAGAGAGAGAGAGAGAGAGAGAGAGAGAGAGAGAGAGAGAGAGAGAAACTGATAAGTTGGGGTATCAACTTACTGTTGAAACTATATGGTCATGGATATGCAGGCGCTGTTTGATGTGAAGCCCAAGGGAATGAAGAAGATGGACAAGAATTACAAGAGCTATGCTATAAAAGTTATCAAGAGTATATTCAAAATCTGCATTTGAGTAAAGCAAATAGAACTGTATATATGCATGTAATGTCTCCACAATTCGATTCACTGAAAAGACAGCAGTGGTGATGTGTTTCTTAAACAACAATTTTCGTGTTGAGCAGTTTGCAGTAGAGGCCACCATTAAAAGAAAAAATATGGGTTACGCAGTGTATGCAATTTTATCTGATGGACAACGTTTACAACTTGTGAAGTAACCTGTAGTCTATTGAATATGGATTTTTTTTAAAATTGGAAAGGAAACAAAATAGACTTGTATGGGGCATATGTATCCGAGAGACAGAGGCAACAAATGATAGCTGGATGGAAACGTCACATGAATACTGATGTTGTGGGAGATATGTCGTACACCTGTAGGTGGACAGCGAATACAATCTGCTGTATCCCAGTAGCGGAAAACCTCATAGGATTCCGTGGACGACCTCTGGTAACGTCATAGGGAACTTCAAACACGACAGGGGGGGGGGGCAGAGATTTCCTGTCTGCTTTGTAAAAGGGAATGCACGGAAAAAATTCGGGGTGATAGCTGAACAGAGACGAGAAGGAAAGGTGATTGTAAGGCACAGCCTTGAGTGTGACAATGTTACTGTGCTGGCTGGAGCATTCTCTTCTTGTTTGCCCCCAGTGTGCACGACTAGCCCTAGTGCTCATAGCTCCTGCTTTACAGGATATCTCAGGGAGTCATACCCTGCTCTTTGGGGCCAGTCACCCAGGGGTAGCGTCTTCTTTAGTAATCAGGGAAGTCCAGAGTCCCAGGTTTGAACCTCACCATCATTTGAATTTTGAATAAGAATAATCAGCATTGGTGTCTGAAGACTTCCAGCATCAGGTGTCACCCTTTTTCAGCCAACAGCCTTTCCAAAGAGGGAGGAGGGGCCGACAGAGGTTCAGGGCACTGTCTTTCCCTTGAGGCCTGAAACTGGTCCTAAATGAGGAAAAATTGGCAATGATCAACAACGATAGGATACAGAAGGCAATGTAAACCACTGCTTAAAGTTACATAACGTCCGTCAACGAGGCATGTGATTCAGTAAGTCTGTGCTGTACAGACTCTCCATTGGCAAGACTAGTCCCCCATTCAAACCTCCAGGCGAGGAGGCACAAGGGGGAGGTGACCATGGGAAAAAAGTTGAGTAATCAACAAAACGATAACGTTCTACGAGTCGTCATGTGGAAAGTAAGGAATTTGTATGTGGTTGAGAAGCTAGAAAATAAGAAAAGGGAAATGCTGAGGATGAATCTAGCTGTAGTGGGTGTCAGTGATGCGGAAAGAAAAGGGGAAAGGGGAAAGGGGAAAAGGAAGGGGAAAAGGAAAGGGAAAATGAAAGGGAAAAGCATATAGAAAAGTCAAAGCAATCTTCCACGGAATTAAAAGCAAGCGTGGTAACATTAAGAGCACAATGGGAATTCCAGTGTTAAATACAGAGGCGAGACCGGATAGTTGGAAAGAGTACACTGAAGGCCTCTCTGATTGGAACAACTTGTCTGATGGCGTGACAGAAGAACAAGCAGGAGTCGGTATGGAAAATATTGGTGATTAGAATCAGATTTTAGAAGCGCTTTGGAAAATATAAGATCAAAGAAGGCATAAGGTATAGAGAACAATCAATCAGAAGTTCTAAAATCATTGGGGGAGGTAGCAAAAGGTCTATTCTCACTGGTGTGTAGAATGTATGAGTCTGGCAATATACAATCTGACTTTGAGAGAAATATAATCTGCACGATTCGGAAGACTGCAAGAGCGGAGAAGTGTGAGAATTATCGCACAATCAGGTTAACAGCTGAAGCATCCACGTTTCTGACAAGGATAATACACAGGAGAATGGAAAAGAAAATTGAAGTTCCGTGACGTTCATAGGATTTGTGATCCTGGAGAAAGCGTTCGGCAATATCAAGTGGTGCAAGATGTTAGAAATTCAGACAAAAATACATGTAAGCTATAGGAGAAGTCGAGTAATTTGCAATATGTACAAGAGGCAAGAAGGTAAAATAAGAGTGGAAGACCAAGAACGAAGCACTCGGGATAAAAAGGGTGTCAGACAGGGATGTAATCTTTCGCCTCTACTGTTCAATTTATATACCGAAGAAGCGATGATGGAAATAATGGAAAGATTGAAGAGTGGAATTAAAATTCAGGGTGAAATGATGTAAGATCTGCTGATGACTGATTCCCTCAGTGACAGTGAAGAAGAATTACAGGGCTTGCTGAATGCAATGGGCAGTCTAATGAGTACAGAATATGGAATGAGAGAAAATCAAAGAAAGACGAAATTGATAAGAAGCAGAAGAAGTGTAAACAGCGAGAGACTTAGCATCGTGACTGACGATCAGTAAGTAGATGACGTTAAGATGCTATGCAACGTAGGCAGCAAAGAAACCCATGACGAACAAAGCAAGGACGACGTCAAATTCACACTAGCATTGCCAAAAAGGGAATCGTGCTTACCTGGCTTCTGCTGGTGGCTCACCGAGCATACTGCAGACTTCAATGACTTCTTGCGGGTACTCGAGCACAGCGTCCGTCCAGCCCCGCGTGGCCATCACCTGCAGGTGGTCCTTTATGAAGGCGACGGCAGCCCTCGTGGCGTCCGGGCACGAGTGCCTCACTGCCGTGACGGCCGTCGCCGCTGCGGTCTCGACGGCCAACTGCGAGATTAGCTGCCGCTCGCAGGCAGCCTTCAGGCCCGACAAGCCGTACTTGTCGGCCGCCGAGAGCAGCTGGGCGGCCGTGTCGGGCATCTGGGGGGCCTGCAGGGTATACGTGTAGGCGACGAGGAGCCTCAGCACCGGGCCCTCCACATCGTCGATGCTCACCTGGCCGCTGCTGGCCTCCAGCATGTCGTGCGCGAGCATCGCTTGAAACACGGGGCTCGCGGCTGCCAACACGGCCCTGTGAGCCGCCACCCTCGTCTCGCCCGCCACCAGCGTCACCAGGGCGTCTTCACCCCCGTCTAGCAGGGCGGCCAGGGCCTCGGTTGTGGTGTTCTGAACCTCCGTAACTGCCGACATGGTGGGTGGTCCTGAAACACAGTGCCACTGAGCAACCCTCACACTGCACCCTCAACACTTGTACGAGGCGCATGCAGACCTGTATGAAATGAAACAACAGCTGGTGAGTGTTGTCCACCCTATATCAAATGCAACGTCACCAGTTTCCTTAAAACGACAAGGGTCCGTACTGCTTCGCGATCACCTAACGTTTGTAACTACCAGTGCGGTGCTACGATAGACTGCTTTCACCTTCTAAAAATGTTATCGCTCTCAGTCAAAAGATGGTTTATATATGTCATAGCAAAAAAATGGCAAAGCAACAAACTTATTTGAGCACTGAAGTTGCAGGACTTATATTTAAATCCAAGCTCGTGGCACCTCTGAGAAAAATTTTCTTCCTCCTTATCTCAGGTTCCTCAGATCCGTGACACATCAGAAGCAATGTACATGTAATGCAGAAATCAGTTTCCTCGGTGAATGTCTGAGGGTAGGCATGATTAAACTTGACCGGCCACCGTGGCCGAGCCGTTCTAGTCGCTTCAATCCGGAACTGCGCGCCTGCTACAGTCGCTGGTTAGAATCCTGCCTTGGGAATCGATGTGTGTGATGTCCTTAGGTTAGTTAGGTTTAAGTAGTTCTAGCTTCTATTGGACTGATGACCTCCGATGTTAAGTCCCATAGTGCTCAGAACCATTTGAACCGTTCTGAACCACTGTAAGAGTCTAAATTCATTGGTATGTTTAACTCTCCTTTGAACAGATTGATATCTGCGTCTTCCTTCTTAAGAAAAAGATGCAGCACCCACCTCCGTGGTAAAGAATGCTGCATAATACAATCATAAATCATGCCGCCATTTTATCCTGATGTTGCAAGCTATGGTGTACCCAGGTATTTCCAGGTTGAGCAGTTTAGGAATGAAACTCGTTGCCTCCATTTCCAGAACATGTGTTGTGGAACTTTCGCACAAATATATATTTGTATCTCCTTTTGGCGTGGACGTCTTTGTATAGCATGTTTGCACCACAGAACGTTCGGATACTTATTAGACGACAGATACATCATGGCTAAACCAAAGTAAGCTCTATCACAGCTCCGACATCACTCTTGACTCTCCTGGTCGTATGAGGTGCAAATGACGGAGTCAATGAAGTAGTTCCACACCCTACAGTGTAAACTGGTTTCCTAAATTCAGACAAGTGGGTTTCGCGAGAACGGCGTCCACTTTTTTCGAATCTTGCCGAATTAGCATCTCCATTCCACCAGCGTAAGAGGTCCGCCGGAGCGTTATGGTGCTAGCAGACTGCCTAAGAATTCGTCCCAAGGCTTCTGTCACACTAGCTCGACGTGGATGGAGACGCCGAGGCAGTGCAGTACAGAGCGTAGCGCCGGAGGTCAGCGCAGGGCCGCTGGCCAACACGTACACTGCATTTTTTTGGAAGCCACCCGACCAACCCAAGTCTTGCTTTCCCATCCCTCATTAGTTAATTGTACATTTGCTTCCGTTTTGTATCGCTTTGTGGTTTTTTCGCCTCCCCATACCAAGTATGCACTCAATGTTATAGGCTCAAAACTTTGGACACTGGCGTTGTAATCGCATAATGAACGACTTTTTACTGTTGTTTACAGGTATTGTTACCGTATTTTCCTACATCCAAGTGGTGCTGCATGTCAATAAACGAAGTGGTAAAAGCTGTAAAGACGTTTACATTTCCATACAGTCTTCGAGCATCGACATGTTCCTCGTCTAGGAAACAGACGTCATTGTCTTATAAATCTTTCATGTATCCTGAGATCAGTGGTGTAGTATTCTACTTTATTGTGGCACTCGCAACGCGACTGTAGTTTACACTGAGATTTCGCAGATCCTTTCACTCAGACGGTTTTCTAGGTAATCACAAATTTTCCAAGATACTGAGCGGGATCGTGTCTGAATTATTAGTAGACAGAGAGCCATGGTCCCGATCACCTTCAGCATATTTTGGAGACACAATCTTCGTGCGTGTCTGCACCGTGTAACCGGCAGAGAAACGTGCGTGAAATGCAAGTAGTGGCCTGGATATGCAGGGCGTGGCGGTGAGACACTCTGGGCTCACATTCGGGAGGACAGTGGTTCGACCACACACCGTGCAATGGTCTGCAGCAGGTCTTCAGACAGAGGGCGAATCAGTGAATGTGGCTGCTTGTCATTTGTGTCTTCTGCACCGGTTTTCTGTTTGCTGTCCGCCCACACAGGTTTTTCTTCATAGAGTCTCTCTCAATAGGAGTGCCGTGATGGTGTCCTAGAAGAGGCACGACCTTTCAAGTAGCCCTACCGGTCTTCATTACCGAATGTTCCACAAATTGCAACAGGTATTTAGCTGTCTGTGTGTCGTTTCCCAGGAAAACCGTGAGGAAGTGGTCTCATTTCGTCCATCATTAAAGTTGTTTACAAGCTTTCCAATGAGTACGACGTGCATTAAACTACTTTTCAATATTTATATAATTTCCAATGGTGGTGATGTTTTCTTCTTCAGTGTAATTTCCGCGTGTGGGTCACACAAGTCAGAAACGATTTCACGTTGCCATCAATTTGGAATCTTTACAGTCGTCTCATCAGTATGAATTGCAGACTTTTTTATTCTTTTTCCATCCGAATTAGAAATTCATCAGCGAAAGCACTCGACACCCTCTCGAAGGTTTTTTATTAATGAGAAAACATTTGACTGAGCTTTTGATACTAATGTATCACTTTCTTCCTCCCCTCAGAGGTGTTTTCGATGTGATGGGGGGCCTTCCACTGTAATTCCACACATCTGATGGCATCTGGTCTTTATCAACCAACTGGTCCAGAAATAGTCCAATGATCGACGAAACTAGTTTTTCAGACAGTATTTTCTGAATAGACAGCCAACCATGGTCCAATATTTCTAAGACAATATATCGTACTCCGGATAGATTGTTAGGTAACAATGTCTTTCTTAGTTTTTCGTAAGAGGGGACTTCTTTCCACGTTGTTGATTAAAATGAAAATTGCAACTCGTAATCTCTGGTTCAGGAAATAAATTTCCAGCTGATTGGAATGGACATTAGCAACTTCCAGAGTCATTATGAGAGAAGAAGGTTCGATCCGAGCACATTATTTTAATTTGTTAAGTAATGGTAAATATTAGGAGTATATAGTATGTCTCAAATAGTGAGGTGCATTGTAACTCCTGTCATGTACGCAATTGTCTTTCATGATTCAAACCAACTGTTAGCAGTGGTTAAATTGTGCTCTCTGCAAAATTCTGCCAGGCAGCTTCCCCTTTCATTCCCTTACTTCAGTTCTTTTCTCCTCCAACTTTTCTTCCACTTCGTATTCCGACTATTTCGAGTGCCCCAACACAAGTTTTCATCTCGCTTAACGATCTGACCAATTTCTTTTCTCTCAAAAAGCATTTCCTTAATCTCTTCGTCATTTTCGGTAGTTGACGTGCAAGCCAGTACTTCTGTAACTGGTTTGGCTGTGTGTGTGTCCTGGCTGTGGTAACGACTTCACTGTGCAATTGATAGCAGCTCAGATAGCAATAAGATGTTAGAGTTTTCGGTCGAGAACGATATTAAACAAATTTCCAGTGAGCTCGGGGAGAAATCTAAGGAAGAGCTATTCTCAAACACACGCATTTCTTACTACCAGATGCTGAGAAGAAGACAGGCATTGTGAAGAATCTAGCCATATCAAGATCCAGGACCCAGATTAAAATACATAAGCACAATCATCGTCCAACTGAGCTACTTATAAAATTACGGGGGCATTCGATCTGCAACGCTACACTTTTTTCTCGGCCAATATCTGTTGGAAAAATGCGAAATTTGTGAGACATCGTGGAATATTCCCACTTCCCCTACAGCTTCATGAAATTCCAACAGCTGACAGCACTGTATGTAGCCTCCAAAATGGCGTCCGCAAAGCAGGTGCGACCCAAGCACAGAGCTGTCACTGAGTTTCTTTCGGGTGAGAACCATAGCATCGGAGATCTTCATATCCGCTTGCAGAATGTCTAAGGAGATTTGGTAGTGAACAGAAGCAGCGCGAATCATAGTGCGAGGTGTCTGTCAGCGTCAGAAGAGCTTACTGGTGATCAACGCCTGGCCTAGCAGCGCCATCGTCGCAGCAAGGCTGTGCATATCTGGCCGACCCCCACGTGTCGGTCAGCTGCAGACGGCTGTGACTCCTGCGATGTGGGGACGTGCTCTCATTCAGGGTGACCGGTGGATCACTCAGAGCTGAAAAACCCGCATCTCGCACGTTCCGACTTCCGTCTGTTTGGTCCAACGAAGGATGCACTCCACGGCAAGCAGTACACGGATGACGGCAGGTCACTGATGCAGCAAGACGTGAGTGGCTGATCAACTGTTTACTCACTCTGTCAGTTTTATCAGTTGAATGAAACAACCAGATGAAACTGGCCATGTCAGCTATATGAACACTTTTTCAACCACTCTCTGGGTTTGCAATGTAGCTAATTATTACGAATTGTCATCTTACATCGAAAGCGTAGCTTACCACGGAGCCGGGAGGAGAGCAGAATTTTGGTTCTCACGCTGGCACAACTGATTTCGAATGAATAACTTCAGTACTTTCGGAGATATAAATTTTTACCTAAGGGACGACTGTGATGGATTCATATATAGCATCAATTGAAACTACAACCAGAAGTACAGGTCCATAAGATCTAATTGTCTGGAATTTTCTTTCGTTTATCACACATTTCTGACTAAATAAAAACTACTTTGGAAAATAATTATTTCTTTGTGTTATGGTTATGTAAGTGTTTTGCAGGGTTTGAGGAGATACGTTGAAATTTTATGGAAATTAAGTAAATCTACGTGAGAACATTTCTTGTACAATAGTGGAATTCGTGACGTATGTCCGACTTTGTTTGGTTTTGTAAAAGGCAGCCAGAAGGGGCGTTGACTATTAAATTTGTAAGTAATTTATGTTGCGGAATGGAATCTAATTTTGTCTTCATTAAATTTTATTTAGTTTCGGAATTACGTGATTTCTCGTCTAAATTACCTGCAGTAATCTGATTGGCTGCCATTAAAAATACCTGAAGTATACAAGTGCTCCAAATGATCTGATTGGCTGTTTAATTTATTAGCCAGTAGGAGTTAAGCATATCCCGTGCGTATCAGTATGGCTTTGTGCCTCCGATCTAGGAGTCGATTAAGTCATTCGGGAACCATCTTCTGGTAAACGCCTATGTTTATTCCAAAGTAAAGAAATTTGCGCGTTTTATTGCTTCTCTTGCCGTTGACAAAGAGCGGCTACAGTATTGAATATTTTGTGAGAGCTTGAGATTTGTGAGTGATTTGTTTTGGGAGATATTCGCATGTGAACATTTCATTTCGTACACAAACACTGCGCGGCGTGTTTCGCGCAGATTACGAGACATTATATGCATTATAGGAATGTTTCTATACTGAGTCTGGGTGAGTGATTTCACTGACTTTTTGTTTTCAAGGTTTATTGGAATGCCACAATTGTTAAATCAGCCCAGAATTTTGCCATTCTGCATGCTTTTCGAGGAGCTAAGGACTGCACTCAATGCAGGTGATTTCTGGAGGAGACAATATTCCATAAAACCACATTTAGAAAGTCTGTAGAACCAACGTCAAATCCTGACTCTGCGAATACATCTTAACTCCATTCGTATGGCTCTCGCACAGATCACGAAGACAAGTTTAGACTGATTACTGCACACACAGAGGCACTTTAATGATTCTTCACACACCCCTGAACGTGAATGGACCATGAGAAAGTCCTAGTAAGTGATACGATGGATGTACCCACTGCCATGCACTTCACAGTCGTTACAAGGGTGTAGATAAATGAGACTCAGTTTGGGAGGAGGAAGAATCACACTATCTTTTAAGGGACTGTAACTGATTGGTTTCTCCAGTAAATATAAGGGCCTTGCTGCTCTCACACTAAACAACTCGGGTAATACATAACGAGTCCGTAATTATGAGCAATACACCATCCATCCGCGGTAACTATAGACTTTCCATTACTGTACTGAAACTTCCTAAAGGAACATTTAGAACTTTACGGTCGTTAAATACTGGAAGAAACCCATAGTGTGTGGCTTTTTCAGTCCTTATTACGACCATGTGCTCCCTCTGAACGTCATCACGTCTCCAGCGCACACAAATGCAACTGTGAGGCTACATAAATGGACGGCTGTGTGTTTATCAAACGTCAGTTTTCGTCATTTGGTTTTTTTCCCTGTATGCAGACATCGTGAAGTGATCAATGGGCAGAATTACTCACAACAGAGTCAGTGCCCATACTGACATACGATGAGTTTCATTATGCACTTAGTCGGGGAACTGCGATTGTGCAACACTATTGCATTGTAGGTAACATATGACACACGTCGCCCGGCTAAAAACCAGGACGCCCTTCCTTATGAAAAAGACACACGCGAGATTCTCCTGTCCTCCGGCAAAGTGGCTCTGCTTCCCCACTCAAACCACCAACCTCCGAAAACCATGCAGTCCTTAAAGGACTGCTTAAAACCTGTTCGTGGCTCAAAGTCAGATCCCTTATCAGTGAAGAGCCGTCGAATGACTAATCAGTTGAGTGGAAAAAGCTAGTGAAAAGTCAAGAGGTATCGATTACATTTACCAAATCACCCACCAAATGTCTGAAGTACGGCAAGCTGCAATCATTCTGGAGTGTTCTACATGGGAGAAACAGATTTCCTCTGGAAAAAATTAACAGCAGCTACTGCGCCTTACAAACACATTCCCGCTGGGAATCGAACCCGGGACCCCGTGCGCGGGAAACGAGAACGCTACCGCAAGACCGCGAGATGCGGACACCTCTTCACTGTGCTCGCAGCAGCCGGTCTCCACCAGCCTCGCCGCGTGACGTCACCCGCTGACCCTGGACTGGCGACCCGCAGTTGTCTGCACTGTGCGGACGCCCGCTTCCCGCCCACAAAGCGCTGTTCCGCAGCGCCAGCGCGTCTCCTCGAAGCTTCCAGGCTTGCAGCGAAATGACGACGACGAGAAAAATCGAGAAACTGCGGCCAATACAGACGCCTTACCGAGGATCACCCTACCCACGCGCCATTCGCTAGCGTAACAGGAGTGAAAAGATAATATCAAGAGAAATCTTGTCGGGATCAGTATCTTAGTTGCCACTAATGCCCGCTCTGATACTATCCGAAACCGACAGGGTCCCCCCTCCGTTGGTAATTGTTGCAGTATTACATCGGCTGCATTCTAGGGCAGGACCAGAAATTCGAGGGTGTTTTAGTCAGCACGCACTCCAAACTATGTTACCTACTTCATCGTCAACACTGTCATAGTTCGACTTCTTAACGTACAATAACATCTGTTTCGTAAAAAAGCATTCCTGGGGGAACCCGTATTTCTCTCTCGTTTCTGTTCTGCCACTTAATAGCAAGCTGAATCTATCCTACCTACATGACCAGTATAAAGGTCAAAGCTGCATGTTGCTGCCTTCCGGTATCACCGAAACAACGAGGAAACTCGTTCGTTCTGAGATTAAACTGAGCACATAGAATAGTCGCCCAGAACAAGGTTGCAAGCTTCATTTTTACAGAAGTTGGGTTTTGCAGCTTCAACACGATACCCCAGTTCATCAGCAGTTGTGACTGGCGTATTGTAACAGGCCAGTTGCTCGGCCACCAATGACCTGACGTTTCCAATTGGTGACAGATCTGGAGAATGTGCTGGCCAGGGCAGCAGTGAACATTTTCTGTATCCAGAAAGGCCCGTACAGGACCTGGAACATGGGGTCGTGCAGTATCCTGCTGAAATGTAGGATTTCACATGGATCGAATGAAGGGTAGAGCCACGGGTCATAACACATCTGAAATGTAACTTTTTTTTTTTTTTTTTTTTTTTTTTTTTTTTGTGGTTTTAGGGCGCACAACTACAATGGTCATTAGCGCCCTGACTACTCTAAAAATGCACTGCGAGCCACAAGTTGACAACAACAACTAAAAGGAAAAACACAATAAAAGACAGACTGACAGGCATAGGATTAAAAAACTTCATCAAATGTCCTTAGCGAGGTGTGTCAAATTGATAAAACAAAGAACACGAGCAGCTGCTCGTGGGTCATCCGCTAAAATGTCATCGAAAGTATTAGGCAGGTTAAGATCGAGGCGCAGTTGGTTAAGATCGGGACAGGACATTAAAATGTGTCTAACCGTCAGCAAGTGCCCACATGGGCAGAACGGCGCCGGCGCAGCCGTCAGCAGATGGCGATGGCTGAACCGGCAGTGTCCAATCCTTAACCTTGCTAAAACGACCTCCTCCCGCCGAGAAGGGCGTGAGGAGGACGTCCAAGCCACGGGAAGAGGTTTTAAGGCCCGAAGCTTGTTGTCGGTAAGTGCAGCCCAATCGGCATGCCACAGCGACACAACGCGCCGACAAATGACCCTGCTAAAATCGGACGAAGGGACACAACAAGAAGCTGTCCGAGGCTGGAGGACCGCAGCCTTGGCCGCGGCATCTGCAGCTTCGTTCCCAGGGATACCGACATGGCCAGGAACCCACATAAAGCTAACCGGCGGACCGACGTCCACCAGCCGCTGAAGAGAGCGTTGGATTCGGTGTACGAAAGGGTGAATCGGGTACGGATCACTGAGGCTCTGGATAGCGCTCAGGGAATCTGAGCAGATGACATAAGCAGAATGTCGGTGGCGGCAGATGTAAAGAACAGCCTGGTAGAGGGCAAAGAGCTCAGCTGTGAAGACCGAACAATGGTCATGGAGCCGGTATTGGAAACTTTGTGCCCCGACTATAAAGGAACACCCGACCCCGTCATTGGTCTTAGAGCCATCTGTATAAATGAAAGTCCTGTTGATGAACTTCGAACGAAGTTCCAAAAAACGGGAGTGGTAGACCGAACTGGGGGTGACCTCTTTTGGGAGCGAGCTGAGGTCAAGGTGAACGCGGACCTGAGCCTGGAGCCAAGGTGGCGTGTGGCTCTCGCCCACTCTAAAGGTTGCAGGGAGTGAAAAATTAAGGTGTTGAAGGAGGCGACGAAAGCGAACTCCAGGGGGTAGCAGTGCAGAGACATACAACCTATATTGACGGTCAAGAGAGTCGTCAAAAAAGGAACGATAAGACGGATGGTCGGGCATTGACAGTAGCCGACAGGCATACCGACAAAGCAGTATATCGCGCCGGTAGGTGAGTGGCAATTCGCCAGCGTCAGCATGAAGACTCTCTACGGGACTGGTATAAAATGCTCCGATCGCAAGTCGTAAACCCCCATGTTGTATGGAGTTGAGGCGGCGTAAGATGGATGGCCGTGCAGAGGAGTATACGAAGCTCCCATAATCCAGCTTGGAGCGGACGATCGACCGATATAGACGAAGTAGGACGGTTCGATCCGCTCCCCACGACATACCACTGAGAACACGGAGGACATTTAAAGAACGGGTACAACGGGCGGCCAAATATGACACATGTGGAGACCAGCTAAGTTTCCTGTCAAAGGTAAGGCCTAAAAATTTGGTTGTCTCCACGATTGGGAGAGCAACGGGACCAAGTCGTAAGGACGGTGGGAGAAACTCTTTGTAGCGCCAGAAGTTAATACAGACCGTCTTCTCGGCAGAAAAACGGAAGCCATTGGCGACACTCCAGGAGTAAAGACGGTCAAGAGAACGCTGAAGACAGCGCTCCAGGACACGTGTACGCTGCGCGCTGCAATAGATGGTAAAATCGTCCACAAAAAGAGAGCCTGATACATCAGCTGGGAGGCAATCCATTATTGGATTGATCGCGATGGCGAACAGAGCGACGCTCAAAACTGAGCCCTGTGGTACCCCATTCTCCTGGCGAAAGGTGTCGGACAGGACAGAACCCACACGTACCCTGAACTGTCGATCCATTAAAAAGGAACGAATAAAAAGAGGGAGGCGACCGCGAAGGCCCCATGTATGCATGGTGCGGAGAATTCCCGCCCTCCAACAGGTGTCGTAAGCCTTCTCTAAATCAAAGAACACAGCCGCGGTCGGGCGCTTCCTCAGGAAGTTATTCATAATGAAGGTCGACAAGGTAACCAGATGGTCAACAGCAGAGCGGCGCCTACGAAATCCACATTGGACATTGGTAAGTAGGCGTCGAGACTCAAGCAGCCAAACCAATCGAGAGTTAACCATTCGCTCCATCACTTTACAGACACAGCTGGTAAGTGAGATAGGTCGATAACTGGAAGGCAAGTGCTTGTCCTTCCCCGGCTTAGGAATCGGGACAACAATAGACTCGCGCCAGCATGCGGGAACATGTCCCTCAATCCAGATGCGATTGTATGTACGAAGAAGAAAACCTTTACCCGCAGGAGAAAGGTTCTTCAGCATCTGAATATGAATAGAATCAGGCCCTGGAGCGGAGGACCGTGATCGGCCAAGTGCGGTTTCGAGTTCCCGCATGGTGAATGGGGCATTATAACTTTCACAATTCGAGGAGCAAAAGTCAGGTGGCTTAGCCTCCTCTGCCTGTTTGCGGGGGAGGAAGGCAGGGTGGTAATGAGCGGAGCTCGAAACCTCGGCGAAAAAGCGGCCGAAGGCACTGGAGACAGCCTCAGGGGCCACAAGGACTTCATTCGCGACCTTCAAGCCAGAAACTGGGGAGTGGACCTTAGTGCCAGATAGCCGGCGCAGGCTACCCCAGACAACAGATGAAGGAGTAAAACTGTTGAAGGTGCTTGTGAAAGCAGCCCAGCTGGCTTTCTTGCTTTCGTTAATAATACGACGACACTGAGCACGTAATCGTTTATAATTAATACAATTCGCCACTGTAGGGTGGCGTTTAAAGGTGCGTAAAGCACGTCGACGAGCACGTAAAGCGTCTCTACATGCTGCGGTCCACCAGGGGACCGGTACGCGACGTGGAGAAGAAGTAGGGTGAGGGATGGAATATTCAGCAGCAGCGAGAATGACTTCCGTGAGGTGTGCGACCTGACGATCGCAGCTTGTGAACGTTTGATCCTGAAAGGTCGCCCTGGAAGAAAAGAGCCCCCAGTCTGCCTTGGAGATGGTCCAACTAGAGGAGCACGGAGAGGGAGTATGCTGCAGGAGATGGATAACACACGGGAAGTGGTCGCTCGAATAAGTATCAGCAAGAACATACCACTCAAACCGGCGTGCAAGTTGGGGAGTACATATAGAGAGGTCTAAATGGGAATAGGTATGAGATGTGTCCGAAAGAAAAGTAGGGGCGCCAGTATTAAGGCAGACAAGATTGAGCTGGTTGAAAAGGTCTGCTAACAAGGAGCCCCTCGGGCAGGAGGCTGGAGAACCCCAAAGGGGATGGTGGGCATTGAAGTCTCCAGTTAACAAAAACGGTGCAGGTAGCTGAGCAATAAGTTGCATCATGTCTGCCCTGGTAACGGCAGATGACGAGGGAGCGTAAACGGTACAAAAGGAAAACGTAAAAGTGGGGAGAGTAATGCGGATGGCGACTGCCTGCAGGCCGGTGTGCAACGTGATGGGATCGTAGTAAATATCATCCCGGACCAGCAACATAACCCCTCCATGAGCTGGGATTCCTACCATAGGGGGTAGGTCAAAACGCACAGAGGTGTAGTGTGCCAAGGCAATGTGATCGCATGGGCGTAGCTTCGTTTCCTGGAGTGCTACGACGAGCGGACGATGCAAGTGGAGCAGCAACTTCAAGTCCTCTCGGTTGGAGCGAATGCTGCGAATATTCCAGTGAATAAGTGCCATCGTAAGAAAAGGAAGATGAGAGAAGGGGTCACCTCGAAGGCCGCTTAGGGCCTGGCTTCGAGCGAGCACTGCCGCCGCTATCAGTAGGCGGACAGTCATCGTCCATGGGGTCTATAGGGTCATCGGCCATCTCGGGAGGATGGCCGGGAGGGGGAGCTTCCTCCGCCGGTGAACGGCCAGATGTACGGCTACCAGCGGTGCGGCCAGGCGAAACGGATGACGGCCTGGGGCGGCAACCGCTGGGTGGCGCAGGAGAAGAGATGCGCCGTGGCGGAGAAGGAGAACTGTGCTTCCTATGCGCCTTTTTGGAAGGACGTTTGGTGGGTGTACCGGTCGAAGGCTGGGAGGTCGAGGGACGGAGGAAGTCTGCACGGGATGGTTCCTTCTTGAAGGACCGTGCATCTGACTTCGGGGTCTTCGACTTAGCAGAAGCTGAGGAAGTGGCTGGTGTCTGTGGTGTGATGGGAGGAGGAGGAGACGTCGACCGCGCGATCTTAGCACTGGCCGAACGGACGACCGTGGTGCTGAAGGTCAGATCGCATGTCTGGGTTGCGACCTCCCGGGTAGTCCGAGGAGAGGCGAGGACAGTACTATATTTCCCCGCTGGGAGCAGCGTGGGCTTCCTACTAGCCAATAGCTTGCGAGCAGCCGAGGTGGACACTTTCTCTTTGACACGTATTTCTTGGATGCAACGTTCGTCCTTATAGACAGGACAGTCGCGGGAGGATGCGGCATGGTCACCCTGACAGTTCACACAATGAGGAGACGGAGGTGGACAGTCACCCTCATGGGCATCCCTGCCACAAGTGACACATTTAGCCGCATTGGAACAAGACTGGCGAGTGTGATTGAAACGCTGACACTGGTAGCAGCGCGTAGGTGTCGGGACATAGGGGCGAACAGAAATAACCTCGTAGCCCGCCTTGATGCGCGATGGCAGCTTAACACTATCGAAGGTCAAGAAGAGTGTCCGGGTCGGTACAAGGTCGTTGTTGACCTTTTTCATGACCCGATGGACAGCCGTCACGCCCTGCTCAGCGAGGAAAGATTGAAGCTCCTCGTCAGTCAATCCGTCGAGGGAGCTAGTATACACTACACCACGAGACGAATTCAAAGTTCGGTGGGCCTCCACCCGGACAGGGAACGTGTACAGGAGTGTGGCCCGAAGCAGTTTTTGTGCCTGAAAGGCACTCTCAGTTTCTAGTAATAAGGTGCCGTTACGCAACCTGGTACAAGATTTGACAGATCCGGCTATGGCATCAACGCCCTTCTGAATAACAAAAGGGTTGACAGAGGAAAAATCCTTTCCGTCCTCAGTGCGAGAAACTACGAGGAACTGTGGGGCAGGCGGTAGTACTTTTGTCACTGTTGGCTGGTCACGTTTCCGTTTTTGGGTCGAAGTCGAAAGCGATGGAGTAGAATCCATTGCGGAGGAATCCCCCATGATTGCCAGCGTCTCCGATGGCGCGCTCCTTCCTTGTGGGGACCCTCTCAGAGGGCACTCCCGCCTTAGGTGAATGTTTACACCTCAGGTCACACCTCCCGAGAAACAGACGGAGGGACCAATCGGCATGGTCAGAAGGTATCAGCTCAGGCAATCACCCCTCCCCGGGCCTGGCCTTTACCAGGGGGTACGCGCGTGCCTTACATGTCTACCCAGGGCGGGGACTTACGCGTTACCCCGTCACCGGCTACGCGTGCGAACGCGTGGGTCGGCCTTCAGACACGCACAGGGAGGAAGGAAGAAGAGGAAAAAGAAGAGAGAGAGGGAGAAAGAGGACAGACTGTCTCAAACGCCGAGGCGGAGACCAGAGAAGGCAAGGAGAAGAAGGCAATGAGAAGGCAAGGAGAAAAAGGCAATGAGAAGGCAAGGAGAAAAAGGCAATGAGAAGGCAAGGAGAAAAAGGCAATGAGAAGGCAAGGAGAAAAAGGCAATGAGAAGGCAAGGAGAAAAAGGCAATGAGAAGGCAAGGAGAAAAAGGCAATGAGAAGGCAAGGAGAAAAAGGCAATGAGAAGGCAAGGAGAAAAAGGCAATGAGAAGGCAAGGAGAAGTCAAGGGAAAGAGTAAGGAACACAGTGAGGTGGAGAAGAGCGAAGAAAGGAACCACCAAAAGGACAGAAGAAACGAAAAGTGAAAGACCAAAAAGACCACGATTATAGGTCGTGGAACCGTCCGTCTCCGGACGTAGGCGCGAACTACCCCCGTGAGGGGGATGGACTCCTTTTAGTCGCCTCTTACGACAGGCAGGAATACCTCGGGCCTATTCTAATCCCCGGACCCGCAGGGGGGATCTGAAATGTAACGTCCACTATTCAAGGTGCCGTCAATGCGAACAAGAGGTGACCGAGTCGTGTAACAAATGCCACCCCATACCATCACGCCGGGTGATACGACAGTACGGCGATGACCAATACAAGCTTCCAATGTGCGTTCACCGCGATGTCGCCAAACATGGATGCGACCATCGTGATGCCGAAACAGAACCTGGATTCATCCGAAAAATGACGTTTTGCCATTCGTGCACCCAGGTTCGTCGTTGAGTACACCATCGCAGGCGCTCCTGTCTCTGGATGCAGCGTCAAAGGTAACCGCAGCCACGGTCTCCGAGCTGATAATCCGTGCTGCTGCAAACGTCGTACTGTTCGTGCAGATGGTTGTCTTGCAAACGTCCCCATCTGTTGACTGAGGGATCGAGACGTGGCTGCACGACCCGTTACAGCCGTGCGGATAAGATGCCTGTCATCTCGACTGCTAGTGATACGAGGCCGTTGGGAGCCAGCACGGCGCTCTGTATTACCCTCCTGAACCCACCGATTCCATTTTCTGCTAACAGTCATTGGATCTCTACCAACGCGAGCAACAATGTCGCGATACCATAAACCGCAATCGCGACAGGCTACAATCCGACCTTTATCAAAGTCGGAAACGTGATGGTACGCATTTCTCCTCCTTACATGAGGCATCACAACAACGTTTCGCCAGGCAACGCCGGTCAACTGCTGTTTGTGGATGAGAAATCGGTTGGAAACTTTCCTCATGTCAGCACGTTGTAGGTGTCGCCGCCGGCGCCAACCTTGTGTGAATGCTCTGGAAAGCTTATAATTTGCATATTACAGCATCTTCTTCCTGTCTGTTAAATTTCGCGTCTGTAGCACGTCATCTTCGTGGTGTAGCAATTTTAATGGCCAGTAGTGTACAGAAGAATCAAAGAAGGGGTGTTAATACTGGCAAAGTCACCAGATGAGGTATGTAGAGCAAGATTATTTCTCAAGTACTTGTTTTTTAATCTACATGTGACCCTTACAAGTGCTTGTTAGTCAAATAACGAGGTCAGTACACTTGTTTCATTGTAACTTTGTCTTTCGCGGTATAAACCTGTGTGCAACAGAATGTTTCCTTCTTCCTGAAAAAGGAAATTAGTTTTTTCTGTTACAACCTTGTTCTGGGCGGCTATTTAATTGTAATACTAGTGTCTACTTTGCCGCACTTTATACTGATTTCAAGGTATTACTACCGGCAACAACTGCAAAATAAAGCTTACTCACTTCACAGAACAGTACGTATGTCACTGGATACGCGATGTTCTGTGCCTGCAGGTCCGAGCGCATTTAGACGAGCCTCGAAATAAAACACGACGCTGTCTTCAGCTTTAGGAATGACTTCGACAGCTCAGGGACATTACACAGCTGAGTGTACCTCGCGTGAACATCACAGCGACTACATTCTTAGACCCAAATCCTACGCATTAGATCGCATGCATTACAATTCCAAGCGTAACAACTACGAAAAAACAATTAAAAGGTAATTGTCATCATCAAACAGGAAAGCGGGACTATGACATACGACGTATTTCTGTTAACGATAGCTTACTCATGACCATTTAAGCTTCTGCAATATCTCTCTCTCTCTCTCTCTCTCTCTCTCTCTCTCTCGCAGCATTAATAAACTAATTATACAACAGTCTACACAAATGAAGTAGTGGTCGGTATTATTTCGAAAGTACGAGTATCGTCAATGTCTCTGGTGATTTGATGTATTTAACTTGTTGAACTGTATTGCCAATGAAGGCAGATCTAATTACATGGCGATGTCTTTCGAACGACGTGTTCTCTTCCTCTCTCAAGGCACACGCGGCCAGCTGCCGTATTCCTGTCGAGCGCATTATTCTCAGCTCACTGAGCAATGTGTTGTGCCACCTATCAACTGTTTACTTTTCTCAGTAACAACCGTTTTATTCGCGAATCGCATTTTGTCCGTTTGCAAGCCGTAAGTCAGTAACCAGTATATGGCATGTGCGTCTCGTATTGCCCGACGGCTACGCTCGTCATTATTTTAATACTCCTCAGATGAAGGAAAGGAATAAAGTCCTTTGTTAAGTTTCCATTCCAGTCGCTCATTGTTAAAAATACGATGGGTTATGGGATTCAATCACAATTCCAACATCATTGGCGGTTTATTTTTGTGTGAATTGTTAATCTTTTCTCATTCGATGAAGCATCACTATTTGTGAGTAACAGTCACATTTCTCTTGTTGACCGGTTTAATTGTACTTCTTGCCAAAACACACTATAATTTTAACATTCATTTTTGGAACAGCTACAGTGACAGAATTCTGAAACAGAGTGTCTCATTAAACAAGTAATTGGCGACCAGAGGGCTCAATAGCTTACGAAGAACCTCATTGTGTCGATTTGTGGTGTAGTTCAATTCTTTTATCTTGGCGGCTCGCGCATGCCCGCCCAGACGCGGGAGATTGCTGCGTTGCCAGTTGCACGCACCAAGAGAAGCAGCGCCATAGTATAGTATTGTTCGCAAACTTACGTTTAGGGGGGAGCGCGCAGTTCACGAAGTAAAGCCACCAAGGCTGCTACAGAGACGTGCTGCCCGCATTCCGTGCTGTGTGCGGTTTTGTCATCACTGCACTGCTCGCCTGTGCAGACACATGGTGTTCCCACTGCTTCGACAAACTTATTCGATTTCACATAAACTATCTGGCCCAAAAATTTGATTTGAACACATATTCACTCATACTTTCCCCCCATAAATGACAATTTTGTTTCGATGTTCAACGCAGTTATTGTACAGCATTAAGTGTAGTAAACCATTGCACGAAATTTTGAAGAGTTTGCAGAGATAAAAGTCCATAGCGTATATTTTCCATATGGTCGATTTTAGTTGCCACTAGAAATTTCAGATAATTACATTCAAACGAATGAAATTCATGAAGACACTTCGATATTGTTTCTAAATAAAGAAAACATTAAACACCGCACAAGGTTTGAACTCAGAACCTGTTGCTTAGCAGCCAAGCACCTTCACCATTACGCTAACGCAGCTCGTCATTCAAGATAATTCCTGGAGGACTTTAAGGTATCACGCAAAATACCGACAAACACTGTTGGTATGACTACGAATTATTCACGTTTCGTCCAAGTACAATAGGAAATAGCCGGCCGTGGTGGCCGAGCGGTTATAGGCGCTACAGCCTGGAACCGCGCCACCACTACGGTCGCAGGTTCGAATCCTGCCTCAGGCATGGATGTGTGTGATGTCCCTAGGTTAGTTAGGTTTAAGTAGTTCTAAGTTCTAGGGGACTGATGGCCTCAGAAGTTAAGACCCATAGTGCTCAGAGCCATTTGAACCATTTTGAACAATAGGTAATAAACAATTACCGCTGTTCTTTATTGCGAAAAAGCGGTTAGTGAGAATTTCCTTGCTATTGCCTGAATTAGGAGGCTTACTGCTTGGTGTAATTAATAGAATATCAAGCAATTGGCATAAAGAATGCTTTTTCCAAACTTTCTATAAAAGACAGTCTGCTATCAAGACATTGCATTTGTTCAATTACTTTAGTCTGCTATCAAGACATTGCTTCTGTTCAATTACTTTATTTATGACTGAACGTTTCTAAAACCGAAGACAATCGTCCGTGCTCTGAACTGCAGTCTAGCTCTGGCAACGTCGTTCTCTGTTCATTGGCTGGCTGTTTTGTGACGTCAGATGCCCAGATCGAACCTGAACTCGGCCGCCATCGTAAATGACGCGCACTTTTTTTAGCATAAGATAAGTAATTTCCTGTTTATTTTCATACAAGGAAAGTCTTGTTTCGCTAGCTGCGATAACTCTTACAGATTTACAGTCGTTGGAATCTATAAACTAAAATAAAAACCACAACTTCAGATAAATCGCCACAGATAAAGTTCGATGTGCTTACAAACCGGTAAAGGTAAAGTAATCTCCTCCTTGTGTGCCATCATTCGCAAATACTTCGTTTCCATGTCTGTAGCGGTTTAAGAGATATGAGGCACGTTCTAAATATTTCATTCCCGTGGGCGCGATATAGGGAAATTGCCTTCACAAAGAATATTCCAGTCATTGCGAAGTGTTCTTAAGTCTAAAAACATTATAAAAACAGGTTTGTCTTTGCTTAATTTTATCTTCTAAGAGAAGTCATAGGGTCACTACTGTCACGTCCCTACAATTTTCTGCAGCACAAACTCATCTTTTCCGAGGTCAACGACTTCCAGTTTTTCCAAGCTTCTGTAGATATTACGTATCAGTATTTTGCCACCATGACTTATTAAACTGATACTATTTTGGTAATATTCACACCTGTCAGCACCTACTTTGTTTGGAATCTGAGTTATTACAGTCTAGCACAATGGCATAGAAACGGCGATTACAGAGAGAGGCCCCAACGTCTTCTCCGAAAACTGTTTCACTGACGCTGTTAGCCCTAGTTCCGCTTTAACCATCGGAGGAATATCAGAATGGCGGTTATCGAAAGATGCGACCATGTGATAGAAAAGCAACTGGAATCACACAGGAGAGAACGCCACTGCGCATTTTCCGACAACTGTCTCGAACCGCTAATTCGAGAACCCACACAGAATGGGAATTGATTAGACTATAGACACAGGGATTAATGATCACGATATCAACGCGATGGTTACTGAAGCCAATACATCCTTCACCAAGTCTAGGAGAATATTTACGATGGGAAGAGTAGTTAAGCAGGTGTTAGTATCTAAAGACAATGAATGTGCATCGTTTATTTTCGATATGATGGACGTGAAGGAATTATGGGCAAAGTGTAAAATGACCAGATGGATAGAAAGTAATGTGCAGCACAATGGCTACCGTCCTTGAGGTTTTGGGTTACGTAATTACTGTAATTACCTAAAAACTGTAATTACTGAAGCCGGCCGGAGTGGCCGAGGGGTTCTAGGCGCTACAGTCTGGAACCGCGCAAGTTCGAATCCTGCCCCAGGCATGGATGTGTGTGATGTCCTTAGGTTAGTTAGGTTTAAGTATTTCTACGTTGTAGGGGACTGACGACCTCAGAAGCTAAGTCACATAGTGCTCAGAGCCATTTGAACCATTTTTGTAATTGCTGAAAAAATGTGACCTCTGAAGCTAAGTCACATAGTGCTCAGAGCCATTTGAACCATTTTTGTAATTACTGAAAAAATGTGAAGTCACTTTAAAGCAAAGTCAACAGTTAGCAAGCTACTAAAGCTACGGCAAGATTTAATTGAAACAAAAATAGCTCTTTTAAGCAATGACACAGCTATATCTAAATTTCACTATCGTTTATAACTAACATGCTTCGTCGATGAACTTTGATTCTGATACGACATTCTACATCTAGCAGTACAAAATGAGTCCTGAGCTGGAGTGCGATCCAAAAATAAAAAGAACACCTACTTCCGGCCACTTTACGGTGTGTGGCGGAGGGTACTTGGGGCAGGAAGGCCATTGTGCGCTCCGTCGCCGCGTCAGCCTCGCTGCCGCACACTCCTCTCCCCCACAGCAACAGGTACTTTTATTCCGCGGGTGTGGCCGCACTGCGCCAGCTGCCCGGGGAAGTCCCGGCCTCTGTGGAGCCTGGGCTGGCCGCGGCGGGCGGCCGCTCCCCGGTGGCAGACCGCTCTCTCTCTCTCTCTCTCTCTCTCTCTCTCTCTCTCTCAGTGGCTGTGTGGTGTCTCCTCAGTGTTTCAGCCTCGCAGCCAGAGTACTTGCCTCCGCGCCTATCAGCGAAGCGTCAACCACACCCGCGTATTCTGGCTGTTGCGACGTTTACGCCCCACATGAGGATGCCAACTTGGAAGCTTCACTATTGCCAGCTGAAGTATCCGCCCACGCCTTACGGCACAAATTTCAACATGTCTAGATACGCAAGCTTCATCCATCGTGCTTCACAAAACTAAAGTATCAGCAAGTTTTACAACAGTATAAGCAACCAGGCAGTGGTAACGATTCACTTTAGGTTATCTCCTTTATACAGAACACGTGCAAGCGTAACATTTGACACAGTAATGAAAAACTTACGAAATCGCCATTTATTCTGATTTTTTTTCCGATATACAAGTTGTTAGGGCTTGACAAACATATCCCTATATATAACGGTAGGTTGGGAAACAGTTTTACAATTATCGGGTACTGTATGCGAATTTCGCGAATCCGAACTGACCGCCGCTGTTTGCGAAACACGAAAATTTGGGCCGGTTCTGAACTCTAACTGAAGTGTGATCTGGAGATGGAATTAACACGTACATTGCAAACATGGAGTTGAATTTATTTCAGAACTACGTATCACTGTATTTCGATTTAGAATCTCGTTGAGTACACTGGAATATGCAATTCGAATTATCGTGCATTGACGGAGACTACTGGGTTACGATTTCCCACAATTCTGTTGTCACGGCGTAAATACGAGACTGGATCTATGGCTTGGCCCACTTTAAAAGTATGCTCTGTTCTTCATCAGCGGTAGGATTAGCTTCCGTTTTGTTTTGCAAAGACGTAGTCGTATTTCTTGCACGAAACGACGTTTCTAAGGGAACCTGTAGCTTTCTTTCACTTCTATTCCGAGCTCAGCAGCGAACTGCAATGGCGAGTGACGTCGGCACGAGAGCTTCCTGCAGCACATTCCTGTCTTCTGGTATCACGAGATCTCAAAACGACGTCGTCCTTATACGTAAAACACAGCCGATAGCGGTAATTTCGAAATTTGTCTGTGTCCGTACCTCTTCAAACTGATGTCCGCATATAAGTACCAAAACAAGGTATCACGTTTTTGTGAAAAAAGCTAACGCACTCCAGAGAACAAGACGGGCTGCATGCCGTGCAGACAAATATGGCCGCCGATATGCGGCAGTCTGTGTCGGCAGCCTTTAGTGCGCACCGCGAATACGGCACGGCGCTGCTCTCAGCTGCAGGGACGATCTGTGTGCGCCTCACGCCGCCCTGCACGGCGCGTGGAGCAGCCACCGACGACGCTCCGAAACCCCAACTCCAGAAAATAAGCTGCTTATGTATGAGCAGTAATGAAGAGGAGACGAGGTTATTCCAACATTTTCAACATTTCGCGGCCCTGTCAGCAACTGTATAAATATTAATTTGAAATTAACAACAGCCTCAGTTGCAACGTTTACCTAAATTTACCTAGGTTTCAGTTGGGACAACCCAACCATCTTCAGAATAAAAGGAACTACGATTTGTCCATACTGGACAACGTCAGAAACTGAAAACTATAATACAGAAATACGTCGCCACGTTGTAATAACTTACCCGGGAAACAGCCACGGCCCCACTCCGCGACCGCAGTACGGCAGCAACGGACGTTGTACTGGTACTGTCCACAGCCTCGAGAGCGCATGCGCGACACTGTGTGTTGACACTCTTACCAACGTGTACTCCTAAACTTAAAGTTTTATGAACAACCAGGTGCGGCTAACGAAATTGAAGTACACGTTGTCCTGTAAGGAGCACAGATATAGCGACTGTCTTAACATACGTAATAATTTGTTGGACGTCAAAAGTGAAGGGACCAATGCGGTTACTGTTTTAAGCCAACCTAGCATATGTGAGCTGAACATCGAACTTGACCGCATGGGAATAACTACGGGTTTGAAACACCAGATAATCCCAGCTATTCGGCAAAACATGAGTGCTAAAACATGTTGCCAAGGGTATAATGATTACTCCCTACGATTATGGCGGATGGAATAACGGTTGCACACCTTCAAAAAAGTTTTTGCTTCGCAGCTGCAGCTGGTCGTTAAGAAGGTTATTTTTTGTCGTGTAGTACGTGAACTTCGCAATGCAAGAGCTGAGTATTATTCGGAGGGTTGGATGCGTGAGCCGTTTGCACCAAGTGTTCAGCGAATGTCGAACCACGCTTGCCATCCGCAACTTTGGTAGGGATAGGCTCCTTGTATCTCGTTAGCAAGGCTCTTCCTGTTTGGCCGATGTAAAATTTCGGACAATTGCCACATGCAATCTTGGAAACTCCAGATAACGACAATTTAGGCTTGTTTAAAGTGTGAATCAGGTTCTTCTGCAGCCTACTATTAGTAGGCAAAATTGTCTCGAACCCCTGGTTCTTTAGAAGACGCCCTATTTAATATGAAACTTTATCTAGGAATGCACTAACTTCCAGCACGATAACCTAACGTGGAACTTTTACTTTTATAATTATTTACTTTCCTGTCATAGAGCCGTCTCTTCATTTCAAGCTCGTAACCGTTATCTCGGGCTGTTGTTTCAAGGGTTGCCAGTTCGTGTTCCAAGGCTTCTGCGGATAGGGGAATGGATATCGCTCTATGCATACTAGAATGAAAAAGTGCCATTTTATGTGCCAGCGGGTGTGCAGAATCGGCAGATATGACATTTTTTCAACCTATGCTTCCTGGAGATGAAGATGTCATATTCAATGTGATCATCTACTATAGATAACGGAAGATATAAGTAGTTCAACGTCCTACTGCGGGACTCGTTTTCAAGACTAAAAATAATTTTCCCGTGGAGATCGTTAAACAGTACCAGTATCTGATCTATGTCTTCTTGGGATGAGTCAATTACCAAGAGAATATCATCCACGTATCTCGGAATACAACTTTATTTTCTCCGCCATCTATATATTACTAACAAAAAATTGAGATTCTATCGTATCCATGAATATATCTGAAAGAATCCCCGCTAGAGGGCTACTCAATGCTAACCCGTACGGTTGTGAGTATATTTTGTCATTAAAAGAAAAGTAATTGTATTTCAAAACAAGGCGCGGGAGATTCATGAGCTCATCAATTTCAATATCTGTTAATTTCTTATGGAAGCTTAAGTCCGATCTACAGGTACGTTGGCACGGAGGCTGGAAACCTCAAAGGGGGCCAGCTCGGATGTGGCACGGCAGATTACGTTATTCAGTTTATTTACCATTCGACAGAGTTTCTGAAAGTAATTTTTCTGGAAAGCGAAGTTGTCCTTTATTTTGTAATGTAAACAGACAGCCAGCTTGTGGTACGTACTATTTGTACTGTCCACGATAGGACGTATCGGATGGAAGTTTTTGTGAACTTTGAATTAACTCGTTAGTATGGGCGGCTTCGGTTTGATATTCAGGAGCCATTACCTTTGAAACACTCATATTAATTTATTAGTGTTCTGCAAACCTGTTCTTATCTCTTTATGTAACGCTTGAGTAGGATCCGATTCGATGGAAGTAATGCCATTTTGATCGAAAAATGCCTGTTTTGTCTGTATTCCGCTTTGGAAGCTATAATTAACGAGTTACCCTTATCGGCTTTCGTAATTAGGGCGCCATTATTCTCCAGTTTACGATTAATACTTTTCACGGTTCTATAACGTAATGCTTTGATTGAGCGACAGATCATTCATTTTCTAAGATTTTACAGGATTATTAGCCAAACCGCGTTTGAACATTCTTTGGCGTTTTGGTACACTCCAAACCTAATTTAAGGCATACTATGAAATTGTCTACCACGTGTGGTTCTTTAATCACAGGTGCGGTATTGAATTTCAGCGCTTTGGACAGTAACTGCGTCTTAGCTGTTGAAAACATTATAGAAGTTTTATTAATAACACGTTCACAGAACGTGGGTGTGAAACCTGTATTATTGGAACATCCTTGTTGGGTACCTCTGACAACACCCTTGGACAAATTTGACAGTTTTTTCGCATGCCTTGCAGCGATTTCTTCTTTCTGTTTGGCAATGACATCAGTGGCCTGTGCCCAAAAATCATCTATTCGATAATTGGAAGACTTCGAATAGTGCATCAATATTTCAAGATACAACAAATAAGCTTTCTCGTTTAATTAATCTTTCTTTGTATGCAATTCCACAACCACAATTCTGTTATTGAGAATCTGAGCTATGAATTTCTTTTTGAAAGTAGGCGATTTGTAATATAATTTTCCTACATAATTGCGAGTACTAGCATGGCCATTTCATTTATTAACAAGTGTAGACAGAATAACGTGACCCCGAAGTTTGTCAGCGGATATTCCGTGCCGCAAAACACAATCGTTCTTTCCGTTGAACGGACAGCACGGCTCTTATCAGAGACCCATCTGAGAAGAAATTCGCATGTTCTAGGTCAAAATGCGAGTAGATTTTTGTTTTGTAGAACATCTTCACATCCCCCCTTGGCGCCCCCGACCCCCCCCCCCCCTCCACAGAGACAAAACGCGACGTTTTTAAGGCGGTAATGAACGGAAGAATTTCGAAACACTGACTACTTCTAACAGGGAGGAGAGGTGGTGAGCCCCACACAGCGTATCCCAGACCCAGTCGTGTTCACGGTCGGTGCAGCAGTGTCCGCAGTCCGTGGTTAGCGTCCCAGGTTCGAATCCCGGCCGAGTCGCTAATTACTTTCTCTCGAGGTCTGGATGTTTGCGCCGCCCCCGTAACTTCGGGACATCTCCACCGCCGAGCAGATCGGCCAAGCTGAAGGAAACGTTCTTCTGCCTGAAAACTTCCTGTGGCGTACACATTTTTTACGCGCCAACGTTTTCCGGCTCAGCGTGAAACATCGCTTTCAAACGATATGAAGCACACAAAATGCACCGTCATGAATGTAACTGTATACCGTCATGTGCATAACCGTAATACGTTATGGTGCTCTTTTCCAAAACACTTCTCGTGTATCAATCAAACCTAAACCTAAAGCACCACAAAATTAATATAGTGATGGGGCATGCAGTAAAACTAAGTAACCACCTCCAGATCCAAACGTGAGACGACTTTGCGGAATGTGGTGGTGGGTACTTTGTTCACCGAAGCCGTTCTTCGCTGCGCCGTGACGTCAGTGTTGCTGCTGTTGCTGCCGCCGTCGCCCCCCCCCCCCCTTTCACCAGTGTGCTCGCAGCAGCCGGTTTCCGCCAGCCTCGCCGCGTGACGTCACCCGCTGACCCTGGACTGGCGACCCGCAGTTGTCTGCACTGCGCGGACGCCCGCTTCCTGCCCACAAACCGCTGTTCCGCAGCGCCAGCGCGTCTCCTCGAAGCTTCCAGGCTTGCAGCGAAATGACGACGACGAGAAAAATCGAGAAACTGCGGCCAATAAAGACGCCTTACCGAGGATCACCCTACCCACGCGCCATTCGTGGACGGAAGAGGAACCTAAATTTTTCCTGTCTGTTCCCTTGTGCTGCGCCGAGTACGATGGCCAGAACTTATTTTATGGCGGCTGTTTTTTTGCAGTAACCCTTATATATTTGGGCTGGTCACTTTCAACAGTTTCCAGTAAGTGGCTGTTGTCTGCGCTCTGATTCGTTGATGCAGAAGAGACTGACCGGTCGCCGCATTCCGTTTTATACTACCGGAGCACTGGTGCCACATTTAGTGGCTTTGTATTGAACCAAGAGCAAGGAAAAAATCCCTCTAAATCTCGTAGTTACAGGTACGAATTCTTACAATATAACCGCGCAAAATGTCGCTGTATGACGTAAATCCCCGCAAGCTGCACTTTAGATTCAAATACGAAGTTTAATTTCTGACGCTTCAAACTAAGCACAGTAAGAAGCTAACTACAATAGGGTCCGCACTGTGGATCACCACACAAAAACAGTCAACAGTTGACGCCATCGTTTTCTTTAGTCCTCTCTGAAATATTTCGGTCGAGAGAAGTCACGTTAATAAATCTTTGCGTGAGTTTATAAAAAACAGCACCGTTCATCATGTAATGAATATATTTTTAAAGCACCTACATGAAAGAGGATACAAAGATGGTAGTAATTCTCTTTTAGCCAAATTAGAGACTAACCGTCGATAGATATAATTTTCATGTTTTATGTCCATCTAGGTGGTAACAATTATTTGCATATTTTTATGTAAATAAGTAAAAAAGAGGAAATAATTTGTACACGCGGTAAGTATAAAGAAATACGCAATACTAATTTCTGTAAGAGAAAAAAAGAGAAACAGCTGTTTGAAACTCGTAGATAAGGAGACAAAAATCCCTGACTTGCCGGTCGTCTTGTTTCCTTGGAGCTGGCAAAATTTACACGACAAAAGAAAGAAGGCATGGAAGGTCGGGGGCATATTTTGATAAACAGTAAGGAGAACGATATTTGCTATCAGCAAATTTGCCCAAGTATTAAGCATTTTAATCGTCAGTAAACGAGAGACGGAATTATTCGTGAGTGGTAACGAAAATTCATTGTATCAGCTGTCCAACTCAGAGACAACGAAAGGTCCTGCAGTGCTTTATAGAGGACGTTACTTCACCTACTGTGGCATTTCGTAACTTGTAATCGGAATTTTACGTACGGAAAGGAACGACGCTTCAGTGACACTGTAAGTGAACAAAGGGTAGGTAGGGCGTGAATTACAAGTTAATGAACAGCAACACTGACAGCTCACCACACACTAGGTATTTACGCGTTAGAAAGCACTTGTGTATAAATTTCTCAGCATTATTTTGAAAGAAGAATAAAGCCATTGGTGCAGTGGTTTTCCGTACTTGGCTCTCCACATAACGAACTTCTACATCCAATTTTAGAATTCAAACACTTACACTCGACCTATTAACGATACCTGCGTCTTTGTATACGTCAGTTACACGCGGAACTGCATCGGTTACATGTACGTACAGAATTAAATTGTGTACAACAGAGGAATAATATGGGTTCAGTAGAAGTAGGCATATACTCATCATTTACGTACATTGTCTTTCATTGCTTACGGAAAGATTCCCGACAGTGCGGTACACAGTGTATGTACTGGGATTAAAGTCAGCACGTGAAGTGTAACCAAGCGTGTTCAGAAAGTACCAGATTCTGTGAATTAAAATTAGGGGCAGCAGTGATTAATTGTAAGGGCACAGAAGTACTTTGATGGTTAACATTTCGCGGGTGTTCCTGGAGGCACATTACGTGTACAGATATTACGTACGTTACTGAAATAATCCGTAAATGCAATGTTGTCAACCAGACTGACTAAGAATTTAAAGAATTCTTGGCCTTGTGTAAAATGAGCAAGGGGATAGAGATCATGAGATGGGCTGCTCAGTACCGTACTGGTGCAGAAACTAAGGACGACGGGTAAAAGGCGGAACAGAGGGCTGCCATCAACGATTCACTCGTTTCCAGAATTCGAATTTTTCCGAAGTATTACGTGTACGAATATGATTGCATGCCATTACGAATTCAGCGCCTTGCCAAAATGCCGACAAGGCAAGACTTTTCATGTGTTGGAACATGCGAGGTATTTGACCAAATGTGGCAGCTGCAAAAAACCGTGTAGGGGGGGGCTGAACGAGATTTCTGTACGCAGTCCACACAAGTCAACAGCACGCAGAAGCCACGAACTCTGAACACCGCAGCAAAGTGTGTGGAAGACAGTGCGTCGGCGGTTACACTCCAAACCGTACCGTCCGGATCCCTTACAACAATTAAAAGCGGACTGTTACGGCCGGCGCCTTCAGATTTGCGCCACATTGCAGGGATCAATTAAGGATGGACATTTCGCCCCAACGCTGATATTCAGCGACAAAGCAACTAACACTTTTCTGAAAAAGTTTATCTCCGCAATGTGAGAGTGTGCCGTACTGAAAATCCTCACGTAATTTCGGCGCATGAAGGAGATTCGCCGAGGGTTAATGTATCCTGTGCAGTGTGACAGGCGAAGCTGAATGGGCCGTTTCAATACTGTGAGACAAATGTGGCGGGTACCTCTTACTTCGATATGTTGCAGTTGTGGTTGTTTCGACTACTCATTCCTTCAGGGAGCATCGATGTTTGTTGCTACCTAAACGACGAAATTTCGCATCGCTGGATTGGGCGTAGGCGGTTAACGCAAGTACTGATCAGCTTGCAAAAGCACTTAACAATGGATGTTTGAAAATCTGAAACTGGTCACGGGTTTGTGTAATTAAACTGTGTGTGTCGTAATTGCGGTTGTCTCCTATATTTAAGTCATAATGTTTATAATTCTACTACAGCTCTGTTTCTCTTAATGTTTATTTTCGAAAATCTAGCGATTAAAATAGGGTTACATTGCACTGTGGCTGCCTCAAATGAACTTGAAATATTAGCAGAAGGCCACTCGATCACTGACTACACAAAGTAGAGGCCATACTGGATGTTACCGAGAACTCGCGTCACAGGTATGTATGCACGATGATCTTCAGAGCCATTTTGTTTCTTTTCAGACCACTCGGCCGATGGGCATGCGAAAATTTGAAAGGGCGCGAAACACAGGAACGTAACAGTGAGACGCAGTACAAAAAACAGACAAAAAAACACCGCGGGCGGGAGAGAGCGCGGTCTGCGCTCGTCCGGAGAGTGGGGGCTGCCGCTGCCTGCCGTGCTCACGTGTCGGCTGGCCGGCCGGCCGCACAGGTGTGGACCTGACCTGCCTCCACACCGGGGGCAAGCGGCGCCCAGCACTGAACCCGCCGATTCCAACTGTGCGTCACCAAAACGGACATACGACACTCTTCGAAAGCTAACATGCGTGAAGTACGTGCCACACAAAAATTGTTACTGTAACATTCCATTTCTTTGGCTCCGCTGAGTGACAACCATACTGTAACCTGACAACCTGTACCAGAACTCTGGCCTAGCAACGGATCACTTTTCCACCACAACACTTTACAGAAAATAATATAGCAGCCACGCGTTCTGCTGTATCCGCCAGTGTGTGTGACGTCACGCAGCACAGCATTACGCCACGGGTCAATATCGACGGCCGCTATCAGCAGCTGCGAGCTGCTCCAGTTTAGGCAGCCGCCTGTACTGGAAATACGGGTACTTGCAGAGCCTTGATGCTTTAAGAAAAGTGAAACACACGACGGAAGTCTGAGAAAACTGCAGATTTTTTCACTGATTAACTACTGAATGGTGTATCACCAAATGGACCATCAAGGCGACAGCGAAATTTTCACGAACCGTCTTTTTTTTCTCCGTCTGAGACACTCAAGTACCGGGTGCTCATAAGTAAAATGCAGCTACTGACCGAAGTCCACTGTAGTCTGAGTATGGTAAGGCAGCGAAACACTGTAGACATGCTAATGCGTTAACGCGAAACCAGTTGGCGCCGGAGTAAATCAATTCCAATGTTGGTTAGCAGGTGCGAATCTGTCACTGTGCAACACCTCGCTGAAGTCTCCGGTGCTCATACTGAACAAGTTCTGCAAGTGGCGGTTAATAATATCGACATTCTGCCTTTCTCACTTGTTTGTCCCTTCCTGTCCACATTCCGTTCCCAATGCATTACATATGGGAACATTTCTTCCAGTGTAAATCTGTTCCTCAAGGGCGCATTAGCATACCAAGTTTCGCCGCCATACAGCAGTTACAGCCCACGATGGACCTCTGCGAGTGGCTCAACTTGAGACTAGAAGCACCCAGTGGTAGAGCACGGTTACTCCTGCACGCAGGTTACCCTCAGCCACGTGTCAGGGCGACACCTCGCCACCGTCTCCGCGTTGAGTCACGCTTACTGCCGGCCCAAGTATCATGTGAGACATCACAGTGTGAAATTTTGTGCAGCTATCACATTTTACTGGTGGACAGAACACCTAATGAATTGAAAGCACCCAGAAACACTGTGCACACTCCCAAGTCACGAGTGACCTTACTCCCTTATTACTGGATATCTGTGTGTGACCTGAAGAGCCGATTCCACAAACTCGCGATTAAGTGGCGGCCTGTTTAGGAAAATGTTTTGGCTGCCGCTACTGTTCATCCGTGAACGCCACAGTTTTCTACAGTTCAGCAAATCTTATCTCGCTACACACGACACGTTTTGAACAGGTCTTTAATACGGCGTGCATCAATTGCGTTGTACATTTTCTGATAGGCGAGTATAAATACGAAAACCACCACACATAGTTACACGTCACGAAACTTTAGGGCATTTACAGCACTGATTCCGGGTTGCTTTTTAAACATAAAATTCGTGCAACTTTTATCAAATGATCCTGTCCCTCACGTGTGACGACAGTCACTTTTCCGTGACGTCACGCGTTCTGTGCTGGCGGTGGATGAGGGGAGCACACTGAACAGTCGTCGTGTTGATCTACCTGTTTGCGAAGTTAAAATTGTCAATTCCATAGTTTTGATAGTGGAATTTGCGTTTTACGACGATGTGCAGTCTACCTGATACACGACATTTCTGAACTTTTCAAGACAGGTCATATTCAGTACTTTGTCACGCCCAAGTGTCGATAAATGTGACGTCAGTGGCCACCCACGATTCCGAAACTGTGACTTACCATCAATAACGGGTAAGGCTTCTGTAACAGTATCTGGCTAAACGAAATAATGTTTGCTGTATGTTTCTGTCAAACATAATTAGCAAATGCCCCCACAAATGTTATAATTCTGACGTGATTCAGCCCTCTGACGGAAACCAACAACAAATCTATCTCGATTCTCGCAACTGTTGCACTGGAAATGGCACAAATTAAATCTAGGTTCTGCCGCCATTAGTGCCTGCACATAGAAATCTACACTGCACATTAATTGTGTAATTTGAACGTGAAATGAAGAAGCTGGTAAGTGACGGCGTCAGAATCACCGACATTCATTCCTCCCTCACATAATACACGACTGAAGCGCAGGCCGCACAGACCACGGCGCGCCTCACAGATGGCTGACGCGTTGCTTTGTCGACACACCGGGCTCTCTCATCAGGCAAATAGTAACACGAGAACAGCCCAACAAAGCGATGCAGCGTTGTAGAGTGCTAAAAAAAATTTCATCATCAAATCACAGACGAGGAGACGTGACAGAGCGATAAAAAATACGAAATGTTTATTTCGTGAAGCACAAACATTACGATAAATTCTCAAGAATTCGCCAACTACTACGCAAATGGTCGCCTGTTTGTAATGAGGGTGTTGGGGAAAGCTACAGATTGCTCATTGAGACCATAACCTTAATTCGAGAAAATTGTGAAAATACGGAAATGAATGCGAGTGCTGCGTCTCATCGCCACAAGCGTGTCGGCGTGACGCCACGAGTTGTGATTCGCGAATGGATTTCAGGATCCGCAACGCCCACGCACGAAACAGCTTCCTACGTCTGATTACTTTGCAGACGAGTTTACGTGTGTAACATCTGACGTTAAGCATGTAAGCGAGATAACAGTTTACAAACGGTTTGAAATTGTTCTTCACGTGTGTTCGAAAGCAAGTGCTCATTCTGAAATACTGGGTAAACACAGTCTGCTTAATTTGCGCTGCTTTTTAAAGAAAAGCCCGTTTATCGCGCGTCTAAATTTTTGACACGTCATGTCTACTGATTGATGTGTGGGCCGTACGACGATGTAATTTTTGGAGGTACCCTACGGGGTGTGGGGATACTGTCTGCAAACTGCGTCGCGAATAGCTAGGTACCGATAAACTACAACGATACGTCTGATGCCAAAGTTGACTCCATCAACAGCGACAACGTGGGCAGTTTTTGTAGTCTTGCGTGCTGTTTCTTCGAAGTCGGTAACTGCCCTCATTCTGAAATACTGGCTGAATAACGTCCGCGTATTTCAGCGCCCTTAGTCACGTTACCACGCGACGCGCAATGTTTCCAACTTCGGTACTTCTCTTACTGTGTGAAAGCCGTAATTTAAGATTATACTTTTGAATGAGTACATCACGACATTTTAGATGTCTGAATTCGGCCACATTACACGAAACATTAAAAAATAAATTTCTGCCACGCCTGCAAGCCGCTACACGCCTTGTCGCACTAAAACTCGCTTACTCCAAAGTTCTGCGTTTGATGGTTTTCGTAAACTTGCGTCCTACGAACATAATCAAGAACGCGCGGTTTTCATTTTAAATGCCTGTTGTACGTGAATTCCGTGGAAATCTACACTGGCACATCGAAACACTAGCCGACTGAATGTGGCGTTATTTTCCATTCGTTCCACGTTATTCTCGCTCAAGTTTTCATAGACTGGAGCAAGGCCATAAGTAACGACCAATAAATCACTGACCACTCAAGACGGTAATTTAACACACTGTTAGCCACCCCTTTGTTCGTAGCGGTCGTAATTTTTCAAAGTATTAGACAAGAGCAGTAAGTGAGTTACGCGACAAAAACCACACAAAAGCGTGCAGAACATCCGCCGCTCCCATAAATTCCCGCCTTACCTTTCTGAGGTATTCCCGTGCAGACACAAGATACACGAGCTCTGTCTGGGCAGGCAGGACAACGTGGCACGCTGCTTCCCTCCAGGCTGCTGCGTCTCAACTGGGCCGCACAGACAGCCGGCTGCCCCCCCCCCCCTTGCACTGACGTTACGGGGCGGCGTTGCCAGCTCGCGCGGCAGGCGAGGGAACGGCTGCAGCAGGGCGTCTACGTCTGTGTCGGCACTGCCGGACCGCCTGCGTCCCACCCACGCCACAGTCAGTTATCTCGAACCGCGCTATACAGCTGCCAACACACACCCCCTTCGCCTGGCGCCCCAAAAACCGGATTTCGTCAACCGATTTCCCAGTACCGCTTTTGGTGAACGCAAAGATGGAACAAAGACGCTGCATTTTGGTCACGGGATGAGGAGAGGTGTGAACACAACATCTTCCGTCATCGTGCTGAGTGCCAGTGACTTACACGCGAGCTTCGCGATTCGTATCGATCATTTGCTACTCCAGAAATGACGGACGAGTGTGACGAGTTTTCGTTGAAGAAGGTTACAGGGATATCAATGCTGAGGTCATCGGTGCCTGGGCTCACGTACTACTTACTCTAAGTTACACTGAGCACGACACACATTTGCCCTCAACGTGTGGACCAACTGAAATCATTCTGTGATTTCGTTGATACTCGACACAGGAAAGTTCTAGGTAGTACTAAAACTAGATGGTTCTCATTATTGCCAGGAGTTACGAAAGTTATTGAACCTTTGAAATCTTGTTTTCTATCTCAGAATAGGTGTCCCACGTTGCTGAAACAAATTTTCGAAAACCAACAGTCACTTCTTTGGCTTCATTTCACACAACACCCATTGAAAATGTGTTTAAATTCAATCCAAAAGTTGGAAATAACCACGGTTTCAGCTTGCTTCAAGAAATAATCAATACCATTTTAATTAACTTTGAAAAGGAAGGTACTTTCACTCTGTCAAAATACGAGCCTTTTACCAATTCTAAGACACTTCAACACTTTTGTGACTTGTTTGGAAAAGTAGAGTTCTCCACTTCAGCCTCTGATGTCATTTCATTGGAGAACACAAAAAAAAATACTGTTTCTTGGGCTGAACTTTTAAATTTTCTGATAATTCTTAAGGCAGTAGACTCATGTGCAACATTTCAGACGAGATAGGATGCGTGAACAACATTGTATCCCAGAAACTTGAGGAATTGGAAAAAGCTAATTTGGAAACAGTTAAGAGACTGTGTGATATATTCCACACACTTAAAAGTGCAGGTACTTCATGTAAAAATATAGACACGCTTGTGAGTTTTGCTCCTGCTGTACTATACACAAATATTGTTGTGGAAAGAATATTTTCAACTGTGAAGTCCCTTTGGAGGGTGGAATGTGTAGTGCTAGATCCACTTCCTTCCCCACAGGTGTTGTCTGTCTCATATTAGAGGCCAAATCCGAACATAAAATTCTTTGTCAAGTACAGAGTAGAGGTGCTCTTACTCGGTAACTGTACTGTCTAATTATTGGATTTATAGTGAATTCTTGCAACGGGCCTTTGTCCTCAGAAGTTGAATGCCGAAAGTAGTTGCTCTCTGTCCCAGTGTACTTAAAAGCAGAATAAGCAAGCATTCTTCAAAACTATAAAATGTATGGATGGTCAGTGTCTGCATCAAGTAAATCCTACCCCATATTTAGCAGATTGGGTTCCGCATTTGGAGGCTGCATTCGAGAGAGACGTACCATATGTCGAAGTTTAAGCACCATTTAATATTTTCGTGTGTTTTCATTGAGACATAAATGTCGAGTGGCTCTTTACATACCACCTCATAGAGCCACTCTGCTTCCTAGTCAAGCTCCCTCAAATCATTCAGTTCTTATCTTCCCTTAATAGCGATCAATCAATAAAATTGTAATATGTTGTCTTGTGTATCCAGTACGAGGATATTTCATTCCTTAGCTCATACAACAGCCTGACAGGTGGTGGTTTTCTCGGCTATTTTTCCAGTAATTGAACGAATTTCAGCCACAATCTAACTTTGTATGTCTGGTGCGTGCTCAATGAAACGAAAACAAAAATAACCTTTGTTTGCCTGGTGGCTGTTGGTATTTGAAGTCAGGAACATGTTTCATTCGGAACACCGACTTTGCCATTAAATCTGAATTTTGCGGAGAACAGGCAGCCTTCGTAATGGCGAGACCCTTTTGCACAGGATTTCGGTCACCCCAGGGATCTTATGCTGATGCTGTGACATTGTTAGGGCGTACTAACATGTAAATTTTATTTTCTACAGATCTCACACAATTTCTTCATTGTGGTTGATCAGCGTTGTTGCTTGCTTTATGAAACAGTGTCGTCTTTGATGTCTGTTTTGAATTTTGTGTGAAGTGTGTTTATGGTACTTTGGGAGCTTTTCGCCGTAATCCTTTTCATTGGGGAGTTTTTTTAAATGTAATCAATGCTCGCGTGACGATTTTCCGCTGGGAATTGCGTGTGAAGCTCATTTTCATTCTATTAGGTTGCTTGTGATGAATACTCTTGTTTAGCCAGTGTGATGAACTTAGTAAAAATTTAGCATGTTATTTAAGTGAATCTGTTTCAGATAGTGTTTTTTCTGTATAAGATTTTCATTTGCGTTATTCGAAAACAGTTACGTGTAGTCGCTCCAAAAGCAGTACGAGGAGAAAAGAAAAAAGGTGGTGAGGAGTCAGCAGACGAAATGCCCAAAAAAGAGACTGCGACAGTACAGAGGCGTGTAGGGACATATTCTCCCTACTTTTAGCGACGAAAATGTGCAAAATGAAACAGTAGGTTCCTCCGATGCGAGGCAAATAAGTGAGCCAGACTTCAGTGGTGCAGCGGAGATGTTTAGATTTAGGACACGCACAGCCTGTTCCACTCACAGCTAGCAGTGTTTGGGTCGAGTGCACAATTTACTAAGTGTGAGTGCGGGCGAGACTGAAGCAACGATAAGTGAACAGAGGGCAGCAGAGCATGTAGCTCTGAGCAGAACATGATTGGCCGATTTGGCCACGCTGGTAAAAAGAATAAGCACACAGCGAAGAGTTAAAGGCAGACTGCAGACTTGCTGGCGTCAAAGGAGGAGCTGAACTGACGTTTAGTTGCCGAATATGGCACCTCAACGACTACAGTAGAATCACTGAGCTCAGAAATTGATGATGATATGGAAGAAACGTTCAGAACTTAAAATCAAGGACGACACTGCGCAATTTGAAGAAGCTAAGGTCATCAGTCTCTAGACTTACACACTACTTAAACTAATGTAAACTAACTTATGCTAAGAACAACACACACACATGCCCGTGGGCGGACTCGAAGTTCCGGCGGGTGGGGCCGCGCAATCCGTGACGCGGCGCCTCAAACCTCGCGGCACTTGGAGAGGCAGGAAACAGGTTAAGTGGGACAGAAGGAGAACAGGAAGGAGTGAGCGGGAAAGGCTGGTTGCCAGGAGGCTAGAGCAGGAGCATGGGGGATGTGACTGATGGTGATCATAGGGGATTCTTTAACCTACTAAAACGAATGCCCATGTTCACTGGCAACATACAGGGTGGCGCACGAAATGTGTTACCATTTTGTTTTTGAATATGAACTTTGTCAATACAATCTGAAAGGAACATATACTACAATGAAGAGCCGCCCATGGAGATTTGTTCTAACTCAGCGCATACTCAAAATGGCCACCATTTCGTTTCCGACCTTCCTTCAAACGAATACTGAAGTTAGTGATTACCCTACGGCACATGTCGTCCGTAATTTCACTGCAAGCTTGAAGAATAAGTCTTCTGAGCTCCATTAAATCTTGTGGACGTTTCGGGGAAATTTTTTCCTTTAGGAACCCCCAAAGAAAAAAGTCACATGGATTGAGGTCTGGACTATTGGAGTTTTTACACGAGCATTTCGACATGCGGATCATTTCACTCAGGTTTCCAGCTCGCTTCAATCACGGACAAAATTGGCTCCCCAATGGCGGACATATTGACCATGTGCTCAGAACAAATCTCCATGGACGGTTCCTCATTGTAGTATATGTTCCCTTCAGACTGTATTGACACAGTTTATATTCAAAAACAAAAATGGTAAAACATTTCGTGCGCCACCCTGTATGTAAGCCAAGTACGGACATTATCGAGACACTTGGGAGCGAACAAACAGCAGGAAATTTGGAACTGGAAAGTACAGGTGAGGAAACGCTCGATGTTGCAGATACAGTACATGCACAGAAGCCTTAGGAAATCATAACAAATACCTACAGGCAGTCCACTTAAACTGGAATCTTTAACATTTTATAGGAATCCACAGTATTTGCGAGCTGAAATGAGAAACATTAGGTAATTTTGAAAGAGAAAAATGGGAGCTCAACTTGGAATCGACCGAAGTACAAGTAGGAACAACTGTGGATGAATAGGCTGACTCGAGAAAGTGCAGAAGAAATTGAGAGCAGAATTCCTGCGTCTGTGATGAAACGAAAATTAAGATGCACTGCGATGATAAAAGGAAAGAAAATGAGAACGAGAATTGCCCGAAACTACAGAAGTCGCTGTGATAATCCGATGCTAAACAGCATCTTCTACATTTGCATCTGCATCTACATCTACATGCTCTGCAAACGACCGTGGCAGAGAGTGCGTCCCACAGTACCAGTTGTCAGGGTTTCTTCCTGTTCCAGTCACGTATGGAGCCCGGGAAGAATGAATGCCTCTGTACGCTTAGTACTTATTGTAATCTTATCCTCACGATCCCTATCTGGACGGTACGTAGAGGGTTGTAAGTATATTCCTAGCATCACCATCTAAAGGCGGTTCTTGAAACTTTGGTAATACACTTTCTCGGGATAGTTTGAGTGTCTTTAAAAAGTCTGGAAGTTCAGTTCCTTGCGTACTTCTGTTACACTCCCACGGCTCAAACAAATCCATGACAATTCGTGCTACCCTTCTCTGTATACGTTCAGTATCGCATGTTAGTCTTATTTGGTGCGGGTCCCACATACTTGAGCAACATTCTAGAACCGGTGGTACGAGTGGTTTGTAAGCAAAGCCCTTTGTAGGCTGACTGATCTCCGCCAGTATTCTTCCAGTAAACGGAAGTCTGTCACCAGCAGTACTCACAACTAAGCGTATGTCGTCATTCCATTTCATACCAGGTACTTTTTATGTGTCGGCCGATTCCAACAGTGACTCGTTGATATTATAGTCATAGAACACCATTTTTTTCGTTTTGTGGAGGCACAGTCTTACATTTATGAACATTTAAATCAAGTTGCCGTTTTTCCACCGCTTTGAATTCTTATCAAGATCTGACTGAATATTTATGCAGCTTATTGCAGACAATACATTACAGATAACTGGATCATCTGAAAAACTCTGAGGTTACTATTATTATTAATACACTACTGGCCATTAAAATTGCTACACCACGAAGATGACGTGCTACAGATGCGAAATTTAACCAACAGGAAGATGCTGTGATATGCAAACAATTAGCTTTTCAGAGCATTCACACAAGGTTGGCGCCGGTGGCGACACCTACAACGTGCTGACATGAGGAAAGTTTCCAACTGATTTCTCATACACAAAAAGCAGTTGACCAGCGTTGCCTGGTGAAACGTTGTTCTGATGCCTCGTGTAAGGAGGAGAAATGCGTACCATCACGTTTCCGACTTTGATAATGGTCGAATTGTAGCCTGTCGCGATTGCGGTTTATCGTATCGCGACATTGCTGCTCGCGTTCGTCGAGATCCAATGACTGTTAGCAGAAAATGGAATCGGTGGGTTCAGGAAGGTAATACGGAACGCCGTGCTGGATCCCAACGGCCTCGTATCACCAGCAGTCGAGATGACAGGCATCTTATCCGCATGGCTGTAACGGGTCGTGCAGCCACGTCTCGATCCCTCAGTCAACAGATGGGGACGTTTGCAAGACGTCAACCATCTGCACGAACAGTTCGACGACGTTTGCAGCAGCATGGACTATCAGCTCGAAGACAATGGCTGCGGTTACCCCTGATGCTGCATCACAGACAGGAGCGCCTGCGACGGTGTACTCAACGACGAACCTGGATGCACAAATGGCAAAACATTTTTTCGGATGAATCCAGGTAGTGTTTACAGCATCCGTGTTTGGCGACATAGCGGTGAACGCACATTGAAAGCGTGTATTCGTCATCGCCATACTGTCGTATCACCCGGCGTGATGGTATGGGGTGCCATCGGTTACACGTCTCTGTCACCTCGTGTTCGCATTGACGGCACTTTGAACAGTGGACGTTACATTTCAGATGTGTTATGACCCGTAGCTCTACCATTCATTCGATCCCTGTAAAACCCTACATTTCAGCAAGATACTGCACGACCCCATGTTGCAGGTCCTATACGGGCCTTCTTGGATACAGAAAATGTTCGACTGCTGCCCTGGCCAGCACATTCTCCAGATCTCTCACCAATTGAAAACGTCTGGTCAATGGTGGCCGAGCAACTGGCTCGTCACAATACGCCAGTCACTACTCTTGATGAACTATGGTATCGTGTTGAAGCTGCACGGGCAGCTGTACCTGTACACGCCATCCAAGCTCTGTTCGATTCAATGCCGAAGCGTATCAATGCCGTTATTACGGCCAGACGTGGTGGTTCTGGGTACTGATTTTCAGAATCCATGCACCGAAATTGCTTGAAAATGTAAGCACACATCAGTTCTAGTATAATATTTCTCCAATGAATACCCGTTTATCATCTGCATTTCTTCTTGGTGTAGCAGTTTTAATGGCCAGTAGTGTATTTCGTCTTCCGTAGAGTTAGCGCTGCGGTGTGATCTGGCAGCTGTGTTAAGGGCAACCTACAGTTCACAGGAGTTTCTGCAAACGTGACGTCATTCTGACGCCATAAGTTTTGCATTCATGTGGACCGGGATGTGGATAAGGGAGAGATTACAATGTTGGCAAGAATTAGCTCCGGAACTTACTGAAACAGTTGTGCCAACTGCTTTTGCTAATATGCCTTCATCAACACCAAAAGTGAGACCAATAACTGATTTACAAGCAAAAAGAATCTTAAGCCAGCCTGCACAATTTCGAATATCCTGCTCATTCAAGTTTCTCAAGAAAATAAACTTATTTTTAAAACACCTGAAAACTGATGTGTGGAGTTGGTCCGTAGTCAGAAAAAAGGGGGGGGCAGCCATTCTAACAAGTGAGGTAAACCATCAGCTCACTTACCTTGTGTGCAGTAAGTAAAGCCGTTTCGAAACACAGCTAGCATCTCTCGAAACACGTCACTGTGTAACATTTGGTGTAATAAAATCAAGAAAAGCGCAATATACGTGGTTGAAGAGGTACTTTAATGGGAGATTTTTGTCTGGGAAAGAAGTGGCCCAGAAAAACTAGCCCGTAAATTGTATTTTGTACACTTCACATACGGCTACATTTTATGAATAGCAGAGACTACGCCACCTTTTTATTCTGTTGCAAATGCGTCAGTCAGTTCTATGCTTTTTATTTAGAATGGTAATTAGCTTTGCCAGATGATCAACGTGTGAATATTTATTCGCATTTGCAGGCTTCACACTTAATATGTAGATTTGTAAATTATTGACAATGACAACGCAGACCTGATACGCACACGCCCGGAGAGAGAGAGAGAGAGAGAGAGAGAGAGAGAGAGAGAGAGAGGGAAATGATTCAAATGACTCCGAGCACTACGGGACTTAACATCTCAGGTCGTCAGTCCCCTAGAACTTAGAACTACTTAAACCTAACTAACCTGAGGACATCACACACATCCATGCCCGAGGCAGGATTCGAACATGCGACCGTAGCGGTCGCGCGGTTCCAGGCAGTAGCGCCTAGAACCGCTCGGCCACCAGCGGCCAGCCGTTCATCACAATAAACGTCATATAAACATTAAACTATGTACTCTTCCGCGTTTGCTGGAACCTCATTGAATTTAGTTTCAGGTGGAGCGGAAACCAATATGTCTCAGGTGCAATCAAGTACGATAAAGTGGGTTCGTTTCATGCTGTGCGTATCGACTTGTGCTGTAATACGGGACAATAGCTTTACCGGCGCGTTTAGCTCTGACAGCGCTGGCCGGGCAAGTGGTCCAGCTAACGCGCACTGGTGTGAGCAGTGGCGGTTCAGACGTAGAAAGAGACGAGCAGAGGACAATAAAGCTTTGGATGTGAATTTTTAAACAGAAGGAAATAATATATGGTAAAACTCAGGTGATTTTCTCCTTAGGTGACCGGACGGAAAATGTAACATGTCTTCGATATTAGCGAACATAGTATTGTATTTAAAAGCAGGAGTGATGAAAATTCGTAACAAACGAGGGTAATTTTTCAACATTAGCTATGTGTGGCGTAAAAGCGCACTGTAGTCCCGCAATGCAGTAAAATACTTAAGCCACTGAAGGTATTGGAGTCAGCTGTCTGGTAATCTCTGAACTCCAACACACTCGTTACTCGTCCATTTTTTACCGAGTCCCGTAAGAGTTCAGGGAATGTGTGTGCATCCGCACAGAAGAAGGTCATGGCCGGTACTATTTCGCGTTCACGTTCATTCTCTTATCCGTCTCTCAACCATACCATCTTTTTCCAAACCAACCTAGACCTCTTGCTTTGCTACAGAGAACTTAAAGCTTGTTCCCGACAAATAAGTAGGATTCTCAGCCACATATGTAGTAGCTAAATGCAACAGGGAATTTTTCCAGATGGACAAATCCGCTATTGAAAAGGAGATAGGTCTGATGCTAACAACTACCACCCAATTTCACTTCTGACAGCTTTATCCGAAATTCTTGAAAAGTAATGTATTTATGAGTAGCATCACGTATTTCTAAAAATAAAGTACTAACAAAATGTCAATTTGGTTTTCAGAAAGGCTTTTCAAAAGAAGATGCAATGGGCCTATATATGCTTTCGGTGATCAAATATTAAATGCATTGAGTAACCAAACATCACCCATTGGGATATTTTGTCACCTCTCGAAGGCTTCTGATGGTGTGAATCATGAAATTCTTCCAGATAAGCTGAGTGGGCCAGTGCACAAATGGTTTAACTCATATTTAACTGGAAGAATGCAGTAGATTCATATTAAAGCTACAGATGGTCTGCAAAAATCAGCAGAGTCCATTAACTGGGGAGGCATCAAGAATGGTGTCCCACAGAGTTCAGTCTTGGGTCCCTTATTGTTCTTAATATACATTAAGGACTTGCCACTCTATATTCATGAAGATGCACAGCTAGTTCTTTTTGCTGATGATACAAGTAATCACACCTGATAAGCAAGAATCAGCTGCAGAAATTGGAAATAGGCTAATGTCTTTCAGAAAATTATTAAGTGGTTCTCTGCAAATGGTCTCACTAAATTTTGAGAACAAACAGTTTACACAATTCTGTACAGTAAATGGCATAACACCATTGATAAATATAGATGAGCAAAAGTGTTGCTAAGGCACAATACTCAATTACTGGTTGTCTGCATTGACGAGAACTTGAATTGGAGGAAACACATACATAATCTGCTGAAATGGTTAGGTTCAGCTACTTATGCTATTATGGTTATTGAAAATTTTGGTGATAAACATATTGGTCAACTAGCCTACTATGCCTCTTTTCATTCACTTCTTTCATGTGGCATCACATTTTGGAGAATTCGTCGTTAAGAGAGAAAGTATTCATTGCACCAAAGCGAGTAATTAGAATAACTGATGGAGCCCACCCAAGATCACCTTGCGGACATTTATTTAAGGAACTGTCTATTCACAGTACATATATTCACTTACGAAATTTGTCATTAATGACCCATGTCAATTAAAAAATAACAGTGAAGTGCATAGCTACAACACTAGAAGAAACGATGACCTTCACTAGTCTGGATCGAATCTCACTTTGGCACAGAAAGAGGTGAATTATGCTGCCACAAAAATCTTTGGTTATTTGCCAAATAGCATTAAAAGTCTGACTGATAACCAAACATCATGTAAAGGCAAATCAACAAAATTTCTGAATGACAACTCCTACTCAATAGATGAATTTTTAGATATGAAGTATTAACTATAAAAAATAATTATTTTGTGTAAAGTAAACGTAAAGTGACATTCTATGTCATTACGAAATGTTTTCATGACCTATGGAATAAGGATTAATGTATGTATGTATGTATGTATGTATACAGACCAGTTTGTCTGCACAACCAGTATTTTACAGAGGTGAGGAGGTGGCTAGCGTATCAGCCCTTCTTTGTGGAAGTTTGTCTACAACCACCTGCATTGCTATTTTTCATTTACTTCCACAAAAGTCGATGAAATTACTCTTAACGTATTAATGTCAAGAGATCCGCTTGCTGTGATATAAACTATGTATAGCTTTCTCTACGTAACAGCAACACACTTTATACTGTAGATAACTACAGATGTAACAATGAATAACGTATTACTCAGCAGCTCCCGTTTGGTTTAACAAGCCTATGTGTGTGAATCTTCAGTTTCTCCCAACGTATTTGTTGATGAAACAGTCCACAGGTGAACTGGCTGTTCGTAGTGTCCAATGGACACACTATGAACCGGAAGTACACCTGTGGACTGTTCGATCTGAGTTCTGCACTAAGATTTGTAACTGATACACTATATTTTGATATCGTTCTGAGCAACGACAAAGACTTACCAGAAAAGGTTCTGAGGATGGATGGTTTTCCTGTAAAAGTGTTTCAATACTGGTCCTTTACGTGGGGTACTCTTCATTCAGATACTCCCTTATTAGAAAAGGGACTACTTTTTTTGCTATTTGTAGCCAGTCGGTGTCTGGAGATACACTATTAACGGACATTTGTAGCAAGAAGATCAATTTTGGGTCAACGTAAGAATTCATTAATTTCTGCACTTACACATACACAGTAAAGACGAAATGGAGGCTAATCTTATCTATCTTACTCACCACACAACAAACAGACGTTAACCAAAAACATTACTCTAGAAAAGTGACAAATACCGAAATTAAATGGAAAAGCGTTCTGTACTACAACACATTTACGTGACTTAAAGTGCTGATGTTTGCTAATAAGGGACTGGGAGTAAGAAGCTAGCAGATTAGTTGTACTAAATTCGGCTGACTACTTCGAATATACCTGATTCAATGCACCACTACGGAACTGTCAAAACGCGTCTCGCTTGATTTGATTTCGAGCCATAAAACAATAGGAGCAGACTGTCCCAGGTCTACGCAGTATCCTGGCGGAAAGTAATTGCTTAATACATGAGTGGTCCAAATTCTGTCATTGAACAGTATGTACTTGCAGAAGCAATGTTCCACCATTCCGTTCTGTTATTCCTAACAAGGAGAATAGCCCTTTTATGCATCAAATGTGTACGAATACAATCCCATATTTCAACAACAAAACAAAATTCAACAAAATGGCGCGAATAAGAAGAAATCTCGTCCAAGCCTATGCTTTTCACTCCTGCCTGAAGTCTGTAAAACAGAATTAATAGGAATATCGGTAGGACTTTGAAATACCAGGATTTGTAATACGAAGTTCGCTAGTATTTTGAGAGTATAATAACCGAAAGCGGTTTGATTTATACGCAATAGGCTCCATTAGGAATTAAATGAGACCGTACAGCTACGATGGCTTTGCAAAAACAATAAAAAGAAATAATTAAAGACCTCGGGAACGCATGAAAACAGTAATCCTTACCTTATTAAGTATGTGAGTATGACACACGGATCTAACAGCAGCAGCACGAAATACGCAGAACGTCACACTGGACACGACTCGCTACAAATGCGAGAAACACGTGAAGCGGCAGGTGTCTGGCACGCAGTCAGTGCTGCCAACGGCTGCGAGGCCGGCAGGTACCAACTGCAGTCTGCTACGGGGCCTCACACAGCGGGCAGCGCTTCCAGGGGCACCGCGCAGAACATGCGAATGTAATACGAAGACTGTCGTCCTAATTTTGTTATTGCAGATAAATTGAAATAAATAAAGTAACATGTTTGTGAATGTACTTTCAACGTAATGTAATCCAATTCTACGCTCACTGTGACACTGCTGTGGCCTCTGGAGTACGTCTCAGAAAATTATGCCCGCACCGGAGTCGAGGGAACCAGAGTTATTGTGATACCGACGCGCTACAGTACTGTTTATTAACACATGGCTATTGCCCATGCGTATATTCGGTTCATTGCTTCGCAGCCCCTCTCCGCGCCCTTTCTACTCACTGTTGTAGCTAACAATCAAGCGTCACAGAAAGTACATTAGCGTCAGGTTCTAAAAAGCATTACATCCTCCATCAGGTACCTAGTTTAACGTAATATGGCCTTAAAGGGAAGCAGCGACTTGCCCTATCAAGAAAATAATCGTAGTTTTCTTGGTTTGATCGAATTGACAGCAGAATTTGACCCCGTTTTGCATGAACATTAGAGGTGGTAAAGGCCCAAGAAAATCATGACCATTGTCTTGTAAAAAAACATTGAAAACGAATTCATAAATTTGGTTGCCAACAAAGTAAAACACACCATTGTTAATTCTGTAAACGAAAGGATATTTTTTCTGACGTACTTGATTGTACTCCTCATACATGCCACAAGGAACAAATGACATTGATTGTTACGTTTGTAATTTATAAGTAGACGCAGTCAAGGTAGAAGAACACTTCCTCGACTTTCTGAACGTCACTTCAGGAACAAGAGAAAGTTTGACTGAAACCGTTTTGTCAACGTCAAATATTCACTATATTGTGGCTTAAAAACAATGTCTTTTCCACTGCAAGTTACAAAGTGTCACAAAGAATCGCTACCTGCTTTACACAAGCGAAACTATTTAATATCAAAGCGAGATTGATAGACGTCCCGCCCTTTCCACAATGAACAGCGATTCATGATGGCATAACTCATGTCCGGGAGTAAAAAGCCTCCTCAAATGTTTTCTATAGATGATCAATGACAGATCTGTATCTACACAATTCAGCGGGAATACCAGAGTCATTTTGAATAAACACTCTTGTCAGTAAAATGAAGGAACCTCACATAGTACATTTCAAAATTCAGTCTTTAAATAATCCCTGAGAGGACTAAGATAGCGAATAAAGATTACAATTGCCCAATACTTTTTTCTACCCATTTGCGAACACACGATCGCTGTTTTAATGTGTCCTGCGTGTGCGTTTATGAACTGTTCAGCACATTTCTTCGTCTCGCTCGCCATCTTTGCTAGCAAGCTGTCATAAAAAAATGATGCTATTAAATGGGTGTGGAGGATCTCCAAAGAAATTTTTACATCCAGATTTCCTGTCGAACGGAATTTGCTCCTACCTACAATGCAATTAGCGGACCACAAAATTACCGAACCGGAACCATTGTAATCAGTTATCACTTCTTGTCTGACGTCCCCTTCACATCTTGACGTTTCTGAGTCATTGTCATTGAGTCACTATCATCGCTGTCTTCACCACTACTCCACACTCCGTACCGTTTATTTATTTATTTTTTCACTCATCACTCTTCTGACTGGTTTGACGCGGTCCGCCACGAATTCCCCTCCTGCGCCAACCTCTCCACCTCAGAGCAGCGCAGGCAACCCAGGTCCTCAACTGTTTGCTGGATGTACTCCAGTCTCTGTTTTGCTCTACAGTTCTTGCCCTCTACAGCTCCCTCTACTACTGTGCGAGTTATTCCGTCATGTCTTTACAGATGTCCTACCATCCAGTCGTTTCTTGTTGTCATTGTTTTCTCCATATATTCCTTTCCTCGCCGACTCTGCTGAGAACCTCCTCATTCCTTACCTTATCAGTCCACCTAATTATCAACATTCTTCTGTAGCACCACGTCTTACATGCTTCTATTCTCTTCTGTTCTGGGTTTCAGACAGTCCGTGTCTCACGGTCATATAAAACTGTGCTCCAAACGTAAACCCTAAGAAATTTCTTCCTCAAATTAAGGCCTATTTTTCATACTAGTAGACAAGCCAACATCTCTTTTTCTCAACACATACTAATCGTACGGGGGTAAATGAGGTATCGTTAGAAAGTTTTTTAACCGGCTTCTGTCATTCCATATTAGTATTGCACTAAAATTTTGCTACTTGCGGAAAATTTAGCTTAAAGAAGACTTTCAACTGTCACACGCAAAAGGGTATCGCGGATGGTGAGCTTCATACCTATATTCTACGAAGCTAAGTTATTAAACAGGAATAAGAGTCTCCCTCTTTATACCACCTTGTTACAAAAATAATTTTATTTGTTGTAAAGCACTTATTAACTGGACAGTCTATATACAGCACTGTCACAGGTAATGTCTGTGGCCACTGCAGTTATCCGCTATATCTGCCATTGTACAAGTTGACTTTCCTAACCGAGTATACCTTCTGAAACGTCAGACATATCTGCCATTGCCACCTTCAATTCTGATTTACCTAGCCACCATGATCTAACGTGCTCACTGTAACTGAAAATGCCTCTCGAGTGGAAGTTACAGGTTACGTGGATGCACTGACAGTCCCTGACCTCTGCCACTCGTACAAACCGGGACAAACAGTCCGAATGCAAAACACATTTCTGGAAACATGAACGTATCATACATAATCCACGATTATTATTTCACGTCGTTCGGTTAGTTTTTAAAACTGTTTCCTCTTGTTCCCACAACTACCCTTACACCAATGACTAAACTTATTCGAAATTCTGACATTATTTAAAACTGTACCATCGAGCGTGTTTCGCACGGGTCCCGTGGTTATGTTGTGTATTCCATCGTCTTTGACATGGATAAGTAGGGGATTTTCCAGTCGAATCTGGATAAGTTTCCCAAGCTATAGGGGACCTTTATAGTAATTCCAAAGTGCTTGAGATTTTAACATGGCTGCATCATATAGTTTTTGTACGAGTTACTTTCAGGTATCGTCTTAGTCACAAACATATAAATGGCGTACATCTAATCGATCGTTAGGAAAACGGGGATTACAAGTTCCAAACTCACAAATTTCCATCGCTTTATTTTCTGCATCGACAATCGAATCGCACAGCCTTTGTTGCCAAAGAGTTTTCGTTGTGGTTTGCTTCCTCCTCTGCGAAGTAGTGCTGTGATTTCTTACACATTCCATCCACGTATCAAATCAGCATGAAAGTTGCCCTAATGAGAATAGAGAAGAAATTTAACATTACTAGGTGCTCGTACGAAGTGTGGTGCCCGCTCTCCGACGTGTCCGAAAAGTCCATACCAGGAAACCGCACTACAAAATGGCACGCATTGTGTATGTTGATAATCTTTAAAAACCGTGTCCCAATTGCGACAAGCACAGTTGCTAAGCTAAAACTAGTGTGTACTAATAAAATGTTTAATATGTCTTCAATACACTGACTTTACATAGGAAAGCGTCTCACGTTGAATTGCCAGAACAATAATTATAAAAGGTGGCAATGTTATCTACGCACTATCTTTTAAATAGATATGACGGTATCTGATACTCAAGAAACGTACTGATGCTAAAATGCTTTAAATTCTTGCTATCATTTAATCTTTAAAATTTGATAATTCTCTTCCTGTTAATATTTAATTAATTAACTTACGTTGTTCAGATTTCGTAACGCTGACGGTCTTAAAATTTAAAGTTGTTCAGTCCCTGTTTTGTTTTCTTTCAATTGTTGCGAGCCACCGATGGTGCAATATTGTTCGCTTTCAAGTCTATACATTTATAAAAATCAGGTCCAGGAAACACTTTTCTGATCACGGTTGCGATTCAAACGGTATTCGCGTAATTGTACTGATTAAGAGTTATCGTTTCTGAAAGATGCAGGTTCGATCAAAGCTGTGTGCACTTTTGCGCGTATAATGAAAATATTCCTAACACGTCGCGTAACAAAAAGTAACATGCGAATCACAACCGTGGTCAAACGAAGAAAATATATGATGACATAAATGTTCTTCGCTGTTATTCAGGACAGGTTTAGATTAAACACCGCAATTATCAGTATTTTTAAATCACAGTACGATACGCTTTAGAGATATTTGTTTTGAATAACTTGTATTCACCTTTTGTTATACAATATGGACATTGTCCGCAGGATTATCTCTGTCTCTCTCCTTTTTATAGCCTTTATACATTCACATTACATACATCGATTAAGTAACTTTTCTTTCTCTACCGATCAGTACGAGAACAAAATCCGCCCAGACAAAATGTCTTACATAGAATTAGTTCTCACTTAACAATCATATATAGTTTCGTAGTACAAACAATGCTAGTTTATTCCGTGCAATAGAAAGGCTTTGATTCACTGAGCACAAAAATTAAAATAATAAAATTATAATTACATTTTTAATATCGTCAGTTTTTCTTTATTTTACGAAAATGAGGTTTGACATTGTCGTAATATTATTTTTCATCGTTGTAGCACTATAGCGTACTCTGAATATTTCTGTGAATGACGCATACTACTTTAGTTTCGTTCCGACCGACGCCTCGAAGTAAATATCGAAACTGCTTTGGAGTTTATCCACGTACGGTTCCAGAGGCTACATGTAGCAGCTTTCAGTCTAATCAGGATTGGTGACAAATGAAGCTGTGTTGTCTTCTGGTCTTTAAACTGACAGCACCTCTTTGTTCCGACAGACTATGCTAAACCGTTCCTACACGTGGACCACAACGTCACACGCGTTTTGCTAGTCTTGTGCCGCAGGTGTATATTGAGACCAGAAAGGAAAAAAAACGATGAAATCATTATATATGATTTCCTCTCATTCGTTTCTGTGCCTGTTATTCAGTTCTCGCCGTATGCGATGCTTTATTTGGGAAGTAAGGAGCGTCTCTAGTTAGTTTCGGTAGCAAACTTTTGCCCACAGCTGAAACTCAGTTTCCAAACCACAGCTGCCATGATATGAGGTCGCCTTTACTAGTGAGGCGATGAAGCGATTTCCCAACTCTGGGTAAATCTTCTGTTTTTTACTTTCATTGCCTAGGGGAATTCACTGAAAGACCGTAGTGTTGTCTCCCATAACCCATAGAAAACACGACAAGAAATATTACGGTCTTCCGATTAAACTACAGTTGAGAAAAGCCTTCACTTCATCATCGTAATCGCATTTCTTTCTCGTTCACCGCTCTATAGCTCTTCGCTATGAGATAAACGGACAACTAAAATGACGAGTTGTTTATAAATTGCCACGAAACCTGCTGTGGGCCGAAAATTCCGTTACAACTGGGAACGGAGTTGCTCGCGACGGCATTTTTGCGTCAGACGCTGTCCGTGTTCTCGCCGAGTTAAACTTGAGTAGCGATTCAGGATTATCTTATAAAGTTCCATGGCCCCTCTTTTGATGGCCGTATCATTGTCATCGTGCTGCCAGGGAAGATGTCGATGTCTGCGACGCTGTTTCCCCACGTCGGGGCGTCAATGATTCGACGAATTACTCTGGAGTACAGCCGCTGTCCAGGTTGAAACTGCAGTTGCGAAATCTGATCTGTGCGGCCTCTCTGATGACAGAAGGCGTAAAACCCTTGTATGAAATAAAAAAGTCTGTTTGTCTCGGTTTTGCGTCGTTAACAGAGCTGCCAATATTTTTGCTTAAAACCCAAGTGCGAAATATTATACATAGTTAAGCCGAACACATTTCTCCGTCAGTTCTGCGTCCCCTGCGGCCTACAGAGCTTTGCCACTGATGGCAGTTCGACTCTCCCGCGAGTCACGGCTGTTATCTGGCCTTCCTTAAAACCCACCCACAGCAGGACGTCGCGTCGCCCGCCATTCACGAGATGCGTGTCCGTTCCAACACGTGAATCACACGCCTAGTCGATGGCCAGTTGCACCATTTTAATGCATCCCGACAATGCTGTTCCGCAGTCCGCACATTCATGGCCGCCCTTCTGTCACAGCTGCCTCCATCTGATGGTATCCTAAATTTCTGAGCAGGAGGAGGAGGAGGTTGTGTGAGAAAATCTTCCAGGAAACACGTACAGAAATCGTCAAAAAAACACCGTCCAAACATTTTCATCCGGGTCAGTTAATGCAAGAGATTCTGTTTTATTATGCTCACTCGGATCACACGCTTTGTGTGGTAAGAGTTGTTACGTATTTACGCTTCAACGTTATCAAAACTTGTAACGGCTAGAAAGATTCGTCTTGAGTCACACCCAATTCTTAATCATATACGCATTATCAGCGTCTATATTGTCAACAGACATCGATTGTGAAGATGTATAAAAAATTGTCGACAATGTCACCTGCTTTGTGCCGATGCGGAATTTAAACGCGGTGTGTATCGACAGATTCCATTCGTAACTGGAAACAGATTAAAATATATCTATCCAGAACCTTTACACACTGCACCTGTGAGGACAAAGAACACGTTCAAGTCAAACAGTAATTCACTGACAAGGCGGTAGAAAATTAAAACAAAAAAACTTGTCTCATCCATAATCTTTTGTCCTGTTGCTGGGCAGAGCAGGTCGCGAGAACCAACGCCACAAGAGCTTTGTTCACGGTGCCTGAATGCGTTACACGCTGCACGCCGGCCTGTGCAAAATTTTGGACACAAACCGTGTTCCGTACCTTCGGCCAATCTCGAAACTCTGCCGTGGTGTCCTTCATATTCTTGCCATATATTGAAACAATCTTGCAAATTTTTTTGATTGTCACGTAAAACAAAAGTTAGTATTTTGATTGTCTCTTATTAAACGTGCTATCACTCGTGTTTCAATAGTCGACATCGCAAAGTTGTCCCACGACCCAGTGGGATTTGGTATGTCTACGTACTCTTTCTAAATTATTGCCCAGTGTGGGACAAGCACATCTACGGGAAATTCGTTATGATACAATTATTATCTAGTATTCGAATCTCTGATTTGTCGGTTATATACATATTTCGGGAGGTGTATGCGGCCTTCAAATCGTTTTGTGACAGTAAAATAGTACGACTGCTACTACATTCCACATCTGCGATGTCGATGCTGGATGTGTCCCTACAACCACAGCCACCTCTCGCTTAGAGGGAAAGGCTCGAGCTCACAACAGTGGCTGGGAACAAAAACGTCCCATAACCCTGCGTACAGCGGTGGCAATGTGAATTTACTCCAAGTCTTCCGTCCACACCTAAGCGCCTAATCTTTTCAGGTGCAAAACGCTTCCACCAGTGCCCGCCTCGTATTTCTTTCGACAACGAGCGTAATTCCGGTCTATTAATAAAGCAGCCACGAACGCTTTAATGGGCCTGGATAAGACTTCTGGTAATGGGCCTGGATAAGACATCTGGACATACCTTTACGTGTGATCTGCTTCTCACACTTCTCCATCTTATATTTTCACTGACCTCCGTAAGCAATTCGTACTCTACATTACATGTTGACGTCTTCCTTTCACAATACAGAAACACCGCCAAGTTTGTTTCATCGTCGATAGTTTGCTCAGCGGATACCATGGGTCTGAAACGTATGAATCTTGGAACGTGCTGCAGACGTTCGTTCCGGCTAGTAGAATCGGTTAAGGTTTAACATGTAAACATGACTACAGAAAAGTGGTTTCCGAAATTTTGGTCATCCCAATGTTGTGTCCCGCGTGGCCGCCGTCTGTGTCGCGCCGTTCGTCTTGACTGCTCAGTACAAACATGGGAACTCGCAGCAGGTATCCGATTCTGTTAGCCCGCCTTGATGCAGGGCTAGAAGCAATATTCACCACATTTCAGTATTGTCAAAACAGTTAACAAGTAGAATAGTGTTTGCCTCTGGTCAGAAGAAGGAATAGTGGCTACTTGGTTCCATAGTGTCGTAGATATTTATCGAACAATATATATATATTTAATTCCTCTATATATATATATATATATATATATATATATATATATATATATATATATATATATATATATATATATAGAGAGAGAGAGAGAGAGAGAGAGAGAGAGAGAGAGAGAGAGAGAGGAATTAAATTCACCGTATTCATCAGTCTCTGAATCCACACTTCCACATCATAGACACTATAAATTTATTTCGTCTTCATTCACGATGATAGTTCCAATGTCATAGACCCAGTTAAGTGTTTTGTTTAATTTTGAACGCTTTGGCAACTGAGCAACGGTGCATGCTTTCACTAATACCGATTCTGTGGGGTCTCATACGTTGCTCCATAATAGCGTGACACACACGCTTGTCACGACATTTATGCGGTTACCGCTCCACTAGAGAACTTTTTGTAATGAGGAAACATATTACACGTCTGATTCCGTAGTGCCTCGTTATACGTGTCACATTTCCTTTAATATAGTAACTGTCTACTGAGCTTTAAAGTTACAAATCGCTACCAACGCATTCTGACATTTTGCCATTGTTAGAACATCCTGCGAACGATTAAGTGTACTGGACTCCTGAGAATTCGAACAACATTCTGTAACGCATCGTCTGGCATATACAGGGCGGAAAAACTATTTGACCAAAAGCGTAGGGCACAAAGAGAGTGTCAAACGAAGGAATCTGAGTATAGAAAATACAGGTCGCAGTTAAATATTTACGACGCTACGGCAGCATGAAAACGGAGGTCGAACATTTTCTAGACATACTCCTGTTAATTAAGTGGTCGCTCATTTTTCACTCATTTTCACTTTTTTTAAATATACTCAAACAAGAAACATGGGCATGTGGTTGTCCTCATTTCTGAAGAAGTACTGCCTCATTCGTCAGCTAAATGCGATACACGTGTTTGTGACGCTTGAAATTTATGTATACATTTTCTGGAAAATACCCATCATTTTGAACAAGGACCTCAGTATGGCAGATTTTAATTACGTTCCCGTAGCGCTGAAAATATGGATTTACGACTCTTAGTTCCCGTACACACATTCCCATGTTTCATGCTGTCCTTCCGCCCTGCATTTTTGGTCAAACTGTTTCTGCACGCCCTGTATATCGGTGCTGGATGGCAAACCTCGCTCAAACAGCACTGTTTAAATTACTCGCTTCATACGTTCGTTACACATATGTCACTGAATGACACCCAGCCAGGTCGTCCGCCTATATCCCGCCACGTCACTGGAAAGCCAGCACGCGATCCACAAAATCACGAAACCAGCACCAGATTCGCATAGTGACACTGTACTGATTGTAAGCACATTCGGACATTAATCGCAATTGCAGATCATAGTAATATAGAAGCCGAGTTTGTCTTTCCGTTAATTCTCCGTCTCCCGCAGACCACAGAGCTCTGTCGCTGCATCAGCGGTCGATTGTTGCTGCTGGCGCCACGGGATGATGGCAGTTAACATTCAGAGTTTCTCCGGAGTAACTGGGACTCTGTTAAAGGAATGAAAACAAAGAAGTAACGAATGAGGCAACTCAGAATCAAACAGTACGTTTCTGGTAGTTTAATGCAATGACAATTTTGAATGATAACTTTCGTCATGCGATTGAGTTACCAGCAATTACAGAAACCCAGGTTTTAAGTTGGGCCCTCCACAGACAAACTCACTATAGTTATCGTCCGTGCCAAGTTTCATTTTAAACACAACGGAATTGTACTATTTCCAATGAACTACACATAACTGAGCCTGTAATTCATGACCAAGTTGACTATTACTACTACTACCACTCTCGTATTTTTTTTAGGTAAGGAATTAGCAAAATGCTCAGACGAGAAAGCAGTCTTGCGTCTGTCACGCAATCATCCTGGAAACAATTCCTCTATCCAGAGCATTTCTTTCTCCGACAGAGGAATGATTTTACAATTACCTTTGCATGTAATTCATACTTTACTGTATAAACTGAATATTTAGTAAAAGGGCGAACCGAGTTAATTACTGCATAGTGTGAATGAATGCTGCGATTTTCCAACAAAGAACAACGGGCACGAAATACTGGGACTCGGCTACAGATGTCTGCCGTCGCCGAGCTGCAGCGGCAGCTGAGTCATCCGTGAAGTCTTAATGGCGGCCACGGCTGCCGAGGCTCGTCCACAGATGCAGCGGCAGCCCACAGCGTGGGGTGACGTCACGAGGCACCCCTGTCTCCAAGACAACGCGCGACGTGTGTTACTATATCTCATCACTTATTTCTCTTTATCGAGCATTTCCATACTTACTCACCTTTGAACTCCAGTACATTTTCTCGGTATCAATACAATCAATTTAAACGCTGTGTATAATACTTTTTTACGAGCGGCACGATTATTAACAATTTTACATTCAATTTTTGTCCAGTACTTGTTCGTTATTTACTGTATTTCCTCATTCTAAACCCAGCCTCAAGCAAATTACGTTCACCTGTGAAACTTGGCCCGCCTTTACAAGGTACATCTCTAGTAGTATTAGGTGCTTAACACGTCTGTATGATTTGCAAGCAAAACTTGATCTTCCACGAAAAAGGCAGACGTCATTTCGCGTCTGCTGCCAGTTGTAAGATGCATTCCAGTAACGTGTCCCACTCACTGACCAGTTACGCCGATTTTAATCTGTCCACCCGGTGCCATATCGCCGCCCACAGATTCCTGGATACTCTGCCTACGTAACACAACTTTTCCGCTCTTTGCCTCCCGCTGCTGTCGATGTAGTTCAGATTTTCCGTTTCAAGATCCGCCAGACAGTCTATGGCTCGCAACACGCGATCCGCGACCGCTTTCTCTGAAGACTGCCGACGGTTGATAATTTGGCTCTTTCTCCATTCAGATAATCTATCTTCCAGCGTCGCACCTAACTGCTTATGCCTCTTGTCACTCCATGCTACGAATTGTGACCTTTTACTGAAGAACTAAAGAAAAAGTAATGCCACGTATTATTTTGAGTAGTTGAAAAGTATACTTCGTAGGCAATATACTTGCACCTGACATTGAAATCAATTTTTTTCCTCTCAGGGGAGTGTTGCAATGTGACGAAAAAAACTTTATGTATTTCCATTCTTTTCAAAAGAAATACGAAATATAAACTTATTTTATGTTTTAATATGCTACTACTTATTTGAAAGTGCTGACCAACGCTTCGCTCGAGAACGAAAACAATCTGACATTTATTCTACGGCTCCTGACTGCGTTATACGATATTCTCTGGTGCTGTGTGGAGGCGGATTTGAAATCGCAGCGGCCCGTTTCTCTGGTGTGGCAGTCTTGTCCACTCACAGTTGTCTCATTTTACCTTCTGTCATACAAATAGGGTACAGCCTTCACTCGTCGTCCACAGCAAGAGATTTCGATGTACGGATGTTCCGCTTTTATTTCTTGAAAGTGCTTGATTCGCACCCGAATCAGCGGTATACGCTGTGATGGCGCCCCGTGTTGCAGAAGAAGGTAACTGCGAAAGGAGTTACAGAGGACGCAGTGTCGTCGATGGCCGACAGATGGCAGCATGCGACTTCCCGTGTTAAGCTTTCATATAGGGAATATGACGGCAAACGGAATACACAGCGCGAAAAATATTACGGGCTCCATTGTGTATAATATGGACACTGAAAATCTGATACCTTTTTATAGTAAATTATAAATGTCGAACGGAGGAGAATCTTTAGCGTAAAAATAAAATATTTGAATCTCTTGTGTTTCCGTTTCGAGAAAGTAACGGTATGTTAATAATCGCTTCCATTCTGTCAAACAAAATATAAACGTTATTTAACAGTTCTACACACGGCTAACGAATGTGCTTTTCATAAACCGATCTGCCACTACCGCTGCTGGTTCGTCATGTAAACGCTATCACATCGACTCCCGAAACCTCGTTACCAATGCCGGGTTTCGTACTGTAATTTGAAGCGAAAAAAACGCTACCACAGCATTCCATCATTTTACGGTTTTAAGCACTTTCATTTTATCGAAGAATTGAGACTGCGGTCATGTCTGATAATGTGTAACAGTGCAGGATGACAAAACCCCGCCCAACCGCCACTGCTTACGTTTGCTTTTTTTCACACACGTCGCTGACCGACTACCAAAAGGGACGCCACTCGAACGCCAGCACGGGTTACACAAAATCGTAAAACCGGCGTCGCATTCGCATAATGACACGGTACTGACGTTGGGAACTTTTAATCGCGCTTGCACATCGTAGAAAGATAAAGCTGAGTTTATTTTTCCGTTAATTCTGCGTCTGCAGCAGCCCACAGTGCTTTGTCGCTGCCCCAGCGACCTATTGTTGCTGCTGGCGCTCCACAATGTCGGCAGTTTATCACTTGCTCGCTGACAATGGCGGTTTTATGGAGAAAATGAAAACGGAGAAATTATAGTAAATGCACAACCACCAATCAAACTTTGCATGTAAACGATAAACTAAATGAAATGATAAGTAAATGGACACCCTAGCTGCAACAGGCGTTGATATACTTCATTGGGGACATGTTGAAAATGTGTGCCCCGACCGGGACTCGAACCCGGGATCTCCGGGGCACACATTTTCAACATGTCCCCAGTGAAGTATATCAACGCCTGTTGCAGCTATGGTGTCCATTTACTTATCATTTCTAGCAAAGCTGCGCGGTCATCAACGATAACTGTTCTTTCGGGAACAGATACTATCGTCATATATAAACGATAAACCTTTAAACGATAAACAACGTCGGTGGGGCACACATAACTGTACGTAGTCCATTTAAACCCTCATTTAGAGTTAGGCCTTCCACACACAAACTCGCAAAAGTTATCATTCTGTCCAATCGAAATTACGCATCGTATTCTTCAATGAAAAATGCTACTCACTTCCACTAATCACTTGTGGCGTCGTGCTTGCGTGACAGCTCCACCTCCCTGTAGCAAACGATTGTCTGCTATATTAAACACTGTCCGCATATAAAAGCATTTCAATATTTTCGCAATAGTAATTGACGGGCTAAAAAGATTTTTCGTCTTGATACTGCTTAATTATCATGTCGGCATTCAAAAACGTTGTGTGAGCTCCCTGTTAACAGGGATTGATAATGTTTTATCGCTCTGAAACAGCGGCTGAAACTCGTATGCAGACGTAGAAACCGAATCGCAAAAGTCGTCGTTCGTTCCAACAGAAACTACCCATGATACTGGTCGCTAGAAAATGATAGTAACTTATATAAGTGAGAGTAATTTCTATAGCCGTTGTCTTCGCAAAGCTGAATGTTTCGTTAACTCACCATCGTAATTAGTTCAGAGGCTTTTGTTTCTTCAGCAATACGTAAACGAACAATTACAGAGACTACAAATGGGAACGGAGAGTATCGCAGCGACATTGCCCTGACACACGCTTTCGGCGTTCTTCGCCGGATTAGCCGTGAATAACAAAGCGAGCTTCGGACGAATCTCTCCGTCGCCTCTTTCTGAACCAGCCGACTGCAGCCGTGCTGGAAAACAAGGTGTCGATGTCTGCGACGCTGCTTCCGCCACGGGTTAAAAGTTATCGAGTCTAGGGGAGCCTCTGCAGCTTCCCAGCAGCCGCCGTGTCGGTACAAGTTACTGCTGTACACCCTCGTCTCTGCGGCCTGTCTTCTCACGGAACACATGTTCCTTGGTTTTACCTGAATATAAATAACGTAAATAATGTTGCCAAAACACTAAGGCGAATATTTACATTTATTTCTGTTTTCTCGCATTATCGTCCTAAGCATATTCAGGTTTCCTAATACCGTCACTGTTTTCACATGTGTTTGTGGCCGCCGGCAATCAAATGCACCATTAGGAGTGCAGGGAACTCCGTCGTCAATCCAGCATCGGAGACAAATTTGCTTACCGAGAAAGCAACTTGTGAAGGTTTACATCTATTCTAGAGCCGACACAGCTTGGCCTGTTGTTGACCACACTAAGAGAAGACATGTGGCACTCGAAAAAGACCGTCCTTTTAGGAAGTTAAGGAATTTCAAGGGCATACTTTTTGTTTGGCTCTAGCTTCAATACATTCTAAAATCATCTCAGAGGTGTTTATCTTACCGTCTGCAACTCTGTCGCTTTCATATAATTATTCTGGTTTAAACTTGTCTTTTAGGAGCTGACTGCTTGACATGTTCTCCTTAATTTGGCACCTTCCATTGCGACGCGGTGCTGTGGCTCTTTACCTATTCCGGCCACATACTAAAAGCGTGTTACAATTGTCGTGATGATAATGGATAGAGAATGACTTGTTATTATTGTATCTCGTGTTATCGAGAGCTTAGTGCGTGGCTGTGCAGTCTCTTTGCGACAGTACTTCATTAACTAGAGACCACGGCCGGCGTTACTTGCTCGTACACCAGAGTGACGTCATAACATCCACACTCGCGTCTCATTCATTATGAACGGTTGCGCACTGCCACATATGCTAGCCCTGAAGTCGGGTGAGCCCGGCCTTTTTGCTTCTCACTAGAATAACACGGCAACTACTCTCAAAAGAGCCATGCATTTCTGGACAGACGATTTTTTCCATTTAATACAACTTTTCTTTTACTACAGGTATTAACACACTTGGAAAGCGTGTAATCGGCGGATATCTGTCCGATCGTGTTTAACTCACCGGGCTACAAGCGCAAAACTGGTACTCCTCATGGCTTTGTGTTCGCCTCCACAAACGGATTACGTGATCTCTGTTGCCAACATTTTGATTTTATTCCTGCAGCGTCTTACATCTCGAAATTCTACCGTAGTCGTTTCCACATTCTTGGTATATATTAAAACAAACCCGCGATTTATTTGAATGACCACGACAACAAATGCTGTCATTTTTATTTCCTCTTCTTAAACGTACCATTCGTCGTGGTTCAACAGTCGACATCGCAAAGCTGTACCACAGATTGGCGCGATTTGTATATCTACACACTCTCTCGAAGTGACTGCCCAATATGGGACAAACACAACTGCGGGACATTTGCGATGACACAAATGTTCTCTACTATTCGAATCTCCGATTTCTCAGTAATATACTTGCGTAGGTAAGCGTATCTGGTACTCAGTCCGTTTCTGTGAACGTCAAATAGTAGGACAGCTACTATTTATTACATAGAGCAGTCTCTGCAAACGGATCTGCTGATAGCAGTTCCGTCTTATCACGCAACCTCTCCGATATCGATCCTGGAATGTGCTTATAGCCACAGCCAGCCTCTCGCTTAGTGGCGAGGGCCACGGCAAACAGTGGCCGGAGACAAGACACCCCGTGACTCTGTGCACAGCCGTGTGGATGGGTCTGTAGTCTTTGAGAAGTTTTGTCGCCGTGCCTAAACGCCCAAAGCTTTTTGGTGAAATGTGTTTGCAGCAGAGCCCATCTCGCACTTCTATCCACAACGAGCGTAATCCTGATCGCTCAGGAAATCAACTGTGAACGCTTCAATGGCCGAACACGAGACTTTTCAACGTTCCTCTACTTCCAGTCTCCTCTTCACCCTCCACCACATCACCACTCCACTGGAGTCTGCCAGGAATCCGTACTCTAAACCATCTGTTAATGTCTCCACCTCGCATTACGCAAAGACTGGTAAGTTTGCTTCGTCGAGGACAGCTGCATTGCAGAGACCACCCGTGTAAAAATTATGAAGCTCGGGACATCGACGTTTGCTCACTCCAGCAAAGCCGATTACTGTTTAACATGTAACCACATGATTAGAGAATAACTGTTTCCGAAATTTTCCTCCCGTGAATGCTATGTTCCGTGTTGTCCTCGTGTCTGTCGTATCGTTCATCTTGACTGCTCAGTACAAACATGGAAACTTGCTGCAGGTATCAGATACCTACATGCAGGACCTGAGGCAAATTTCACGACGTTTCAGTACAGTGAAAACCGTAAATAAATAGAATGTAGTTCGTCTCTGCCAGGAGAACAAATCAGGGCAACTCGGTCTGGTAGGTTACTGTGTCGCAGGTATATATCGAGATACAGAGAGCAGTCGATATCACAGTATTCACCGATCTCTGGATCATCACTTCAACATCACAGAAACTATAAAATTAGATCGTCTCTACTCACGATGATAGGAGCAATGCGACCAACGACATTAAAAGTTGTGTTTCATTTTCAGTGCATTGGGAACTGCCCAATGGTGCATTGTCTCTCGTTCCATTAATACCGATGCTGTAGGGGCTCATAATATGTTGCCCCATAATAATGTGCCAACACTGCTTACATTATTCACTTTTTACGTACGCTACACATATGTCATTGAATGACTCCCACCCCGATATTCCGCCCATATTGCGTCACGTCATTGGAAAGCCAGCACGCGACACACAAAATCACGAAACCAGCATCAGATCCGCATAATTACTCTGTACTGATTGTCAGCATATTTAGACATCAGTCACAAATACATATAGCAGTAATGTAGAAGCTGGATTTATTTTTCTGTTAATTTTCCGTCCCCTACAACCGACAGAGCTTTGTCGCTGCCTCTGAGACCGATTGTTGCTGCCAGCACCGCGGAATGTTGGCAGTTTTAACTGTCCCGCGAGTAATGGCGGTTTTCTGAAATAAACGAAAACGGGAGAAAAGTTTAGATGCAGGTGTTCATCACCGAAATGAGAGTGAATCCCTACATGACGCATGTCTGCCCACGGCGGGATCTCGCGTATCCCTCCAGTTGCGAGGCGCGTGTCCGTCCCCACATGTGAGTCACACTCCTAGTCGCTGGCCAGTTGTACCACTCTAACGCATCCCGACTGTGCTGTTTCGCACTCCGCACATTCGTGGATGGCCTTCTGTCACAGCTGCCTGCAGCTGATTTTACCCTACACTCCCGACAAGAAGGCGATTGAGTGAAAATAATATCCCGGTAAACATGTAAAGAAAACCGTAAAAAAAGCACCGTCAAAACGTTTTTATCCAAGCCAAATAACTCAATGATGCTGTTTTATTATGCTGACGTGGATGACACGCGTTGTGCGGAATATGCGAAGCGGTAAGAGCTGGAACGTATTTACACTCCACGGTTTTGATGACGTATAATGGATAGAAAAATTGCTCTAGAGTCAAGGCCAAGTCTTAGTCGGGTACGTAGAATTAGCGAATACGTTCTCACCAGACTTCATTTATGATGATGTAATTAAGAAGTGGACAGCATCGTCGGCTTTGTATCGATGTGAAATTAAAACTCAGTGTGAGAACCTGTATTACTTCCTGCCTACGTGCCTAGCCGTTCGCCTTGTGTTTCTACGAATTGCATTCGTCAAATGGTAACAGATAGAAAAGCATTCGTCGAGGGCCTTTACACACTGCACACGAGAGGAAGACGACCACATTCAAATCAACAATTAATTCACTGAAAAGGCAAAGAAAAGGAAAAAGGTTGCGCCAGCGGTATTATTTTGTCGTGTAGCTGGGTAGCGGCTATCGCGAGAACGAAGGCCGCCACAACTTTGGTTTACGGTGCCCGAAAGCGTTATATGCTTCTCGCTGGCGTATGTGAAACTGTGCACCCACACCACGTTTCATTGGTTCGATCATAGAGATACTCACATACACGGAGCATTCGTCCATCCTTGCCGTGTTGAGGTTCGAAGCCAAATGGATTAGACGGTTACATTATCTGTAACTGGAATCAAGTACTGACTTCAACAACTGATCTTTTTGTATTAATGGCACACATCTACTAATTCAGTTAACCTACTTTTCCAAACATTCGCGACGTTAATGCGGTAACTATCCTTGTTACGTTTGGCCACGTGGAACGACAGCAAACGTTTCAAACAATGTCCTGTCATCTCCTTACTTTCACAAATGACAGACTTACAGTAATGCGACCAATTCCTGTTCTTGTTGGAGTGTGGCTCATTTAGCTGTCCGCTTCCACAGAATCGGTTGGCGGGAAGCATACAGTTTTGTGGCCATTCCTGACGACTACGTCTCATGTGTGGCATATGCTTTAAGAAGTGACATCCGTAACGCCCTATTTTTAGACGGAATAAAAAGCTACGACTTCTGCTTGATCTAGTACAGATGCAGACACAATATCGAGATAAGAAGCGTGATGTACCAGAAAACGTTGCTTGTAGAGTAAATTCATAATAGTGGGCTAGAGATTAACGTTCTGTCGTGTCAAAAATTCTGGCCATTCGTAGAGTTTTAGAAATGACGACCGACACAGCCAACATCCCTGCTTTCATCCAACCCAAGGATTTTGGGAAATGTTTGCCGCGTAGCGTGTGCTATTGTCATTTCGGTTGAAATTCTCGCTTTTGAAAGAGTGTCCAAACATTCCTGAGTGATCCGTCAGTGGGCAAACTGTAACGACTTTTGTTTCACGTGTCTTTGTGATGGTCGGCAAGCGCGGGAGCTCACCGCTGTCAGCCCAGCATATGCAGATGTGTAGACATACTGTGGAAAATTTACATATGTTCCATGCACATGGCGTTCCATGATACACAACCGTGACGTTATAACATCTACACTCCCGTCCTGTTTATTACGAGAGATTGTCACAACCCACATATGCAGCCCCTACCTTATCCTCTGTTCACCAAGACGATACGTTCAGTGTTCCAAAAGATTCCTCCGTGTTAACGTTGTAGTTGCATCTTCTTCCGCAAAGTAGTTCTGCGACATCTCACACATTCCGGCCACGTATCAAATCAATATCGGAGTTGCCTTGATGACGACACAGAGTAAATTACTCATTAATACCTGCTTCTACAAAACGCGTTGTGCACTCTCCGTCGTGTTTAAATGGTCCTTACTAGAAGACTGTCGTAGAAACTGGCGCCAGTCATACATGTACGTAATCTTTGAAAACTGTGACCCAATTACGGGAAACACAGTTGCTGTACTAGAACCACTGTCTACTACTAGAAGTTTTAATTTGTCATTGATACACTGACTTTGGCGTAACAAAGCGTCTGTTGTACTGAGGAGATTTGCATGAATAATGCATGCTACGGCACTTCTGTTTCTTTCAGACCGATGCCTCGACGTAAACATCCAAAACTTCCAGTTGCTATTAAAGTTTTGGAGCCAGTGAAGATGTGGTTCTGGAGGAAGTATTTTGCTGCTTTCAGTTTAGTCAGTATTGGTAACATTTGAAGCTACTTTGTCTTATGGTCAGAAGAAACTGATAGTACCTTTTAGTTCCGACAGATTATACTTTACCGTTCCTGCACGTACAACCACCACGTCACACAGTGTGTGTTACTCTTGTGCCGTAGCTTTATAGTGAGAGCAGAAAGGAAAAAAAAAGACAGCTGATATCAGTATATTTAACGAAGTCATTCATTTCTGTGTACGTTATTCACCTCTCGCTGTGTGTCCTGCTCTGTTTGGGAAAGAAGGAAGCGCCGGTAGCAAACTTTTGTCAACGGCTGAATCTGGAGGTCGTCCGTACTAGCGAGGCGATGAAGGCATTTGCGAACTAGGGCTAAATGTGTTTAATTTTTTTAATTCATCGCATAGGTGAATAGACTGAAACAGCATAGTGTGGTCTCCCCTAATCCACAGAAGATACGATAAGAAATGTTCCGTTTTTCCGATTAATCTACAGCTAAGAAAAACCTTCAACTTCTCATCGTAATCGCAGTTCCTTCCAGTTAACCGCCCTGTAATTCGTCAGAATCAGATAAACGGACAATTCAAATGACGCAGTGTTTACAATAAACTGTTGCGAAAACAGCTGTGCGCCTAAAATTCCGTTACAACGGGGAACGGAGTGGCTCGCGACGCCATTCTTGTGTCAGACGCTGTCCGTGCTCTTGCCGAGTTAAACTTTTGTATCTGCTCAGGATTACTTTAGAAAGATTCATCTCCTTTACTTCGGCTGCCAGACGAGGTGTCGACGTCTGCGACGCTTCTCCCCCACGTCCGGACGCAAATTATTCGACCAACTGCTCCGTAGAATAGCCGCTGCACAAATTGATTTTTTTTTTTTTTTTTGGGAAATCTGATTTTTGAGCCATCTCTGACGACAGAAAAATGTGAAGCCCTTTTCTTATACAAAAGTCTGTATTCCTATATTTTTTGTTGGTAACAGTACTCTAAATATTTTTACGTAAAACGCTAGGCAAAGTATTACACTTAGATGAGGCAAGTGGCAAACGAGGGAAAGTGTTAGAAATATGGCGCGCTTCCCAGAATTGACTGTTCCCTTCGCTTCAGTTGTGTTCCACACGTTCAGGTCTGGGGAGGGCGTCTCTTGCTGATACACTGTGGAGACGTCGCAACATCGACACTCGCGAGTCATTCATTACCGACGATCCTGCACTGGCAAACACGCCACGCCTGTAATCTAGTGACCCTGGTCTCACATTCTTATTACTAAAGTACTGAAGAAACAATTTTTTTTCCATTTCAATGTGTCTCATTTTTGCTCTACTATACGCTTAATACACCTTGAAAACGTAAACGGCGGACATCTTTCCGACTGGTTTCAACTCTGCCAGCTACAGCTGCCAACTAATATAATTATTAATCGCTCTGTCTGCTGATTCAGCAAAAGGATGGCGCGAGCCGAGTAGATGACATGTTTACATCGCTGTGACGTCTTCTTTACGGAAGTGGTGCTGTGGTCTCCTGTACATTCCGGTCGTGTATAAAAACAGGCCAGTACCCGTCCTCTTGACAATGTGGAAACACGTAAAGTTATCCTTTTTGTAAGCTGTTGTCAAGTATGCCGTCCATTCTCTATCGTGCGCAACCTGTATCTACACTTAGTTCACAGCCGTGCACCAGTAAACGTAACTTTTGTCGCCCAATACAGCACCTTCCAACGCTTTAACGGACGTGGATACTTTTGAACACCCGTTTATGTGCAACCTCCTCCTGCTCCCCATGTTTTCACTGGCGTCCGTAACAAGTCCGTACCCTCCACCATTTGTTAGTGTCTCCTCTCGATATTAGGGAAACACCGAAAAGTTCGCTGTACCGAGGATAGTTGCATTGCAGAGGCTACGAGCGTAAATGTTATGAAGCTCGCAAAATAGAGGCTTCTTCGGACTAACGTTTCATATGCAAACATGACTAGAGAAAAGCAGTTGCCCAAAGTTTCGTCTTGTGAATGTTGTCTCCCGTGTGTAAACGTCATATCTGTCGTACCGTTCACCTTACCTGCTCAGTAACCAGGCTAGGTGTTAAATCACACAAAATATTAAATTCTGGTTGATATCAACTCACGTTGATGGTAACAATGTGACCAACGCAGTTATCATTTTGCTTCGTTTTCAATGCTTTGGCAATTGACCGACGGTGCATAGTCTTTACTTTCATTAATATTGACTCTGTGCGGTCTCACGTGTTGCCCCATAATAGCGTGACTGATACGCTTGTCACGACACTTGTACATTTACTACTTTACCTGAGGACATTTTGTAATCAAGAAACGTATTTCACATCTATTTCGTTAGCGCCTTTGTTAAACGTATCATACTTATCATCCACTGAGTTTTAAAGTTACAAATTGCTTCCAACGCATTTCGTCATTTCGCCGTTTTCCACACTTTCCATCAAAGATTAAGTGTACTGGACTCTAGAGAATTCGACCAACCCTCTGTCACGCCTCGTCTGGCATATGCAGGGTGCGGAAACACAACTTGACGAAAAGTGTAGGGCACAAGAACGGCATCAAATGAAAGAATCTCAATATGGAAGCCAGAGGCCGCACGTGAATATTTAAGGCGCTATGTCAGCATGACAACGGTCGTCGGTTTGAACATTTGCTACAGATAATTACGTTAATTAAGTGGCTGCTTATCCGTCATTCATTTTGGCTCTTTTATGAGATATTGAAAAACGAAACATGGTGCGTCAGCCAAGTCCGGTACACGCGTGATACTTTAAATTTATCCTGTTCTTCAAATATTCTGTTTACGTATACACGTCCTGCAAATGCAGATCATAGTAATATAGAAGCCGAGTTTATCTCTCCGTTAATTCTCCATAGCTCGCAGACCACAGAGCTCTGTCGGTGCATCAGCGGTCGATTGTTGCTGTAGGCGCCACGGAAAGATGGCAGTTAGATTCTGATTTTCAGTGGAGTAATTAGGATTCTATTAAAGAAATGAAAACAGAAAGAAGTAACGAACGCGGCAGCTAGCAGTCAGACATCACAATTTTTTAGTTTAATGCGACGACAATTTTAAAAGATAAAGTGTTTTATCTATTAAAAAAATCAAAGTTTAAAGTTACGCTCGCAACGGACAAACTCACTAAAAGTTATCGTCCTTGCCACATTTCATTTTACACACAGCTGAATCAGACTATTTCTTATGAGCTACACATAATTAAACTTGTAATTCATGACGAAGTTGACTGTTACTATTCCTACTGTTGTATCTTCCTTACGTAACGAACGAGCAAAACGCTCACATGAGACAGTAGTCTTGTGTCTAGCACGCTATCTCCCAGGAAACAATACCTCCAGCCAGAGCATTTCCTTTTGTCACACGTGAATGATTTTGTCATTACCTCTACATGTAATTCATGTGACCTTCCAAACTGAATTACGTGAATGAATGCGGCAGTTTTCTCGGCAACAACGATAAACAAGCAAAAAAATAGAAAGACTTGGCTATAGATGTCTGCCATCACAGGGCTGTCGTGACAGCTGAGTCTTCCGTGACGTCTTAATGGTGACGACAGCGGCTGAGGGGCGTTTAGAGACGGCAGCAGCCCACACTGACGTGTGACGTCACTTGGCAACCAAGTCTTCTTGTATCCGCTGCAATTAATCATTTATTTTTATCGATCATTTCACAGGTATACATTTTCGGTAAATTAACCATCATTTGGTGCCAAGATGCCCGTGTGGGAGATTTTAATTACGTTCCGGTACTGCCGAAAATGTGCAATTGCGACGCCTAAATGCTATTCTCAAATTTCTGTTTCATGCAGCGTTTCCAGGCTACAATTTTCATCATATATTTTCTATGTAGCCTGTACAACGATGCGGGATGACAAACTTCGCTGAATCAGCATTGCTAAAATATTTAATTTTTTACGTACACTGCACATGTGTCGTTCAATGATTCCCACGCCGATCGTCCACCAATATTTTGCTACGTCACTGGAACGCTGGCACGCGACACACAAACCATGAAACCAGCATCAGATACTCATAACTACACTGTACAGAGTGTGAGCAAATTTAAAAGTTAATCACAAATGTAAACAGTGGTAATGTAGAAGCTGAATTTCTTTCTCTGCTAGTCTTCCGTCTCCTGCAACCGACAGGGCTTTGTCGCTGCCTCAGTGACTGACTGTTGCTGCTACCACGAGGATCGGTGTAAATTTTAGCTCTCCCGCGAGTAGTGGCGGTTTTCTGAGATAAACGAAAACGGGAGGAAAATATACACTCCTGGAAATTGAAATAAGAACACCGTGAATTCATTGTCCCAGGAAGGGGAAACTTTATTGACACATTCCTGGGGTCAGATACATCACATGATCACACTGACAGAACCACAGGCACATAGACACAGGCAACAGAGCATGCACAATGTCGGCACTAGTACAGTGTATATCCACCTTTCGCAGCAATGCAGGCTGCTATTCTCCCATGGAAACGATCGTAGAGATGCTGAATGTAGTCCTGTGGAACGGCTTGCCATGCCATTTCCACCTGGCGCCTTAGTTGGACCAGCGTTCGTGCTGGACGTGCAGACTGCGTGAGACGACGCTTCATCCAGTCCCAAACATGCTCAATGGGGGACAGACTCGGAGATCTTGCTGGCCAGGGTAGTTGACTTACACCTTCTAGAGCACGTTGGGTGGCACGGGATACATGCGGACGTGCATTGTCCTGTTGGAACAGCAAGTTCCCTTACCGGTCTAGGAATGGTAGAACGATGGGTTCGATGACGGTTTGGATATACCGTGCACTATTCAGTGTCCCCTCGACGATCACCAGTGGTGTACGGCCAGTGTAGGAGATCGCTCCCCACACCATGATGCCGGGTGTTGGCCCTGTGTGCCTCGGTCGTATGCAGTCCTGATTGTGGCGCTCACCTGCACGGCGCCAAACACGCATACGACCATCATTGGCACCAAGGCAGAAGCGACTCTCATCGCTGAAGTCGACACGTCTCCATTCGTCCCTCCATTCACGCCTGTCGCGACACCACTGGAGGCGGGCTGCACGATGTTGGGGCGTGAGCGGAAGACGGCCTAACGGTGTGCGGGACCGTAGCCCAGCTTCATGGAGGCGGTTGCGAATGGTCCTCGCCGATACCCCAGGAGCAACAGTGTCCCTAATTTGCTGGGAAGTGGCGGTGCGGTCCCCTACGGCACTGCGTAGGATCCTACGGTCTTGGCGTGCATCCGTGCGTCGCTGCGGTCCGGTCCCAGGTCGACGGGCACGTGCACCTTCCGCCGACCACTGGCGACAACATCGATGTACTGTGGAGACCTCACGCCGCACGTGTTGAGCAATTCGGCGGTACGTCCACCCGGCCTCCCGCATGCCCACTGTACGCCCTCGCTCAAAGTCCGTCAACTGCACATACGGTTCACGTCCACGCTGTCGCGGCATGCTACCAGTGTTAAAGACTGCGATGGAGCTCCGTATGCCACGGCAAACTGGCTGACACTGTGGTGCACAAATGCTGCGCAGCTAGCGCCATTCGACGGCCAACACCGCGGTTCCTGGTGTGTCCGCTGTGCCGTGCGTGTGATCATTGCTTGTACAGCCCGCTCGAAGTGTCCGGAACAAGTATGGTGGGTCTCACACACCGGTGTCAATGTGTTTATTTTTTCCATTTCCAGGAGTGTATATGCAAGTGTTCCTCATCGAAACGATAGTGAATCCCTAATTGGCACAGCGACTTAATTTTTATTATTTAGGAACAGCAGAATCTTGCGTTGCCGCCAATTGCGAGATGCGTGTCCATTCCCACACGTGAATCACACTCCTAGTCGCTGGCAGTTGTACCATTGTAGTGCATTCGGAGTGTGCTGTTTCGCACTCCGCACCTACATGGGTAGCCTTCTGTCTCAGCAGATCTTACCCTACACTCCTGAGAAGGAGGAGATTCTTGAGTAAATCTTCCGGAAAACACGTATACTAATCGTCAAAAAATACCGTCGAAACATATTTAGCCAAGCCAATTACCGCATGTGATACTTTTATTATGCTCACTTGCATGACGTGCGTTGTGCGGAGTATGCGTAGCGGTAAGGAATGGAGCTCCACGGTTTTGAAGACGTATGATGGCTAGAAAAATTCCTGTCGAGTCAAGGCGAAACCTTAAACATGTACATAGGATTAGCAGATATGTAGTCACCACCCATCGATTGTCAAGACATAATAAAGAAGTTGACGGCGCCGTGTGTTTCGTATCGACGCGTATTATAATCGCAGTGTCAGAACGTGTTTTACTTCGTACAATGTGTCCAACCGTTGTCCTTCCGTTTCTACAGATTGCGTTCGTATCTGGTAATGGATAAGAAAAAAGATCTGTCGTCGGCTTTTACACACTGCATATGTGAAGACGAGAACCGCAGTGAAGGTCACAACTAATTTACTGAAAAGGCGATAAAAACAAAAAACAAAAAATCTTCTGTCCGCGATATTACTCTGGCATGTCGCCGGAGAGCAATGATCGCGAGAACTAAAGTCATCAAGGCCTTATTTTACGGTGCCTGACTGCGTTATACGCTGCTCTTTGGCGCATGCAGACACACACCACGTTAGGCCATAGAGATACACATATTAAGGCACGTGCATCTATCCTTACTGTGTTGAGGTTCGAAACCAAGGCAGTTGCAGTATTTATAAAAATTTCATTCTGCAGTAATTATAGGTAGAATCAAGGACTGATTTCAACAACTGATCTCCCTGTTGTATTAGTATCACACACGTAGTAATGAAGTTGAGCTAATTTCCCCAAGACTCGCAATGTTAATCCGATAACTGTCCTTATTGCAGTTGGCCACGTGAAACGACATCAAACGTTCCAAATGCTGCCCTGACAATTCTTTATTTTCACAAACGACAGAATACAGTAATACGACGAATTCCTGTTCTTGTTGGAATGTGGCTCATTTAGCTGGCCGCTTCCTCAGACTCGGTTTGTCGGGAAGCATATAGTTTTCTGGCCGTTTCATCGGGAGTACGTGTGAGGTGTGTTGTTATGCTTTAAGAACTAACATCCGTGATGTCCAAATTTACACAGAATACGAGGCTATGATCCCTGCAGAATCCAGTACAGGTAGCGACACAGTATCGAGATATGAAGCGTGATGTACCGAATACGTCACTCATGGAAGACATTAATATACCGAGTTAAAGATTAACATCCTGTCGTCTCAGAATGTTCGCCATTCGTAGCGTTTTAGACCTGACGACCGACACTCATCCCTACTTTCTACCTATGCAACGATTTTGAAACAGTCTTGGTGCGTAGCTTGTGGAGTCACTTGGGTTAAAATTCTCCCTTTTTAAAGAGTGTGTCCAAACATTCCTCAGTGCTCCGCCACCGGGCAAACTGTAACGACTTTTGTTTCACGTGTGTTTGAGACGGACTGCAAGCACTTGTATAGTAAGCAGTGCTGATAACTCACTGCCGTCCACCCAGCCCGGGAAACGCACAATATCCAGATGTAGACACCTACTTTGGAAAACGTACGCACATTCTGTACCCATCGCGGCAGGCCTCGTTACGTGGTACACAACCGTGACGTCACAACACGGACACACTCGCCCTGTTTATCTCGGCCGACTCTGCAGCGCCACACGTGCAGCCCCTGCCTTCGACAGAGCTCGGCCTTACAGTATTGTCATTAAGACGATGCGTTTAGTATTGCAAAAGATTTGCCCTATTATGAAGTTTTAGCATCCAAATGGTGTACTGCTACTGCTTTAATATACTATCAAAACATATAAATGGCGTACATCTAATCGATCGCTAGGAAAACAGGGATTACAAGTTCCAAACGCACAAATTTCCGACGCTGTGTTTTCTGCACCGACAATCGAATCCCACAGCCTTTGTTGCCAAAGAGTTTTCGTTGCAGTTTGCTTCTTCCTCTGCGAAGTAGTACTGTGATTTCTTACACATTCCAGCCACGTATCAGCTCAGTATGAAACTTGCCTTGATGACAATAGAGAAGAAATTTATCATTTCAAGGTTCTGGTACGATGTTTGGTTTCAGCTCCACGACGTGTCCGAAAAGTTCATACTACTAGGAATCTGTATTTTTCTTTTGTTTCCTTCACTGCTTGCTCAATATACAGATTGAATGACATCGGGGAGAGGCTACAACCCTGTCTTACTCCCTTCCCATACACTGCTCCCTTTCATGTCCCTCGACTGTTACAACTGCCATCTGGTTTCTGTACAAATTGTAAATAGCCTTTCGCTCCCTGTATTTTACCCCTGCCACTCTTCTATACACAGTTAAGCCGAATACGTTTTTCCGCCAGTTCTCCGTCCCTGCGGCCGACAGAGCTTCGCCACTGCCTCAGCTGCTGACTGTCGCTGCTGGCGCTCCGAAATGTCGGCAGTTCCACTCCCTCGCGAGTGACGGCGGTTTCCTGGCCTAAAGGAAAGCGGGAAAACTTTTTCGAATATGCCCACAGAAGAACGTCGCGTCGCCTGCCATTTACGAGATGCGTAACCATTCCCACATGTCGTAATCACACTCCTAGTCGCTGGCCAGTTGCACTGTTTTAGTACATCCGGACACCGCAGTTTCGCAGTCCGCACATTCATGGCTGGCCTTCTGTCACAGCTGCCTCCAGCTGATGGTATCCTAAACTTCTGAGGAGGAGGTTTTGTGAGAAAAACTTCAAGAAAACACGGATGGAAATCGTCAAAAAATACCGTCAAAACATATGTATCCGTGCCAGGTAACGCATTTGTTTCTGCTTTATTATGCTGACCTGGATGACACGCGATGTGTGGTAAGAGGTGTAACGTATTTTTACGCTCCAAGATTATGAAGACTTGAAACGGCTAGAAGGATTCGTCTTGAGTCAAGGCGAAATCTTAATCATATATGTATTATCAACGTGTATTTTGTCAACAGGCATCGATTGTGAAAATGTAATAAAAACAGTGGACAATATCATCTGTTTTGTGCCGATGCGGAATTTAAACGCCGTGTGAGAAACTGTTTCCTTCCTTGGGGCAATGTGTCCAGCAGTTGCTTCTCTGCTTATACACGTTCCACTAGTAACTGGCAACTGAAGAAAAAGATCTATCCAGGACCTTCACACACTGCATCTATGAGAACAAAGATCACATTCGAGACAAACGGCGATAGAAAATTAGAATAAAAACTTTGTGTCATTCATATTCTTTTGTCCTGTTGCTGGGCAGAGCCGGTCGCGTGATCGAACGCCACCAAAGCTTCATTCACGCTGCCTGAATGCGTTATTTGCCGCTAGTTGGCCAGTGTAAAACTTTGGACTCGCACCATTGTTCGTACCTTCGCCCAACCTCGAAATTATGCCTAAGTGTCCTTCATATTCTTGCCATATATTAAAACGTTCTGACAATTTTTTTATTATCACGTGAAACAAAAGTTATCATTTTGATTTCCTCTTATTGAATGAGCTGTCCCTCGTGTCGCATCGCAGAGTTGTCCCACAAGTCAGTGCGATTTGTTTATCTATGTACTCTTTCTAAATCATTCCCCAGTGTGGGACAAGCACATCTACTGTTTGAATCTCTGATTTGTTGGTAATATACATATTTAGGGATGTGCGTGAGGTCTTCAAATCGTCTCTTTGACAGTAAAATAGTAGGACTGTTAATACATTCCACATAGGGCCGTCATTGCAAATCGATCTGCCAATAGCAGTTCTGTCTTATCACGGAAACACTGCAATATCGATGCTGCCAATGTCCTTATAACCACAGCCAACCTCTCGCTTAGGGGCATAGGCTCCATCACACAACACTGACTGATTACTCTATCACAAGTTTTCTGGCCATCCCTAAACGCCTAATCTTTTCACGTGCAAAACCCTTCCACCGGTGCCCGCCTCGCATTTCTTTCGACAACGAGCGTAATTCTAGTCGGTTAACAGAGGAGCCACTAACGATGTAGTGGGCCTGGATAAGCCTTTAGAACATCCCTTTACGTCTGACCTCATCATACTCTTCCATCTTATATTTTCACTGGCGTCCGTAAGGGATTCGTACTCTACATTACTTGTTGACCTCTTCGTTTCGCAATACGAAAACACCGCTAAGTTCGTTTCACTGTCGATAGTTTGCTCAGCGGAGACCATGGGTCTGAAACGTATGAATCTTGGAACGTACTGCAGACGTTCGTTCCGGCTAGTAGAATCGATTGAGGTTTAACATGTAAACAGGACTACAGAAAAGTGGTTTCCGAAATTTTGGTCATCCCTATGTTGTGTCCCGCGTGGTCGCCGTCTGTGTCGCGCCGTTCGTCCTGACTGCTCAGTACAAACATGGGAACTCGCAGCAGGTATCCGATTCTGTTAGCCCGCCTTGATGCAGGGCTAGAAGCAATATTCACCACATTTCAGTATAATCAAAACAGTTAATAAGTAGAACAGTGTTTGCCTCTGGTCAGGAGAAGGAGTAGGGGCTACTTGGTTCCATAGTGTATCGTCCTTGTGTCGTAGATATATATCGAACTAAGAAAGAGTAATCAATTTCACCGTATTCATGCTGCTCCGAAACATTACTTCAACATCATAGACGGTATAAATTTATTTCGTCTTTAATTTTAAACGCTTTGGCAACCGGCCAACGGTGCTTGCTTTCACTGATACCTGTTCTGTGGGGCCTCATGCGTTGCCCTACAACAGCGTGACAGACTCTCTTGTCCGACATTTCTGCGTCCACCACTCTACTAGAGGACTTTTTGTAATCAAGAAACGTATTTCACGTCTAATTCAGTAGTGCTTCGTTGTAAGTGTCACATTTCCTTTTACATAGTTACTGTCTACTGAATTTTAAAATTACTAGTCGCTACCAACGTATTCCCGCCATTTTGCCGTTCTTAGCACTTTCTACCAAAGATTAAGTGTACTGGACTCGTGAGAATTCGAACAACAGAGTGTAATGCATCGTCTGGCATACACAGGGCGCGGAAAACCAGTCTGACGAAGACAGTTTCAAATGAAGGAATCTGAGTATAGAAAATACATGTCGCAATTAAATCTTTAAACCACTATGCCAGCATGAAAACGGTGGTCAGGTTGAACATTTTCTATACATACTCATGTTAACTAAGTGGTGCCTCATTTTTCACTAATTTTGACCTTTTTGAGATATATCCAAACAAGAAACATGGACATGTGATTGTCCTCATTCCTGAAGAAGTACTAGACGTGTTAGTGATGTTTTAAATTTATCTTGTTCCCATCGTGACGACTTGTTAGTCCGAACGTTCTGTTTATGTATACATTTTCTGTAAATTACCTATCATTTTGAACAAGGACCTCCGTATGTCAGATTTCAATTACGTTCCCGTAGCACTGAAAATATGAATTTACGACTTTTAGTTCCCATATACAAATTCCTATGTTACATGCTGTCCTTCCGCCCTGCAATCTTGGTCAAATGGTTTCTCCACGCCCTGTATATCGGTGCTGGATGGCAAAACTCGCTCAAACAGCACTGTTTAAGTTATTCACTTCATACGTTCGTTACACGTATGTCACTGAATGACACCCAGCCAGGTTGTCCCCCTATGTTCCACCACATCTCTGGAAAGCCAGCACGCGATCCACAAAATCACGAAACCAGTTCCAATTCGCATACTGACACTGTACTGATTGTAAGCACATTCAGACATTAATCGCAAATGCAGATCATAGTAATGTAGAAGCCGAGTTTACCTTTCCGTTAACTCTCCGACTACTGCAGTCCACAGAGCTCTGTCGCTGCTTCAGCGGTCGATTGTTGCTGTGGCGCCACAGAATGATGGCAGTTACGTCCAGAGTTACTCCGGAGTAACTGGGATTCTGTTAAAGCAATGAAAACAAAGAAGTAACGGACGGGGCCACTCGGAATCAAACAGTACGTTTCTGTTAGTTTAATGCGGTGACAATTTTGAACGATGAGCTTTGTGAAGCGATTGAGTTAACAGCAATTACACAAACCCAGGTTTTATGTTGGGCCCTCCACAGACAAACTCACTAAAGTTATCGTCCTTGCCAAGCTTCATGTCACACGCAACTAAATTACACTATTTCTTATGAACTACACATAACCGAGCCAGTAATTCATGACGAAGTTGACTATTTCTACTACCACTCTCGTATTTTTCTTAGGTAAGGAATGAGCAAAATGCTCACACGAGACAGCAGTCTTGCGTCTGCCATGCAATCGTCCAGGAAATAATTCCTCCTGCCACAGCAATTCCTTTTGCGACACCGGAATGACTTTACAGTTACCTGTGCATGTAATTCATATTGAACTTTATAAACTGAACATTTAGTAAAAGGGCGAACCGAATTACGTACTGCATAGTGTGAATGAATGCTGCAATTTTGGCGGCAACAAAGAACAACGAGCACAAAATAGTAAGACTCGGCTACAGATGTCTGCCACCATAGAGCCGCAGTGGCAGCTGAGACGTCCGTCAAGTCTTAATGCCGGCCACAGCGGCTGATGTCCGTTACAGACGTAGCGGCAGCCCAGACGGACGTGTGACGTCACATGGCACCCCTGTCTCCCTGGAGCACGCGCCACGTGTTTCGCTGTATCTAATCATTTATTTCGCCTTATCGAGCATATCATCACATTCGAACACCAGTATTATTTGTAGGTATCAATATAATCAATTTAAACCATCTTTATAATACCTTGTTACGACCAGAATGATTATTAACAATTTTACATTCAATTTTTGTCGGGTACTTATTCGTCAGTTCCTGTCTTTCCTCATTCTACGATGATGAGCCCACAAACCAATTAGCTTTGGAAGGAGAACGATTATGTAGATTATTGTGGCTTATATCAGGTAATATCATTTTCTAGTGATGAATACGGTAGGTAGTTTCTGTTGGAACGAACGACGACTTTTGCGATTCACTTTCCACGTCTGCAATCGAGCTTTAACCGCTGTTTCACAGCAATAAAACGTTATCACCGCATGTTAACAAACCGGTGCTCGAAGCTCACATTACGTATGAGAATGCCGACACGATAATTAAGAAGCGATAAATCTTTATAGTTCGCCCATTATTACTGAGAAATATTGAAGTGCTTTTATGTGCGGACAGAGTGTGTAAAGTACTACACAATCGTTTGCTGTCGAAAGGTGGAAGTGTTATGCAAGTATGACACCGCAACTCATTAGTAGAAGTCAGTAGTATTTTCCATTGAAGAATACGACGCGTAATTTCGATTGGACGGAACGATACCTTTTCGAGTTTGTGTGTAGAAGACCTAACTCTAAATGCTGGTTTGTATAGACTACATACAGTTAGGCATGCCCCACCGAGGTAATTTACAGTTTAAAAGTTTACTCGCTTACAGCTTGGATAAACGTAAAGTTTGACTGGTGATTGTGCATTTGTTATAATTTTTCCCCTTTTCATTTTCTCCATAAAACCGCCACCATTCGCGAGAATAGAATGTTATGAACTGCCGATATTGTGGAGCGCCAGCAGCAACAATCAGTCGCTGAGGCAGCGACAAAGCTCTGTGGGCCGCAGGAGACGGAGAATTAACGGAAAAATAAACCCAACCTTCTATATTTCTACGGTCTGCGATCGCGATTAAATGCGTTCAAAGTCAGTACCGTGTCCTTGTGGATCCGACGCTGCTTTTACGATTTTGTGGAACCCGTGCTGGCGTTCGAGTGGCGTGGAGTAACATAGGTGGACATCTCTTCTAGAAGTCATTCAGTGACGTATGTGGAAAAAAGCAAAGGTGAGCAGTGTTGTTGGAGCGATGTTTTGTCATCCGGCACCGTTACACATGACGTGCCGAGGGTGCTGGCCGCAATCTCCTCGATAAAATGAATGTGCTTAAAACGGTAGACCGAACGAGGTGATGCACCGGTTAGCACACTGGACTCGCACTCGGGAGGACCACGGTTAAAACCCGCATGCGGCCATCCTCATTTAGGTTTTCCGTATTTCCCTGAATCGCTTCAGGTCAATGCCGAGATGGTTTCTTTGAAAGGGCACTGCCGACTTCCTTCCCCGTCCTTCCCTAATCCGATGACCTGGCTGTTTGGTTCCCTCCCCCGTCAAACTCACTAAAACGGTAAACAAGGTGACGATGTCTGCGACGCTGCTTCCACCATGCTTTAAACGCTATCAGCTTCTCGACGCTAAAAGTCAGCAGCCGGCGTGGCGCACATTGTCATCTCTGCGGCCTGTCTCTTCACGGAACTGATGTCCCTCGGTTGTACCTGGATATAAATAACGTAATTAATTTTGCCTAAAACACTGCAGCGAATATTTACATTCATTACTGTTTTCTCGCATTGTCGTCCTAAACATATTCAGGTTTCGTAATATCTTCACCGTTTTCCCATGTGTTTTTTTGGCCTTCGGCAAGCAAATGCACCATTAGCAGTGCAGAAAACTCGCCGCCGTCAAACCAGCATCAGAGACGAATTTGCTAGCCTAGAAAACTGGTTATTATAGTTTGCAAGTATTGTGGAAGCGACAGAGCTTGGTCTATTATTGGCCACACTAAGACAATACATTCAGCACCCGAGCAGCTCCGTCGTTGTAGGAAGTTAGGGAATTTCGACGGCTTACTTTTCGTCTGGCTCTAGCTTCGATACACTCTAAAAACATCTCAGCCGTTTGTATGTAACCGTTTCCAACTCTGTCGCCTACATGTAATTATTCTGGCCTTACTCGTTTTCTAGGAGCTGGCTGCTTGATATGTTGACCTTATTATGGCATTTTCCGACGCGAAAAGAAAAAGTTTTTATTATTTTCTCTCGTACTATCAAGAGTTTAGTGAGTATCTGTGCAGTTTATTTTTATTTTCTTGGATAGTACTTCATTAACTAAAGGCAACGGCAGGCGTCTCTTGCTGATACCCTATGGTGACGTCCTAACATCCAGACTCGCGTCTCATTCATTACGAACAGCTCTGCACTGCCACATGTCCTAGCCCTGGAATCGAGTGAGCAGGGCCTTTTAGCTTCTCACTAGAATAATACATTAAGTACACTAAAAAGATCACGCTTTTCTGGACAGATTATTTTTTCCCATTTCATACGACTCTTTTTTTTAGTATAGATATTAACACACTTTGAAAGCGTGTAAATGGTAGACATCTGTCCGATAGTGTTTTAACTCACCGGCCTACAAGTGCAAGGCTTTACGCTCCTCGTGGCTTTGTGTTCGCCTCGACAAACGGATCACGTGCTCTCTGTTGGCAACATGCTAATATTTATTCCTGCAGCATCTCACATCTCGAAATTCTACCGTAGTCGGTTTCACATTCTTGCCATATGCTAAAACAAACCCACAATTTTTTTGATGACCAAGAAAACAAAGTTGTGATTTTTATTTCCTCTTATTAAACGTGCTATCCGGCGTGTTTCAACAGTCGACATCGCAAAGCTGTACCACAAATCGGCGCGATTTGTATATCTACGAGACTATCTCGAAGTCATTCCCAATATGAGAGAAACCCATCTGCGGGACATTTGCGATGACAGAATTGTTATCTAGTATTAGAATCTCCGTTTTCTCAGTAAAATAACGACGTAGGGAAGCGTATCTGGTACTCAGTCTGTTTCTGTGAACGTCAAATAGTAGGACCGCTACTGCGTAGTACATGGGGCCGTCTTAGCAAACCGATCTGCCAATAGCTGTTCTGTCTTATTACGCACTCTCTGTGATATCGATCCTGGAAATGTGGTTATGACCACAGCAAGCCTCTCGCTTAGGGCCAAGAGCTACGGCAAACAGTGGCCGGAGACAAGACACAGCGGTGTGAGTGTGTTTTCCTCTTTGACAAGTTCTGTCGCCGTGCCTAAACGCCTGACGCCTTTTGGTGAAATGTGTTTGCAGCAGTGCCCATCGCGCACTTGTTTCCACAACGAGCGTAATCTTGACCGCTTAATAAGTCAGCTATGAACGCTTCACTGCCCGTGCACGAGACTTTTGAACATCCATCTACCCGCAGTCCCTTCCTCGCCTTCCACCGCATCATGACTCCACTGGCGTCTGTCAGTAATCCGTACTCTGCACTATTTGTTGACGTCTCCTGTTCATATTACACAGAGACTGATAAGTTCGCTTCGTCAAGGACAGCTGGATTGCAGAAACCATGCGTGTAAAAATTATGAAGCTCGGGACGTCGACGTTTGTTGAGCCTAGCAAAGACGATTAATGTTTAACATGTAAGTACATGATTAGTGAAAAACGGTTTCCAAAATTTCATCTGAATGTTGAGATCCGCGTTTGCCGTACCGATCATTTTGACTGCTCAATACAAACATGGAAACTTGCAGCTGGTATTAGATACCTACATAGAGGACTTCAGCCAAATTTCAGTACAGTCAAAACCGCACAGAAATAGAAAAAATGAGGACAGCTGGGTTCCATAGGTTACTGTGTTGCAGGTATACATCGAGATACAGAGAACAGTCGGTATCACACAATTCATCGGTCTCTGAGTCATCACTTTCACATCACAGACGCCATAAAATTATTTCGTCTCTAGTCACGATGATAGGAGCAATGTAACCGCGCCAATAAAAGTTGTGTTTCATTTTCAGTGCATTGGGAACTGCCCAGTCGTGCACTGTCTCTCGTTTCATTAATACCGATGCTGTAGGGGCTCATAATATGTTGCCCCATAATAATGTGACAGACGCTCTTGTCACGACATTTATACATTCACTACTTCGGTCGAGGACTTTTTGTAATCAAGAAACGTATTTTACATCTTACATAGTAGCACCTTGGTTAAACGTATCGCATTTTCTTTCACGTACTTACCGTCTACTAAATTTTAAAGTTGTATACCGCTACCAACGCATTCCGTCATTTTGCCGTTTCCAGCGCGTTCTATGGACTCGTGAGAAGTCGACTATCTTTATTTGCTACGACATACTTACGTTAATTAAGTAGTGGCTCATTTTTTCATTTACTTTGAACTTTCTTAGACATCTTGAAACATTAATCATGGACATATTACTGTCTTCATTTCTAAAGAAGTACTGTCTGGTAGGTCGGCTAAGTATTATAAACGTATATGTGATGTTTTAACTTTATCTTGTTGTCAACCTGAAGACTGGTTAGTCGAAAGTCTATGTTCCAGGTAGATTTTCTGTCAATTACCATTCATTTTGAGTGAGGACGTCCCTATGTCAGATTTTAATTACGTTCCTGTAGCGCCGAAAATACGCATTTGCGACCCTTAGTTGCGATACTCAAATTTCTCTGTTTCCCACTGTCACTCCACCCTGCACGTTTGGTCAAATTGTTTTCTTTCACCCCGTATAACGTTACTGGAAGGCAAACGTCGCTCAGCCAGCACCGCTTAAATTATTCAGTTTTTCACATACGCTACACACATGTCATTGAACGACTCCAACGCCGATCGTCCGCCTATATTCCGCCACGTCACTGGAACGCAACCACGCGACACATAAAATCACGAAACCAGCGTCAGATCCGCATAACTTAACTGTACTGATTAGAGCACATTTCGACGGCCGGCCGGTGTGGCCGTGCGGTTCTAGGCGCTTCAGTCTGGAACCGCGCGACCGCTACGTTCGCAGGTTCGAATACTGCCTCGGGCATGGATGTGTGTGATGTCCTTAGGTTAGTTAGGTTTAAGTAGTTCTAAGTTCTAGGGGACTGATGACCACAGAAGTCCCATAGTGCTCAGAGCCATTTGAACCATTTTTGAACCACATTTCGACGTTAATGACAAATGCAGATAGTGGTAATGTTCAAGCTGCATTTATGTTTTCGTTAATCTTCCGCCTCCTGCAACTGACAACGTTGGCGGTTTCAGCTCTCACGCGAGATATGACGGTTTCTGAAGTAAATGAAAATGGGAAAAAAATGTTCATCGTCGAAATCAGAGTGAATCCGTAGTTGATGCACCGATTTAATTTTTGATTTCTACCCAAAGCAGAACCTCGCGTATCCCTCCAGTTGCGAGAGACACGTGTCCTTTCCCACGTGTGAATCGCTCTCCTAGTCGCTGGCCAGTTGTACCAACGTAAGCACCCGGACTGTGTAGTTTCGCACTCCGCACATTCATGGATGGCCTGCCTTCTTGCCACAGCTGCCTCCGGCTGATGTTACCCTACACTATTGAGAAGGAGGCGATTGTGTGAGAAATACTTCCGGAAAACACGCACAGAAAGCGTCTAAAAATACCGTCGAAACGTTTTTATCCAAGCCAGTTAACTCATGTGATGCTGCTTTATTATGTTCACCTGGGTATGCGTTTTGCGGAATAGGCGTAGCGGAAAGGGGTGGGACGTGTCTACACTCCATGATTTTGAAGACGTATAATGCCTAGAAGAATTCCTCTAGAGTCCAGGCGAAGTCTTAATTATGTACGTAGAATTATCGGATATGTTACCAGCCACTGGCTTGTATGTAATAAAACAGTTGACATCATCGTTTGTTTTTTATCAGTGTGAAATTTAAACCCAGTGTGAGAATCTGTGTTACTTCGTCGCAATGTGTCCAGCTGTTCGCCTTCTGTTCCCACAAACTGCGTTCGTTAAATGGTAACAGGTGGAAAACGATCCGCTGGGGGCCTTCGCACACTGCACATGAGAGGAGACACAGCGCATTCAGGTCAACAATCAATCCACCGAAGAGGCGGCAAACAGGAAAAAGCTTGCGTCAGCGATGTTATTGTGTCTTGCCGCTGATCAGCGCCGATCGCGAGATCGAAGACAGTGGAAGCTTCATTTCACGGTGCTCGACTCCGTCATCGGCTCCTCGCTGGCTAGTGTGAAGCTGTGGACACACACCTCGTTTCATACGTTCGACCATACAGATACACATATGCTCGGCGCCTGCCTCTTCCCCCTGCTGTGTTGATGTTCGAAAGCCAGTGGACTAGACAATTACATTATCAATGCCTGCAGTCAAACACTGACTTCAACATCTCCTCTTGTTGTATTTGAATTAACCTACTTTCCCCAAGATTCGCAGTGTTAATGCGATAACTATCCTTGTTACGTTTGGCCAGGTGGAACGACAGCAAACTTTTCAAACACTGTCCTGACAACTCTTTATTTTAACAAACAACAAAACTGCAACAATTCGTGGAATTCCTGTTCTTGCTGCACTGCGCCTCATTTAGCTGGCCGCTTCCGCGGAAGACTGAATATCGGTTTGGCGGAAAGCACATAGCCACCTCACGTGTGGCATTATGCTTCAAGAAGTAGCATCCGTAATCTCCGATTTTTACGCGGAATAAAGAGCTATGACTTGTGTTTCATCCAGTACAGATATCGAGATAAGAAGCGAGATGTACCAGAAAACGTTACTTGTAAATTCATAATAGTGGGTCAGAGGTTAACTTTCTGTCGTGTCAAATATCTTCGCCATTCGTAGAGTTTTAGATGTGACGACCGACATAGCCTACATCCCTATTTTCATCCAACCCGAGGATTTTGGAATATGTTCGCTGCGTAGCGTGTGCGGTCGTTTGGCTTGAAATTCTGTCTTTGGAAAGAGACTGTCCAGACATTCCGCAGCGCTCCGTCAGTGGGCAAACTGCAACGACTTTTGTTTCACGTGTGTCTGTCGTGGTCGCCAGCACTTGCACCTTAAGCAGTACCGACAACTCACCACTGTCAACCCAGCCGTGAAAACGCGTATGCAGCTGTAGACACCTACTTTAGGGAATTTAGTTGTGTTCCATACACATCGCGTTCCACGATAGACAACCGGGCCGTCACAACATTGGCACTCGCGTCCTGTTTATTACGACCAACTCTCAAACCCCACGTGTTCAGCCCATACCGTCGCCAGATCTTGCCCTCATACTCTCCTCACTAAGATGATGCGTTTAGTGTTTTGAAAGATTGCTCCTATTATCAAGTTTACGTATTTAAAAGGCGTACTTTTTGTTCTGCTACAGCTTTAATAAACTTTTATAACAAATAAACTAGCCGGTCGTTTGGAACACGGCGGGTTACAAGTGCCAAACCCACAATTTCCATCGCTTCGTTTTCTACCACAACAATCGTATCGCCAAAGTGTTAACTTTGTAGTTGCACCTTCATCCGCGATGTAGTGCTGCAATATCTTACACATTCCGGCCACGTATCAGTATCAAAAGTTGCCTTGATGACGACACAGAAGAAATTTATAATTAATATCTGCTTTTACGAAATGTGTTCTCCACTCCCTGGTGTGGTTAAATAGTCCATACTAGAAAACTGTACTAGAAATTGGCGGGAATCGTACATGTACGTAATCTTTGAAAACTGTGACCTGATTACGGGAAACACAGTTGCTGTACAAGAGTTATTATGTTCTATTAGAATTTTCAATTTGTCAGTGATACAATGAATTTTATGTAGTAAAGCGTTTGCCGTACTCGAGAACATTTCTATGAATGATGCATACTACGACTCTTGTTTCGCTCAGACCGATGCTTCGATGTAAACATCGAAATTTCCGGCTACTCTTAATGTTTTGGAGCCAGTGCAGATATGGTTTTGGACGCAGTATTTAGGTGCTTCCAGTTCAGTCAGAATTGGTAACATTTGAAGCTATGTTGTCTTCTGGTCAAAAGAAACTATAGCACTTTTTTGTTCCTGCATGTACAAACCGCACGAAAGAAAAAAAAAGACGCTTCGTGTCAGTATATTTAACGACGTCATTCGATTCTGTGTATGTCATTCACCTATCGCTATGTGTACTTCTTTATATCAGAACTAAAAAAGCGTCTCTAGTTAATAACGGTAGCAAACTTTTCTCAACGGCTAAATCTCTGTTTTCAACCCGGAGGTCTCCCTACTAGCGAGACGATGAAGTGATTTGCCAACTCGAGGTACATTTTCTGTTTTATTTTTTTTATTTATTTATTTAGGGGAATAGACTGAAACAACATTCACAGCAAACACGGTAAGAAATGGTTCGTTTCTCCGATTTAACTACAGCTAAGAAAAGCCTTAACCTCATCATCGTAATAGCAATTCTTTCCAGTTCACCGCTCTGTAATACGTTGGTATTATATAAACGGACAATTACAATGACGCTGTGCTTATAAATTGCCGCGGAAACAGCTTTGGGCCGAAAATTCCGTTACAACTGGGAACGGAGTTGCTCGCGACGGCATTCTTGCGTCAGACGCTGCCCGTGTTCTTGCGAGTTAAGCTTTAGTAACAGGTCAGGATTATTTTGAAAATGTCCATCGCCTTTTTTTCGGCACTGTGTCACTATCCTCATGGTGCCAGAGAAGGTGTCGTGCGGAAATGTTGCCTGCTTATTTTTCTGAGTATTGTGGCTTCCAATGCGCTCTCAAATTACGGAATACCATCACAAAGATACGCCTGTCTCTTTCAGGTCAAGTCATCTTGCTGTTGCACACCCCAGTTCCGACATCACTGAAGCCTGGGAAATGTGGCAACACATACGGCAACATTTCAGTTCATTTGTCGACGGGAGGGCGAATTACACGAGACCTAGTACGGGAGAGGCCCCATCCGCTACCGTACCGAGGCAATCGAATATCACAAGCAGTGTTTCATTGACGCACTCAATCTTTCTGCTGGTCATAATGCGTCTGCTTAAACAGGTCAAAGCACATTTAATGCACGCGAACGAACAGCCCAGGAAAGGGTGTGGTAGTAGAGAATGAGCTGTAACGAATGCTCCAGATGTGGACGTATTTCTAAAAAATTATCTCAATCTAGTGTGACCTTCATTGTCTCCATCTGAACGGCCAACAGGCGCAACGTTAAACAGGGGCGAATCGTTTCTGCTGCCCACTCTGCCAAGTGCTGATAAGGCGCAGCATTGCTAGACTTGAGTGGTCGGAAGTTATCAGGTGCGCGGTCTTTGGCGCCAGAATAAGCAAATCGCAGGCCACAAGTATCGTTCGGCACCTCTCCACACACACACACAGTCGCAATTATCGGCTGAAATACAAGTTCAGCCTCCCTCCACTGTGTTGTTGCTGCTGTGGTCTTCAGTCCAGAGACTGCTTTGATGCAGCTCTCCGTGCACACACTGAAGCTGCATGCCCTCGGGGAAAATTACGGCTGTAGTTTCCTCTGGGTACAATGCGACAATTTAAACACGTGTGTACAAGATGACGAAATATTGGTTCGTTTGTAGTGTACACAAATCCGTTGCACCCTCGATTGGTTTCACGAGTTGATATTCCCGCTAAACGCGCGGCACGCGGTGTTTAAAAAATGCCGGTAATTCATTTAAAATGCGAGGAGTATATATGTCGTTACCTTGGTGAGGAGATGTGTGCAGTCAATACCGGCGTGTTTGACTGTGTGAAGAACGGAGAAGGAGTTTTGAGTGGTTTTCAATCTACTCAAATAGTGGACCGTAGCAGCAGAGAACAACAGATGGAGTGTGTCAGGCGCACACGCCGAATTTTCGGCGTTTCGGTATGAGATTGCACTGTGTTAGCGCTGTGGAGACTGTGCAGCGATTTAGTGTGAGATAGTGCGAAATGTTTAATTCACTTCATATCGGAATAGTTGGTCATTTCTAAGGCGAGACGAGATGTGGCGCTTTCATTTTCTGTACAGACAGAACTCCGTTAGCGGAGTTTCCGCGTCTACACTGAGCGAGAATACATGAACACAGTTTAAGACGAACGCTTGGGCAAATATCTGGCCCGCAGTTGCTCAGCGACAGGCGACGGCATATCTGGGGATCTACAATTTCGTTAGATGCAAACATCAGAACTTGCTGTTAGTACAGTGATCGCCGAGCCCTGTGGACGCAGTAAGCTGAAGCGTGCGCCAGCCGAGTGGCAGGCAGGTGGAAACGTTCCTCAGTGGGACCTGAGTGTTGGTCCGGATGTGCCGGCTCTGGGATTCCCTCCGGCAGGGCTGGCCGCTCAGCCGCAAAGGCGGCATTAAGGCAGGTACCGGCGGGCTCCAGCCCGGGGTCTGGAGTGGCTGGAGTGGCTCCGGACACTGGAGACAATCTGACGGGACGCACTTTAACAGTACTGCATGCGGCTAGCAGATCTGTTTTTCATGAACCGATCGAATACCACTTCCGATTCGTCATGTCAACACTTTCGTATCAATCGTCGAAATGCGGTTTCAGTTCCCGGATTTTTTATTGCACTTTAAAAATGAAAATCGATATCACAGCAATTCATCATTCAGCTGTTTCGAAGCACATTCGACACTGTGAAAGAGTAAATATTCGACGCCTGAGGATGCGGTTAGCGCCCTCGTCATGGGTTACAGAGAATCGTGAAACCGCCTTCGGTTTCGCATACTGACGCTGTATTGACTCTGAAGACGTTTAATCGCACCTTCAGATCTCAGTAATGTAGAATCTGACTTTATCTTTCCGCCATTTTTTCTCCGTCTCCTGCAGTCGACAGAGCTTCGTCGGTGCCTTAGAGGCTGGTAGTTGCTGCCAACGCTCCGCAATGTCTGTCGCGAACGTAAATGAAAACGGGAAGAAATGATAATAAATGCGCAACCACCAGCCAGACTTCGGCACAGTAATAAGCGAGTAAACTTGTAAACGGTAAGTTACGTCGGTAGGGCACACACAACTAGAACTACGCTACGTAAACCCACGTTTAGAGTTACGCCTTCGCAGACAAGCTCGCAAAGTTATCTTCCTTCCCAAACGAAATAATGTATCCTATTCTTCACTCAAAACCGATACTGGCTTCGAGTAACCACTACTGGCGTTCTTATAACACTTGCACTTTGCAACATCAGATGATGCGTACTCCGTTATACCGTCTGCCCGCATATTAAAACACTTCAATGATTGTGACGAAGGAGATATAAAAAAATATCACCATCTGGGTTCATTATTATTGTCTCTGTGTTCACACATGTCATGTGACGGTCGACCACCGGTTCCTTCACACGCGGTTATAACGATCTATTGTCGTGAAACAGCGTCTGAACCTCGCACGCACGGAGGGGAAAGCGAATCGCAAAAGTCGTCGATCATCCCAACAGAAAGTAGCTATCGTGTTCGTCACTATAACCAGACACTAAGTTCCATAAGTGTTCTCTTTCCAAAGCTAAATGTTCCGTCAATTATTTAATGCATTTCTCCTCAGTTCGAGGACGTTCAGTTCTTCAGCATTACATAAACCCACAGTTTCAAAGACATGAAATTTATAAAATGCCGCTGAAACAGCACTGTGCCGAAAATTCCGTTCAAACTGGGGACGGAGTGTGTCGCAGCGACATTCTTCTGACTCACACTTTCGCCGTTCTTGGCAGGGTGAAACGTGAGTAACAGATCAAGATTCGGACGAATCTCTGCACCGCCTCTTTCTGGACCAGCTGACACCAGCCGTGCTGCCGAACAAGGTGTCGACGTCTGCGACGCTGCTTCCCTTATGTTTAAAACGTAAACAAGTCTTGAGAGTCCTCTGTAATCTCTCAACGCTATGGCAATAGCCGCCGTGCGGCTGCAGGTTACTACTGTACATTCTCCTCCGCATTTCACACAAGTGAAGGGCCTCGGTTTTACTTGAATATCAGTAAGGTAACTAATTTTGCGTACAACACCACAGCCAATATTTACAGTTACTAGTAACTGCATTCCGGTTTCGTAATACCTTAACTGTTTTCGTATGTGCTTGTGGTCGTCGGCAAGCAAATGCATCATTACAAGCGCAGAAAACTCATCGTCGTCAAACCGGCATCGGAGACGAATTTGCGTACCTAGAAAGGTAGCTACTTACGAGAGTTTACATGTATTCTGGAACCTACACAGCTTACTCTGTTATTGGCCAAACTAATAAAAGACAAATAGCACTCGAAAACTCCCGTCTGTTTAGGAAGTTAGGGAATGTCAAGGGCGCACTTTTTGTTTGGCTCTACCTTTAAAACGCCATTAAAACATCTAGTTGTATATATGCAACCGTTTGCATCTCTGCACCTTACATATTATTTTTCTCGCCTTACGCGTGTTTCTTCAAGCTGAGTGGTGACATGATTTCCTTATTACATTGACAAGTGGGGCTGTGGCCCTTTACATATTCCGGCCACATATTAAGAGAGTGTTATGATTGTCATGATGACAATGATGATGGAAAAGAAAAAGTTGTTATTACTGTGTCTCGTACTATCAAGAGCTTAGTGAGTATCTATGCGGTTTCTTTGCGACAGCACTTCATTATCTAAAGATCAGGGCAGGCGTCTCTTGCTGATATACTATGGTGACGTCATGACGGCCACACTCGCGACTCATTCATTACGAATGGCTCTGCACTGCCACATATGCTAGCCGTGTAAGTAAATTCTTCGCTATTTCAAAGCGTCTCATTTTTGTTCTACTGTAAGTGTAATACAGTTTGAAAACGTGGAAATGGCGGATATCTGTTCGACTGTGTTTTACTCTCTGGGCGATAAGCGCAAAAATACCTTTTTTAAGGCATTGTCTTCGCCTCGACAAACGGATCTCCTGTCCTTTGTTGGCAACATGCTGACAATGTTCCCGTCGCGTCTTTCTACAGTAGTCTCTTTCACATTTCTGCTATATGTTTAAAAAATCCCGCAATGTTTTTTTTAACCACGAAAAACAAAATTATCATTTTTATTTCCTCTTCTGAAGTGTGCTATCCGTCGCGTTTAACTAACCGACATAGCACAGTTGTAGCACAGATTGGCAAGATTTGTGTATCTACATACTCTTCAGAAATCATTGCCCACTGTGGGCAATGATTTCTACTCAAGAAACTTATTTTATACTTCACTTCGTAACGATTTGGTTAAATGTATCACATGTGCTCTTACGTAGTTACTGTCTACTGAACTTCAGAGTTATAAATCGCTCGTAACGCATTCCGTCATTTTGGCGTATTTAGCACTTTCTACCATAGACGAAGTGTGTTGGATGGCTGAGAATTCGACCATTACTGTCGCGTCACGTCTGGAACAAACAGGGTGGGGAAAAACAATTTTTTGATTGAAAGTGCAGAGCAGAAAGGCAGCATCAAATGAAGAAATTTCAGTATCGCAAGTCGCAGTTGAATATTTACGGCGCTATGCCAACTGGCAGCTGTGGTCACTTTGAACATTTGCTATGACATACTTATGGCAATTAAGTGTCGGCTCGTTTTTACTCATTTTCACCTTTTTAAGACATATTGAAAAATGAAACATGGATATCTGATTCTGTTCATCTCTAGAAACGATCTGTGTCCTAAGTCAGCCAAGTGCGATACACGTGTAAGTGGCGCTTTAAATTTATCTTGTTCTCATGGTGACGGTTGGTTAGTTCACACAGCCTGTGTTTACGTATACATTTTCTGTAAACTGCCAATCATTTAGGGCCAAAGCGCTCGTGTGTGGGATTTTAATTACGTTCCGGTGCCGCCGAAAATATTCAATCGCGAAGCCTAGTTGCTATACTCAAATTTTTGTGTTTCATGCTGCGTTTCCACGATACACTTTTGGTCAGATTGTTTCTATGCACCCTGTATGACGACGCCGGATTGCAAACTTCAGAGAACCAGGACAGCTTAAATTTTTCATTTTTTACGAACGCTGAACATATGTCACTTGGTGACTGCCACCCATATTCTGCCACGTCACTGGAACGCCAGCACGCGATACACAAAATCACGAAACCAGTATCAGATCCGCGTAATTACACTGTACCGATTATGTGCATATTTAAACGTTAATCACAAATGTAGACAGTAGTAAAGTGTAAGATGAATTTCTTTTTCCGTTAGCCTTCCGCGTCCTGCAACCGACAGAACTTTGTCGCTGCCTCAGCGACTGATTGTTGCCGCTACCACGCGGAACGATGTCAATTTTAAAGTCTGCCGCGAGTAATGGCGGTTTTCTGAAACAAACGAAAACGGCAGAAAAATTTATATCCGTCATCTGATCGAGAGTGAATCCCTAATTGGCACAGCGACTTGATTTTTAATATTTACGAACAGCAGAGCCTGGCGCAGCCGTCCAGTTGCGAGATGCGTGTCCATTCCGACACGTGAATCGCACCCCTAGTCGCTGGCAGTTGTAACATTGTAATGCATTCGAAGTGTGCTCTTTCGCACACCGCACCTACATGGATGGACTTGTGTCTCAGCTGCGTCCAGCTGATGGTATCCTACACTCCTAAGAAGGAGACCATTCTGTGAGAAAATCTTCTGGAAAACACGTATAGAAATCGCCAAAAAAACCTTCAGAATCTTTCTATCCAAGCCAATTAACGCTTGTGCTACTTATATTATGCTCACTTCAATGACACACGTGGTACCGAATATGCGTAGCGGTAAGGGATGGAACTTATTTACACTCCATGGTTATGAAGACGTATGATGGCTAGAGAAATTCCTCTCGACGTAAGGCGAAACCTTAAACAAGCACATAGGATTAGCAGATATGTTGTCACCACCCATCGATTGTGAAGGTTTAATAAACAAGTTGACAGCGTCGTCTGTTTCGCATCGATGCGGAATATAATCGCAGTATGAGAACATGTTTTACTTCGTGGTAATGTGTCCAGCTGTTGTCCTTGTTTTTCTACAGATTGCATTCGTATCTGGTAACGGATCGGGAAAAAGATCTCTCAACGGCCGTAACACACTGCACCTGTGAAGCAGAGCACCGTATGGAAACTAACAACTAATTTACTGGAAAGGTGATAAAAATTGCATGGGGGCTTAATAAAAATAAATATGAATGCAAATATTTTTAGTACCTGTATGTCCGATTACGCAAGTCTCGTAAACGGCTGGCCCTGACTAGTATTATTAAGCAATCTGACTGCTTAGAATGACATCAAAGAATGAAATGAAAATTTCAGTTAATACAATTAATTAATTAAGTCCCCAGCAACTATAAAATCTACGAAGCCAACATATTTCAGTTAATACAATTAATTAATTAAGTCCCCAGCAACTATAAAATCTACGAAGCCAACATAGCACAAGTGTAGCTGTTCTGTGTGTGGTAGTGTGACTCAACGCACATCTGGCACGGTTCTTCTTCAACAAAACAAGAATTTTTAAATACCAATTATGCTGACGTGATAAAAGAAAATTAGAAATACTATAATTGCGTAAGGAAAGCAGAATTACACTCTAATACAAGAACACACGCCAGATGCTTTGTTGACTGAACCTGTAATGAAGCATTATTCAGGACACACAAATAATAAGAAAATAAATAACAGTAGTTAGTTACCTTAATTTATATTGACGAAAAGCACTCTGACCATTACAATATCTCCATTGGAATAACATCTGCTATCTCTCCATCACATAGCTGCATAAAACATCGAACAAACACTCACTACTACCCCATCTTATTCCAACTTCAGCTACAAGCAGTGTCCACCACAACTTCTCGGCAAGAACTGCCTGCCGCTACCTCTCAATGAGCACTGCCAGTGGAGGCGGCGAAACAATACTCTCTCTGGCGCGATTTTTGGCGCTGTGGCTCAGTGTAGCCACCTTTCATATGCCCTTCCTCCACGGGCTAGAATTTGATGGTATTTTTGCCAGCACTGGTGGTGAAAATACCACCAAATTCGTCAAAAAAAAATACAGACAAAATAAAAGATAATATTAATACGTAAATATCATATAACTAGATAAAATTTTGGCTTTGCACTGACCTTACAATAGCCTAATATATAAAATACACTAAGCAATACAAATTCTTTCATACATGTGACTTTACATAATAGTTTACAGAAATATCATGTGGTTAAACAATTCAATCGATAACGTCAGCAATGACGAATAAGAGCAAGTAAGAGTCTTATAACTCTTCACAAACAGTAATACACAAAAAATCAGTTTATACAAATATTCACAACAAGTAGTTGACAGTTCCAGCAGTAGCACCCAGCACTGTTGAATAGGTGCTGCAGCAACAAGCGACATCATCTCAGTAGAAGCAGTTCATCGGTGGCACCCAGCAATGTCGAGTAGGTGCAGACTCCAACAGGTGATATCATTTCAGTAGAAGCAGTCCATCAATGGCACCCAGCAATGTTGAGTAGGTGCAGCCACCATCAAGTGACATTATGTCAGTAGAAGCAGTTCCATTAGTGGCACCCAGTAATGTGGAACAGGTGCAGACTCCAACAGGTGACATTATTTCAATAGAAGCAGTCCATCAATGGCACCCAGCAATGTTGAGTAGGTGCAGACACCGACAGGTGACATCATTTCAGTAGAAGCAGTCCATCAGTGGCACCCAGCAATGGTGAACAGGTGCTACACCAAGAAGTGACTTCATTTCAGTAGAAGCAGTCTATCAGTGGCACCCAGCAATGTTGAACAGGTGCTACAGCAACAAGTGACACCATTTCAGTAGAAGCAGTTCCATCAGTGGCACCCAGTAATGTGGAACAGGTGCAGACTCCAACAGGTGACATTATTTCAATAGATGCAGTCCATCAGTGGCACCCAGCATTGTGGAACAGGTGCAAACAGCAACAGGTGACATCATCTCAGTAGAATCAGTCCATCAGTGGCACCCAGTAATGTTGAGTAGGTGCAGACAGCAAGAAGTAACATCATTTCAGTAGAAGCAGTCCATCAGTGGCACCCAACATTGTGGAACAGGTGCAAACAGTAACAGGTGACATCATCTCAGTAGAATCAGTCCATCAGTGGCACCCAGCATTGTGGAACAGGTGCAGACTCCAACAGGTGACATCATTTCAGTAGAAGCAGTTCATCAGTGGCACCCAGCATTGTGGAGTAGGTTCAGACTCCAACAGGTGACATCACTTCAGTAGAAGCAGTTCATCAGTGGCACCCAGCATTGTGGAGTAGGTTCAGACTCCAACAGGTGACATCATTTCAGTAGAAGCAGTCCATCAATGGCACCCAGCAATGTTGAGTAGGTGCAGACCCCAACAAATGACAGTAAACAACTATCACTGATCACACTGTTCCTCACCACAAATTAAACATGTCCTAGTGGCACCAATCATGTAGAAAAAGTACAAGTAACAGTCCATAATTTCATCATCCCTAATGAGACAGTTCAAGCATGAACAATAGTTTGAATACACTTACAAATGCTTTTACAATGCTCTTGCACTAAACATACAAATCATAACAAACACACAAATGATATCAGATAATTGTCATATTACTATTACAAATACACAAACATTAGTAAACCTATAATATTTATGGTTGTCAGTGCAAGCCACTACAAACAAATAAAATAATATTTAGGAGATAGGTGGGTAGGATTAGGAAAGGAAAACACACAAAACACACTCACTCATCTTTCATCCACATTAAGTACTACTGTGTAATTGTATAGTGTTAACTGTCTGAATCCACTTCTGTCAAATTTCATGTTCATCATGTGTATCAAGTAGTAGTGACAGCAATGTATAACAGTCAATAATTGTTAAGTCAACGTCATAGTCATCATGTCAAGACCAATGTTTGCCAAGCCAGATCAAAATGTATGGTTGCTGAACAACTGTCAGTGTGCCAAGATATGCAATGCTTCCTCTCTCCAAAAAAAAAAAAAATACATACTGCTTAGTGATTTAACAAAGTGTGTGTAGACAATCTTCCTTCCATTTTAGTGTTCTAGTCTGCTATCTTCATCCTCCTTGTTCCATATAGACCAACAACAAAAAAAATATGCACCTCACTTACTTTACTTCTTATCCACCAAAGCTCCAATCAACTTCATATAATCTCAATACCTCCATAATACCTCTTCAATACGTCGATACATATAAACCTTATTGCCAGTATCATTTACCTTACCTCTTGTCCACAAAAACTCCAAAATTACCAATATCATTTCACTTCCATAACAACTCTTTCCTCAAGTCAGTTTCGTCGAACAAGTACAGATAAAATCCTAATGCAAACCTCCTCATCCCATACAATCTGAAGACACACTGTCAACACACAACCTCTGTGTAATCCATCTGACCAAAATCTTCTACTCATTATGAATTATAAACAAAGAATGCATACATGACCTCTAACAGACTTAGTTCGAATAACTCTCAGTAATTAAGTACGATTACGGAGTGTGAATGATGCTAATATTTCACAGTGTGTACACCACTTCAAGAATTATGGCAAACAGAAGCAAACATGTGGAGTATTTCTTGTGTCAAGTGTCACTTCCTATTTCAATTGCTCACGAAAAATGCAGTGTAATAACTGTGTTGGTATGCCATGTCGTTAGCTTCCTTCCTATTGGCATACATTTATACAGCTTTCATAAAACCTCCAGCTCATGTGACTTCTATGAAGTTTCTTGTACTAATGTCGTTCGTCGAATTACTGCAGTTCATTTTCTTATGTTAAAATATAAAGCACTGAGCGTAAGCAAAACAAGCAACAGCGAGTAAATGTACCAGTAGTGAACAGAATGTCAACAAGTGGATGCAGCACAATTCTTACAACGAGGCTCTGCCAAGCGAACAATCTGTAACTAGTACCATAGTGTAACCTAAACTCTATGTTCATACACAGTATAATAGCATTTCTATATACAAAATTAAAGAGTAGTTGTGACAACAAACAGAAATGTATAAATATGCAATCCATACGCATAGCAGCAAACATATCTTACGTAATAAACAGGTCATCAGCATCGTATAACCGTAAGCAAATAAATGTTCATATGTAATCTAATAAATAAACATGAAGGCGCAAGCAAATAAGTAAACATGAAGGCGCAAGCAGATAAATCACAAAGTATAACTTACATACCTAACCACATCAGCACAATTAATCAGGTGACAATTATAATTTAAATAAATAAGCACAGCATGCACATAATAAAAAAAATTTAACATCAGTGAAAAAGCAGTGCAGCCAAGCGATGCATAGTATACACAAGTTACAATCCAGTACATTAATAAAAATTGTCAAAATCAGTTAACGTACGCAAGCACGTCGCTTCACAAGTAATTTCATAGAACATGTAATTAGCACAAAGTATGAATCACGTAATCGCGAGCAGCAAATTACGACTAAAGTACGTACCTAAATGGAAATATGTTACCTGAAAAATAAACTCAATTAATAGTTACCTTTTTTAGTTTATTACTTTCTTCTTCGAAATGACATTTTTCCTGAAATTTTCTCGATAGCAAGTAGTCTTAACGTCGGACACGCACAGAATTTACCTGAAGTTCTTAAATACCTTATAGAACCGTATCCTGAAAAATACTGAATGTTAATAACAGAATTTATCAAGTCACCATAGCTTTATACTGATTTTATTCGGAGAAATTAGACTGTGTATTTATTTACGGCTGTCAGTGCATTCGCACTGAGCACTCGATCAGCTGTAGGCGCGTGACGTAGGAAGTGATTGTTTGCGGTCAACGACTGCCTTGTGCGGCGCGCAGACTTGACTGTTGCTTTGAGTATGTGCCACCGCCAAAACACAGCGCGGTATCCTTGTACTCTCCGTGTGTTTTCATGTAGCTGTTAGTTTCTCACAAGTATGTCATTCTATAAAAATTTTTCAAAAGTATATCATTCCACAAAAATTTTAACGTTAGATATATGATGTATTCCTTTAGAGCGTCGTGATTTAAGAGTTTCTACTTCAACAGTGTTATCATGAATAATTTTGCGAATTCTATATGGACCGTTATAAAGCAGAAAAAATTTGCGACACAAGCCTTTTCCTTTGTGAGACAAACGATGAGACTTAATTAACACTTTCTGACCAACTGACAAAATTTTTAAACGATCAGGACGCTTTGCTGATTTCACTCTTCTAGCAGCCGCAGATGCAATATTTTGTAGAGCCAGGTTGACAACTTCAGAATGCCGCAGTTTCCGTGTAGGCGGAAAAGGAACGATTTCAGAAATGCGATTTGTCGGTGCTTTGTTTTTTAATATCAGTATAGGTGGTAAAGAAGTTGAATCATTAGGGAGTTCATTCAGAATGTTTTGAAAAATATGAAGATACTGATCCCACGTTCTGTGATTCTGATGACAATAAAGACGACACAATTTATTGATTTCCTTCATCCATCTCTCTGAAGCGTTAGATTGAGGGTGAAAAAGTGAAATGAAAATTGGTTTAATTTTACGACGCCGTAGAGTACGAAGCCAAATTTTAGAACGAAACTGTGATCCATTATCTGATATAACCTTATCAACATGACCAACTTCTTTAAGAAAATGGTTAATGAAAGCATTAGATACTGAACGAGCTGTTGCTTTGCGTAACGGTGTAAAACACACATACTTTGATGTCAACTCCACTGCTACGAAAATGTACGCAAAACCATTAGTAGATCGAACCACTGGACCGAACAAATCAACTGCAGCCATGTCCTTTAATTTTGCTGGAATGATAGGAAACAACGGTGCTCTGTGAGAAACTGTCGGCGGTTTAGCCTTTTGACATAATTTGCATTTGGCAAGAACAAATCGAATACGTTTTTCCATATTATTGAAGTAGCAATTTTCTCGTAATTTATGAAAGCATTTTCTGGGACCAAAGTGTGCATAACTGAAATGCGTATACCAAATCAGCTTATTAACCCACTCATCAGGAATACAAACTAACCAAACAGAGTTGTCGACCGATTTTCGTTTAAAAAGAACTTTCCAGATAGATCGCAAAAACGAGGTGTGGCCAAATCGTCCAATTTAACAAAGCTTCGAAGAAAATTACAGACACCAAGGAAACTACGAACGTCACGTTTTGTAGTAGGAACAGCATAATTACGAATAGCGTCTAGTTTTTTTGGATCAGGAAGAATACCTTCTGTAGAAATAATGTGACCGAGAAATTTCACCTGTGAACGACCAAATTCAGATTTCTCCAAGTTCACAGTAATGCCAACTCTTGCAAAGATACGTAACAATGAATCCAAAATTTTGTTGTGCTCACTCCAAGAATGTTTAGCAATAAGAATGTCGTCAACATATGAAGTAATATTGTCACGAAGATGAACAGGTAAAATTTCATTTAAGCTACGAATGAATGCTGCTGAAGATACAGTAAGTCCAAACGGTAATCTCTGAAGTCACTTTTGGGTAAAATAGTCATATCCGGTTATTTTTTAGCGTCCCTCTAGATAGATTGATAGTAGAAGAGTTGTTTCGATAGATGCAAAGAATAGTGAAAGAGTAGGCAGCGGTACAGAAAACTAAAAGAGAAATAGCACCGCTACAGCTCGAGGCCCTGTGCACGCTACGGCACATATTCACTTAAGAGTAGTGAATCCCCTGAGGACCTTAATAGCTGCACATTAATTCTAGTTTGTGACTTAATGGCAAATTTAGCGGAAGTGCGTACAGAAACCGATGCAACCATGAACATGAATGTATGTCATTCTTAGAATTACGAAAGATCTTAAATTTCCGAACAGTCAAAAAGTGTTTATAGTCAAAGTTTTCGCCTCGTGGCGACAAAGACCTACCGCGTCTGTCCCCGTTCGAATGTCGATTATTGTCAAGCTCGCGCGCCTGGCGCTCTCTTGTTGTATCCCGTAAATGAAACAAATTATTTTCTTCAAACCCCTCTGCTATCTGTGATTCCAAATTTCTTTTGCTATGTTTTCCTACAATTTCGCCTTCGATTTGTTTGACTTGCTTTCGTAATGCCTCAACTTCCCTTTTAACGCGTTCATTAAATTCTCCCTGATTTTCAACATGCTTATTCATGTTCTGGTACTCTTCGGTTTCTGAAAATGGCAATGGAGTTGTATCATCTGAATCTGTGTCCCCATTTAAACTCAGATTTGTCAATTTATCTGAAATCTCCTCCACTCTTTCCGATAAATCACCTATTTGTTCTTTCTGTTTATTTACGTCTTCCGTAAGTGTCGCGACTCGCGTTTCGGTATTGTCACCTTTAGTAGTTAACTGTTCACACTGTTGCGTTAAGTTATTTAGTCTGTCATTTGGTACGGATTCCTCGATTCTCTCAAATATTTCTTCCTTATCTTTTGCACGTTGTAAATTTAACTCTGAAAATTTCTGTACTATCACGCGATCTCTTTCCTCCTGTTCTCTATCCTGTTCCCTTTGTCTAATCTCTACTGCAATTAATCTATTATTGTGAGAATTCAAAATCGGTTGTACTTCTTCTCTGATTTCTTTCTTTAATTCATCTTTCATATTTTTGAAACATGTCCCTATTCGTGAATCTAACCGTGTTTCCATTGTTTCCATCTCTGTTTCTAGCCGTGTTGCCACCGTTTTCAATTCAGATCCTAACTGTGATCCCAGAGAGTCTAACCGTATTTTCATTGTTTCCCTATCTGTTTTTAATTCAGATCGTAACTGTGATCCCACTGTTTCCAGATCTGTTTTTAATTCAGATCTAAACTGAGTTTGCATTGCTCCCATATTTAATATAGCACTCATCAACTGCTCCAAAGTAACTGTTTCAAAATTCTTTTCACCCCTCACATTTCCCACAAAACCAACTTCTTTCTGCATAGCCATAAGGCCATCTGTGTTCGATACTATTCCAGAATCTTCTGTCGTTAATCTCGAATTCTGTTGTGAATTTTCTGATTGAGAAAAATTTTGAAATGGTACCGGACTATTTTCTCGACTTATTACATTGTTTTCCACTTCATCACTCATCATACTGTTCTCCTGTGTTGGCGAGTTCGCCATGTCAACAATTTCGTTATTCTCACTATCCATCATTTTTGCCTGTTTCATTGCCCGCGTAATCATTTACAAAACACAAAAAATTCATCACTGTACGAAAATTACACACAATGACACTTTATCCCAACAATATCATTCACACGAAATGCTTCCTTCAAACACGATTAACGAACAATAGAAGAATAACAATCACCAAATCTACACATGCAATACAAACTACAATTACTAAACTACAAATTACTACAACAATACTACTGTCTACTATTTTTGCAATCAGAAGATTCCAAGGGACGATCCTGGCAGGGTCGCCACGTGCATGGGGGCTTAATTAAAATAAATAAGAATGCAAATATTTTTTTAGTAGCTGTCTGTCCGATTACGCAAGTCTCGTAAACGGCTGGCCCTGACTAGTATTATTACGCAATCTGACTGCTTAGAATGACAACAAAGAATGAAATGAAAATTTCAGTTAATACAATTAATTAATTAAGTCCCCAGCAACTATAAAATCTACGAAGCCAACATAGCACAAGTGTAGCTGTTCTGTGTGTGGTAGTGTGACTCAACGCACATCTGGCACGGTTCTTCTTCATCAAAACAAGAATTTTTAAATACCAATTATGCTGACGTGATAAAAGAAAATTAGAAATACTATAATTGCGTAAGGAAAGCAGAATTACACTCTAATACAAGAACACACGCCAGATGCTTTGTTGACTGAACCTGTAATGAAGCTTTATTCAGGACACACAAATAATAAGAAAATAAATAACAGTAGTTAGTTACCTTAATTTATATTGACGAAAAGCACTCTGACCATTACAATATCTCCATTGGAATAACATCTGCTATCTCTCCCATCACATAGCTGCATAAAACAAATGTAAGAAAATCTTGCGTCAGCGATATTGTTGTCATGCCTCTGGGCAGCGCCGAACGCGAGAACGAACGCCACCAAAACTTTAATTCACGGCGCCTGTTTGCGTTGCACGGCGCACGTTTGCGCATCTGAAACTTTGGACACACACAGCGTTTCATACCTTAGACTATAGACACACACATGAAGACGGCAAGTGCATCTATCCTTGCCGTGTCGAGGTTCGAAACCAGGTGGATAAGACAGTTGCAGTATTAAGCACTCATTTCAACGACGCATCTTCGTGTCGTATTAGCGTCACACGTGCAGCAATTCAGCTAAGCTAATTTCCCCAAGACTCGCAGTGCTAATCCGGTATCTATCCTTGTTGCGTTTGGTCAGGTGGGACGACAGCAAACGTTTCACACTCTGTCCTAACAATTCTTTATTTTCACAAACGACAGAATTCCTGTTCATGTTGGACTGTGGCTCATTTAGCTGGCCGCTTCTACAGAACAGCAAATATCGGCCTGGCGGGAAGCATATAGTTTTCTGGCCGTTTCCTCAGGAGTACTTGTGATGTGTGTTGTTATACTTTAAGAACTAACATCTATGACGTCCGAATTTACACAGAATAAGAGGCTATGATCTCTGCATACTCCAGTACAAATACCGACACAGTATCGAGATATGAAGCGTGAAGAACCGAATACGTTACTAACGGAGGACGCCCGTATACCGAGTTAGAGATCAACATCCTGTCGTCTCAAAATCTTCGCCATTCGTAGCGTTTTAGACATGTCGACCAACACCCATCCCTGCTTTCAACCCGTGCAAGGACTTTGAAGCAGGTTTGGTGCGTAGCTTGTGGAGTCGGTGGGTTAAAATTCTCCCTTTTGAAAGGAGTGTCCAACCATTCCCCAGTGCTCCGTCACTGGGCAAACTAACGACTTGTGTTCCACGTGCGCTTGTGACAGTCTGAAAGCACTTGCGTAGTCACTGCCGCCCACGCAGCCCGGGAAACGCATATAATGCTGATGTAGGCACCTGATTTGGAAAATGTACGCACATTCTGTACCCATCGCGGCAGGCCTCGTTACGTGGTACACAACCGTGACGTCACAACACGGACACACTCGCCCTGTTTATTACGGCCGACTCTGCAGCGCCTCACATGCAGCCCCTGCCTTCCACAGAGCTCGGCCTTACAGTCTTCTCACTAAGACGATGCGTTTAGTATTGCGAAAGATTTGTCCTATTATTAAGTTTTAGCATTTAAATGGTGTACTGTTTGTTCTGCTACTGCTTTAATATGCTATCAAAACATATAGATGGCGTACATCTAATCGATCGTTAGGAAAACGGGGATTACAAGTTCCAAACGCACAAATTTCCATCGCTTTATATTCTGCATCGACAATCGAATCGCACGGCCTTTGTTGCCAAAGAGTTTTGGTTGTGGTTTGCTTCCTCCTCTGCAAAGTATTCGGTGATTACCGTATATCCTCATTCTACACTCAGTTAGCGTCAAGCAAATTACCTGCATCTTTGAAACTTGGCACGCTTTTACAACCTACATCTCTAGTAGTATTAGATGCTTAACATGTCTGTATGATTTGCATGCAAAACTTAATCTACGCAAAAGGCAGACGTCATTTCGCGTCTGTTGGCAGTTGTAAGATGCATTCCAGTACCGTATCCCACTCACTGATCAGTTACGTCGATTTTATTCTGTCACACGGTGCCATACCGCCGCCCACAGATTTCTGGATACTCTGCCTACGTAACAGAACTTTTCCGCTCTTTGCCTCCCGCTGCTGTCGATGTAGTTCAGATTTTCCGTTTCAAGATCCGCCAGACAGTCGATGGCTCGCAACACATGATCCGCGACCGCTTTCTCTGAAGACTGCCGCCGGTTGTTAATTTGGCTCTTTCTCCATTCAGATAATGTATCTTCCATCGTCGCACCTAACTGCTTATGACTCTTGTTACTTCATGCCACGATTGGTGCCTTTTTACTGAAGAACTATATAAAAAATAATGCCGTGTTATATTTTAAGTAGTTGAAAAGTGCACATCGCAGGAAACATAGTCTTATCTGACATTGAAATCAATTTTTTCCTCTCAAAAAAAAAAAAATAAATAAAAAATAAAAATGATGTTCCAGGTAATGTTGGAATGTATTTATTTCCATTATTTTCAAAAGAAATAAAAAACATAAACCTATTTCATGTTTCAATATGCTACTATTTATTTGTAAGAGCTAAGCAATGCATCGTTCGAGAACGAAAACAGTCTGAAATCTATTCTACGGCTCCTGACTGCGTTATACGACATTCTCTGGTGCTGTGTGGAGGCGGATTTGAAATCGCAGCCGCCCGTTTCTCTGATGTGGCAGTCTTGTCGGCTCACAGTTGTCTCATTTTACCTTCTTTCACACAAATAGGCTACAGCCCTCCCTCGCTGCCCACTACAATAGATTTTTATGTACGAATGTTCTGTTTTTATTTCTTGGAAGTGCGTGATTCGCACCCCAACCAGCGGTACCGAAAGACGTTCTGATGGCGCCCCGTATTGCAGAAGAAGGTAACTGCGGAAGGAGTTACAGAGGACGCAGTGTAGTCGCTGGCCGACAGATGGCAGCATGTGACTTGCCGTGTTAACCTTTGATTTAAGGAATAAGACGTTGAAACGGAATAAACAGCGGGAAAAAGATGTGTACGGGCGCCATTCTGTCACACAACGTTCAAGGACCTTGCATATAGTAATGGACACGGAAATTCCGATATCTTTTCGCAGAAAATTATAAATGTCGAACGGAGGAGAAATGTTAAGCGTAAAAATAAGATAATTGATTCTCTGTGTTTCCGCTTCGAAGGAGTAACAGTATGTTACCAATTGCTTTCATTCTGTCAAACAAAATATAAACGTTACTTAGCAGTTCTACAAACAGCTAACGAATGTGCTTTTTATAAACCGATCTGCCGCTACCGCTTCTGGTTCGTCAGGTAAACACTATCATATCGACTCCCGAAATATGGTCACCGATACCGGATTTCGTATCGTATTTTGAAGGAAAAAAACACTACCACAGCATTCCATCATTTTACGGTTTTAAGCACTTTCACTTTATGGAAGAATTGAGACTGCGGTCTAAGTCGGTCCTAAGACCGAGTGTTAGTGTCTTAGGACGGCCAACTACCTGTCCTACGGCTCCGTCCCGATTCTTGCGGTCCTCAATACAATCAGAGCCCTACGTGTGCTGGCCGCCGTACCGCGCTGTACTGCACATCAGCAATAGGCTGTCGCACCACCCCACGAGCTTCTTGTCGATGGACAGTGCCGCTACAGAGAGTGAAGTGAAGGATGACTGCAGCAACTTCCGGGTGCCGCGCCTGGTTGCCAGAAGCATTAGATTGCTGGCCCACACCACCAGTCGCACTCCCTCCAGCTGGCGCCGCCAGGAACCACCATCCTGCTCCACAGACCAGTGTGGCAATACTCGTGTGTTGAGTGATTCGTTGTGTGACGTTAGCATGCGAAGGACGTTACGGTCAACTGCTTTCTTTTTTTTTTTTTTTTTTTTTTTTTTCTTGCTCAGACAACTGCTTGAACACAGTAACATTTGTGCTTTTAGTGAAGACTTTTTTTTTTGCCCCCCAAACTTTATTTCAGACACTAAAGATTGTAAATTCAATGTCAAATACATGTATATTTTTTTGCTTTATAGCTTTCAGTCTTCTTTTTTTATATATACATGTTCATGTTAAAAATATCCTGGTTCCCTATCATCATGTCAGTTTGGAACAATTTTTTTGGTGATGCACACTACGTTACATGATATTCGATCACACAGTACACTTACAAAATTTCTGTCTTTTTATGTACTCTATATCTCTCTATCTCGCTTATGTTGATGCCTGTCAATTGTCACTAGGTGTACAAATTTCAATAGTTACAAAATGTTGTACACAATAATATGCTACTCTTACACGAGAGTATTTTTGTTTGTCTATGTGAGCGGAATATCTGTGGTTACAATTCTGGTTAATGGTGAATGGACCATCAGCCAATCAATCACTGTAAAATATTTATCATCCTTTCTGTTCAGGGAAACGGCGTGAGAGTGGTTAAACGTCTCAACCATGAAGCATAGAGATATTGTTTGTCTTTTTGGCTTGCTGCAGAAGTATGTGTGTGTTTGAGTTGGGCACCAGTAGCTAATTCTCAAATGTTACTTTAATGAGAAGCTTCCAGGCCCATTAGGTCAATATTTTACTGCAGCTTCGAACTTAGCCTTCTGGTATGTGTTCAACATTTGTATGACTGTGTATGTCCATGTATGACAGTGGGCTCCCTGAGGGTGAATCTGTGTTGCGTGTGACTTATTCGTCAATGTGAGTAAGATGTTGGCGAAGCCATAAGAAAAATTCCACCTTTCATTTTATCATCAATTTCCAATTTAATCTGCCAGTTCGTTGTGACAATTTGGAAACTGTTTGGACCAATTCTTTCTGGGTGATTGATACACTACATTTGTCAAGTGAGTCATCCACAACCAAAAATAATCTAAATTGACTGGGGAGGGGGGGGGGGGGGAATGAGAGGTTCCATGCCCTCTTTTGCGTGTCTCCTCTCATTATAATCAATTTTATTAGTGTTCTATGTCATTGCACAGTAGTAACAGACCGAATAAGGTTACTGTAATGAGAGTATTTGTACTGAGTGCTCAAAAAATAATTTTCACTTGATTCCTATACATGTTGGGTTACTTCCCTGGGTGGCTTGTGAGAGGCAACCATCGGAGGACGTGGCACATGGCATTTCCGGTTGGGGGCTGCACTTCCCTGAATCTGAGGGGTTCGTACAACAGGCTTAAGCAGCTGGTGGAGCGACCTGCGAGGCGTCTGAGTGTCGCCGCAGTTTATGTGTTTACCATTCCGGCGCGTGCGGAACGGAGGTTGCTGGCACCGACTGACTGCATTCTCCTCTTGATTCTGACAATACTTGTGGACTGTGCCCTCCGGGGTGCGACTGTCTGGCGCCAGATGGCCCGCGGTCTAGGCAGGTTGTTTTCGTAGCCAGTCAAACGGCAAGTTCAGTGCCCTCAGCTGAACAGCAGAGGCACGACTGGTCAACTTAAACTGAGGCTAGTTGACGTCATAAAGCCCTGCTCGGAATTGCAGGGAACGGCCGTTATTGGCGCGAATGATGTCCCGAGACAGTGTGGGGGAATTTCGGAATCAGCGGTTTCCGAGGAGAGCAGAGAGTTCAGCAATGCTGGTTCCGCTCTTGCTTAGAATTCTCAGACAGCCTTCGCTGCCAGGGGTTGACACAGAGTCGCTGCACGGCAGAAGTCGGCCCCTGCATCACCAGGACGATGCATACCGACGGCGTGCTGCAGATTTCAGTACCGGTACAGCATTGTGCGGCTCCAGCATTGTAGGTCCTTATCAACACTGAATCACTCAGCAGCAAGCATGCTCACATTGTTACAAGTCCACCTTGTTTGTTTCTCCATGTGATCCCCTCTCACTGCTAATTGCGATACTGCTATATAGTCGGGAGATTAATACTTGATTCATTAGGACCTCCAGTCATTATCGTCAGTCTATTGCATCACAGACAGTAGGAGCCCCTTGTTCTCGAGCCAACTCTTATTCTCATAATATTTCAGTAACCCTATTCTTTAACGAAGTGTCTGTGTCGATAATCATGTGAATTTATGTTCTGATGTATAATAAATCTCAGTCTAATATTTAATCCGTATATCATGTCGTAGAGATATGCAGGATCCCATTTCCTGTTGTTTAATATGATAAAGTTCTCTTTTTTTCTGAGTAGATTACTATTCTTATTAAATTATTGTGAGTGTGCACTCCTTATTTAACTAACTAGCAGGGGCCACCATCATTTTCTTCCATTACCATTGTGCGCATAATTAATTAGCTGGTAGATAAGGAGGGGGTCGAGTGCATGTGTCGTTCTCATGCAAAATTCGTCATAATTAAAGAGGTACAAACTCTTCTCCACCCCGGCACCTCGCAGGATTTCATTAATGACTTAGCTGTCGCGACAACCCTATGATGGCAGACATCTGTAGCTAAATCTTTCTCTTTTGTGCTTGTTTATCGTTGTTACCGAGAAAATTGCAGCATTCATGCACGTAGTGCAGTAAGTAATTCGGTTCGCATTTTACTAAGTATTCAGTTTATAAGGTTAGTCGCGACAGGAATGGCTCGGACTGGAGGAATTGCTTCCTGGACAATTACATGACAGACGTAAGACTGCTATATCGTGTGAGCATTTTGCTCAGTCTTTACCTAAGAAAAATACCAGAATAGTAACAGTAATGGTCAGCTTCGCCATCAATTGCAGGCATAGTTAAGTGTAGTTCATAAGAAGTAGTCTGATTCAATTGTGTGTAAAATAAAATGTGGCAACGACGATAACTTTAGTGAGTTTGTCTCTGCAGTGCGTAGCTTTAAATCTGGGTTTATGAATAGCTGTTAACTCAGTCCAACTACGTAATTTATCGTTTAAATTCGTCATCGCATTAAACTACCAGAAATGTGCTGCTTGACTGCTAGATGCCGCGTTCTTTACTTCTTTCTGTTTTTATTCCTTTAATAGAATCACAACTTAACTGCCATCGTTCCGTGGCGCCAGCACCAGTAATCGACCGCTGATGCAGCGACAGAGCTCTCTGGTCTGCACGAGACGGAGAACAAACGGAGAGATAAACTCAGCTTCTACATTACTATGATCTGCATTTGCGATCAATGTCTGAGGTTGCTCACAATCAGTACAGTGTCACTATGAGAATCTGATGCTGCGTTCATGATTTTGAGGCTCGCGCGCTGGCTTTCCAGTGTCGTGGCGGAATATAGGCGGACGACTGGGCTCGGAGTCATTCAGTGAGCTGTGTGTAGCGTGCGTAAAAAGTGAGTTATTTGAACAGGTCTGCTTCAGATAGGTTTGCTATCCAGCGCCGTTATACTGGGCGCGGAAAAACAATTTGACCAAAAGTGCAGGGCGGAAAGATGGCATGAGACATAGTATTTTGTGTATGGCAACTAAGGGCCGTAGCTGCATATTTTATGGGCTACAGGAACGTAATTGAAATCTGACATACGAATGTCTTCACTCAAATGACTGGTAATTTACAGAAAATGTATACGTAAACACAACATTTGGACTAACCAATCGTCACAATGAGAAAAAGGTAAATTTAAATTATCACATTCACCTGTATCAGATTTAGCTGACGCACGCTAGACAGCATTGTTTCAGAAATGAAGAAATAACATGTCCATGTTTCATTTTTCAATACGCCTTAAAAGGACCAAAAGGAACGAAAAATAAGCCACCAGTCAATTAACAAAATTATGTGGAGCAAATGTTCCAACTGACCACGGTACATGCTGGCATAGCGCCTTAAATACTCAACTGCGACCTCTACATTCCTTCACTTGATGCTTTGGCTTTTGGTCAAATTGTGGTTCCGCACCCTGTATATGACAGACAATGCGTGACAGAATGTTGGTCAAATGCTCAGGAGTCAAGTACACCTAACCTTTGGTGGAGAGTGCTAACAAAGGCAAAATGACGGTTGCGTTGGTAGCGATCAGTAACTTTAAAACTCAGCACACAATAAGTATCATACGTTTGACAAAGGCGCTAAGAAAATAGATGTGTAATACAAACAGTCCTCTAGTAAAGTAGTAAATGTGTAGACGTCGTGACATGGGTGTCAGTCAAGCTGTTGTGGGGCAACACATGAGACCCTACTGAATCGGTATTATTGATAGCAAAGACTGTGCACCGCTGGTCGATTGCCAAAGCACTGAAAACGAAACAAAACTATTAACTGATTCGCTCACATCGATCCTATCACCATGCGTAAAGACGGTATTTTTTAATATCGTCTGTGATTCAGTAGTGATGAACGAGAGACTGTTAAATACGGTGATATTAATTTATTTTTGTGTGTCTGTATGTACCTAAAACATATGGGCAGTGACCTAAGGTACCACGCAGACGTCGACCAGAATTCTATATTTGCTTCGATTTTCCACGTAGCCTATTTACTGAGCAGGCAAGGTGAACGGTACGACAGATACGACGTTTACACCGGACACAACATTCAGAAGGCGAAAATTTCGGAAACCGTTTTTCTCTACTTATGTTTACATATTAAACCTTGACAGGTTTTGCTAGTCCTTATGACGAGATTCATAATTTTTACGAGTATCGTCTCTGTAATGCAACTGTCCTTGGTACAGCGAACTTATCGGTGTTTTCCTAATATGGAGAGGAGACATTAACAATTATTGGAGGGTATGGATTTCTTACGTACGCCAGTGAAAATATAAGAAAGAGGGGAAGGAGGAGATTGCACGTAATGGGATGCTCAAAAGTACTATCCACGTCCGTTAAAGTGTTGGAAGGTGCTATGTTGAGCGTCCAAAGTTAAGCTTACTGGTGAACGGTTGTGAATTAAGTGTAGATATAAGTTGGGCAGCTATTTGTTTTGCGGCTTTGTGGTATAGACTGTTCAAACACGATGGAGAATGGACGGCATACTTGACAAGAGGTTACAAAAATGATAACTCTTCTTGTTTCAACATTGTCAACAAAGCCAAGTACGGGCCTGTTTTTATATACGACCGGAATGTGCAGGAGACCACAGCACCATATCGGGAAAGAAGATGTCGCAGCGATGTAAACATGTCGTCCACACGGCTCAAGCGATCCTTTTGCTGAATCAGGAGACAGAGCGATTAATAATTGTATAGTTGGTAGCTGTAGCCAGGAGAGCTAAAACCAGGCGGAAAGATGTCCGCCGTTTGCGTTTTCAAGGTGTATTAGGCGTAAACTAGAGCAAAAATGGAAAAAAAATGCTTCTTCAGTAGGGTCACTCGATTACAGGGTTGGCGCGTTTGTCAGGGCAGGATCGTTCGTAATGAGTGAGTCGCGAGTGTCGATGTTATAACGTCACCATACTGTCAGCGATAGACGCCCTCCCGAGATCTGAATATATGTAACACCACTGAAGCGAAGGGAACAGTTGATTCTGGGAAGCCCGCCATATTTCTAACATTTTCTCTCGTTTGATACTTGCCTAATCTGAGCGTAATATTTCGCTAAGCGTTGTACGCAAAACTATTTGGAGTACTGTTAAAACGAAATATCGAGGAATACACAGATTCCTTTCTATAAGAAAAGGGCTTTACTTTTTCTGTCATCATAGAGGCCGCACAGATCAGATTTCGCAAACATGATTTCAACCTGTACAGTGGCTGTTCCGCACAGCAGTTCGTCGAATCATCTGCTTCCCGCCTTGGGGGAACAGCGTCGCAGACGTCGACACCTTGTCTGGCAGCACGGCGATAGTGATGCGGAGACGGAAAAAAAAGGCGATGGACCTTTCTGAATTAATCCTGATCTGCTAGTCAAGTTCATCTCGACAAGAGCACGGACCTGGCACAAGAAAGCCGTCGCGAGAAACACGGAATGTTCCGGCCTACAGCTGTTTTCGCAGCAATTTATTGTAAACACCGGGCCATTTTAATTGTCCATTTACGTGACCGTGACGAACTACAGGGCGGTGAAGTAGAAAGAACTGCGATTACGATGATAGTCCCAAGGCCTTTCTTAGCAGCAATTTAATCGAAAGAACGTAACATTTCTTATCGTGTTTTCTGTGGATTAAGGGAGACAACGCTATGCCGTTTGAGTCTGTCCCCTAAGCAATGAAACTAAAAGACAGATTTGCCCCGAGTGGAGAAATCGCTTCATCGTATCGCTAGTACGGACGACCTCCAGATTCAGCCGTTGACAAGATTCTGCTATCGACGCTTCCTCAGCTGCCAAATAGAGCAGCGCACGCTGCAAGAGGTGAGTAACGTACTCAGAAATGAATCACTTCGTTAAATATACTGATATCAGGTTTCTTTTTTTTCTGGTCTCGCTATAAACCTACGGCACAAGAGTTACATACTCTGTGTCGCACGGTGGTGGTACGTGCAGCTACGATGAAGTATAACCTGTCGAAACAAATAGGTGCTATCAGTTTCTTCTGACCAGAAGACATCGTAGCTTCATATACTACCAATATGTTACCGATTCTGAGTAAACTGAAAGCACCTAAATACTTCCTCCAGAACCGTATCTGCACTGGCTCCAAAACTTTAATACTAGGTGGAAATTTCGATATTTACGTCGAAGCATCGGTCTGGACGAATCAGAAGAGTCCTATTGCCTGTCTCATGTAAGAAGGCGGCCCGATTTTCAGCTGTTCTCCTCATTCCCCTCCACTACCCACTGGCGGCCACTAATATTCGTGCTCTTTCCGAGCGGCTAGCAGCGAGTTACAGCAGGGAGCGAGAATCTCGCTCCTACGTGCAGCACTGTTGCCGCACTTCGCCACAAGCGAACTGTCCATCCAACTATCAGTTTCTTTCTTTCATTTATTTTCTTGCAGCAGTACAGCTGTGAATGTGTATCTTGTAAATGTTTAAGAGCGATTAAAAAAAAAAAAGGTCATATGACGGCAATAAACGTGAAGTGCATCACAAGCAGGCGAGGCGGATTATTTAACTCATTTATAACTTTTTCAAACGTGCATTTAAAAGCGCGTCTCCTACGGTTGACATTTGAAAGCACAACTATGGCCGCCAGAACCATGTGGAGTCGGCAAAGAACTGTTAAAGCGAATTGTAAGGGGAAGTGTCAAGACTGTCGGAACTGTAGAAACAGTTGGTTTCGTGTCGCCGGAAAGCATCGAAATCGTAAAGAACCTGTAACACAAATGGATAGTTTTAACAATGATGTTTTAAAGAGATCCATGTGAATGATGAATGCCTGACATAACAAAAACGTGTTACAATTACGCAGGCTTCAATGGTAAGCGCTTCGTCAAGGTAAACAATTTTCAAAGACATTGGTTCCAGATACGTTAAGAAGAGAGTTTTTAGTTCAGACAAATGATATAGGTGCAGCACGAACTACATCCCATATATAGATTCACGATACAAGAGAAGCAGGTAGGTCAACAGTGTATTACCTTGATGAAACATGGGTCAATTATAATGATTCCAAGAAGATATGCTGGAAAATTATTGATGGTACTGGCGGTTTTAAATTTCTCATAGGGATAGGTTTTCGGACAATTACTATGCAGGCTGACTCTTCTCGTTTTATTTCTGAGAATAAACTTGTATTTACGTGCAAGTAAAACAGCAGTGATTACCATTCTGCATGAACGCTGCCAGTCTCGTGATGTGGTTCACAATTATTGTCATAGCTCGCTTCGAAGTCGGTCATTGCCAATTATAGTTAAACTGTTATAGAAAAAACATCAAGTACAAACACCTGAAATGTGGATATTTTTCCCCAGCTTAAAAATAAAAATAGTAAGCATCGTATAATCTAGACTTCTGCAGCTCGTTAATTTATACTGTACCAGTCACGTGACTGAACGTTCACACACGACTTCCTTGCACATGAATGCGGTCACACCATTTTGCGTTTACTCACGTGTCACTGTCATTGTAGCCACATGGAATTAATTTGGCAAAGGGTGTTAAGACTATGTGGAAGAAAAAGAAACAAAACATTCAGGGTAACATACAGTGAATCGCTTGTACATGAGGCAATAAGCAACGAGGCAGCAGACAACATCCCACCTGTACTGTGGGCATAGTCTGTGTGGCATGCTGAGAAGCTTTAGGAAGAAGAAATTGACAGGGAAACGATGATTGATATAAGACTTGAACCTGTCATCATAAATTTAATACGAGATTGTTCGGAAACAGACTCAAACACAAGTGAAGATGGTATTACAATGTAGACTTTGGAACAAAGTAATATTTCTTAGTTTTAAGGACTCATGGCTTAAAAATGTGTTTGTCAACAGATCAGTTGCATACATAATAATGAGAACTTCCTAGCCTTTCTGATTAGGACTTGTATCCTTTCAATTATGCAGACTACAAATGTATTGCCCAAGGAGAAGTTAAGCTTCTCCCACCGTATTGTAAACCTCTGTCATTTTCAAGGCAGTTACTGCACAGGGCCCTAAAATGACAATAATGGTTACCTGTCGACATATCGGTAGTTTTCGATGTTATCGGTCAGATTCCCTGGAGTTATTCGCAGGTGGAGCTTAATTTTTTGCTTCTTAAATGGATTATTGATGCGGTCTCTCACTGTAACGTCTAACGTGTTAGTCTACACCCACAATGCCCGTTAACAAAGGAAAATATGACAACTTACTGACCATTCTTACGGTAGTCTTTTACATTAGTCTTTTCTACCACTAATTGTTTTTTACACTCAACTACCGTCAAACACACACACACACACACACACACACACACACACACACACACACACACACACACACAGTCACAGACACACCTTAGACACAGAGCAGAAGCAGTTGTCAAGCAGATATAATGATTTCGGTTTGTGCTCGAAGTTAATTTTGTAGTGTATTAAATTTCTACTTATAATGCAGTTCAAATCGCAGTAAATGGTAATTATTGCAAGCAGTTTCAATGTCGTTTTGAGAAAAATGGTACTTCACTTCTTCACAAAACTGTGTCAGCTGTTCTCGAATATTTACTATTTCCCTCGTAGATTTGAACCTATAATACGATGTACCATAGGCAAACGAGCCTGAATTTTGTCCCTAGCAATGCAGTTCGGCCACGTGGACTTTGTTTGCCCGCTCTCTGCTGCTGGCACGTGTGCAGTTCTCAACCCCGACCCCTACCCCACCCCGCCCCCACTCTTGCTTTCCGCTCCGCGTCTGTATGCGGAAGCGCCGCCCTAGGTGACGAGGGCTTTAGTGTGCGTTATTCATGGAAATCTTCAGAGTACAACACACGCCTTGTTATATAAAAGTCAGTGTATCAATATAAATTCTAGTAGTACACCGTATTCAAGTGCAGCAACTGTGTTCCCCGTAATTGGGTCACGGTTTTCAAAGGTTATGCACATGTACGATTCGCGCCAATTTCTACTACAGTTTTCTAGTAAGGACTATTCAAACACGACGGAGAGTGCACAGCACATTTGGTAGAAGCAGATATTAATGATAAATTTATTCTCTGTCGTCATCAAGGCATCTTTGATGTGGCCGGAGTGTGTAAGATGTCGCAGAACTACTTTGCAGAGAAATATGCAACTACAACGTTAAGACTTTGGCAACAGAAGTTGCGCGTTTCGATTGTCGAGACAGAAATCAAACCGCTGGAAATTTGTGCGTTTGGCACTTGTAGCCCACACTGTTCCAAACGAGCTGTTAGTTATACGCCATTTATATGTTAAAACGGAATAGCACAAGCTACGCTGCAAACAATTTCCAAAATCCATGCGTTGGATGAATGTAGGGATCTAGGCTATGTCGGTCGTCAGATCGAAAACTCTACGAATGGCGAAAATTTTTTACACGACATAACGTTACTCTCTAACCCACTATTATGAATTTACTCTACAAGTAACGTTTTCTGATACATCACGCTTCTCATCTCGATATTGTGTCGGCATCTGTACTGGATTAAGCAGAAGCCATAGCGTTTCATTCCGTATAAAAACAGGACACTACGGATGTTTCTTCTTGAAGCATAATGACACGCAGTCCTGAGGAAAGGGCCAGAAAAATATGTGCTTCCTGTGAAACAGATATTCAGTCTCCTGTGGAAGCGGCCAGCTAAATAAGCCACAGTCCAACAAGAACAGGAATTCTCAAATTACTGCAATTCTGTCGTTTGTGTAAATAAAGAATTGTCAGGACAGTGTTCGAAACGTTTGCTGTCGCTCTACCTGGCCATACGTAACAAGGACAGTTGTCGCATTAACATTGCGACTGTTGGAGAAAGTAGGTTAATTGACTTACTACATGTGTGACACTAACACAGTAAGATCATTTTTGAAATCAGTAATTGATTCCAGGAGTAGATAATGTAACTGTCTAATCCATTTGGTTCCGAACCTCAACACAGCAAGGATAGATGCAGCTGCTGTGTATATGTGTACCTCTGTGGTCGAACGCATGAAACTTGGTGTGAGTCCACAGTCTCACATGCGCCAACGAGCGGCCTGTAACGCAATCACGCGCAGTAAAATAAAGCTTTCGTGATCTTCGTTCTCTCGATCGGCGCCGCTCTGCGACACCACAAAATAACACCACTGAAAAAAAAAGCTTTTTCCTGTTCATCGCCTTTTCAGAGAAATTAATTGTTGGCTCGAATGTGGCCCTCCTCCTCTCATGTGGAGTGTGTAAAGACCCTCGACGAATCGTTTTTTATCTGTTACCGTCTAACGAATGCAATTTGTACAAACAGAAGGTGAACAGCTGGATACATTGCCACGAAGTAAAATAAATTCTCACACTGAGTTTAGATTTCGCATCGATAAAAAACAGATGATGCTGTCAACTTCATTATTACTTGTTCACAAACCGTGGCTGGTGAGATATCCGCTAATACTATGTACGTGATTAGGAATTCGCCTTGACGCTAGAGGAATTTTGGTAGGCAGTTACACGTCTTCAGAACCATGGACTGTAAATACGTTCCACCCCTTACTGCTATTCCTATTCCTCACTACGCATGTTATCCAGGTGAGTATAATAAACGTATCACATGTGTTAATTGGTTTGGATATAAACGTTTAGACGGTATTTTTTGACGATTTTTACACGTTTTCCGGAAGATCTTCTCACACAATCGCCTCCTTCTCAGGACTGTAGAGTAACATCAGCTGGAGGCAGCTGAGACAGAAGACCATCCATGAATGTGTCGAGTGCGAAACAGGAAGTGTGCGGATGCGTCAAGATGGTAAAACTGGCCAGCGACTGTCAGTGTGACCCACATGTGGGAGTGGACACGCGACTCGCAACTGGAGGGATACGCGAGGCTGTGCTGTGGGTACATTTTAAAAATGAAGTCTCTGCGTCAAATATAGATTCGCTCTTATTTCGGCTATAAACTCATGCATGCAAATTTCTTTGTCGTTCTCGTTTACTTCATATAACAGTCATTACTCGCGGGAGAGTTACAAGTGGCAACAATCCGCGATGCTAACAGCAACAATCAGTCGCTGAGGCAGTGACAAAGCTCTGTCGGTTGCGAGAGACGGAAAATTAACGAAAAAATAAATTCTTCTTATCTGTGTATAATGTTTCGCACTTTCGTTTCAGACAAAAATATTTGCAGCACTGTTATCAACGCAAAACCGGGGGTACAGACTTTTTTAAATCATAATATTACTTAACGTTTTCTGTTATCAGAGAGCCACACAGATCAGATTTCGCAACAGTAATTTGAATCGAGACAGCGGCGTTCCTCCAGAACAGTTCGTCGAATCATTTACGTCCCTACGTGGGGGAACAGTGTCGCAGCCACCGACATGTTCCCTGGCAGCACGACGGCGGCCATACGTTGCCGAGGAAAAGGGCGATGGACCTTTTTAAAATAATGTCGAACAGCTACTAAAGTTTTAACTCGGTAAGAGCACGGACGGCGTCTGACGCAAGAATGCCGTCGCCAGCAACTCTGTTTGCAGTTGTAACGGAATTTTCTGCCCACAGCAGGTTTCGCGGCAGTTTATTATAAACTCCGTGTCGTTTTAATCGTCCGTTTATATGATACTAACGAACTACAGAGCGGCGAACTGGAAAGAAATGCGGTTACGAAGATGAGGTGAAGGCTTTTCTTATAATTTCATCGGGAGAGAATACCATTTCTTATCGTGTTTTGTGATGATTAAGAGAGATATCAGTATGCTCTTTCAGTCTATCCCCGTAAGCGATGAAAATAAAAAAAAAAAAACAGAAGATACCCGAGTTGATCAACTCGCTTCATCGCCTCGTTAGTAAGGGCGACATCATTTCATGGCGTCTCTGGTTTGGAACCGGAGTTTCAGCTGTGGGCAAAATTTTGCTACCATTACTAACTAGAGACGCATCCTTACTTCTCAAATAAAGCATTGCATACACAGAGAGCTGGATAACATACATAGAAATCAATGGGAGGAACTTATTTATAATGACTTCATAGTTTTTTTTCTTTCTGGTCTCAATCTATACCAGCGCCACAAGACTAAAATCGCGTGTGTGACGTTGTCGTCCACATGGAGGAACGGTTAAGCATAACCTGTCGGAACTAAGAGGTGCTATCAGTTTCTGAAGACAAGATAGTTTCATTTGTTAGAAATCTGAATTAGTGTGAAAGCTGCTGCATATTGCCTCCGGAACCGTATGTGGATAAACTCCGGAACAGTAACTGCAATTTTTGATACTTACTTCGAAGCATCCGTCTGATCGAAACAAAAGTAGTATGCGTCATTCACAGAAATGTTCTGAGCCCCTCAGAGGCTTTTGTATGTAAAGTCAGTACATTAAAGACAAGATTCTAATAGCACACACTAGTTTCACCTTAGCAATTGTGTTTGCCCTGGTTGGGACATGGTTTTCAGTGATTAGGTACATGTACGATGCGTGCCAGTTTGCAGTACAGTTTTGTAATATGGACTTTTCGGAGACGTCGGAGAGCGGACACCAAACTTCGTACGAGCACCTAGTAATGATAAATTTCTTCTCTATTCTCATCAGGCAACTTTCATGCTGATTTGATACGTGGCTGGAATGTAAAAGAAATCACAGCACTACTTGGCGGAGGAGGAAGCAAACTCCAACAAAAACCCTCTGACAACAAAGGTTGTACGATTCTATTGTCGATGCAGAAAAGAAAATGGAAATTTGTGCGTTTGGCACTTGTGATCATCGTTTTCGTAATGATCGATAAGATGTACGCCATTTGCATGTACTGAGAGTATATTAAAGCTGTAGCAGGACAAAAATTACACGATTCAAATGCTAAAACTTAATAATAGGACAAATCTTCTGCAATGCTAAGCGTATCATCGTGAGTAAGAAGACTGTAAGGCCAAGCTCTGTCGATGGTAGGGGCTGTACGTGTGGCGCTGCAGAGTCGGACACGAATGTGTCCATGTTATGACATCACGGCTGTGTATCACGGGACGTGGCCGGCCGCGATCAGTACAGAATATGTGTACATTTTCTGAAGTAGGTGTCTACATCTGCACATTATGCGTTTCCCGGGCTGGATGGACGGCAGTGAATTATCGGCAGTGCTTAATATGCAAGTTGTTGCAGACTGACATGTGGAACAAAAGTCGTTATAGTTTGCCCAGTCACAGAGCAATGAGGAATGTTTGAACACTCTCTATCAAAAGAAACAATTTTAACCCAAATGACTGTACAAACCAGTTTAAAAATCCTTGCACGCGTTGAAAGTATGGATGCATGTTGGTCGTCAGATCTAAAAGACATTCTTCACCGCTTGTCGTTTCGACTGTTCAAGCGTGCCACATACGTGGCCGTAACTTTTCCCTGGCTTCACCTACAAGCACAAAACTTTTCCACGGCCATCACGCCATCGACGCTAGAATGTGACATAATTTTCAACTTGATACGCCAAAGTCTTCCTCTGTTTGTAGTTTATTCGTACTTGAAAAGAAAGTTACGCTGCTAGAAATTCTTGAAAAAACTGGCAACAGGCGCTTGTTTTTCTTTGTGCGTTGTGTTTTATCGACACGTCCGCCATATTCAGTGAGAAACACCGAACGACACAGCGTATGTTTGTATAGTCGTGGTGTACTTCAAGAAAGGGAACTCTTCTTTCATCGTTTTAGAGGAAGAACACTTTCTTCTCCTCGTATTAAGGGACGCGAGTTAGTTTTACACACAACAGCCAACAGACAATGGGGCGCACTCAAGCAAGCTCGCCGAAACCTGTGTGGCAACTGCCGCCTGCCTCTCACTGTTGTCAGTAACAGTCCGAAGACATCGCGTCGGTGGCATCTGCACGGCTCAGCCCTTCGGAGGTTCGAGTCCTCCCTAGGGCATGGGTGTGTGTGCTGTCCTTAGTGTAAGTTAGTTTAAGTTGGATTAAGTAGTGTGCAATCCTAGGGACCGATGACGTCAGCAGTTTAGTCCCATAGGGACCCAACACCACCACGTCGGTTGCATCTACTACAAATGTGTCATATGACCGTGAATGGCTAATGCGTAAGTACGAATACAATCTTCTGTTCGCATCTATCCTCATCCCGTGACGAAAATACAGCGTCTTGGTTCCATTGTTGCGTTCACCAGAAGTGGTATTGGGAAATCGGTTTACGAAATCCGGTTTTGGGAGCCCCATGTAGGAAGGGGGGGGGGGGGAGGGGTTGTTACCAACTGTATAGCACGGAACGAGATGAACGGACTGTGGCGTGGATGGACGCAGTCTGTCCGGCAGTGCCGTCATGGACGTAGACGCCTCGCTCGCTCTGCTGCAGCCGTTCCCTCGCATGCCGCGGGCCGAGCTGGCAACCAACGAGTTAAAATTTCATAGAGTGGCTATAGGTCCGCCATGTTTGAAGCAAATTGAAGTTCTGGCCGCCATGTTTTCTTTAGTCAAGGCATTCCTCTGCTGTGTCCCGCCCCCTTGTAACTGCGTTTGACTTACTTGAAATAGCCCATACTAGCTTTATTTTTTCTAAAACAAGCAATAGACAGCAGTAATTTCAGTGTACACTGACAGCAAAAAGGGATGTTTTTGTCGAAATATGGCTAAACTTTTCGATGTAGATAACACTACAAGACAACTCAAATAAGTCTGTCCATCCACTATAACGTTACTTGTTGCCCATAAATTAATGCAATTAGAGCAGGTACCACCAGAATATTACGGTGAAACTTCTAAACATGCAGTGGTTAACTATTAGAAACAGTAACGGGCGCAGAAATGCGATATTTTTGTCGCTATTTCAAAGTAAACAGTCAAAGCCTCAAAAACCAGTACACTGTGAACGAGAATTTATTTGAAATATGTGTTACAAGTAGTTAACACAAGCATAGTAATTCAATAAGAAAGTCGAAGCGTTCTTGGGTGGGGTAATTTCACAAATTTTCGTAAGTAGCTGTATGCCTTGGCAGAATAAAAGTGTAGGGTCAGGGCAAATTTCCTTATTTGCTGAGAATAATGGCATACTTTAGCACTGCACTGAAGTTCCAATAGCTCCTTCAACAAACCAACTACATGTTGACTGTTTAACATATCAGAAACTGAAATACATAGCCTTCTTCTCAAACCAGCAACTAAAGTCTGTAACTGCACTATTCTTCTTTTGTGTCGTAAACTAAGTTGCTTCATTTGCTTTATCCGCTTCTTTAGTCGCACATTCTCTGCTTGTACTCTGTTATATTGTGTTTTCAACTTCTTAGGGCTTGGTAGACAGTAATTGTGGTCAGCAGAAACAGATGTGGGTCCGACAGGCACTGAAAGAATGTAGTTGCATCATAAGTTTATAACAGAGTTACACCATAAGATTATAATAGAAAGTATGTAATTCAAAGTAATAAGAACACGGAGTAAAATTAAATTATTGACTTACTTTGTGCTAATGATGTCACTGTAATAGCACTAACTTGCAAATTGTCGAAAGATCGCTTTCTGGTTTGTGGTCGTAATACTTTACCTTGCTTTTGTAAATGTGGTGGAAAGTTAAAGATAGTAGGTACTGGTTTTGACAAAAGGCGCCTCTGGACATTTGTGTGGTACATATATTTCTCTTCAAAATGAGCTGAACAGAGGTAACTGGCTGTAGTAGGAAACCAGTTTTCTCGCTTCATATTTATAACCCATCTTTTTGTAATTTCCTTATCTTTTAAAGGAAATCTGTAATCAACGATAAATAAATTACTTCCTGCATTTGTCTTAAGCATAATTACAGTTCCAAAGCAAATGACTCTTTAATAAACATTAAAAAACGTGTGTCGTATTTCGGTACTAATATACTTACTTATAATATGAAATATTTGTTGTTTTATCGCTGCGATTTGTGCAGTTGAACGCTGAACACACTGCAGGCATGTTGACTTCAAATTTTGTAACAAAAAAGTCAACTAGAAAAGTTAAATATTGCAGTAATATCACAACATCTGACACACTTCCAACACAAACAACAGTAACGCTTTCCTAATGTTTTGACTAAGGAGAACATGGCGGCCGAGTTAGCGTTGGTTGCCGCTAGGAGCGCTGTAACTAGTATCTCAGCTACTCTATGAAATTTTAACTCGTTGCTAGCAACTCAGCCTCATGACGTCATCGTGTTGTTTGTCGTTGGTGGGGGGGGGGAGGGGGGGGGGAGAGAAGTGGGGCAGCCGCGCGCCCCGGCTGTCTGTGCGGCCCAGCAGTGGCGGAGCGGCCAGGCGTGTGGCGGCGTGCGGCGCAGTCCCGCCTCTCGGCGAGAACACCAGAGACAGGCGGGGCGGGCGGCCGGCCTCCACTGGGGTACTTGGAAGCTGCGGCTGTCGTTCTGCTCGCTTTTGTGTGGCTTGTCGCGTAACTCACGACGGAACTGCTCTTGTTTAATGCATTGTCTTACTTTAACAATTAGGATCGATACGAACATTAGGGATGGCGAATAGTTTGTTAAATTAGTGCGTCGAGTGTTTAATGATTTATTACTCGTTATTTATCGCCTTTTTACAGTCGTTTAATCGCTGATACCTTGAGCGAGATTAGCGTGCAACGAACGGAAAAATAGCGCCACATTCAGTCGGGCAGTGTTTCGATGTACCATTGTCGATTCCTGCAGATTTCTCGTACCACAGTTGTTGGAAACGAAAACCATGCGTTCCTGGTTACGTCACTGCAATGAAATAACCAATGTTCGTAGAGGACGCAAATATGCGAAAGCCATCAAACAGTCAGCACTTCGGGCTGAGTGAGTTTCAGTGCGACACGGCGTCTTTTGCCGCTGATTCCAGCAGCCGTGGTTGTCTGTAATTCTGGACCGCCAGCCGAGAGTGACAGCAGGTTGCCTCTGTTGCGGCTTGCAGTGCTGACAGAAGTTTATTTTTCAACATTTCGCTTAATTTGGCCGAATTTGAACATCTAAAATGTTGTAAGGTACTCATTCAAAGGTATCTACATCTACATCTACATCTATACTCCGCGAGCCACCTTACGGTGTGTGGCGGAGGGTACTTATTGTACCACTATCTGATCCCCCCTTCCCTGTTCCATTCACGAATTGTGCGTGGGAAGAACGACTGCTTGTAAGTCTCCGTATTTGCTCTAATTTCTCGGATCTTTTCGTTGTGATCATTACGCGAGATATATGTGGGCGGTAGTAATATGTTGCCCATCTCTTCCTGCAATGTGCTCTCTCGTAATTTCGACAATAAACCTCTCCGTATTGCGTAACGCCTTTCTTGAAGTGTCCGCCACTGGAGCTTGTTCAGCATCTCCGTAACGCTCTCGCGCTGACTAAATGTCCCCATGACGAATCGCGCTGCTTTTCGCTGGATCATGTCTATCTCTTCTATTAATCCAACCTGGTAAGGGTCCCATACTGATGAGCAATACTCAAGAATCGGACGAACAAGCGTTTTGTAAGCTACTTCTTTCGTCGATGAGTCACATTTTCTTAGAATTCTTCCTATGAATCTCAACCTGGCGCCTGCTTTTCCCACTATTTGTTTTATGTGATCATTCCACTTCAGATCGCTCCGGATAGTAACTCCTAAGTATTTTACGGTCGTTACCGCTTCCAATGATTTACCACCTATGGCATAATCGTACTGGAATGGATTTCTGCCCCTATGTATGCGCATTATATTACATTTATCTACGTTTAGGGAAAGCTGCCAGCTGTCGCACCATGCATTAATCCTCTGCAGGTCCTCCTGGAGTACGTACGAGTCTTCTGATGTTGCTACTTTCTTGTAGACAACCGTGTCATCTGCAAATAGCCTCACGGAGCTACCGATGTTGTCAACTAAGTCATTTATGTATATTGTAAACAATAAAGGTCCTATCACGCTTCCCTGCGGTACTCCCGAAATTACCTCTACATCTGCAGATTTTGAACCGTTAAGAATGACGTGTTGTGTTCTTTCTTCTAGGAAATCCTGAATCCAATCACAAACCTGGTCCGATATTCCGTAAGCTCGTATTTTTTTCACTAAACGTAAGTGCGGAACCGTATCAAATGCCTTCCTGAAGTCCAGGAATACGGCATCAATCTGCTCGCCAGTGTCTACGGCACTGTGAATTTCTTGGGCAAATAGGGCGAGCTGAGTTTCACATGATCTCTGTTTGCGGAATCCATGTTGGTTATGATGAAGGAGATTTGTATCATCTAAGAACGTCATAATACGAGAACACAAAACATGTTCCATTATTCTACAACAGACTGACGTAAGTGAAATAGGCCTATAATTATTCGCATCTGATTTATGACCCTTCTTGAAAATGGGAACGACCTGCGCTTTCTTCCAGTCGCTAGGTACTTTACGTTCTTCCAGCGATCTACGATAAATTGCTGATAGAAAGGGGGCAAGTTCTTTAGCATAATCACTGTAGAATCTTAAGGGTATCTCGTCTGGTCCGGATGCTTTTCCGCTACTAAGTGATAGCAGTTGTTTTTCAATTCCGATATCGTTTATTTCAATATTTTCCATTTCCAGGTATAACCTGCCGTTACGGCTTTCACACAGTAAGAAAAGTATCACAGTTGTAAACTTGGCGTGTCGCGAGGTAACGTAACGCACGGCGCTGAAATACGCGAACGTTATTCACTCAGTATTTCAGCACTTCGCGACTTCGAACACACGTTGAGAATAATTTTAAAGAGTTCCAAAACTTTTTCTCGCTTACACGCTTAACGTCAAATATTACAGACGTTAACTCGTCTGCAAAGTAATCAGATGTCCGAAGTTGTTTAGTGCATAGGCATTCCGAATCCTGTACTCCACTCGTGGCGTCATGCCGACGTGCTTCTGGCGATGAAACGCAGCACTTGCGTTTATTTCAGTATTTTTACAATTTTCTGGAATTTAGGTTGTGATCCACGAGGGATCTGTTGTTTTCCCCAACCTACGTTAGACTGAGGCGAAGATTTGCTTGGTTGTTGGCGAATTCTTGAGAATTTATCGTAATGTTTGCGTTTCATGAAATAAAACTTTCTTATTCTCTTTTATCGTTCTGTGACGTCATGTTTCGTTTGTGATTTGCTGATAAAAGAGAAGCGATCACACACCACAATTTTTTTGCTCTATAGAACTCTGCAGCGCATTGTTCTCGTGTTACTATTTGTTGGCTAAGAGAGACTCGTGTGTCGACGAAGCTACGCAAGGTCTTTGAGACGCGTCGTGTTCCCTGTGGCTTGTTGTGCAGACAAGTTGTCGCAATCGTGCTTGCGCATTAGTCGTATCTTACGTGACCAAAGAATGAATGATGGTGATTGACTGTCACTTGCCAACTTCTTTATCTGACGTTCAAATGACACGATTAAAATGCAGTGTAAATTTTTATGTGCGACCTATAACGACGGCAGAATCGAGATTTAATTGGTGCCATTTCCAGTGCAATATTTGCAAGAATCGAGGTAGATTTGTTATTAGTTTCCGTCAGAGCACTGAATCACGTCGGAATTACATTTGTGGAGGCATTTGCTAATTATATTTGACTGAAACCTATAGCAAATATTATTTCGTTTAGGCAGATACCGTTACAGAAGCCTTACCCGTTACTGATGGTAAGTCACTTTTAGGGAATTATCGGTAGCCACTGACGCCAGATTTACCGACACTTTAGCATGATAAAGTACTCAAAATCTTGAAGACTTCTGAAATGTCGTATATCATTTAGACTGCATATCGTCATAAAACGCTAATTTGAGTACCAAAACTATGAAATTGCCAACTTTAACTTCGCAAACACATAGATCAGCACAGTGACTGTGCAGTTTGCTCGCCGCATCCAATCGCAGCACAGGACGCGTGATGTCACATAAGAGTGACTGTCTTCACACGTGAGGGACGGGATGATTAAATAAAAGTTCCACGAATTTTATGAATAATGCGTAACCCGAAATCTGAGCTCCAAGTGGTCCTCACTTTCGTGACACTGAAGTGTGTGTGGTGGTTTCCGTTCTTATACTCGGCTGTCACAAAATGTGCAACGCAATTGATGCACCGAATTGAAGACCTGTCCAAATCGTCTCGTGTGTAGCGAGATTAGTAGTGCTGAATTGTCGGGAAATGTGACGTTGACGAATGAAGAGTGGCCGGAGCCAAAACAGTTTCAGAAAAAGGCCGCCATTTAATCGATAATGTGTGGAATTCGCTCTCTGAAGCACACATCGATTGCCCATAATTACGGATTAAGATCGCTGGTGACTTACGAATGTGTAGAATGTTTCTGGGTGCTTTTAATTCTTCACGTCTTCTGTCCACCAGCAGAATCTTTGACAGTGTGGTGTCTCACACGATACTTGGGCTAGCAGTAACGGTACTGTACCACTGGCTGCTCATAATCTGAAGTTGAGCCACTCACAGGGGTCCAGTGTGGACTGCAACTATTGTATGGCAGCGAAACTTGGTATACTAAAGCCCCCTTGCGGAACCGATTTACACTGGAAAGGAATTATTTCCGATTTTGGCCACCAAATGGCTCTATCAACGGAAGAAAGACGTAAGGAAATGTTTCCATATGTAACGGATTGGCAACGGAACGTGGGCAGGAAGGGTCAAACAAGTGAGAAGGGCAGAATGTAGATCTTGTTATTAACCGCCAGCTGCACAATTTGTTCAGTATGAGCACCGAAGACTTCGGCGAGACGTTGCACAACGACAGATTCGCACCTGGTAACTAAAATCGGAACTGATTTCCTCCGGCGCAGACTGGTTTCGCATTAACGCCTCAGCATACCTGCCAAGTTTCGTTGCCATACGGTAATTACAGACCACAGTGAACTTCGGTGAGTGGCTGCATTTTACTTACGACCACCCGGTACTTCCATGCCTCTGCTGAAGGAAAAAGCGATTCGCGGAAATTTCGCTGTCGTATTTGTGGCCCATTTGGTCATAACCATTTAGTAGTTAGCCAGTTAAAAAAAGTCTGCAGTTGTCTGACTTCCGTCTTGTTTCACCTTTTTGAAGTATCAACACTCCTTAGATTCTGCAAATACGCGTCTTCCCAGCACAGACGGCTGTCTAAACTGGAGCAGGTCGCAGCTACCGATAGGGGGCGTCGACATTGCCCCGTGGCGCAATGATGTGCTGCGTGACGTCATATATACCTAATGATACAACATAACGAAGTGATGTTTTTTTTTGTATGTGAAATCTTATGGGACCTAACTGTTAAGGTCATCAGTTCCTAAGCTTACACACTACTTAACGTAAATTATCCTAAGGACAAACATACACATCCATGCCCGAAGGAGTACTCGAACCTCCGCCGGAATCAGCCGCACAGTCCATGACGCAGTGATGTTTACGTTGCTGCTTTATTACGTATTTTTTCTAATATAGGTTGTGGTGGAAAAGTGACGTGTTGCATAGCCCGAGGTCTCGGCTGGGTTGACAGGTTCAAATGGTTCTAATGGCTCTGAGCACTATGGGACTCAACAAAATCAAATGGCTCTGAGCACTATGGGACTCAACATCTGTGGTCATCAGTCCCCTATAGCTTAGAACTACTTAAACCTAACTAACCTAAGGACATCACACACATCCATGCCCGAGACAGGATTCGAACCTGCGGCTGTAGCAGTCACGCGGTTCCGGACTGAGCGCCTAGAACCGCTCGGCCACCACGGCCGGCTGGGTTTACAGGTTCCAATATGGTTGTTAGTTAGCAGAGCCAAAGAAATAGAGTATTACAGTAAAAATTATTCTTGCTGTGTCAGATATTTTATGCACGTTACATTTCGACGAGTGTCTTATGTCCATTTTGATATTGTCATGGATCCTAATGCAATTGGAACGGCAGGTTCAGTATTTTTCAGCATTGGGCACAGTTCGTAGCTAGTGTAAACGTACATTTACACCTGTGTAAATTTGCGTGTGCACAAGACGGACGCAGCCTTTGCACAAAGAGGCATCGGTGCAGCCAGCCTCGTACGCCTGTTGACACGTGGGCGCGGGCAGTCAACACGTCCCAGGTGAATACAGGCCGTGCTGTCCCGTCCACGGTTTTGTTTCGTTTGCTCCGTTTTGCTGCGTCGCACTACTAAGTTCTAGTCTTTCGTGCGCTTTCAAATTTTTGTTAACCCATTGGCCGAGTGGCCTAAAAAGGAACAAATGGATCTGAAGAATATTATCGTGCATACTTATGACGCGAGTTATCGGTATCATCTAGTGCGTCTTCTGAGTGATATAATGGATAATCGAGTTGAACTTTTTAGTGCTAATGTTATGAGGAAACGTGCTGTCCAATGCAGTGGTAACGCGTATCAATTACTAATGGTCTTTTGAATAACATTCATGTTGATTTGAGACACACTATATAGTGCCTGCTATCTATCGCTGCATTCTCGAAAACAAACAGCATGAGAAACTAGGCTGTAGTAAAATTATAAAGATTATAACTTAATTAGAGCAGTCAACCATGAATATGATATGGAAAGTTTATATACACAAAACCATTACCGGTTTCCGAGTTTCAAAAACAAATTGTTAGATGGCTTTCAAAAGCATTACTTGCGATAACCGCCATTTAAAAGAATATTCGTTTCTGTGCAAAATATCAAACCTTTACGATCGGTTTTTGTCTGGAGATGTGAAATTATCGATGAAATTTTCCCATGCAAATGACGTCGGAGCTTTGTGTTCGGGCACTACATCACTAGATGAAAGGCAACAGTGAAATCAGCTACAGAATCAGTATGCCTTAAATGAAAAATAAACAGGACGCAGGAGCATTCGTGAGTGGTAACGAAAATGATGTGCATTATCGGTACAAGCCAGTGATAAAGTACAGGTCCATCTGCCCTTTAAAGAACGTTAGGTCAGTTACTGTGGCACTTCGTATCTTGTAATCGGTATTTCAGGTAAGGAAAGCAGCCACTCGTCACTGATTCTATAAGTAAACTGTCAGTAAGACGTGAATTAAAAGTTAATGAACAGCGGCACTGATAGCTCACCATACCTGTTAGAAAACACTATCATACATAAATTTCTCAGCATTGTTTTGCAGGAAGAATAAAGCCATTGGGGTATTAATTTTTCATTCTTGAGGCTGCACAGAAAGAAGTTCTAGATTTAATTACGGAAGTCAAACACACGCTACCTAAAAATGGTTCTGAGCACTATGGGACTCAACTGCTGAGGTCATAAGTCCCCTAGAACTTAGAACTACTGAAACCTAACAAACATAAGTACAACACAAACATCCATGCCCGAGGCAGGATTCAAACCTGCGACCGTAGCGGTCGCGCGGTTCCAGACTGTAGCAGCAGAACCGCTCGGTCACCAGCGGCCGGCCACACACGCTACCTATTAACGATACCTGTGTCTTGGTCTATGAGTACGTCAGTCAGGTGCGAAATTGCGTTGGTTTGCATGTTCGTACTTACTGAATAGTGTACTGGAAAGGAGTAATAAAAGTCGGATGCAAGTGGGCATATACTCACCATTTACGTACGTCACCGTTGATAGCTTACGGCAAGATGGCAGATGGTAATGTGCGCAGTATAGGTAGTAGCATTGAAGTCACTACATAGTTTTGGCACTGTGTGATTAGTTAGTACAGAAGAGCTAGTACATTCTGTGAATGAAATGTTAGGCGCTGCGGGATGCACAGGAGTACTTTGACTCTTAACATTATCAGGAGAATCCTTGGAGGCAGGTTTTGTGTGCAAATATTATCTATATTATTAAAAGAATTTGTAAATACAACATTGTCAACCTTTCCGATTAATAATTAAGAGAACTTTTGGCCTCACGTGAAAACAACAACGGGATCGAAATCATGAGTTGAGTCGCTCAGTGACCATACCGTCACAGCAATGGAAGACGACACAGGAGGCGAAATACAGGGCTACCAATAAATCATTCACTGGTTTCCATAATTCTACATTTTCCGAAATATTTTTCACCTCAGCGAGTTTAGACTGTGCGGAACACCTGATCTTACGAATGCAGCGCCTTGTGAAAATGCCGAAAAGGCGAGAGAAGAGTTTTCGTGTGTTGGAATGTGCGGGATATTTGACCAAATGTGGCAGCTGCGGCCGTGGAGGAGGGTGAGCGAGATTTTTGTACAAAGAAGTCAACAGCAGCGACAAGCCGCGACCTCTAAATACCACAGCAAGGTGTGTGGAAGACCGTGCGTCGGCTGTTACACTTCGAACCGTACCGTCTGCAGCCCGTACAACAATTAAAAGCAGAAGGTTGCGGCCGGCGCATTCAGATTCGCGCCACAGCGGTGGGACCACTGGAGGATGAACCTCCATGCTGATCTTCACCGACGAAGCAACCTAGAATATATCTGAAAAACTTAACCTCCGCAATGTGAGTGTGGGCTACTGAAAATCCTCATGAAATTGCGGCGCATCAACCAGATTCTCCGATGGTTAATGTTTTCTGTCCAGTGTCACAGAGAAAGCTTGAATGGGCCGTTGTTATTCTGCGAAGGAACTACGACGATCCTCAGTACGCCACACTCTCACATGGCGGAGATAAACATTTTCGGATAAATGCAAGGTTGCTTCGTTGCTGAATATGAGCATGGGGACGAAATGTCCATCCTCAACCGGTCCGTGCATTGTGGCGCAAATCAGAAGGCGCCGGCCGCAGCCTTCTGCTTTTAATAGTTGTGAGAAATGCAGACGGCGCGGTTCGATGTGTGACCGCCGACGCACGGTGTTCCACACACTTTGTTGCGGTGTTTAGAGTTCGCGGCTTGCGCCTGCTGTTGACTTCTTTGGACCGCGTACAGAAATCTCGTTCACACCCCTACACGGTTGCAGCTGCCACATTTGGTCAAATATCCCGTATATTACAACACGAGAAAACTCTTCTCTCGCTTTGTCGGCATTTTGGCAAGGCGCCGCATTGTTAATGTGAGGTGGTCGGCACAGTTTAAACTCGCTGAGTTGGCTGTTATATCCATACACCAATCATATTTGTACATGTAATATTTCGGAAAATTTAGAATTCTGGAAACGAGTGAATGATTCATGGCAGCTCTGTATTTCGCCTTCTGTCTGTCGTCTTCCGTTTCTGTGGTGGTATGGTTACTGAGCGACTCAGCTCATGGTTTTGATCCGCTTGCTGGTTTTATGTGATGCTAAAAATTAGTTCAATTTTTAGTCAGATCGGTTGACAATATTGTATTTACGAATTCTTCGAATAACGTAGGAATATTTTTACAGATAATCTGCCTCCAAGAACACCCCCTACAATATTTACAAACAAAATACTTCTGTGCCCTTACTATTAGTCACAGCAGCGCCTAATATTTCTTTCACAGAACGTGCTCGCACTTTGCCCCTTCCTAACCACACAGCGCCGACACTGAAGGTACCGCCTCTGATGCCAGTACTTACACTGTCTACGTTACTGTCCGGAATCTTTCCGTAAGCAATGAACGATTACGTACGTAAGTGGTGAGAATAGCCTACTTGTATCGGACCCACAATACTCCTTTCTGTTACACAACTTGTGTACGTACAGTCATGCTCAAAAGTATCCGAACGAATCGAATTGCATTTTGCCTGAATCGCATGCAACCCGCATAACGCAGCTGTTTAGCAGGTCCTCTAATAGCCTCTCAGTACAGTCGTTTGACTGTTGAAAATGGTTCCAACAAGTCACCACTACGAAACACTGCTGTGTATCGCAGTAACTCAAGATGTAAAGTAATACCACGATACTACAAATATCAGGGAATCCCTCATCACATATAAACTGTCCTTAACGCTTGTAAGCTCACACTTATTACAATAAATGACATACCTCAAATGTTACCACTCTCATTGTTACGTCGGATAGGTAATGCACGTAGTAAGTTCGTCATATTCATGATTTTTTCTTGAAAGTAACATACCGTACTTATTATTTAAAGCAAAATGGCATTAAAAATTTAAGTTATAAACGAGCAGCTAGTAGAGAATATCTATGAACTTCAAATGACACGACGAACCGTCTCGTTCTGCATATGGATTCAAACCCAGGTCATGTATACTAAGCAAAGATTTCGTGACTGACAGAAACTAACAGTCATTCCTGACTAGGCGTACAGAGAGTGATATACCTCGATTTTAGACAGTATCAGTTAGCAAATATCAACTATAAATTACATAACGTAAACATTTTTAACGGACGCGGATTCCTACCCAGCATCCATTGCCTTTGTTAACGAACTACGAGAGATGTTCAATATTGCTTCTTCACATGTAACTTATTAGAAATGCCGTGACGTGAAGCTTTGTGTTGGACTGGGGTTCGAACCCAGAACCTATTCTCAACAACATTTCTCCTCACACTGTCACCCGCCTACTCCTGTTCCGCTCGCGAATGTCGCGTGGTTGGGGCCATCGTCGGCAAGGCCTCTTATATTGGCTGCAATTCCTCAATTTTTCTCGTCGTGGTCATTTCGCTGCAAGCCTGAAAGCCTCGAGGAGACGCGTTGGCACGCCACTTTTTCAATTACATGCCACGCGTCCTGTGGATACATTCAGTCGAGACCGTTCATAGCGACATCACTTTTAACGACTTATTGGCTATAACATCGAAATCTAATGGTTCTATCTAAACCATACGTGAATGGTGTATTTAGGCTATAACACAGGAATCTAATGGTCGCATCTAAATCCTACATGAACGCTGTATTTATAAAGTCCCTTAGGACGTCTCTTTTTGCGACTTACCGAATAAAACTACGTATTTTTGTTCCATTTTCGGACAAATGTATCGGCTTTAAGATCCAATGTTTTTTTTGTTTTTTTTTTTTTTTTTTTTTGCTTATTTGGGGAGGTATCTCTTATTTTCAAACATTCGATTTCTGCAGATTGTTGGTTTCAAATCAGGCGTCACAACGAATACATCGTCAAATCCAAAGTGAGTACGTACATCTTAGATGCTAAAAGCAAACTAATGTAACAGATTAAGTTAAGTAGGGCAGTATATTGTAGTATGTGTTACTGTACAGTGTATACTTCAGGATCGCTAACAAGGGATCCATTTTTTGCATTCACATGATACAATTGTATCGTCAGTTATTTTCCTAACCATTTCAGGAGTGAAAATTTTTTTGATTGATTCAGATACTTCTTTCCCAGCTGTACTTCTTCGTTGAGGTTTATGGGTCAAGTTCGCAGAACCACATTTGCGTTTTCTTGGAGCTGCTCCTGGATGCACTCTACCAGAACTTGTAGCATATTGGGAGTGTTGTCTGTGTGCATTGTTTCTTCATTGCCTCCACCCCTCCCCGTATCTTCTTTATTTTTATTCTCTTCAATGTCTATATAATTCGGCTCGAAATCCCTTAACTCTGATACATGTTCGTCTATTAGATGTTAAGCGAAAATTTCCGCCTCGTTCAGGTCTCTATGACTCAATGTAGAAAATCTTCCTGAAAAGAAACACGTTTGCTCAACTGTGACAAACTGCTAATAATTATGGTTAGTCTATAAATCAACCATAAAAATGAAGCTAAGCAACTAGACATTCAACAATGCGCCATCAAACTGGCATTCTGGGTTGCCAAATGAGATTTAGACCGAATTAGAATAGCGGTCGCAGGTGGCGTCAACCCAGTGCAAAATATGCCCTTGGGCACAAAAGTTAAAGTTCTTTTTCGTTATTATTTCCCATTTTCAAAAGGGATGATGGGCGATCTGTTATGTTAAAATGTGTGGATAAAAGTCGTATTTCAAGAGCGCTAAAACTCCTCTACTGATTACTAGTTTCAGATCATTGACGAGACTTCTTGAGATCTAAAATACAAAAATGTAGCATAAAAGAGGTCAACTACAGCATAATACGTTTTATGCTTAAAATTCCATTCACACAGACAAGTAGTAATATTTATTGGTACGTATCAGCCACCAGGCATTACACAGCGCCATAATCTGTTGAGCTGAATCGCTCTTGCTGCCATGCACACACTGAAAATTTTTATATACCGTGACAAAAATAATGACATGAAATGCATTTGGTAAGTGGTGTACAGCTTTAACCTCAGCTAGTGCTTGATTTGTAAAAAACAGGTTCCGATACTGTGGTGACCTTCCAGGGTGGCAGTTGTGGGCGGGGGGGGGGGGGGGGTGTCAAGTGTGTGTTTCTGCAATTGACCTCTTAAGATGGTATTTTAACGCTTTTCTGCGCATTTCAAAAGTGACAGTACAACATCTTTACTACTAAAAAGATAATGTTCTATCATACCACGTCTCAAAATTTGCAGTATCGATCCTTTTTTTTCCCAATACCGAGACACCAGCGGGGAGTACCTATGCGTATCGTCACAAATCAAGCACTGAACTTGCCGACAGTAGGTCGTATTGGATACGCAGTGTGCAACGTCAGCCATACAGGTCCACTGCTCACAATGCCACTATTGTGTTGGAATGCACAGACTCTGACAGAGGTAACTATCACACAGCCCATGTACGGATGTAGGTATGGCCCGTCACTCGCAACGCTGCAGGAACCAGGGAGTGGCTGTACTACAGCCGTCAGGGAACTGGCCGCGTATGTAATGTATATATGTATGTATGTTTTTACTACACGAAAGCGCCGACTACCGGATGGCGCCGCTAACCATGGAGTGTGTAAGCTCGATTCACAAAAATCTGCTAACGCTATTGACATTAGTTTATGGAGGGGCGGAGTACAGGCGAATTTCACAATGCTATATATTTACTCATTTTGATGTGTAAAAGAATCCTTTATTGATTTCAAAATGTAGGAGAACATAGGATGTTACTTTATTGACGTCATTTTCGTCGCATCAGTTCACCTTGCTACCAGGTGATGGAATTTGAAACAAAAGCAAAGTAAGGATTTGCTCAGAATAGTCCTATTACATAAAAACTGACACTTTAGCCTCAGCAAACGAAGTAGGGCAAAAGTTCTACAAATAGTAGACAGCAGAGTTTGATTATATAAAATTACCTTTTAGGACAAGCGTTAGTCAAAGTAAAAACGGCACCAGTCATAGTAGTAGAAGTGTGTCTGTACTCTGGCAGCCCGTTAACAGTGTCAGTGAACTACAACCGACGTGGCACAGTACAGAACCGTTTCACATAGAGATGAGAGTACGGCGTAGGTAAACATTCCACGTCTAGATGTGTTTTGACCAGTGTCGTTAGATGTGTCCGGGTTGCTCATCCGGTAAGAAGTTAGGGTCAAGGTTCAAGGTTGAAGTGTCATGTAGGACACAAAAGTCAGACCGGTTGACGGCTGGGCAGGTAGATCGCCATCGCGAAATGCTGCACTGCCAGCTAGTGAATGAGTCGTTCAAATGAACGCTTCTCTCCAGTGAAGTTTGAACTAACCACTCAATTTCAATGAACTGGTACTTCAAATTCTTCACAGATAGCACACTCCACACTTTTCTCTAGTTCACTCACTCTCTTCCCCTCTCCCTCTCCCACTACATCGGCGCTACGTCACTCATCCTCCCTTCACTTCAGTCCTCCCTCTACTGCCTGTCGGCGGATCGCGCGGCGTTTGTGGGGAACGATAGGGTTAGGAGGGGTTGGTGTGGTGAGGGGCGAGGGGAAGGCAGCGTCAGCTGCTTCTTGCAGTGCTGACAACATTACCCGTGACTATTTGTGCAGTTATACTTCGCGTCTACTGGTAGCCTACCGTTGGCAGCGCTTGCAGACGAATGAATTAAAGATACAAACGAAGAGGCTGGCTGTGTGAGCACGCACAGCCAATATGAAAGTAAAATGCTTACCTTCTGAGTCTGGAACTGAAGCATGAGTCGAATCCACGCTTGAAAGATAATCGTTCATATTGGATTGTTTATCTCATACACATTATTGAAATAATTACACTAAATGTCAATTTATGGATTGTTCTAATTATTTTTAAAAAATACATATATATTTATGAATAAACATCAACGGATTTGGCGAATGTTCAGAGATTTCCGTTTGATAACATTATTTGTTCCACTTTTTCCTGTCAGGCGATTTCTTCTGTCAGTTATAAGGTGTCCTGCCTTCGAGAACACTCTTTCACACGGCGTGGAGGTTGCAACAATACACAGTCGTATTTTTGCAAGTTCAAAGATCGAGGGGTATACTGACAGCCGTTCAGACCACCACTGAAGTGGACTGCCTTGTCTCTGTAGCAGGGGCTCTTGTAAATATTTGTCCACTTCCACCATTGCAGCAGCTCTCGGGTGTGGACTACTCTGCAGCCTGGAAAACACTTCGTCAAATTCGAGCCAGAGACTAGAAGTAGATTCAGTGGTTGGAACTGAGATTGTTGCAGTAGCAGTGGACGTGTTTGTCACAAATTTCTCACAGTGCCTGATCAGGTTTAATTTCACCTTCTCAGCAGAATTTTTATCAGGAAAACCAGTACTTTGAACTGGGGATTTAATGAAGTTGCTTCTGCGAAAATGGAATTTTCCTCTATATTTCGAAACCGTCATTTTAGGTCCTTAGCTAGGTTTTCGGCCATTTGCTGCACGTCTACATGAATTTCAGTGATATTAAGAAACCTGCAACACCATTTTTTCAATGAGCGACTAAGGAGTATAACTTCAGAGGCACTGACAACATTTTCACTTGACCTTTCCTCCGTGCAGTCTTTGAAAACTTTCAACAGGTCACAGGCCTGTGTTAGACTTGCAATGTCCTCTGCAGTCAGATTTGGAAGATCCGGATAATTCAGAGTGATAACCGTCATTAGGGAATTCTTAACCTCGATTGTTCTTCGCAGTATTTTATAGGTTGAATTCCAACTTGTAACAGTGTCCTGTCTTTGTGTCAGAACTGGATCATTAACTGTTCCTGCATAATTTTCAGTTTCGTGCAGGCCTGTGAACTTCTTTTAAAAATTGAACTTTTTTTTTACTTTATTCGGAATGGGTTGAATGTGTGGAAGCCCATTCTGAGCAATTAAATTGATTGTGTGTGCAAAGCAGGGGATGTGTTACCAGCCTGTGAGTCTTATAGCTGCCACAATATTAGCAGCACTGTAGCTAACAACACACACGACTTTTTCTTGAATGCCCCATTCCCTTGCGACATGTCGCAGTTCTTCGGAGAGTTTTTCTGACGTGTGCATTTCGTCGTATTTAAAGCACTCTAGGAGGGAAGATGCCAGCTCCAGGTCTTTAACGCAGTGTGCTGTCACCAACAAATAACTCTCATTTGTGGTTGAGGTCCACCCATAAATTGTCAGCACAACCGCTTCCGCAGAATTTATTTTGACTCTTACAATTTCTTTCATCATGGTGTACTGTTGTTGTAGTAGTGTATTGGAAATGGTCTTCCGAGATGGCATTCTGTAAGCACCATTTAGTTTGCCTACAAAACTTTGGAAATGTTTGCTTTCCACTATGTTGAAGGGCAAATAATCCTTTACAACAATCTCCAGAAGTGTGAAATCTATCTCCTGATTTCTTTTGTTCGAAAGAGGTTTCGAAAAATACGTAGGTAACGTCCTGTGTTATTGATGCCTGCTGTCTTATAATGAAGTGATACTGTTATTTTCTGGCACCGACTGCTGTTCGCTTCTGACAGTTGCTGGTGTTGGTTCTGGATTGTCCAGGTTATTTGTGCAAGAAATATCGGAAGATGCAGGAGCAGGGGGCGCTAAGCGCCTGACTGACAGTGACACTGTTGGATGCAGCACTCGAACATGACGCGCTAGATTAAATGTATTTCCTCCTTTATATGAAACACACTTAGAACAACAGCTGCACTTTGATTTCCCATCACCTAAATCGGCGAAGAAACCCCAAATTCCACTGCTTTTACGCGATCGCGAGTTGCTAGCCATAGTATAAGAGACGACGACGCCATTCGACTGATAACCCGAGGAGAATTCGTCGAGTGACCCCTCGGTTTCCGGGCTCGCCCCCCTCCGCCAGGCCCACCAGACTCAACTGTCTCAGCAAGCTGGAGAGAACCTTTAATCTTCCCTGCACAGCCGACACAGCTGTAAGACTAGGCGATGTTGAACAGCTGAAAAAATTTTGTTTTGTCTTAGTCTCTTTCATGGTTTCAGACCACTCTCTCTCACTTCTCTGTCGCGCTGCATTTGTCATTTCCTCACTGACGCAAAATTTCCGCTTTAGTTTCCTGTTGCACTTTCTCGGGCTCACTCTTTGGCCGGCTTGTGTCCTAATTCATTCGCAGGACTGCAGACGTTTACTTCTCATCATTCCAAGATGAGGTGCCACTTCCCCTTGCGCAGTTCTCATTTATGCCCTTATTTATCTAAGATTGCTGTAATTTTTCAGGGAATCCAGCATAACTGGACTGTCTGTGCATAATTCTCGTGAGTCGTCCTGAGCTTCTGTGCCTATATCTGGAACAAGCAGCATTTTCTAAAATATATTTTCCAGTTCCTAAAATTATTCTCTGTTCCATGACTCGAAATGCCTCGATAATGCCCATGCGTAGCTCATACATGTCAACAGTCACAGTTACTTTCATCATTTCCACCGGAACATAGCGATGGATTTGCAGGTATGTGTGCAAACTGAGGAAGTAACTTAATGAACCATTGTCGCTGCACCTCAGAACTCTGACGATGCTGAAATGACGGTCGAGCGGAGGATGATTAAACTTTGCTATCAGCACACAAGTGACTGGCCTTTTCCACTACTATAGACATATTCGTAAGATACAAAGAACGAAATACAAAAGGACTGACACGTCAAAAAGAGCGAGAGGTAAACTATTTAGTGCTCGTTCCACAGTATCGAACGTGAAAAAGTGCTCATAGCTCATAAGGTATGCATTTTAGAACTTCGTTTACTGGACCGTTTCTCTCCGATCGTCCTTTATAGAAGTGTCCATTCTTATTCTACTAAACTGGCTAATGCGCTATATTGCAGTATCAGTAGCTTCGGAGACATTTAAGCTTGCATCTCCATTACTTAGTACTTACGTATTCCACTTTTTTGCGTATTGTTTCTTCCTGACTAATGTTTCAAACTTCAGTCTACTCTTCACCACTATTAAATTGTGACCTGAGTCTATAACTGCTCCTGGGTATGCGTTACAATCCAATACCTGATTTCGGAACCTTTGCCTGACTATAACGTAATGTAACTGGAATCCTCTTGTATCTCACGGCCAGCATGTTCTCCAGACATAAACCCTATCGAACATGGCTGGGACAGATTGAAAAGGGCTGTTTATGTGCGACGTGACCCACCAACCACTCTGAGGGATCTACGCCGAATCGCTGTTGAGGAGTGGGACAATCTGGACCAACAGTGCCTTGATGAACTTGTGGATAGCATGCCACGATGAATACAGGCATGCATCATTGCAAGAGAACGTGCTACTGCGTATTAGAGATACCGTTGTGCATAGCAATCTAGACCACCACCTCTGAAGGTCTCGCTGTATGGTGGAACAATATGCAATGTGTGGTTTTCATGACCAATAAAAAGAGCGGAAATTACGTTTATCTTGATTCTATTCCAGTTTTCTGTACAGGTTCTGAATCTCTCGGAATCGAGGTGATGTAATACATTTTGATGTGTGTATCTACAGGCAGATCAGATTTGCAAACCTTTTCAGCATCAAATGCTAAGCATTGTCCTAACAGAAAGCCTGAAGGTAGTACTATTGGACCTCCTCTTACAAAGTCAATACCGTCTTCAGTTGCTCATATCTCTGTTTTAAGTATGTGGGTATTTGCAAGGAACTTGAACCCTTCTTAAGCTGTTTAAATGTGTGTTTATATCGTCGAAATTTTTTGACACTGTACCATACTGGCTCTATTCACTCAATGAGTGAATATATTTACTGTATGTATGATTGAGGGTTTGCAGAATAGTATGACGTATTATCATATCTGTAAATATCTTGCATAATATTTGTTTTGCACTGGTGCTCTTCCAATGAAAGGTAAATACACATTTTAAATAACTTTGTTTATTAACATTTTTTACATGCACAAAATAAAAAAACAATTGTTGACACATTTCTTAACATTCATTCTGTCTTATATCTCTACATTATTCTTTAAATAACTGGTTTTTTATGCTATAAGTTCTGCTTCCATTGTGTTCAATCCAACAGGAGCAACGACGTATCTCCGTTCTCTGTCTGTAAATCAGGCTCTAGAGTTTCAATATTTATAGGATTATAGTAGCAGCCCTTGGTGCTGCAAGCATACATGTGTTTACATATTGTTCTAAATCATCTTGTATGCAACATTCACTTACATAACATACAACATCGTTTAGTAACGCTTTCACATATACTTGCCACCGTATTTGTCTGTTGCAATCCGTAGTGCACTGCATAACCAATACAACTTCACGACACTTTTATGCAGGTCGATGATGGTTGCCTTATTGCTACAGATGTTCATGTGAAGAGGAAGTTGAAAAGGATCGTAGTCTGTTGTCATCAACTTCTCAGTGTGCTTCATCGGCTAACAATGCTCGATCTAACTCATATCAGTAAATTGTGTTTTACATTACGACGGACATCCTCAGTTTATACTATAACTTCACACTCACGATTTCATGGTAATCCTACATTTACATGTTTTAAGCCATAAGCTAACATGTATGTACTGGTAAATAGTAGCATTCTGAAATGAACTGATAATATCATAGAGCTGTATAGATGACCTCGAAATCCCAAGACTTAGTGCAATAACATGCAAAAATTACATAGCACGACGACATGGCAGTTAACACACTTTCTAAGCAGTGAAGACATAGTGAAAATGACACTGTGCCACGACTCTCGTCGGTAAGTACTATTTCAGTATCCACAGTCCAGTTCACTTCAGGATACAGAGACCAAGACCATGGGAGAAGCATAACTGATAAATCATTTGTAATTATTTGATGAAATTATGACATACACCTCAGGATCCAGAAGACAGCCCCTGGGTAATTACATATCCTGATGATTAAGCATGCACATAATCGAATCAGCACGTGTGGGGATAAAGAGATCTCTGGAAGTAGCATTAGATTTGATCATCATGTGACGTCACAGCAGCGGGCAGGGCATGCAGCTGCCTCAAGCGTGTTGGAACATGTGACGCTGTTTCTGTTGTGATAATACTGAGGCCATTGAAACTGGAATATTTAGAAAGCGACATTGAATTGTCTGTAAAAAGAACACTCACCCCATGCTTGAGATAAGCACATCAGCCTTCTCCACTGCTAATCCATTTCAAGATCCTCTACTGATGTCTGGGGAGATCGAATTCTGTCTGCACGAATGGGTCCTTGACTAGATGCTTGTTGACTATTGATGACGGATTCCACTGAATTTTCCGTAAATGGTTGGCAATCTAAGAGGACACAACGAGGTTTTCTGCTGTGCATGATGAGGGTGTCCTTGATTTCAAGTGTTGATGTTCTGCCTGTGGAGCATCTCGATGACTGGCCAGCTGAGGATTCTTCAGAATGTTCTTCCAGACCTTTAGGAGAGCTGGTTTCTTAGAGCTGGGGGTAGGATGATGCTGAGAACAGGAAGTCTTAGAGCGATTGTACTCTGAATACATCCCATAATACCTGATTCAGTTGGACATCTATCTTGTTAGTATGAGCACTATTGATCCTGGTCGAACAGTAATCTTCAGCAACAGAGCACTTATGATAGGGTTAGAGCTATGGATCTCAAAACACGAGCATTAGCTCCCCATAAGACACCACCAAATTTTTGAAGACTGTTCTTTCTCGTTTTGAGTTTAGGTGCTACTTGTAAGTCAAGAGTCCTATCTAGCGCTGTTCCTATGTATTATGGTGTAATGCAGTACAACGAGACTTGGCCTCTGAATCTGTCTTCTGGTGTGCACTCTGACTGTCTTCTGCATAGATGTAATGTAGATACAATTATTTTTTGTGGGTTTAGGTGGAGCCACTATTTCTTGATGTATACATCTAAGACTTCCATATCAGTGGCTAAAGAGGTTTCAGTATCAGAAACGTTGAGGCTCTGAGCCACGAAGCAAATGCCATCAACATAAATACATTTTCTTGAAGACTTTTGGTAAGCTGTGCATGTACAGACCAAAGTGGTAGTGGACTCAGAGCAGACATTTGAAGTAAACTATCATTTGGTTTACGTACCCTATATCTGTCATTGTGAGAATGGATATGAAATGCTCTATTGCTGAGCATGTTGTTAAGTAAGTCCTTAAATTGACGACACAATCGTGAATTTTTAAGGAAGTGCTTCTCACCAAGCAGTGTCGAGAACAGCTGATAGGGCCAAAAAGGCAGCTACACTTACTAATTTCTGCTCATACTCATTTTCGATATAAGTAATTAGAGAGAGTGTCTCTTCCTTAAATTACTTTCGCTTCTTCAGCTGGGCTAGCGCCTTTATTCTTAACGAAAGAGTGTGTTTCGATTGTTACTATATGTTGAGAGTTGCACTCTGTAACTTTGTTGGTGTAACCAATAGTCCATGGAAAATGTGGTTCATTAGTCAGCATGGTATGTTTTCATTATTTCTATTTGCTTATTTCTTTAATATCTGAAAACAGTTTACTATTCACATTCACCCGATAGGTACTTTCCAATTACTTACACAGTTCCAAGATATGCTATTAGATGATGGCGTTCAAGCCTACAGAATTCATAGCCACATTGTATTTACCATGACTGGCGTATCATCACACAATACTACGTAACTTTGTTAAATTTGGTTAAATGTAAGGCAATTCCCTGTTTATCGTTTCTTTTACAAGCTAACAATAGTTGATTGGCAACCAAAACGTGTAATGAATGGTAAAGCAATGTGTTTTTGCGATCAAGAAAATTAAAAGGTTTCGTAATTAAGTTTTAATGTTTTAGAAATACATAAGATCACTTATCTGCAGCGCCTAATAAGTCAGGTCTTAATAAAATGTGGTTAATTTCAAGATCATTCGTCGACTACTTCAGAGTGACTTTGTTAAAGAATGTCTGTTTCTGAGTTGCTGATCCCAATTACAGTCACTGTTGACAGGGGAGAGGTGAAAATGAAAATATTTAAGTTTAGTACAAGCAGCAATGTGCCTTACCAAACGTGTTACTCTTTGAATGGAAATGCGCTTAATGATGTAGTGACGCTGTCCATCTTAAATGTGAGGCTCTTATTTGGTTTGGACACAGCGTGTAATCCTGGCGGATTGGAGGACGATGTTATTCTTACAGCTGAGTCTTGGCATTCGCCTTATGAGTGGGTTAAAACCTTCCTTTAAAAAAGCATCACCTGCGATTGTTTGACGATCGTTATGGCATTTTGTGTCCTGTTACATTGTACCAGTAGTCTTTAAGACTAATGCTTAGGAACTAATCTCTAGTATGATACGAAGGGATTTGTAACATAACCGTGTAAGTCAGAAGTAAGTGCCATGTTATATAGAAGAAACTGGAGTCCTTCTGAATGGTGTAGTGGTCTATGTCTTTGTATAGTCAATAGCATAGCTACATCATATTTAGAATTTCTGCTGTCTTGACATCAGATAGGTTTGTTTTTTGCTAATGTAGTTATGTCAGATGTATATATCATACTGAAGGTAATATTACAGATAGGGAAGTGGTCATGGATGTAAATGAGGTGGAAGATGTAACTGTGCGAGATCAAATTTGACAGTGTTCTGAAACATCTAAGTCGAAACGAGGCCCAGGGAGTAAACAGTCTTCTGGCAGGACTACAGGCAGCCTCGGGAGAGCCGGCCACTACGGAGCTCTCCCACCTGTTGTGCCCGGCGTATGAGACAGGCGAAGTACCCACAGACCTTAAGAAGAATTTAATGTTATCAGTTCCAAAGAAATCAGTTGCTGGTAGGTGTGAAAATTACTGAACTATCGGTTTAACAACTCGTCGTTGTAAAATACTAACACAGATTCTTTACAGAAGAATGAGAAAACTGGTAGACGCCGACCTCGGGGAAGATAAGTTTGGATTCCCGAGAAACGTGGGAACATGCGAGGCGCAACTTGACCAAATGGAGGGGCGGTTGGTAGGACACGTTCCGAGACGTCGACAGGTAACCAATTTAGTTTTGAAGTGAAGTGTGGGTGAAAATCGTAGAGGAAGACCGGGTGGTGAATACAGTAAGGAGATTGGGATGGATGTGGGCTGCAGTATGTACTTGGAGATGAAGAGGCCTGCATGTTATACGGTAGAATGGAGAGCTATTTTTAAAACCAGTCTTGACACTGAGGGGCGCAACAACATCTCTCTATGTTATAACATCTTATTTTCCAGTTGGCGTATTTCTTCATTGTTTATAACTGACTGTCAGAGTACCTCTGAAGATAACGTGAGGAATGCATATTTATTCAAAGTAGGGGTAGTTGAAAATCACAGGTTGGCGATGAAGGATAGATTTCGTGGATCCACTGTATTTTAATCTACTCGACTTGCTTAGCGATGATTCCTGCTTGTTTGTGAAGGGGCTGACCTGCTCGTTAATTCTGCCTCATGTCGGGCCCTGACAACAGTACGCAGTGTCATCTTTGTACAGGCCTCTTCTTTCGTTCCTCGATCTTTAGCGATGTCAACCGTGTTGTTGGTGTGTAGCAGTGGAGACGTGACTGTCCCACGTGACGTCACTGCGTCTGGCTTAATAGTTGTCGAATGGTGATCAAGCAGCGCTTGTACTCGTACTTACCTGTTTCCAGCAACGTTTTTAGTAAGCTGCACACTTTGGCATGGGAAGTTCAAAAGTAACGTTTCAAAGAGCAGCCCAGCATGCCACAACCAGTGGAAGGCGCGTTCGCCGTCCACGAGAAAGCGTGCTGGCGTTGCTCCTGCCGTGTTGCGTTCAGCCTGCGTCGCTCTGCTGCTCAGTCCTGGGACCGGGTCACCTGTGCTGTGGTTGCCGCTGGACCCGGCTTGTTCTTGTGCCATTATATTGCTATTCCTTGAATATTTTTAGTCTGTCTCGAAAGCGTTCCCTGTCACTGAGAGCACGGTAACCTATGATTTGGTGTTGTTTTTTGGCCTTTCGGGTTGGGAAATCACCTTGATTTTATCTTGCTTCTATTTTAGAGAAACTATTTTCAGTTTCATGGCCGCGATGAAGAAACGTCTGATGTGTTTGAGGCAGGTGTCTTGTGAATTGAGTGATTTATTTTGTTATCTTCCAGTGCCTCCAGTCTCTGAGCTGCTTTCTTTCCATTTCATATTCGTCAATCATATAAAGAAGTGGATGTTAAGCGGTTGCATTCGGATTTTCGAGTATTATTTCTTCGTCGGTTTCATCGAATTTTGGATACCGTGGATGACCGTCAATGTTTTTCTAGCACTTTGAGGAACTTCTTTGAGGTCGTCAGTAATGAATGACATTCTCATCTACTATTAAGGATGGCTGTTCGCAAATGGTGTGCTTTGACCTGTTGGAAATTTTTTCCAAAAACTACTGCTATTGTGGGACCTAATTCTTGTGATTACCTCGCGCATCATTTGGTGGGTTTCTCTTCTTATTAGGTCATTGAAAACGTTCAAGCCAATCGTAGCATATCCATTTGGTTAGTGCCGTATGGTCTATAGACTTTCCCTACTGTTTAATTTTGTTTCTTATGTACGTCAGGAGTCTTTCTCTTTGTTATGTTATTTTCTTCTTAGGGTAGTTTTAGGTATAGCAGGTTGTATTGCTTCCACTTGTATTTGGTGATTACAATATGTTATAAGGAGTGGTTTGAATAGTTGATTCGTTAGGTTTTGTGTTAAAACGTATCAATCTGAATTTTTCGACTATCCGATTTAGTGAGTTTATGATCGTTTTTCCTAGTTTTTGTGGTTGACACCATAATAAATGTGAGGTAATCGTTAGCTATGCAGTCGCCAAATTCAGTATAGCTTCAGAATCTGGGTAGCTATGTTGTACGTAGTATATGTTCTAAGATAGAAGTGCCATAGTGATTGATAAAAGGCGGCGAGTCATTTCTGAGTCTTGCGTGATTCAAAATGGCTACAACAAGTTTAATATCTTTCTTGTTCAATTTTTCAGCAAATATCGCAGATGTAGCACTGAGCCTCCTGTTCCTTTAGCTGGGCAAAATGAGAGTATATAATTCACGAGATCAGTTGGCAGTACCGCGGCAGGATACATCGTTGTGGTGTTTTATATGAAAGACTCTGAAGCATCTATCTCAGCTTCTACTACGGTCTGGTTTGCGTGACAGATACAGTTATCTAGATTGATTTCTCTACCTGCTCATGGGGTACGTGCTGCGACTATAATACCAACTTCTTTTTTTCTTATTACGCCTTTAGGGAGTTTGTTTTTAGAGCAGAAACCCAGTGTGTTGACAATGCAGATAGTGACAATATCTTTCTTAGGCTTGAATGTGAAGGTCAATTCTTGCTTCCTGGTGTCTCAGGCTAGGTTGGGCATAGGCCTCCTTGTCTATCAATATGGCGATATAGACGTGGATCCGTGTTCGCCAAAGAACGTAGTAGGAGCTTTTTAGAAGCTGCTGTTATTATTTCCCTTCTTTCAAATATCATGTTGGGAAGGGCTGTAGTAAAAGAGTATGTTTTCCGTTTGATTGTTTTCGTGACATTCTTGGACGAAGACCGTGATAGTTTGATCAATGCGCTTAATGTTTTCAAGTTTTGTTTGCTGAGATAGGCTGTTTTGGTCTTTCTTTGCAACTCTCATCACTATTAACGTTATCAGTGTTGCAGCTCCTGCAGCTCCTGCATTTTGGTGCTTCTTGTTTCGAGTCTATTTTGTAATTAAAAATTGGATGTGCTCGACTCCGCTCTTCACATTTCAATTTATATCGCAGCTTTTCGTGGCTTTTTTGAAAGTGTTGCAATATGGACGTAGCTTTTATTGAGGAGGTAGTGTTTAAATAGTCCAACCTTGTGAGGTAAAGAGTGCATTCTGAAATGGTGAACAAGTAGCTTGTTAGTTGGTTCTTTGTAACTATAGATGACTGGAAGGAATAGCGGGGAATTTTGATTTAGTTTCCCGGTACCTTTAGGTCCCCTTCAGTTTTTTCGTTTGTTGTACCACGGTCAAAATTGGTTATCACAAAGGCGAGCGTGAGTCTGTGTGGTTTCTCTTTTGCTCAGTGTTTGGCGTGCGGTGTGATTTCTGTTACTGTTGCTTCAGATCGGTAAGTAACTCAAACTGTTCTCTCGCGTTTCGATATCTGATGGGTGTGTTGTGATGTTGCCAAATTTTTTCGGATTTTTTCTGTGAATGACTTGGTGGCCCAGGCAACTGTTTTAGTGCAGGTTACAATGATTTGGCGGTTTCTTTGCCACCTTCTTAGTTTATAGTAGGGTTTGCTAAAGTGCCGTAAGTTGTGTTAGATGTGCTTTAATTCCATCTGCATCCAACCAGTTGTAAACCTTGTTCTTCGTGAGATGTATTTGGATGAGTGTAAACTATTTGTAATTGGAGTATCGTGTTTGTGTCGGCTTTGCCTGTTTACTTCGGATTTCTTGTCTGGGTTTTCGGCGTAGCGTTGCGTTTCTGGAGATCTGCTGGAGACAGAGTTCTCTACTTCAGTCTGGTGCGCTGTAATCTGTTGTTGCATATCGGAAACAGGACGATCCATAGTCCCCACGCCCTGCTTGAGAACGCTCGCAGTCAGCGTTGGGTTCTGTGCCTTTAGCCTCGGCAGATGCGAGTTGGTCGTCCCTGTCTCAGAGTGTGGCGGTTGTGCAGACTGCTGATCCCAAGTCTGAGTCGCTCTGACAATGCTGCGTTTGACGACAGTGGCGCGAGTTACGCATGATGCACTTTGCAGGGGACATCGTCTGAGTAACATGTGTGCTGTCGAACAACTACGTACATGCAACAACAGTTCAAGCAGTTTCGGCTGCGAGAATGCTTGTCTCCAGATATATCAGAGGAAACCCCTTAGTAGGTATATCGGTTGCAGAAGTTAATGCTTGATACCCCACGAGTGAAAGGGTTGTAACAGGTGATTCCCTGACCACCGATATCTGCTCGCTGCTTCGCCTTTTTGAAGACCAGAACGTGACAGGAGCGGCTGTAAGCAGCAGCAGGGAGTGGCCAGTGGTGGGGCTTCCAGTCCTCTGCTGCTCCTGATTGGCTGAAAGGCCCACGTGTAGAAGGACTTCGTGGAGAGGCTCGGAGCTCGGGGAAACGAAAGCTGGCCGTCGGCGCCCGTGTGGCCGACGTGGCGGGTCGCGGGCGCTCTGGAGCGGAGTTCTGTGTCGCGACGCACAGTGTTCTCGAGTTTCCAAACGCCTTATCGTTTGCGCGCATCCATTACCGCTTAAGAACTTTCCTGTCGTTATCTGCGAATGTTGAAATAGCAATTAGTGTGGGCGTTTACGGCGAATTGTAGCTCAGGGAAAACTCTGTGATGTTAGCTAAGTGGCAGTGGTGCTCCGACTCAAATGACTGACTTGGCTGGAATAATTGGATAGCGATAATCTCAGTTTGATATCCAAATTTGGGAGTAATGTTTTTTGAGTGACCGTCTTCCTGTTGAGTTTGAACTGTGCATTTCTTACAGCCAGTCGAAAGTAATTTCCCGGGCTCGGCTGTGAATGTTCCCAGTACTGCGGTCGGAACTCGGGATGTTGCCTGGGGGTAAGTAGGTAGCACGAGGGCCGTTAACTACTGGCTTTCGAGCGATGACGTTCGATACTTTCCAGCGTATCGAGGCTCGGCTGGCAACCACTGTGTCGGACCGACTTTACGCGTGTCCCGGTGGTGCAGGACGCTTGTCTGGGTGGGCCGCTAAGCGCCCCCACTGCGCCCCGTGTCGGCTCTGGCCACCACCACCTAAAGAGAAGGCCGCGGCGCGCTCTTGTGACGTCACGCAAAGCGGGCCAGGGTTGGCTTCGCGCTGCGCTGACAGAATCGAGGCGCACGGCCTGCAAATCTTCGTCAAACGGTTTTACAGAATGTGTTGAGCTGCCGGCGCCCCCCTGCGGCCAGGCGGGCTGCACCCGGCACCTGCCTAGCTCGTGGCGCTGCGGCCTCTGCTTCCACTGCGTCCAGCACGGAAATCGCGGTTAACACTGCGGGTGCCTGCTAAGTGCGCGATGAGCCCTGTAGTTTCACAATTCACGAAAATCACTCCACGTAGTACTATTTATCACAGGATTTTCCTTTGGGCTGTGTACTAAATTCACACAGATACTCCTTTACTTTGCTCACTCAGGTTTTATTTGAACAAATGGGAGATCTTCTATTGATTACGAATCACAACAATTTCGGCGTACTGTGTGTTTTTAGTGAAGCTACTATGGCACATGTTTTCCAGGACTCACAGTACTGGTACAAGTTTATCCTTTCACAGTACTGTTTCTGTAAATACGCCTTTAAGTAATGTTCTTCCTTGCTCAAGAGTGGCACATGGAACTCTAACTATTAACATCTGCCATAGTACCCTTACAAACCTCTAGCTTAACAAATCACCATCTTGTCTCACAAACCCAATAATGCTAATCTCATATAACTCTGCCATTCGACACTTTGCGTTCACTTCAAGCCACATTTCACACAACAACTCACGTGTTACTTTATTACTATACCTGTTTGAGCCAATCTATGTAATCGAACCACTAATAAGCTAAACAAACCCATTTACACTTTCATGCACACACCACCTCAGTCATTGGCCCCTCTCTTTTGATTTTATAAGTATCTGAATGTCTCTTGTCATGGTACTTGAATTACAAATCATGTAAAAGTACATCTTTCACACACATATGGAAAATTTCCTTGTTTCAGACATAATGTTATATACTAATATAATACATTATACATTAATAAAACCGACAAACTGCAAAGACAGATCCTCGACGGAAAACGGAGATAAAACGTCCTACGAACATGTGTCCAGAAATGCACCATCGTGATGGTAGATGACCCTGACGAACGGGAATTTCTCCGACAACATGCTGCGTTCTCCTTGTATATAACAGGCCGTGTGATTGACGCAGCCTATTGTATACACGAAGCATTTCCCAACAATTTTAGTAAGTAGTCTCAGTGCATTAGAATAGGTAGACAGAGGCTACCACTCACAAATAAGCACACAGTTATAAATGAAGGAGACGTTAGGAAAGAGAAGTACTGGCTGTACGATATGAGATTTAATGACGTTTGATATTGTCATACCAGGTACACTCCATTTTATTGCTGAGTTTAATGCAGTGTAGTGTGGAAACAGTTATTTGCGAAAAATACTGAAGGAGGCTACAGCGAGGATTCTGAAAAGGGAGACTGTTCATTGTTTCTCCTGGCCAGATTCCTCTCGGCTGCCGAACACAGCTCTAGACCTGCAGGGATGCTGGTTGGGTCCCACCAAAGAAGTATCCTGTTCTTCAGTAGAGGGAGCGTCGTTCCATTGCAAACGAAACAGACGAAGAGCACTGGTCCTTGCACCATCGTAACTAGATGCATATAGTACACTAACTGCGCTATTCCCTGAGCCTGGTGGAACCCAATTCTAATAATAATTCCTATTCCACTTAATATAACGGCCTTAACTGACATAAAAAGATATTGCTTCTTCGAGGCAAATTTCTTGTTATCAACAATTTTGAGTTGCCACATGGAGCACCGATTACATAGGTACATGTATCCAATCAGTCCGAGACAAACCAAGTTGAATGCCACAGACACTGAAATCCCTGCAAGGACTAATATGCGACTGTGGATGAGGTAATATTTACTCGTCTTTTCCAAAGCAACAGCTGCCACACATACTATACTCCACGGTATAAACACACACAGCAGCTCACGACGGAATAACTGGCTTACTTCAGCAGGTAGTAGCTGGTCAGGAAGCCTGAGATGGCGAACACAAGCATACATCTGGTAGCAGAATGAGTTCAGCCAGATACAGCTGAGAACTGTGAGGGCGCTGTCTATCAGCACTGCTGTTGGTAAGTCAGGGACGCCTGCCATACGATACACGACCTCAGAACACAGGATCTGGGTTATGCACGTGATCTGAAAGGACAAGAATATCTTTCCAGGGAAGTTACGTAACTGGGGAAGGTACATGTATACTCCGGCAGTCGAAAAACGGAAAATGATATTTACTAGTATAAATGAGATTTCTAAAGGCTTCAAGCTGTCGATTTTAAACTCCTTGTATTTCAAGGTGGCGTCGTTTAAACCGTTTTTGTAGTTCAGTGTTTCTTCTGTTAGCTTTTGATACAGTACACTGCTACGACTATGGAATAATCCAACTGAGGAAATAATGATCGTACAATTATGGGAAGTCCTGATGGAGGAAAAGTCGCGACACTTTAGCAACAGAATAGCTCTGGAAACAGAGCAGATGGCGTCTGTAGCGTTCGACTGCAGACATGATTGATCGTGAGGACTATCGAAATAGCAGCGAGCATCGTGCACAGACTGTATCATACTAAACGGGACGTCCTGACAAATGCCGTACGAGTTGACCGCCATCCAGGCCAGCAGACAGAGGTTGACGTTAATCCTCTGCGTGTAGGCCAGGTAGCTGGTGACGGGTATGTGGGGCGACCTCTGCACCACGTCGTCCCACAGCTGCTCGCGGCACTGCTCGCGCTGCTTCACGGCTTCCAGTGGCAGGTCTTCCAGCGGACACGTGGGGTGGTCCAGGGCGTTCACCAACAGCTGCACGCAGTCAGTGTCCACGGAGAGCGTATCGTGGCTTCTGTCCTCCAGCTGCCACTCCTCGTCTGCAAGAAAACGACAGCAAGTACGTGGTGGCCGTACACTGCAGGCAGCTGAATCCAAAGTCTTCTCTGGATCACGAGCCTGGGCGTTGTTTACCCACATTATCCAGGTTCAGTTACCCAGACCTATGTAAGGTGGCATGTCAACACAAAGTAAGAGTATTAACAAAGACAGATATAATGTTACTATGCACGTCAATTTCATCTTCAGGGTGTCCAAGAAGTCCCTGTATCGCTCTTGATATAGTAAAAATGAGGATGTAAATAGGTTTTATTGATAGTCCTGCACTGAAGATGGCAAAAAAACAATGTTATCAGAATTATATTTTTGTTTCAGCGCTGCAGTCTTTGAGTTCCGAATCCATCTTCTAAAGGAGAGATTAGTGGAGGATTCGTGGGTGCATGAACATCCGCAGATAGGAAAAACTATGTAATACATGTAATTTGCGTCAGTCCCCCTCGTAAAGTAGCCATGCCTGATTGAGATAAATGTCCTGTATTTTCAGGCTGTCTCAAAGACAGACCACATATTGGAAGCAATGAAAAGTGACAGGAAACGTGTGTCACCCACTCTTAATCAGATGAGCAGTCTCCAATGAAAATTATTTGCAAAAGAGCAGTTCGACTTCAAGCATCTTGTTCAACAATGCACGAACATATTGAAAAAATATGAATACGAAAGGATTTAGGCCCATGTTTGTTACTGAATTATCTGACAGTAGTCTGGAACAACGATTTGTAACCTACCGTACTTTGTTGTGGCGACTTCTGCCATGTCTCGCTCAAGAGTGTTGTTTACGTATAAATGTGCCATATACCACTGTTTGCTCAGGAAAATATTGTTCTCTTGTCTAAGGAAAGTACCCATTATTACCAAGAGTTGGAAAGGAGCCTACCTCACATTATGTGGGCTACTGTGTGAGCAGAATACCTGTTAGGACCACATTCTTTTGAAGCTTACATGAATGGGAACTTCCATTTCTCAGTACAACAGAAGTTTTCAGTATCTCAGCTCCATGACAAGGCAGTCACGGATCTTGTGTGGTTGTAGAAGGAAGGAGCTTGAGTCTCGTTTTGTTGTTCAGATGTGTGGGTTTCTTAATGAACAACTTATTCTCGGATTGTATTTGGTTCTGCAGCATTTAAAGCCACATTAAAATGGTTACCACGAAATCCCAACATTACCACCTCAACAACCTTTTGAAATCGTAATTACAAACTTTTGATCTTACCACGCATATAACTGAATATGAAGAATAATAAAGCCTCATGTGGCTCAACGTTGAAAGATTAATGGAAAATTGACAGAAGTGTTGAGGAAGTCTTTCTAAGCAGAATTACTAGAACGATCCGCAATAAAGCAAGGGGGAAAGCGAGACACATAGATACCTGAGGAAGGTGTGATAGTCCATACACTGATCCGTTGGATACGTATTTTTTTATATCTAACTACGTCCATATAGAATATACTCTTTTGACATAACTTCATAGGCGTCGTGTACAAAGAAATAGGATGCAGGCTAAATTCTCGTCTTTGTGATATTTCACTTTCCTCCGTGAACTTAGTGACCCCATCACGCAGCGTAAAAAAAAGTGATGGAGCATATTTGTCACCAGTTTGTTTCGTTAGCACGAGATTGTCGAGATAAAGCACAACAAAATACAGTAACTGACGATTTTGGGAGTTCGTTTACCACAATGAACGATTTACTGTTAATACTCTGTTTGCATACATTCCAAAACACCCACAAAAATGTAATTACTTCATCTCATTCCTACCTTGTGTAATGATAATAATGCAGCAATAAATGCAATTGGGACATATATGCCTCAGCTGCTGAGTGGATGAATGTGGGATTACAACTCCAGAGATTTGGGATTCAGGCATTGCTCCCGAGATTCCTTCTGTCACTTATCTCTTCTTTCACCTCTGACATTGATTTATGGAAATCGAAAATGTTGGAACTGTAGAATTGTCTCGGACACCCAATAATTAACTTTCTTCCACAATTATTAACTGGGTAAGTTAGTTCAAAAGTAGGAAGACGGCGAGTGACCACAGCCTGCAGTAGGACAATGGCTCGCGAAGCACTGTGGTGACCAAACCAGGCTTCAGCTTGATGACGGCTTAACCTACTGCATTCTGAGAAGTCCTGATGGTCGTTTTCCTCGAGCACTACTCCTGTTCAGAGTACAGATCAAAGGAGAGTGATACTGATATGCTACACATCATCCAATGTATATAGTTCATTGGCGTGTTGAGCGCAAATGTATACCCAGTAAGACGAATAAGTTCTGAAAGATTCTTATACACAGGCACATTCTGTGAAAGGCCGAATGCACGACTTTGTCGTAAACACTACATTTTCTTTGTTATTCATTCCACTCCCACCACATAATCGTGTGGTGCACAAGCTTCGGACACTTTGCTGCTCTTCAGCCTATCGAAGTTAGGACAGTATAGCTTTTATGGGAGAATGAATAAAATGATAGGTTTCAAAAAAATAAAAGCCATAGCGTCTCTACATAAACACAAGTACATTGAAGCTGATGATGGTGCTATAGTGAAGATAAGGCTTGTGCTTCTGGCAAGTCACTGGCAGTCAGTTCCCAATAACTACTACGAGGGTAATACAGTATGATGCAGGTGCCGGCCAGAAAGGGTGTATGTATTCAAGGTGTTGGAGTGGGCTGGGAAGTATGATTGACAAGTTGATGTGGGTAGAGGGAGGTGTGAGGGAGGGATTACAGTGGTCAGGAGGCTGGAAGCGGGATCATCTACATATTGAAGAGGCATATACGCTAGGATTATAGCTGGTTGGAGGAGTAAGTGTCTACATACTATTCAGGAACAGGAAGAACCAGCCAGCTGAAGTTCCGCTCGGATAGGATACGGAAGGGTGGCAAGTGGAGGGTGGATAGGACATGTTGGTATAGGTGCACCAGAAGCCTAGGTGTCCAGAGGATAGGCGAGAAAAATTGCTTTTGTTCCCCACGTGTATGGAACGTCTACAATTTGTGACCAAGTCTGAGGAACTTCGGAAGAGAGGGCAATGTAATCAGCTGGTAGAGGTTGCGTCTGAGTCGGCAAATATGATACAGAGTGGAAGGTTTTCTAAGGCTGTAAGGAATGGTAAATTTTTTAGTGTTGATATCCAAGCTATATTGGCGAAAGTAGCACTGGGGCCACTAAGGCTTTTGGAAAGACGAAGGAAGAAACAAGATCAGGGGTTAACGTTCTGTTGGTGAAACAGCTATTAGAGCAAAACCCAGAATTGGGAAGAACGGGGAAGCAGGACAGCTGCGTCCATCCATAGGAACCGTCGTGTCATTCACCTTAAGCTGTGTAGGTAATCGCAGAGAAACTAAATATGGTCAAAAATCAAGTTTGGAGCCAACAGCTTACCACAGCATCGCCTCGTTCAGTGGGTTTTACCCAAGTACTGAGGATGGCTGAGTGATGGAATCCCCACATTGTCGTGTTTCCTGTCTTCTTAATTTGAGTTTGTTGTAAGCTGGGGATGCGTGATTATTCCAAGATATGAGAAAGTAAGAGTCCTCTGCCCATGTCAGCAGAGAGGAATGGAACAGCAAATCCACCGCCTTACTGCAAGCGCTTATCTTCCTCCACGTAATTGGGCACTGTCCTTGCATTGTGAGAGAACTGTGACTCGGAGTTATCTGTTGAGTGTGCATGACTGTAATGGATGCGTTAAGAGCTTAACATCCACATCTGACACACATGTTGTTGTGTCATGCTTTTAATAAATTTACAAGTAGGTAAATCAAACAGTCAATGATCAGAACGCCTTATTGTTTGGAAAGCAACACACGTATCTTTGGCTCCTCGTGGCTGTGGCTGCATGAGCACGTGTGGTATTAATTGGGGTACAAATGCACAGGAGCTGCTGAAAACACTGAGCGGCATTACAGTGCAAGTCTGCACATGATGAGCACTGAACGTTTACTACAACTGTGCCAAATATGTGTCTGTTGTTGGCCCTCGACTCTCTGTACGTGCATGCTTGGCCTAGGCTTGACTGGGTGACGTTACGCCGACACTGCACCCTGAAGGCAGAAATTCGTCGCTTCTCTGCAGTCGTCATGGAACTGTTGATACCCTCGTAGACAGAACAGAACTCAGGCTGGACTCTGGCAGAACTCGTACGAGGCACTGGCAGAGCTGGAAATACTTGTCGTGTGTGGCGCCTCGAAGCTACAGGAGGAGTGGCTTACTACTTCTTTCTCATAGGCGGTGGCGATGCTGCTTAGGTGTACAGCATCTCTCCGGCGGTCGATTGTCGATTTGCTGCAGGTGATCGTCATCGACACCACATGTGTCACCTTCAACAGTGTCACAGGCATCAGTGTATCATGATACACTGAGGAGAGGTAATGTAATGTAGAACACTGACACGAGGTCTGGTGATGAGAAACTTTATGCTTCAATTCCCCCTCCCATTACTTGGGATATACCAGCAATGCAAATTTCTTCCATCACCTGGATTCGAACCAGCTTACCTTTGAAGAGAGTACCACCACACAGGCATGTTTATGTGTGCCATGGTGGAAGTTAGGGAGAGAGAAATGATTGGTGGTATTTATTGTAATAAGTCCTTGGGTTTTTAACAAAAGTGTTTTTGATGTAGCAGAGGCTACACTAAGAGGTGAAGTTATCGAGGCAGATGGAGATATGCTGTTGAGTAAGATTTACAGTAACAAAAGAAGCATGGTGTGCCAGACAAGGAGCAATACAGTAAACATAATTCATTGGGACACCTGGCACTTGCCAGTTTCCTCCCAGAGATCCGAATGTGCGACTAGTGCGGAATATTTCGCCAATGGAGGAGTCATCATACCACTTTTCAATATCAGGCCACATGTCCTCTGGACAGACACCAGTGGTTCCCATTACCTTCTGCATTCTCATGCCTTTGAGCACTGGTGACTCTTCAGGGTTTTAGGAGCAGGGGAAAAAAGAGCCTTGAAGCTCTATCTGCCCATCCATCATTACTGATGATTTTTATTCTAAATTTAAGCAGTAGCGAGGTTCGAACCTGGGTTCCATGACGTTTTGATTTGTATACAAAGACACTACCCTTAAATCATAGGTGAGCCGTGGGATATAAACTTGCATACAGTATGATATCACACAAATTGACTATAGGTAGTAGGAAATAAGAGCTTTCTTTCTTTCTTTTTTTTTTAAGAAGGTCTAAAGTAATGGAGTCATGAGCAGCCTCTCATAAGAATTTCCTGAAATTGTAAGACGTCGTGGTCTCCTTCAATTGCTTACATATTCTGCCCTCACAATCATATTCTGCACATCAAGATGCTTCATTCGAGCCCAAACTCGATAAGATAAAGTCAGTATTGTATGAATTCATGTAAAAGATATGCTAATAACTAATAAATCGCAAGTGCACACCGTGGTTGAAATACTCGAGGCTGACATACACACATACATTCCAGACACGACGGTCACAGGAGCTTTTAGCTCGACAGAGGCAACTGCACCCCAGGAGGCCGGTCCCAAGCTATCTACGTCGGCCAGTGACCGCCTTGTAACACTCCGGTTTGTTTTTACTGGTTTATCCCGCTCGATCGGGATCTGATAGCAGCCCAAATAGATAATAATTAATGTGACCGTGTGCCTAATAGGGCTGGCAATCGGATTGGACTGCTACGGAGATGTTACATTCCGTTCTGTCCTTCTCAAATGCTGTAATAATAAAATATCTGGCGGCAAGAAGAACAACAATACAGCTTCATCAATCAACGACCTATATTCATCACAAAAACACCAAAATAAGGAGACAGCCACTGCCTTCGTCTTACAGAGTTAATAACGGCTAATCTCAGCACAGACCTCTTTGTTATTCATTATCGTCACACGCAAATTTTAATCACTGTATCCAACACTGCAATCCAACACTGCAATCCAAATAATGTCAGCGCGGTAGACGCGTAATTACAAATATCGGCACAAAAATATCGCTGAATCACTCTGTTAATTATACTTTCTCACTTTCCCGTATAATACTAACACAAAGGGGTTGAACCGTGGCGATGGCCACTCCCTTTGTCGGTAATTTCTATCAATTGCTGGCTTCTGCTCAGCTCTGCCCGCCTCGCGGGAACCTACAACACGCACTGACTTGACTCAACTCTCGCTCTCGCGACCCGATACACTAATCGATAGTTGCCCTGTCGACCTGTGTGAGTGCAAACCTTGTAGTAAGGGCCTGCGGACCCCTTACAGCCTGTAGAGCAGACAGCGTTTGCCCGAGTGAAAGGACGACTCCGTGTTCGGCTTAAAAGCAAATTCCGCTACATTGTGTGGGAGCAGTTAGCCTACGCATTCTTTACACATAGCACGCAGTTTTAGAGATTTTCACAGGGAGACAGCAAACGCCAAACACCGATACTACAGATTTCCGCCGGCCGGATTGGCCGTGCGATTCTAAGTGCTACAGTCCGGAGCCGAGCGACCACTCCGGTCGCAGGTTTGAATCCCTCCTCGGGCATGGATGTGTGTGATGTTCTTAGGTTAGTTAGGTTTAATTAGTTCTAGGCGACTGATGACCTCAGAAGTTAAGTCGCATAGTGCTCACAGCCATTTGATCCATTTTACAGATTTCCGGATTGCTCGCCTTAAACAAAACGTTATTCTCCCGTTGTAGAAGAGCAATGCTGATTGGCAGACGATATTTCTGACGCCTTGAGCTGAAGGAGTAATGAAAGAGATCGAAAGATATACCCCTTCACGTCTGGCGTGCAGAGGCGTCGTTCTGTTGTCGCTCTTGGAGCGAGAACACGTAACAAGAGCGTGTGCGCTCGTACATGTACTCAAAGAGCGAGGAACAAGTCTCTCCTCAGTACTTCACTGGGAGAGCACCTCTGTCAAGAGCGAATCGGAGTGTGACCCTATAGAGTCCTTGCGATTAAGCGTTGTTCACTGTGTTGGCCGCCACACTTATTGTGTGGTGTGAATGGACTGAGTAATAGTTAAACGCCTGTGAGCGAATTTTTGATTGGCATCGCGGTGGACTTGTTATCTGACGGGTGTACCACGCCAATAGACTAGGGGCGAATAGGAGTCCTTGACTTCATCAAGGTGTAGGGAGACTTTGATTGGCGAAGGTCAATCCAAATAGAACGAGAGTTACCTTATTTGTCGGCAGTGAGCGGCACAGACAGCAGTCATCACAGCTACAGCTCTTGCGACCCCCACATTTCCTCCACAACAGTACCCTTCACTGCATATCACACGTGACAGCCTCGACTGTACCTAGCAACATTCTAACCGATAATTATTCAAGTTGAGTAGGTGCGGGTCTCAGCCATTCTGCCAATTCAATAACAATCTTAAACTTTGTATAGAAATTTCATTAGCGAATCCTATTCTTAAGAGGTAACTTTACATTCTGAAAATAACCCGCAAATAACGTGTTAAATTCATAACTAAAAGTGCTATTGTGATTTCTCAGAATTTTTGCAAAATAAATAATAATTTTCGTTACTTTCATGTTTTTCTTACACTAACTAGCACTACTCCAGTACCCAAGTATCCCACTAGTTACGTAAGAAATTTTGTGAATTTTTGTGTCATTTCCATACAGTGGACGACTCCAGAAGGTATTTATTGCTGAAAGTTTTTCAGGCATTTCTCTTTACAACGTTAGGAGTGTCCGTCTGACTTCTGTAGTAGTGTGGGGGTGGAAATTGCATCTTGAAGGGGTCAAAGGGTAAAGGGTACATCTCAGATTAATCTGTTGCGTAGAATGACAGAATAGCACCAACCCACACGCTCACAAAATGTGAGGCTTTATAGTCTTGTGTTGTAAATGCTATATCTAATTCGTTTTGTGGCGTTATAGACAGGTATTTTAAACTGGGCCCAAGAGATATGGTGGTCGTATTTGTGTGACATTGTATGTACCAAACTGTCGAGCAGTCATTAGATACAGTGAGTATATCTTTAAGATATGAAACACTGGGTTGTTGAGGTTGTTTGGTAACGTGTGGTTGTTATGGATGAGAGGAGAATGAATCCTTTTTCAAAAGATTGTTCAGTTTATGGAAAACGTGGCAGTGTTTTTGTTCATGTGTATCACCAATCCCAGGGTTTCTGATCTGCAGAATGAGGTGCTGGTATCAGGACATCTCACAAGCACGCATTGGCAATACCATCTGATTGTATGCTGTAGCAATTACCTGTGCTTTGTAGAGTGTAGAGTGACTGGGACTGTGTTATGTGACTGTAACAATTTTCATTAAAGTATAGTTGTAGCATTGAGATAACATGTGAGTGATGAAGATCTCGTTGGAGCTGACAGAACAGACATATGGATGGAATGCTATGCTGCTGCTTTGTCTTGATGTTTTATGTGGCGAAACAAGGTTAGGTATAGGTTTTAAGCTGATGTTTTGGTGTGGCTGAAGATAAAGTTGGATTGCTTTTTGGAATAGGTGACTTGGATGTTAAAATGGAAGGTGACTGTGGCTGTTATCGTCATCTGTTGGACGATATGTGGACGTTGAAAGAGATTCAATGTTGTGGAAAACAGTGGTTCTAAACTGGATGTCTTTCATGTTAGGGATGCGACACAAGAAACTGTAGAGATGATGACGGTGAGCTCGACTGACGGTGTAGAAAACTGTGGATCTGAACTCAATATCTTTGATGGTGAGGATGCAATGCATGTAGTTGTTGGGATGCGAAATGTAAGTTTAGTGTCGTGAATAATGCGTTTACTTTATACTTATTAGATCATTCGAGTTGAGGCTGTGTAGATGATGCAATTGTACAAGGATTGTACATTTGGCATAGTTAACATGGGTGGTTTTACAAACTTCCAGTATGCTGCAGTAGTTTGGTTCAGCAACGTCTGGTAATCAGTGAACGAAAAACCGTTCCAAGGTTTTGTTCATTCGACGATTTATCTCTATGCACTGTAAATGTTCATTGCACGTTTTTGACATCTTCGGAAATGCCATTTTCGACTATGTAATGGTGATTTGAAAATGGGTCTCGGTCCGAAACAAATCATCGAATGAATAAAAAATAAAAATTTGCAACTTGGGCTGGTCTTGTTTGTAATTGGGATAGGCCAGGTGGTTCTGCGATACTGGGTCAAAAAAGGTTCAAATGGCTCTGAGCACTATGGGACTTAACATCTATGGTCATCAGTCCCCTAGAACTTAGAACTACTTAAACCTATCTAACCTAAGGACATCACACACAGCCATGCCCGAGGCAGGATTCGAACCTGCGACCGTAGCGGTTACGCGGTTCCAGACTGAAGCGCCTAGAACCGCACGGCCACACCGGCTGGCGATACTGGGTCAGATAGTCGTAACACAGGAAGTATTTTTGACATCTGTAGCCTTGGATTTGCGATTTAGGTGATTTTACACAATGGCAGCGACAACAAATCAGGGCTCAGTTCTTGATACGTTGGTCTGTTCTGCTGGACAGTGATGCGTAAAGAAGCCGGCAGAGAAGCGCCACGGTTTTAATGGTGACGAGGGCAACTCTTTCAGACAGGGGCGTTGTAGCAGCCTGCTGGATGGTGCAAACCATTTCGAACATCGCCACAAGCTCAGAAGAGATTCGCACGAGTTTCTTCTTTCCATCCCCCTCCCCCCCCCCCCCCCCCTTATCTCGACCGAACTGCCACGACCTCTCCGATCTCTCTGGATTTTCACGACAACTTTCCCCTGAAGATAAAATGGCTCTGAGCACGATGGGGCTTAATATCTGAGGTCATCAGTCCCCTAGAAGTTAGAACTACTTAAATCTAACTAACCTAAGGACATCACGCACATCCATGCTCCAGGCAGGATTCGAACCTGCGACCATAGCGGTCACGCGGTTCCAGACTGAAGCGCCTAGAACCGTACGGCCCCACCGGTCGGCCCCTGAAGATATCTTCAATCTCGGGCTTAAAGTTAGCTTCCAGACAAACGGCTAGTGGTCCACAACTCTGTAAGGTCTTGTCGCTGCTCATTCTTTAATATCTTGTCGCCATTCGTGAGGAATTGAAACATCAACTACAGCTCACACATTTGTTCTCGGTGTCCATTACAGCTTCAGTCATGATTATAGACATGCTGCAGAGTGCAGCTCAGTCTAGCAACAGATGGGTAAGAGTCTGCTTGTTTAGTAACTCGCTAACAATGCGTATTTCCTTTTATGTGCCAGTATTATTCTTATGAGTGTCTGCAGTAAATTATCGGCGACAGCCGAAATTTTGGAAAGGCCTTTCTTCTCAGTATTACAGTTCCTGGTTCTACTATACGGATATTCTTCTGATAACTTACTTCCTTATCTGTTGTAACCCTTTTCGACCACCTTAGTTTCTTAATTAGTCGGCTTACTACCAATGAAAACCATGCAAGTTCGATTGCCTGAAGCGGTCAAGAGTGACAACGGCAGGCATAAATAACTTTTCCGCTGAGAGAGCACAAGCCCACTGTCCTCCCTTCCTCTCATTTAAATGGAGTTACTCCCTGCCGAACAAGAAGCTATCAGGCAGTTACAAAGAGAGACATTAACGATTACAACTCGTTTCATGTCTGGTGCACGATAGATAGATGGTCGAGTAAGAGATAAAGTCCAGCAACGAGAATAAAATAATAAATTAAAAAAATATAGCGATTCGAACAAATAGAGTTGTTTAGCAGACAGGCGCGATAGCTGAAAATACAGTGTTTCCTCAGTCCTACTACAGTTCATAGTATTAACACTTCTAAGGATAATATTAACTGTGTATTTCGTACAATTAACTGTTCAGTTACAAATCCAAATATTATTCGTCAAAGGAAATTAGTAAATACGAACAGTATCATGCCAGGATCATACATGAGAAATGTAGAACACTATACCAGTTACAGTATTGACAAAACATTAGCTTGTCTGTAGACGTTAAGTTGCAGAAACCATTCGCCATTTTTAAAACAAGCCTTACACTAGGTCTGAAAAAAACTACATGTACAGAATTTTAGAGTGTTTATAGAAGATAAGAAGGAACACTTTTTTATATGAGGCACGTGTCGCACACGTATGAGGGCCTTATCTGCACTGGCATTCAGAGACGGTGTTCAAAGTGCTGTGGGTTGGGCACTGTTTCAAAGGTGTTGCGTGCCTCCTACTGGAGGGAGACGAGTTGTTCAGTGTACCAGGCACTGGCAGACACCCCAGGTGAGGTGGTTGCCTGTTAGGCAGAGGCTCCAAACATTATTTGAGAGACACCCACTTGTTTCGAGTGTGTTGCACAATCGTTAGCACCCAGCTGGCACTTGAGTAACGTCTCCAAAACATCACACAGCCTCTCTACATCGCTGGCGTCGAAACCTTCATGGGCCACGAGCAGGTGGAGGGTACACCTATGACCTTTGTGTCACATAAACTTTGTTATTTTTAATCTTCTCTAAACGCTCCAAAATTTTGTGTACGTAGTCTTTTCTTAGTCCTTCCATAATGAAGAAGTCAATAATACATCGAAATGAAGTAGTTAGCTTGTCACAGATCCAGACGAAGAGTTGCCGAGGAATCTAAAAACTGACTTTGGAAAGAGCACCAGAGATTATCTTGCGTGGCATGCAAAATCACGCAAGAGCTAAAACTACATATTCAGAAGGATATTTGAATCTCATTTCTCGAACAACTGAACAGTTGTCAGCGCATAACCGTGAAGTGGCCGGGCCCCAGTATTAAACTTACCTACAATCTTGACATCATCTTCGTAGAATGAATCGATGTACTCAGCTGCAGTGGGCCAGTAGACACGATGGAAGGCGTATAGATCGTCAGCGAGGCTGAACATTTGCGACGCCTCTGGCTGCCGCTCCCTGCACAGCGCCCTGAAGTCGTCGTCAAAGGAGAGGCTCCACGGCTGATAGCGCAGCAGGCGTACACTCAACAGCGGCCGCCTGTAGCACACAAGGTGCCAGGTTAAAAGTTAAAAACCTAGCGTGTATAGTTTATCCAAGAACGTACAAGTATCCATAAATGTGTGTGAAATTTTATGGGACTTAACTGCTAAGATCATCAGTCCCTAAGCTTACACACTACTTAACCTACATTATCCTAAGGACACACACACACACACACACGCCGGGACCAGCCGCGCACCCCATGACTGCAGCGCCTGAGACCGCTCGGCTAATCCCGCGCGGCTAAAAGTATCCAGAACGGATTTCCACTCAGCAGTGGATTAGAAACTTCCTGGCAGATGGGTACTTTGTGCCAGACTGGGACACAAACCTGGAACTTTTTCATTCTTTAAAGGATGCATTGTAACACAGCAAACAATCGCAAATCCATTGGTCTTTTTAGCATTTTAGCGCATCGAGATTTCATCTTTAGATTTCGGAGCACTTGAGTGAGACACCGATTATAACTATTTCTTGCAGGTCATCCACTCCGTTCTGAGCTGCTATATCGTTTTAAGTGGTTTCAGGCACATCAATCAGCAGAACTGCAGCGCTTGCCGCAGAATACCTCTTTTCTTTAAAGAAGAATTTTGTATGCATTGCAAGAGAGTGAACATGTGATATTTATGTTAAGGATATGAATGACTTGTTCAAATTTGTTATAAATGATTTTAGACGCTGACATGTAGACATGTCTGTCATGAGCTGAAGCAAAATCTTCCACGTTACCACTTGAAAATGCCTCAAAAGGCCGAAACTGCAATTGTAAAACAATCTTTATAGTCAATGGTGAATATGACGTCCTTATAAAAATAGACATCGAGCTGGGCAGGCAGGAACCGAGAGCCGCCGCCGCAGCCTTACGTCCGCCAGTAGCTCAGCCGCTGCCTTCCGGCCGTCACAGAAGCTCCCCTGCACGGCTGGCGGGACCAGCGCTCCCGGAAGGATGGGCACTGCAGTGACCGGAGGCCTCGGGAGTTGCTTCCTGGACGAATCCTCACTCTGCAGTGGAGAGTGCAGTCACTTGAAACGTCGGGGATCCGACACACGGCTCTGACCTGCCAGGGAGTTTCCTATCTGCATTTGGTGATACCATATTCATTTTAGGAGCAAGTGCGTTGCAACACGAAGTGGCAAATCAACAGAAGACGCAATCAATACTCGCCACAGGGACGTGGAGTGTCGATGAGCGAGGCAGGCCGCTACCACGGAAGGCAATCGTCGTCAGTTAGGGTACAGAGGCAGGGTCAGTGTGCTATAGGCGGCTTTGGCTTGTAGTGCTGGAGCCATTACTGAAGGTATCATGCGAGTCCAGTAATGAAGTGGATTGGCGGAATTTAGAAATGACCGACTGTAAATGGCGATACGTGAACTACAGAAGAGACACGAAATGGTGCGCTGCCTGGACTAGGAGGGCGGTACCGAAGTTCCACCACTGCCGCTGGAGCTCTGTGACCCCCTCCCCTCTTGCATCTCCGGTTTTCGACTTTGTACTGACATCCAACAGAAGGTAAACACGCTGGGTCGTATGAATAAACAAGACGACGTTCTCTGAAGAAGATTCTCCGAGCAAAAGAACATTCTCTGGGGAAGTTCTTACGAGCAAAACATTCGAAGCCATAATCTGTGACGAGAGTCTTCCTTTTTCTCACTACCTCTGCTCCCTGCTGAGTTCTCGGTGTGTGTGGCCTGCCGTGTCCGGCACAGAAAGGACGCGCAGTGTCACGTGTCATTCAGCTCGCTCAAACGGGCGACATGTCTGGAACCGGCACCAGTGTGTTCAGGCAGAGTTGCACTACGTTTCATTTTGTTTATTTTATGTGCGACAACAAATGATTAAGACAATTACGCACAGCTTATGAAAATGCATTTTCTTGAGATGTTACCGAATTTACAACATGCGGAAAACTTTCCAGTTTTAGAAGTTAGGCAAACATTATGCGAACGAAATCATAAGAGTACATGACTTTTTATCTACTCCAAGCCGGAACTCTGTCAGAGTTCTCTAACACGAGATAATTTTGGTTACCATGGTGAACATCTGGAATTGTCAGTGACACCGTTGTTTGGTGTAGGCCTACGCCGAAGTTTTCTCGTACGTTAGTCTGAAAACTTAGGTCAACTAAAAAGCAGCAAGAATGTTTTAATTTAACTTCTTTTGAAAGGGCGTCCCCTCTTCTTTGGTGATTTTCTGGAGGGAAGTTCACCAGGCAAGTAATGTTTTTATTGTGAAACCCATATAAACTTCTACAGTGTCTCTGTTCAGCATTTTGTTGGGCTGCATATATCTTTCATTGCCTTCGAAGCAGCATGAATTCTGCCATTACTGTCAAAAAGTATGTAAAACTTAACCTGAACAGAACTTACTCAGCTCAAAGAATGCTAAACAGCTCGTTTCAATGTTTTCCGATTGTGAGAAGCTCCTCTAGTTTTATTCATACGTAATCGGAGAACGTTCTTTGTCTTAAGCAACATCCCTCACCTTGCTACTCACGTTGAGCACGTTCTCGTGTGGGGTATATTCTCTGACTCGTTTTACTCATGTTAACCTCAAAATGTCCTTCCAAAATTTCCAGTACGAAGTATATCCTCCGTTTTACTGACACGCCCCACTATACTTCGCCAGCACCTCAGCTCTCACCTGGACTCTCCCAGTGGTTCTTCGCCGATCATCTCCCACCCTTCGTCGTCGTCTCCATTGCTTCACCACTCACAGAGAGCCGTAGTCTGGCCGCTCCTTCGCCACTGCCTCCGTCAAATGCTCCACCACCGTCGCCGCCACCTGCGCCACCGTCGACTCCCTCTCCAGCAGCGTCGCTGGCTCTGTCGCCAACACCGTCGCCAGCCCCAAACCGCGGCCCGCCCCATCGCCCCCACCACTGCCGGAGCCAGAAGTTCCAACCACATCCACCACCACTGTAGCTTCGTCACCGCCGTCATAAGCTCCTGTCAGTGTCCTTATCTACACACAACTTGGACCACCTATTACACCACAACCCTCATGCATGCAGTCATAAGACCAAACAAATGAAATAGAATAGATAAAACCTTACGATTCCAAATGAAACCAAGCCAAAAATGATTTCACTAAATTTACGGACATGAAACCAATAATTCCTCTCAACTAACGTCTTTTGTATCTACATCTACATACATGATCCGCAAGCCACCGTGTGGTGCGTGGCGGAGGGTACCCTGTTCCACAACTAGTCGTTTCCTTTCCTGTTCCGCTCGCTGACAGAGCGAGGGACAGACGCCTGTCTATATGCCTCCTTAGGAGCCGTAATTCCTCGTATCTTGTCTTCGTGGTCCCTACCAGGAATGTATGCTGGCGTCATTAGGACCGTTCTGCAGCCAGGTTCTCTACACTTTCTCAGTTGTTTTCTTCGAAATGAGTGTCTTCTTCCCTGCTGAGCTCCAGAAACATATACGTAACACTTGCATGCTGATCGAAACTCCGGTAAGAAATCTACCTGCTCCGCCTGAATTGTTTCGATGCCTTCTTTCAATTCGACCTGGTGCAGATCCCAAACACTCGAGCAACGCTGAACAAGAAGTCGCTCTGGCGTCCTATACGGGGTCTCCCTCACACAGGAACCACACTTTCACAAAACTCTCCCAATAAACCGAAGCCGACCGTTGGCCTTCCCTACCAGAATCCTCACACGTTTATTCCATTTCATCTCGCTTCGCAACATTACGCCCAGATATTTAAACGAAGTGACTGTGGTAAGCAGGACACTTGGAATGCCGTATCCGGATATTACGGGTTCGTTTTTGCTACTCGTCCGCTTTCTTCTACAGCAAGAGCCACCTGCCATTCATCACACCAACTAGAAATTTTGTCGACGTCATCTTGTGTAGACCTGCAGTCCTTGAACTTATTCCATATGCTCGTTCTTCCGTTAGCACCCCGCTGTGGGACACCGTGTCAAATGCTTTCGAGAAATCTAGAAATATGGAATCTGCCCGTTGCCCTTCATCCATAGCTCTCAGTGCATCATGCGAGAAAAGGAAAAGGTGAGTTTCACAGAAGCGATGCTTACCAAAACCGTGTTGATTTGTGCACATAAGCTCCTTAGTCTGAAGAAAGTTCATTATGTTCGAACTGAGAATATGTTCAAGGATTCTGCAGGAAACAGGTGTTAGGGATATTGGTCTGCAATATTGTGGGTCCGTTCTTTTACCTTTCCTATACACTGGAGTCACTTGCACTTTCTTCCACTCGCTTGGTTCTTAGCGCTGATCGCAAGATTCGCGGTAAATGCAAGCTAAGTAAGGGGCCAGTGCCGTACACTACTCTTTGTAAAACCAAACTGGCTATCCATCTAGGCATTGCCACTTATTTATTTTCAGCTGTTTCTCTACGCCAGCGGTACTCATTACTATGATTTCCATACGGGACTCTGTGCGACGGTCAAACGACGGCACGTTTGCACCATTCTCCTGCGTGAACGATTTCTTAAACGAGGAATTTTTAACTTCGGCCTTCCTTTTGGAATATTCTAGCGCCAAAGCAGACTGGTCAACGTGTGACTGAATGGAAGCGTTATATCCGCTTAACGATTTTGCAGAGGACCAAAACTTTTTCCGGTTCTCCGGTGGTAGCAGTTGTATGCTTCGCGCACAGATCTTTTCACAGACGCACGAATCTCTACAAATCTTGCTGTCCTCATTTGCGCGTTCTCTTTTGAACCGAGAATGTAACAGCCTTTCGTTCCTCAGCCTTTTCCGAATTTTGTTATTAAAGCACGATGAGTCTTTTCCGCCCTTCATCCACTTAGTAGGCGCATACTTTTCCGGATCACGATTTACAGTCTCTTTAAACTTTAGCCATAATTCCTCTATGGCCATAATTGTGGAATTAAATGATTGCGTTTTATTGTCTAAGTGAGACGCTGACAACTGCATATCAACTCTCCTACCGTTCTCGACTGATTTACTGACTTTCGTAACCATAGTCGCTATGATGACATCATGATCACTAATCCCCATCTCTATGGTGAGGCCATCGATAAGGTCGTGCCTGTTTCTGCTGGCTGCCGAACTAGCTGCTCAACACGGTTTTCGGAAAACGTGTTCAAAAGTCCTTCACAAGACTGTCTGTCTGCACGACCTGCAGTGAATCCATAGACGTCCCAGTCTATACTCGGTAGGTTAAGGTCACCGCCAGCTAGTGTCGCGTGATCTGGATATTTATGCAATGCTGACTGTTTACCTTCTTTGAATGGCTCCACATTTGTCCCAGCGGAGTCGGGTGGGTGGTAAAAGCATCCAACAACTGATATGGTTTCACCTTGTCCTGTTATGTGCGACGACGTAACTTCACTATAGCACTCAAACTCAACCTCAGTAAAGAGAATATTTTTTGTCAACTGCAATAAACACTTCGCCTCCTACGGCGTCGAATATGTCTTTCCGATAAACATTTCAAGACTCGCTAAATATCTCAGAGTTTTTTACTTTGGGTCTTAGCCAGCTCTCAATTCAAGAATAATTTGAGGCTGAGAACGTTCATGGAGGAGAGTAAATTTGGGAACTATGTTACAAATACTTCGACAGTTGACTGATAAAAGTTTCAGAGTCGAACTGACTTTACTCTGAAAGCTATCTGATTTCCCTAAATGTGTACCAATTGGCGAGTGTTCATGAGAGTACCTCAAACTACTGGCTAGCCTGAAACCCCCCATGTGCACTCCCCAAGTACTCTGCTATCCGATTAGCTGCTTCCTTTGTGTAGTGCACCCCTGTCTTGAAATCACTGTTACCTTCATTCCCACTGCCTGACACAATATCGATACTTTTATCCCGTCACACTATCTGCATGTGTCCGTACACAGTGAACCGGTAACCCACTCACAGTTCTGATGACAGATGTGGAGTAGCAAACCAAAAATCCCCACACAATAAACATTGTGGAGTAACAATACTGTTCCTCAAAAACAGCTCCAGTTGGCTACAAATGATGTTCAATCATCCTGCATAATACTTTATCCTGAGTGTGTATTTTACCACCCTGACCGTGATCTGTGCTACTGCCTGTCTCTGTCCGAGCGATCCTATAGCACATAATTTCGTTCCTCACACTGATCACAGCTTTATATCCACATCAGTTCCCATGATGAACTTAACTGTGGATGTCGGTTGATCACCTTCGTTTCAGAAGACCTAGTCCATTTCCCAGACACACTCATCCCAAAGTGACTCCCCTACCGGCCTCTTAAGATATAACTGCACAAGTCTTTCATCCAATTGATAGCAATCACGATTGAGTCTAATTGTCCATCGTAATCCATGTTCTCCACCTCCATAGCTATCCCACAGTAAGCCACCTGAAAGAATCCAACAACACCGCCACAAGACCTGGGGTGCCTGCTGGGAGCTTGCCCATTCCCACATAGGAAGCCACCTGCTCACCCTCCATAGTGCCAACATATCTCCTACACTACTCCATTCCACGGCCCCATATGTCAACCACTCGAGAGACTATTCCGCTTTCCTCCCGCTAACAACCTCCAGTATTTACGCTCTATGCTACGGACTGATTTAAACACACCAACCACCGGACAAAATATAAGAACGATGGCTATCCGCTTCCTGCCCTCTGCTGACGTCTTCCCATCTTCCCTCATCGCTGCTTGGATTTTTCCTCCATCTATTGAGATGAATATGACTTGTGGCCTCTTTTCCTCACCGACTGGATGCCAGTAACTGGACTAGAGTCGCTACTACATGGTATTACCGTAATTTCTCCCGAAGTGGTTTTTTTTTTTTTTTTTTTTTGTCCCGAATAAGACGAGGACACGCTCACTTTTCGTGTCAGGTTCCACATCATTGTTTCCACAAATTATGAAAACTTCGGAAGTGTCTGTAACGATCAATACTTTCTCTAGTAAATGCAGTATCATCGTTTATTGTGTCAGTTTTCTCCGCTGGTCTGTTACGTAATACGTGGCACATTTTAAGACACAATACGAATCAAAAAATCGAAGGCTAAACGGAGTCAAAAACCTTTGTAAATCACGAGTTTCTGTAATCATGTCCTTCACTGCTGTCTCTTAGTGCTAGTTCTTTACTCCATTTTGAATTAAATGATCCCTGTGTTTTCTATAACTTTACTTCCATGGATAAAAGTGAGATAAACTCCAATAAACCATAGTGAGTACGACAGACATTTGAGTGTACACTGGTTTATACCTGATTATCAAGTTCCCTGTCCCGTCCTTGTCTTCTTCCACCTCGTAGTGCTCCACCTGTTTGTTGGCGAATTGCAAGTCCTGTAACCATCCGGTTAATTTCGTGCGTAGCATGTATTTCACACGTTCCATGTCCTTAATCCAACGGTGGAGTTGCTGATCACTCGTGTGGTTACCCTGAGACACACAGAAAATAGTTCAAATTACTTTCATAACATCCACAAGCAGCAGCCTGTCTTAATATACAGTTACATGTAGCACTATTACATGACACTGAAATTACTGCCAGCGCATGAGTGTAGTACATTCAGTTTTGTACAGGCATAAAAACATTAATGCACAGCAGATGCCTCGTGGGGTTTTATTAAATAAATACATTTCTCAAACTGTCACATCAGAAAGAGAGGTACAGATATTTCTTGGTAGTTGACATTACAGACGTCTGAATGTACGAATGTATACTCCCGTGACGATGTATCCAACTGAAATGTTCTGGAGCTGCCAGCAGCGTCGAGTTCCTACTGTAAAGCCACATGGCGTGGCTGGAACTCTGAGGAGATTCTATTCAAACTTTTGAACGATTTTCGAAAATAGAATGGCCAGACTGTTGACAAATCCGTCAAAATCCTACTAGTTACCAACGCTCTGAGAAACCTGAACACATGTTATGACCTTCTACAAACGCAACGATAGACATCAGCCGCTCCATATCTGAAACATTATCTGAGTTAATTGTGCACACACGAAATGTCAGTTTGACTCAAAATTTTGTAGCGTTTGTCTGTTGCCTGGCTGATCGCTTTTGCCGAAAATTTGCGTTTGTTGCTCGTCATCTAACACGATGTCGACTGTATCTGAACACGTCTCGAATATTGCAGATTTGAAGGAATGTATTGACTGTCCGAGTGTTAAGATCATTTTTTCTGGATAATTTTCGGGTACGAAGTTCACATTTGTGTCACGTATTAAGGTCTATGCTCCTTTGACGTTGTACAAATTGTAGGCTTCTAAGTCACTGTAATAAAGATATGGCCATTTAAATTACATAATTTCTTACTTAAAAAATCACTCACAAAAATCTATAAGGTGCTCCCTGTTGATTTAGAATCATGACATTTAGGAAGAAGCCAGATTTCACAGTGCAAAAAACGAAAAAAATCATAAAATCTATAATTGGTAACTATATAACTCTAGAAAATACTTTTCGTATTATTTTGTATCAGTCTGTCTATTTGTCTGTTCATCTGTTAGGAATCTTTTTCTCTGGATACGTTCTGGGTATCATGTTCAAATTATGTCACATACAAAGGTATATCGACCCTTGGCGGCGTAAAAACTGTAAGCTTATAACTCACTCCAGTCACCAGATACGGCCGTTTATGCCTCGTGTTTTGATAATCGAAAACTCACTCATCGAAACCTATAGGGTGCTCTCCATTGACTTGTAATCATGAGATTTGGCAACAACTAAGTTTTCCGGTACAAGAAAAGCAAAAAATCTGAAACTTGTTAACTTGTAATTATATCACATAAAAATGTAGTTTTAGATTTGGACATGCATTGTATTCATGACCTGTTGAGAGTATAACATACGAACATTACTGCATCCAAACATGAAATGTATGTTGTATTCATGATTTAGTACGTAAACAGAAATGTGTTATTAAATCTTCTCTCCCTACATACGTAAACTAAAGTCCTCTACTTGCTTGTTCTTGTTTGTTTGGGCTGGGCTGAGGAAATAACGTAGAATTTCTGAACCGATCTTGGTATTCCTGGGACCAGTATCTTGCCAGTAAAGTTACAAAGTGTCGATAACAGGCAAAAATTATTGGGAATCTCGATTCCCAGGATCGGAAGTTTGTACAGAACCCTTAGTGCGTGAGTCCCTCTCGCACTTTCCCATTCTGTTTTCCTTTTTTCTATCTACCCTAGCATCACCGAGTATGTTGTTCTGGAAGGTGAGTGCTCACCACAGACATGGGTGCCGTCGGGAGAGTCTGAGGGAAGTGGGATGGAACAGCTCTGGTTCTCTGTACGTGGAGTCCCCAATCCTTTTGGGTCACACTGAAACAGGTGACAGTGGTTCCGCAATAGATTATATTGAGATAGGGAACCAACACTCGAAAGAGCATATTTATTGTGTTAAGGACACCATTGGTTACACGTCTCGGTCACCTCTTGTTCGCAATGACGGCACTTTGAACAGTGGACGTTACATTGCAGATGTCTTACGACCCGTGGCTCTACCTGCATTCGATCCCTGCGAAATCCTACATTTCAGCAGGACAATTCTTGACCGCATGTTGCAGGTCCTGTACGGGCCTTTCTGGATACAGAAAATGTTCGACTGCTGCCCTGGCCAGCACATTCTCCAGATCTCTCACCAATTCTCACCAATTGAAAACGTCTGGTCAATGGTGGCCGAGCAACTGGCTCGTCACAATACGCCAGTCACTACTCTTGATGAACTGTGGTATCGTGTTGAGGCTGCATGGGCAGCTGTACCTGTACACGCCATCAAAGCTCTGTTTGACTCAATACCCAGACGTATCAAGGCCGTTATTACGGCCAGCGGTGGTTGTTCTTGGTACTGATTTTTCAGGATCTATGCACCGAAGTTCCATGAAAATGTAATCACCGTCTAGTATGTCACTGTCACTCTAGTCCTAGAATAAAATATTTGTCCAATGAATACCCGATTATCATCTGCATTTCTTCTTGGTGTAGCAATTTTAATGGCCAGTAGTGTAAGTGATTCTTACGGGTTCTACTTCTTCTTTTCTAGGTGTGAGCAGGCGTTACTCGCTGTGGGATCTGAACCCAGCAGCTGATAATGATGATGACGATGATGATGATCTCTGGGGAACGACTTCGATTGTTCAGAGGCAGATATCGCTTATTCTACAGTATTAAATGTTTTGTTTGTTATTTTTGATATGCTCTCGTTTGTAGATGTTCTCAATGCGAATATCGGTGTTTTGACACGACCACCAGCTACTAGTTCATTTGCACCTGTGTTTTCGTTTGGGTTTGTCCGTATTCTCTCAGACACATTCCCCTGCCGACGTCATACACCTCCTCTAGTACCCATGCTGGATATGCCCTTAATGACGAACATGCCCACTGATGATGAGTTGCTGGAAGTGTATTCCAGTAACGAACACAACAACAGTTTTACGTGTAAGTACTCAGAATTTGTTATTATTATTATACGAATACGGATTTTTATTTCTCCTTCCTTAGATACTTATCAACTGCGTCTCCTTCTCCTTCTCGTGTGCAGAGTAATTAGGAGTTCGACTTGTTGTTGAGGGGAAGAGCATTGTCCAAGTTAGGGGGAGAGCTGTCGTGACATCATGGGGTGAGTCGATACCAGAGCGGTCATACTGAGTCACTTTTCTGAGATGCAGGAAAGGGAGTCCTGTAAGACACTCAGCTGTATGGTCTGCCTTGATTTATGTTCATAAGATTTTGATCAACTTATTGTGGGGTCCAGTTACATCTCTCTTCAAAAGTATATACTGCTAACAAAAGGCATGTCTTAATGCCCAGAATCATGATGAGAGGAATTCAAATTGATTTCCATGGTTGCTTCTCACTAGTAATAGAAATTAACCAAAAAGTACAGGGCATACAGATACACAACAAACACCAGATATCCACTGACGATCTAATTTCTCGTATATGGCCGGATGTTGGAAAGCCATAAGGAGAAGACGAACATTAACACACTGTGTGGCACATCGACAAAGAAGTCGAGCGTAAATTAGGTGGTCCCCTCTTCTTGTCCATATTAGCCGAGAAACATCCAAAAAGTGTAGACCTGCTGCTAATCTCTGAAGGCGATAAGCAACACAGCGTTTGGATCAAATGCATGTCCCACCTACGTTCCTCTGAAATGAAAACAGAAAAGGTGCAAGACATTTTTGCTGTGGATGTCTCGTTTACCAAGAGCATGTATCCTGAAAGACCTGATTGACTGCTTGAGCCAGGAAACAAAATGTGTGGAAATGCTTATCAAGGATAAACGGTTCTCGAAGTTTAAGAACGCCTCTCACCAACACTTCTGTCCCTTCATTGTTTACGTCGATTTATAGCGCCTCCTAGCTCCTGTGGTACAGTGTGAACGTGGTGCCTCTGCCTCCCGTATCACTGCCACAAAATGATGATTGTGACATGTGGCTACCCATCAAGTTCAGTGCACGTATAACTCTAAAATTAAAATCTTATGTCAAGGGAATAGTGCGAGATGGTTGCTCACTGAGCTTGAAAGTCTTGTACGGGATGTTTAAAACATTTACAGTGAAAACGTCCTCATGACCAACGTGAAGGAGAATGATGCACTGTACAAGCAGACAGCTGATCGTTATATCTGTGGACTGTGACTGGACAGAGGTGAAGAAGCTCCCTGTAGACACTGTCGCCACGTAACGGGGAAGTCCCAGAGTGCAGCTGACAACCCATGTAACTGTAAGTACTAACTGCCACAGCACACAGCCATCTTTTCCACAATTTAAGTGAGCATGATGCCCACTTTCTAGTTCAGCACATTGACGAGTCTGGGTTGTAGGATGATAAGATCAGTGTCCTTGCTGACACCGTTGACAAATACATGCCGCTTCAAAGAGGATCACACCAAGAATAATGCTCCAATTCCTGGATTCACAACGCTTCATGCTCCCGTCTCTTTAGAAATTTGCTCAACCAATGCGTCCTGAAGATATTCGTAGCAAAGGGAGCCACTTATCTCGATGGTGTAGAGTTTCAGCTTGTGACGGAGAAGAGGTCTTTCTATACGAATATCTGGACTCTCTAGTAAACTAAGAGGCGTTTCCATAATGAATGGAAAGAACGGGCACTTGGTGAATGAACAGCAGGACTTCGGCATCTCTGATTTATCAGAACATGTAAAATGATGAACACGAATGTGCATCTGACCGGCAACATCTTCGAGAAGTTCTGTAGCATATGGCTGAGATTTCGTGGGATGCCATGTTAAGAAAGACACAACCCAGCAGCGAATTCTTGACCAACGTTGAGATGCATGTCTTCCTGGAACATGCGGTCCACGAGTGACTTTGCCAATGTGTGCGCAGGTATGCCAAGGCGAATAACTTGCAAATAATCGAGGGGGAGTACAGGTTGTCTGACGATTTCAGTTTCATCCTTTACCTGCATATAAACTGTCTCTAAAGGCAAACCAGGCAACAAAGTCTCCCTTTTGAAGGGCTCTCATGGATGTCCAAAGGGGAAATCACCAGACTGAGGAAAGAGATCAAATATGTGGCTGCTGATGCTGTTGAGGGATATGTCCTAGAGGTAGAGCTGGACTATCCCACAAGTCTGCATGACAGACACGGGGATTTGCACAGCCTGAAAGACTTTCACGTTCAGGGACTTCAACAGGTGCCTCCTCTAGGGCATTGGCGCTGCACCACAAATGCTTATCAGGAGACCTTTCGATTGAGGTTATATACTGAGGTATATACTGCACTTCCAGCTGGAAGCAGGGGTGTCCTATCACGATCACAAGTGGTTCATCGGGGGGCATAGGTGTGGAAATCTGCTGCACCCAGACTATTTACTGATGTGTCTGGGTGGGTTTATTTGTTAGTAAAGAGGTAAAAAGGTGTTCCACTTTACTGGGTGTGTGTGGAATAGTTTGATGAGCTGTTTGTCACAGTTCTGACTGCATGTTTGAGATTATGAATATATCAGTATTTCATTGCACACTGCGTGCGTCCATGTGTGTGTGTGTGTGTGTGTGTGTGTGTGTGTGTGTGTGAGAGAGAGAGAGAGAGAGAGAGAGAGAGAGAGACAGAGTATATATTTCATGTGGAACATGTACAATATGCATCCGTGTAAAGAAAGTAGTTTATATGTTTATGGTGCGTGTGAGTGTGTGTGTGTGTGTGTGTGTGTGTGTGTGTGTGTGTGTGTGTATGCATGTGTGTGTGTGTGTGTGTGTGTGTGTGTATTGTTTTTGAGATGCCATTGCTTTTGCTGTTCTAAGTATGTACACACTGAAAACTTCTCTCTCTCTCTCTCTGAGTTACTAATAAGTGTTTAATAGACATTGGGAATTAAAAAATTACCTTATTTACAAAAGAATGTTCTACCGTGTCTTCCTTCGCCGTCGGCGTTGTCGTTGTTACCGTGAGACACCGTTATACCAAGAGGAAAGACGCGTCGATCTTAGAGCATGAGATATGATGACCTTAAGCCATTGACAACACACAACGGTCACGGTAGCACCTGATTCCAGAATAGCTGCAGTAGATAAGATCTACGAACTATCCCCTGTTGACCAGGTCCCCAAAACTTAACTCGTAACGAGATCCCTTCAAAGCAAATTGTCATAACGATCGTCTATAAAGGCTTCGTACAACGAGAAGAAATGTTACGGTTGATGGAATAATAACAGATACGACCAAACTGTCTTGTCTCTTCTGCTTTATTTAACATAACTTCGTTCACAGTTTCATTTCGCATTCACCACTCATTCACCGAAACCCTTTGATGAACAGTTTTGGTTGCTTAACACCAACAGTCAATGATAATGATAAAGCTTTTCTCCTTTTTATAAATTGAAGCCCGCTCTCCGTGATATAATAAAAAAAACCGGTCTCAATACCGCGTCCCTCGTGAGATGCGTATAGACTTATTCCGGAATTGACCGCCCTGTAGGTGTACTCAATTTAATGACCACACTTCGCTGTCTGCTATTTCGCGTAACTGAATGTCCATTTGTTAGTCTGATTATACACTGTAGCTATTTAAAATTCGCCCCTATATTTTTCACAACGCACAATTAGCACTTCGTTACTTATTTGTTTTCTTTCTAAGAGTAAACGAAAAGAAAGACGCCATATAATCGGCTTAGTCGACATAAAGCAAAACACCTTAATACGCCCAATTTCACCTCTTCTTATAGGATCGGCTATCTTACTCATTAATTTACTACATATTGTTTCCAATAACACTAAACAGGTATCGGCGTTATATTTTAATTGTGTTCAAAAGCATGTTACTACTATTATGACCAAACAAATCGTCACAAATCGCGCGGCGTGCGTTTTTAATGATAACTTTACGCTATTCAATTTCCGTTACAGCTATCTTGACTCATAATGTTACACGGCCCCCCAGACTGTGATGTCTCGAAGAGGGTTCCAGACAGAACAGGCTTTTTTTTTTTTTTTGTACAGTGACAGGAGAGGGTATTTGTTTCGGCGAATACACTTTCTCTCAGATTCACTCAACAAGTCAGTACATACATTCTACAATATTTAATTTGAGTTAATGGGCCTAGACAAAATGCCCTTAACTAAATTCCACATTTGTTTATAGGTTGTCTTAGAAACACTTCACACTAATCACTTCATATTCACACCACATTTTTTTCTTGGATGAAGCCCTCAGTTCTTCAACCGACTGTGCAAGGCAGGGATCACAGCCGGGTTCGACGATTGGCATCCTAGGCCAAAACCCTTATTAGGCCACTTGTTTAACCAGAGAGGATTTGGTCCTTTTCTGTTCCTCTTAATTCCACTTTTAAATCATCCATCCTCGCTGTTCGGTGAGAGGATAAATCGTATTTCAGCGTCGACATTGTTGCTGATACCAAGAAGGTATCTCATGGAAATCGTCGGTACATTCTTTAATTTTCTTTGTAAGTTAGTATAAGTACGTATTTATCCACTGGTGCTTTTGTTTAGTCTACTGAGTGTAGTCTTGGTATCATTCAGTGTTTCTTGAATCTATATTTTGCTCATTATTGATAATACTTCTTCAGGTCTATGTGAGGGAACAAGCCTTTAATTACATCGGTATCACAATCTGCCAGGAGGTAGCTCCCTTCATGAGGTATTTTCATTATTTTGTATGGATCTGTATATAAATATTGCCATTTCTTATTCAGTCTTTTGGGTGATTTCTCAATAAAATTTCTTCCCCTACATCATATGTGACTACTTTCTTCACATTTTTATCAAAACGGGTTTTTCTCAACTGTGCTTGATGCTTCAGGTTTTCGTAGACCTTCTTCACCATATCTTCTTTCTTGGTAATCTTTTGTTCTATCGCAGGTAATTTCTTCATCCATTCTGGCACAATACTTTCACCAAATACTATTTGGTTAGGTGAATAACCTGTCGATAAGTGTGGTAAGTCATTATACACTTTCTCAAATTCATAAATCCAATCGATCCATTTATAATGTTGTTTGGGTATGTACGTCCGTAAAAATCGGTTCAACTCTCGGAAGATTCTCTCAACCGGATTTCCTCATGGGTAAAATCTTGAGATGTAAATGTGCTGGATTCCTTGTTCTTTCATAGTGTCTCTCCATACTTTGCTTGTATAATAAGCAGAGTTGTCTGTCAAGACCATTATAGGTTTGCCAAGCTCAGTTATATAGTTGTTGATAAATTTGCGTAACATGGGTCGAACGTGGAGATTTTTCAAAGGATATAACTTCACATATTTTGAAAAGAGATCATAGAAAGCCAATACATATTTGAACCGTCCACGTGTCATGGGACATGGTCCACAGACATCACATGACACCAACATTAAAGGTTGTTGTGAAATGATAGGATGTAATTCTGTCTTCCGACAATAGTTTATGGGTTTCGCCTTCTGACATATTTTGCACTTCTTAAGAATATTTATAGCTATACGTCCCAAATTTGGATGATAGCAGTACTGTGCTATTTTCGCTGTACATTTAGCGGCACCAAAATGACCCCAATTCAAGTGAGTGTACCATACTAGTGATTCTAAATATTTATTTGGAACACAAACTTTCCCAACATCTTCTTCATCCTTCTTCTGATACAATATTCCGGATTTTAATTGATACTGTTCTTGAGAGTGACTTAGCATTTTGCTTTCAACAGCATGGCTAATGGCTTTCCACAACTTATCATCTTCTTGCAGTTGTAGGGAACTTCGACATAGCTGTGAAATCTGCCTCTCACAATATTGCCTTGATAAATTCATGACTTTAAAGTCAATAGCCCGTTCTTCACACTCGTCGTCATTCTTTCTTTTCGGTAGTCTTGAAAGAGCATCGGCTATGATGTTGTCTTTCCCTCCGATGTATTTGAGCGTAATATCATATTCTTGCAGTAGCAAGGCCCACCGGGTTAAACGTGAATGGAACATCCTTCCTGTTAAAATAAAAGATTAAGCTTTGTGGTCACAGAATACAATGATCTTCTTTCCATATACAAAATAGCGAAACTTTCTAAGGGACCAGACCACAGCCAGTACTTCCAATTCAGTAGTACAATATGCACGTTCACAGCTAGAGAGTGTTCTGCTGGCAAACCCAATTATTTTGATGGTACTGATATCTTCTGGATTGTCCATCTGGAAAAGAGTGGCACCCAGTCCTGTTTCAGAAGCATCTGCAGGAATATAAAAATCTTGATCAAGTCTCGGATGATGTAACAGTGGAGCATTAGTCAAAGCATTGTGGATGTTATCAAAAGCTTGTGTGCATTCGGAGTTCCACTCCCACATGACATTTTTTCTTAACAGCCGTAACAAACAGTCTTGGCTTCCTAACTGATTGGGTAAAAATCGTCGAAAAAATGAAACTAAGCCGATAAATGACTTTAATTCTGTCCTATTTTTTGGATAAGCACATCTGTTAATCGCATCCATCTTTTTAGGATTTGGTTTTATCCCTTCAGGAGTGATTATATGTCCAAGAAATTTCAATTGGTTATGAGCAAACTTGGATTTGCTCAAATTTACAGTAACTCCGTATTCCAAAAATTTCGCAAAAACTCTTCTTAATAAGTCCAAATGTTCCTCCCAAGTTTCAGAAGCAATTAGCAAATCATCCACATATAACATAACTTCATTCAAAAGGTCTCTGCCCAGTAGGGTATCTAATGCCGATATGAAAACACCACTGCTTATTTTCAACCCAAATGGCATGACGGTAAACTGGTAACTTCGGCCCAGAAAAATGAATGCAGTATATTTTCTAGATTCTTTCGATATTCTAGTTTGCCAATATGAACTACGCAAATCCAAAGAAGTTAAGAATTGGGCACCATAAAACTTTTGTACTAACTCTTCTAGGTTCTCCGGTCGCGTTTGTACAGGTATAATGATCTTATTGATCTCTCTGGCATCCAACACCAATCTGATGTCACCATTGGGTTTAATTACCGCCACAAGAGGGTTACAATATTCGGAATCTGAGGGCTCAATAATACCCCATTCTAACATTTTATTGATTTCCTTTCTGACTACTTCTTTCTTTGTCCATGGGATAGAATAGGAAGTATGACAAAAGGGTTTATGTGCATACGTCTTTATATGGAATTCAAAGTCTTTTATTATACCCGGACGTTTACTAAAAATTGACTGATATGCTTCCAACAAGTAGTACAGTTCGTCTCTTTGGATAACAGATAAATATTCTGATTCTAACACTTTTCCTGCAATGACATTTTATCAATCATTTCTTCAGAACATTCAATAAGGCATATATCATACACATTTTCATCATCAATACTGACATATTTTACCATTAGATTCATACACAACTGATTTGGAATTACTTGGCCCATTCTCAGGGTGGCTGTCAAAGCATTACCATAGGAATTAAATATACATTCACCTTTCTCTAAATTAATGATTGCACCGGTCTCACATAAAAAATCCAAAGCCCAGATACATGGTACTGTCATTTTAGGAACAACCAGGAATGTACTTTCTATTTGAGCCCCCCATATTGTAACGTCGACACGTACCTGTTTCACAACTTTTTGCATTTTTGCGCTGAACGCGCCAGACACGGTACATCCTGTGATAGGAAAAGTGGGTATTTTTACCCCTCGGCTTATCTGTTTTAAACAGTCCAGCGTCATGACACTAATAGTTGCTCCAGTATCAATTAATATTTCAACATCAACATTATTTATACTTGTTGGAATTATTGCCTGTAAAATTTGTCCACATTTATTAGAAACTTCAGGTTTTTCTTCAATTAATTCATTCCTTATATCCTGATCATTATTGTACCTTAATACTCTCAGTTCCAATTGATGCCTGCCTTCCTTCTCCTTCCCAGTCATCCTAGGAAGGCATTTGGTGACTGGTATTAGTTTAATCTATCTCGTTGAGTCATCGGTGGGGGTTCATGAACTTCCACAATCCGTACAGTATGATCCGAGTTATGGTATTCACCCCGTCGCACATTGGAGGCTCCTTCGCCCATTGGTATAACTCCTTGTGCTGGATGAGGACTCGAGGCATTTGTTCCATCCTGCCGATGAACATTATGCTTCGAATTATCTTCCCAAGGTCGAATACAATTGGGATCATTACTTGGGTACCTGTTACTCTTATTAATATCACTACTATGCACATTCGCGTCGCCATATCGAGGTTTACCTCTAGCACAGTAAGTATCTCTTCTATATTTATTATAATCATTGTTTTTATTGCAACCATAGGATAAAGATTGTCCACGCTCCTGTGATGCGGGTTTGACCTGGTTTCCGGTATTATTATTATCATACGTTAAATTATTATTATTATGATTATTCGTATTACTATGAGTGTGAGTCGACATTTGATTACTACTCGTTTGTCTTGCGTCTTCCATAATCATATCTATAGAGTCTATCACCGACAAGAACTGTTCTACATCGTGGTCAGGAACATTTATTAACTTTTCACGTATATTTATGGGCAACTTTCCCTTCAAAATTCTGATCACTTCCTTGTGAGAAATTGGATCACTCCAATAACGTGTCTTATTTATGTACTTTTCAAAATATTGCCTTAAAGTACTCCTTTTACTGTTAAAATACTCAGGTTGGTAAACCTCTTTTCTTAATTTCTCTTGTTTACTCGACGACCAGTATCTAGCCAAAAAAAGTTGTTCAAACTCAGCGCAAGTATGGCAACTTTCACTTACTTCAGCGGCCCATAATGCGGCTTCTCCGGTAATTTTGGATACTATAAATTGAAGTCGGTCGTGTTCTGACCAGCTACGTGGAAATATTCTTTTGAAATTATTGATAAATATTTTGGGATGCAGTTAGTTCTTTTCAGTGGAGAATGTTGGGAATTGTCTACTTTTAAAAATGCTGTTCTCCAACTTTAAAGAAGACAAATATCCTCGCTGACCATAAGAATCATCATCTTTACCAACCGAATCAACTTCCCAATGCAAATTTTCACCACAATTGTACTTCGTATTTTCACATGTTCGGTTGTTTTTCGACCTATTCTCCGAACGTTCGTCCTCTGTCAACAAATTTTGTGATGACTTTCGTTCTAACTCCGCCAATTTATGATTGGTTTCCTTTTGCCATTTAGGTAACTCATCAACTATTTTCTCTTTTATTTTCTGAATTTCGCTAGTGAAGAGCTTAATTAATTCATCATTTCTACTTAGGTGCTCATTGATATTTTCATTTGGCTGGGATCCAATAGTAGTCTTAACCTTGTCTACAATTTCATTTCCTTTTATTTCTATCCATTCAGATAGATCTTCGTCAAGTCTTTTAGTTTGATCTACTAAATACTTGTCAATCCCCTTAGGAGCATCGGACTCAAACTCGACTATTTGTTTCGAAAGCTCTTCTATCTGTGCGCTAGCATTGAAACAGCTGCGTTCACACTTAACCATCCTATTGGACAGGCCATCATAACTCTTCGAAACTACCTCATATTTCATTTCTACGTCATGAAGTTTTCCCATTAAATTATTATATTGCCTTTCTAAGGTGTTAGAAAACTCTACGTCTAGTTCTTCAAATTTCGCATTTAATTGAGTATCCCAGTCCGCCTTTAATTCTTTCTTAGTATTTTCCAGTTTATAATCAAAGGTGTTCAGTTTGCTTTCCAAATCCATTTTAACTTCTAATGAACCAAATTTGGCCTCAAATTTTTCGTTTAACTTTTGATTGTCCTCTGTTAATTGCTTATTATCTTTTTCTAGTGAACCAAGTCTTCCATTCATTACACCCATTTGAGTATTTATTGATACCAGCATATCAAACATTTTTTGATTAATATTTCCATTTTGAGGATCAACTTGTGATCTACTTCCGAAACCTCGATATCTTTATGTTCTCCCAAGCTGCTTACCTTGCTTATCATTGTATTTGAATCTCCTAACGGCTCTAAATCAATAACTGTATTATTATCTGTACATGTCTCCTGTCCCAGATTGAGCTCATGGGATGCATCATCCATATCCTCTTCACTTTCCTCTCTCTCTCTACTCATTACTCTACTCAACTGCACATTATCATGTATTCTTTTCGTTCGTTTTGACATGATTATTCACTACCAAGACATACACTTATTTTCACTATGTATTTATATATATTTATCTACCGAAATCACAAGTCTCAACTTCTTTTTTTTTTAATTATACAGTTATTTTAATCATACCTGGTAGTATCGCTCACTTTTAGCGATTATTGAAGAATACCTCTTTCATTGGACAGACTCACTGGCTGCTACAATATTTTCCAACTCTAGGGTTCGTGAATCCGGATGATACTCGACTCGATGCAGCAATCCTCCTCGATCGATCGAGCCGCACGTTGTGGCGCCACTTCTACCGTATCTTCATTCGCCGTCGGCGTTGTCGTTGTTACTGTGAGACACCGTTATAGCAAGAGGAAAGGCGCGTCGATCTTAGAGCATGAGATATGATGACCTTAAGCCATTGACAACACACAACGGTCACGGTAGCACCTGATTCCAGAATAGCTGCAGTAGATAAGATCTACGAACTATCCCCTGTTGACCAGGTCCCCAAAACTTAACTCGTAACGAGATCCCTTCAAAGCAAATTGTCATAACGATCGTCTATAAAGGCTTCGTACAACGAGAAGAAATGTTACGGTTGATGGAATAATAACAGATACGACCAGACTGTCTTGTCTCTTCTGCTTTATTTAACATAACTTCGTTCACAGTTTCATTTCGCATTCACCACTCATTCACCGAAACCCTTTGATGAACAGTTTTGGTTGCTTAACACCAACAGTCAATGATAATGATAAAGCTTTTCTCCTTTTTATAAATTGAAGCCCGCTCTCCGTGATATAATAAAAAAAATACCGGTCTCAATACCGCGTCCCTCGTGAGATTGCGAATAGACTTATCCCGGAATTGACCGCCCTGTAGGTGTACTCAATTTAATGACCACACTTCGCTGTCCGCTATTTCGCGTAACTGAATGTCCATTTGTTAGTCTGATTATACACTGTAGCTATTTAAAATTCGCCCCTATATTTTTCACAACGCGCAATTAGCACTTCGTTACTTATTTGTTTTCTTTCTAAGAGTAAACGAAAAGAAAGACGCCATATAATCGGCTTAGTCGACATAAAGAAAAACACCTTAATACGCCCAATTTCACCTCTTCTTATAGGATCGGCTACCTTACTCATTAATTTACTACATATTGTTTCCAATAACACTAAACAGGTTTCGCCGTTATATTTTAATTGTATTCAAAAGCATGTTACTACTATTATGACCAACCAAATCGGCACAAATCGCGCGGCGTGCGTTTTTAATGGTAACTTTACGGTATTCAGTTTCCTTTACAGCTATCTTGACTCGTAATGTTACAATGTGTATATTGTAATGAATCAATTACGAAATAACAAAACTGTTACGTATATAACAAATATGAGAAAAAATGGAAATTAAAAAGCTTTCAGTTGCTTTCACAATACAGTTGTTCTTCTTTTTCATATTTTTTGAATGAAATACCTCCTTTATCAGTTTTATATTGATGGCAGGAGCCTGAGAAAAAAGAAATCCTTTTCGAATACAATATTTTTTTAAATTTACATACATACATACATACATGGCCGACCGGTTGTAGACGGGATCGCGATTTATCGCCTCCAATTCGTATTTGCGTAAGTAGAGCTTTGCGGATGTGCGCCAGGAATACTGCACGCGTTTACGCGCGTGTGTGTGTGTGTGTGTGTGTGGGACGTGCGTCACGTCCTCGCTGTGACAGCATGCAGTTAGCGGTCAGCGGGCAGCTAACATCCCGTTTGCGGTCTGAGCCGCTTCCCACTTCCGACAGCCCGGCTGTGGGCGTCACAGCAACACAGGGCGAGGGAGGCCAGCGGGGGACACGGGCCGAGTCCACGCAATAGGGGGCCCGGCGTACGGACCGACCCAAAATCACTGTAGTGGTGACACGTGGCTGCAGTCGACACTTACCCGTACGTCGATAAGCAGTATAGAAAACGAAAAATAAAATTCAGAATTTCCCACGTTTTGCAGGAGCAGTGAATTGGAAGGTGCTGCACACTTTTGAATCGGCACCTTCCAATACGTTGAATCCGTCGTCCTTGCCATGGCACCACTGCGCTTTCTGCCATCTAGACCTAATCTATACCGGCCGGTGTGGCCGAGCGGTTCTAAGCGCTTCAGTTTGGAAACGCGCGACTGCTACGGTCGCAGGTTCGAATCCTGCCTCTGGCATGGATGTGTGTGATGTCCTTAGGTTAGTTAGGATTAAGTAGTTCTAAGTTCTAGGGGACTGATGACCTCAGAAGTTAAGTCCCATAGTGCTCAGAGCCATTTGAACCATTCTGAACATCCATACATACATACATATTTGTGCACAGTATTGTGTGAGAGCCCAGTTACCAGGGGCACAGGGTCAAAATCGTGAGCTGCCTCGTTACCTGGGCCACAGCACGCCCTGCCGTACTACTCTGCAGGGCTGTAGTGAAGAACCACGAGAGGAATTATCTCGAATACGAATACCTCAAGACTGCTGCAGCTGTCTGAAGACTCAAGTTTCATTCAGAAAGCAAAGTGTGTCTTTAAATCCAAACTATCTGTACAACATTGGTTTCACGGAATAACTTTTCGCAATTACACTTATCCTAAGCAGGTGCAGTGTATGATCAACGAAGCGTATCTGCACCGCAAATGTAATAAAGAAGTCGTCCTTTAAACATTCTCGCAAGCTGTGAGGTACTAACTCTACAAAATATTGGATACGTATCAGGTAAATTGCCTTTGCTGCAGTGAAATACTTGGATGATGGTAACGAAAACAAGATGCAATGACAGGACATGATACGATGTCGGCAGAAACCATTCTTAAATACGGAACCCGCTACTATCAATCTTTGAAATTACCATCCAGTAAACATCCGTAATATTTATAGGAAAAAGATTTAATCTACCCAGAACCTTCTCAGGTCACTAAAACGGGTATCGCCTAATTCTCTTCTCAAAGGATCCAAAATGAGGCTCACACGATACTTTAGGGACTGGCACGTTGCTACATATGCCACAAAAAGTTACACAAAGACACAGATCATACTGCGTCCTTTTACTTTCCATGTATACTACTGTCAGAATCCAAAGTCATAATGAACAGTTGCCATTCTATGTGTTAAGGTTGGGTGGTTTGGGGAAGGAGACCAGACAGCGAGGTCATCGGTCTCATCGGATTAGGGAAGGATGGGGAAGGAAATCGGCCGTGCCCGAAATCAGAATGGCCGGACACGGGATTGAACCGTCGTCCTCCCGAATGCGAGTCCAGTGTATGTGTTAAGACCACTTAGCTGTTATTCTGGGTAGTGGGATAATCACTGGTGGTAGTGTTCATAAATCATAGACAGAGAATTCAGACTGGATAATGGTTCGAGTTAGGCCACGAGACACGTGCAGAAAGGATAACGACTAAGATGAATGCTCTCAGAAAGCAGCATCCGGTTTCACGTTAGTCTGGCACAGATTTTCATTGGCCTTGACGCATTCACCAGATATTCCGCTTGTGACTGTAGTAGCACAGTGCCTTTAACAAAGCCACTCGCTGACGCAACACGCGCTAACTGGTGGACCTCAACTGCAGGTTTTCGTTATTGACGCGCGTCCTCTGTGGCTGCGGCGGCTGGGGCATTGCCGTGTCACACGGACAGTGCTGGCTGGCAGTGGTGAGCACAGGGGGCCGCCAATGGCGCCGAGCCACAAGTGTCAGCTGCGCTATCGTCTTGTCATTGAGTCCTGGGAAATGGTCACGTGAATGTTACGGTGGGAAGACGTTGAACAGTTGTGTCGAAATGTATGGATTATGTGGTATGTATACAGGTTCATTACGAGATTTGAAGTTGAGGAACCTCCATGTTGAGCAGAAGTAATTTTATAGGCCTTCCATATGGAGTAGAGATTCTTAGGAAGAGAAGATGCTGATGGAGACTTGAAATGCCACACTGAGACTCTAGACACTCTCCACTAAATATGAAGCTAACATGCTTCAGATTGTAAAGCAGGACTGGATGCAAAGTTATCTGAATCTGTTAAAGAAGTAGCTAGCAAATACGAGAAAAGAAAGATACAGACGATTTTCTTCGATATCTCACCATTCCGAGCTTAGCCTCCCTGTATCATAACCCCAAAAGGCTCACAGAAGTAGAGGTTGGTTCAGAATTCTTCCAGATGGTTAGTATTAGAACTGGAGAGCCAAAGATAGCTACAGTGTGAAGATGGTAAACTGGGAAACACTCTCCAAGAACTGACCAGGTGGTGTGTGTTATTTTCTCACCCCCTGTACGTACAATACAGTTTATAAGAGGAGGAAAAAACTCCACTTACCATTCGTTCGAATGCGAGGGGAACCAACAGCTGCGAGGTGTGCGTCGCACCGAGTGAGAGCAGCTGCGCCAAGTCCCGCCAGTAGCTGGAGAGGCGTTCCCGGAAAACAGCCGCCTGGGCCTGCAGATCTGCACAAGACGGGAAACGACGGACTGGTGAACAAGCCAGTGGATCAGACTTCTGTAGGAAGCACAGCTTTCACTTTCTGCCCCCACAAAGTGTAAGCAGGTAGAGCATTTACCTTTTGAAACTAGATCAGTATACAATGTCAGTAATCGTATGAGTTACAGCACGGACACCTTGACCGGACGTTGCAAAGCTCATATTCCAGCGACAAATTTAAAGGGCACATCAAGCAAAGAGAGAGGAGTACCACCACCTAACGTAGATCCAATAATAAAAATTAACCTAATGGTAGAAGTATCAAAATACCTGAAGAAGTGGAAATATACAACTATTTCAGAAATCACCCACACAGCTTGCCCAACAATAAGGCAGATTTAAGAAATAAGAGACCTCGAGATAAATTCCAGTCAGTTTTACGTGCTAATAATAGAAAGTAACATAAATGAGAATGTATAGTTTGGCTATTTGACTTTGACTTACTGACAAGCATAGGACGTAACGATTTGCACAGAATCGAGTCTATACTGGTTTTATAATATGAGTAGTCTTTACAACGTTTCCCGTGAGTTGTATGATATGTATGGAAATGAGGAAGAATTATGTCCACTTTTTATATTTAGGATGTATTTATTTTAACATAAGTAATATATTTTAGTAATTCAGTAAAAAATTGAATAAGGTGTTTTGCAAGTGTAGCTGAAAAAGCCATTCTCGGCCTAAACTTTCTAAGGACCATGGAAATGTATGACTACATTTGTACTGGTACAGTACGTTACATATTAACAGTACATTTTACATTTACATGATGATACACATAATGTTCTGTAATGTGTGACATGTATCCCATCACATGTTTTTATCTCTTTTTTTGTACTCCTTTTTCTTTTTATTTGTCCACCGTATCAATTCATGTACGAAAGTTGTTGTGAATGCGATTTATACCTTTGTGATGTTAATGTGGTACAAAGAATATACATGTAAAATTATATATATATATATATGATTATTATTGCCATGTTTTTATGAGCAGCCAAGCTACTGTAAGCCTTTGACGACGGATACCATATGTACTATTACGCACTATCACAATAAAGAAATGTCTTACCTTATTTCTTTATACCAAATGCTTGTATCGTAAACAGAATGCCAAATTTTGTTAACAAATGTAAACACGACATTAAGATACTCTGGTATGAAACGTTTACTGTGGCATGTACAAGGGCAAAGAAGAAACGACTTGTGAATATGTTCCCCACCAACCGCCTCAGTTGTCGTATAAACAACATGAACAGTGATTTGAGGAGATTCATGTTAGTGATGTTAACATCAGTAACAATAAATTTACCTTTGCCATTGCTATGATCCTTACGCTCATCTAAAGTTGATGTACACTCGGAATTAGGAGGCTCAACATACAGAGACAACAGTGAGGTATACACACGTCAGAAGATTCGTAAATTTTGACACCTCCAGTAGCCCGATGCAAGTGATGTGCTGTTTTTAGCATTTTTTGTAATATAACTGCCTCATGTATGGGAGGATAGTGGCGTTCAAATACATGCCATCTGCACTTCACTTTTCGGTTATTGCTGTATACCTGTATAAAGGGCATAGGATCGAAAATGTAGTCGTGAAAACAAATAATGTTACAGTTAATGGCAGACACAACATCTTTAAGAAAAATACTGCATTATGTTTATGCCTGTGCCAGATTTTTGGCATTTCGTTCTTATGCGAGCCTATTTTCAGTACAAGAAAGACATTGCTACAGATGGAGAATGATGTGTGTACACGATGTTTGTTCTGTTCCTAATGTTATTGGAATTACTCAGCGCAAATCGCAAAAGAGAAAGTCCAAAGAACGTGCATCTTAATGACTTTGTAAAAAAAACGAATCATCGGCATGAGGGACTTGAGAGCATCGTACCGACACATTACACTGGCATCTGGCTGTAGGGCAACGACTGCAGAATGTATAGCAACGGGTTGGGAGAAGTTCACCAGCCATCACAGACAGACCGATGTAACCAGGGTTGAGATCTGTGGCTACCACTGACACCACACCACAAGCAGCATAGTGTAGGGCGTTCTGTGGTGTTCAGCGGCGGGAGTCGCTTTTGCCTGTGGCGGTCAGGTCGAGGCTGCTCTGTCCTCAGGTGGCCCCGTGAGACGTCACGGGAAGCAGCGGTCGTCGAGATGCCTACCTCTCCAGCCCACAGAAACAAACTGGGGTTAGGAAGACTTGCGATCAAATGATGTGGAAGGCATATGGAAGAGTTCTTAGGAATTTCGAAAATTTGGAAGCCAAATTATTATTCAAACTGGTTCCCCAGATAAACAATTAGTATCTCTTGAAAATATCATTCACATAGTTCTGTATGTTCAAGGACACATAAGTGCGAGGACATCCGCACAATTACCTAAAGAGCTCTCACACTCAAGTTGCTGACAAGAATATGTGTATAAGAGGAAAAAGTAGATTGAGGAAGTGCTAGATGACGATCAGTTTGGTTATAGGAAAGATAAAGGCATCAGCGAAGGACATCAGTTGGCGATTGATGATTAAAGCGAGACTTAAGGAAAATCTAGGCATGTCTGTAGGACTTGTAGTTAGACAAAAATCGTACGATAATTTAAAATGTAGCAGGATTTCCGAAACTCTAAGGAAAATGGGTGTAACCTCTAGGGAAAGAAGGGTTACGTGCAATTTGTACATCAAACAAGAGGACAAAGTAGGAAGACCAATAACAAACAGATTAGGTTAGGAAAGGTAAAAGACATACATCTAATCGCCCCTACGATTCAATCTGTACATCGAAGAAGCAATGACGGAATTAAAAATGGGGTTAAGAAATGGAATTAAAATTCATGTTGAAAGGTTATCAGTGATAGGAGTAGCTGATGTCTTTGCTGTTCTCAATGGAAGTCAGAGGTAACAGTAGGAAAAGTTGAGTAGAATGAACAATCTAATGGGTAGACTCTATGAATTAAGACTAAACCAAAGAAAGATTAAATTAATGATGTGTAGCAGAAATCAGATCAGTGTTGAACTTGTCAGAATTGTAGACGAGGATCAAGACGAACTGAAAGAATTCTGCTACCTTGAGGACAAAGTAGCCGGCTGAAGTGGCCGTGCGGTTCTAGGCGGTGCAGTCTGGAACTGCGAGACTGCTACGGTCGCAGGTTCGAATCCTGCCTCGGGCATGGATGTGTGTGATGTCCTTAGGTTAGTTAGGTTTAACTAGTTCTAAGTTCTAGGGGACTAATGACCTCAGAAGTTGAGTCCCATAGTGCTCAGAGCCATTTTAACCAAGGACAAACTAACTCATAATGGAAAAATGAAAGAGAACATAAAGAGTAGAGAAGAACATTCAAAGAGGATGTTCACGGCCAAACGAAGTCAACTAACATCAACTGTCAGTTTTGTAAGAACGAAATCAAACAATCATTTATAAAATTATTTAATAGGATAGATAAAAGAATCGACTCACGAAGCAGCGGCAGAACACACATCGAAACTGTTGTGATTGGCAAGCTTTCGGAGCCAGTGGCTCCTTCTGCAGGTAAAAGGGTTGAAACGGAAGGATGAAGGGTTAAGGAAAAGGACTGGACAGGTCTAGGATAAGGGGGAAAAGGGGTAGATTTTGGGAAAGTCACCCAGAACCGCGGGTCAGAGCAGACTTACCGTACAAGATGAGAAGGAATGTTGGGGACCGCATCCAGGGAGCTTAAAGGTGGAAGATAGGGTAATATACAAGACAGAGATTACTGCTAAAACATTGATCTCGAGTTAACAAGAGTGTGTCCTCCTATAATAGCCCTGTAACTGGCAAAACATATTCTATCAAAGGGAGAGCCAGATGCGAAAAGATACAAGTCATATTCCAGCTACTACGTAAACACTGTTTAGCCTTCTACATAGGCATGACTACCATCACATTATCAATTAGGATGAATGGGCATAGGCTGAGGGTATACTGGTAACTCACAATATCCTGTTGCAGAGCACGCTCTACAACGTGACATTCGTGACACCAGCGCCTGTTTCACCACCTGGATTCCTCCCCCAGACACCAGTATCTCAGGACTCTGTAGGTGAGAACTAACTCTACAACGTGTCCTTGGTTCTCGCCATCCAGCTTTTTATCACTGTAACTACTCTTTGCTTCACTCCGTTTCAGTTTCCTGCGTCTTTCATTGTCATTCCCAACAATTTTTCACCTCCCCAATCCACCTGTGTTATCTACAATGTGCTTACCTTCTCACTCTTAATAACTTGTGAGCAATGTTTTAGCAGTAATCTCTGTCGTGCAAATCACCTTGTCTTAAGCTCTTAGGTTTTCAAATCTCGTCCGATGCAGTCCTCAACAATTAGTCTTCCCTTCTCATCTCGTACAGTAAGTTTCCCCTGACCCACAGTTCTGGGTGACTTTCCCAAAGTCTACCCCATACGTTTTGAGCACAGTATTCTGTGAAAGTGAAACATGGACAGTGGGAAAACCGGGACGGAAGAGAATCGAAGCGTTTGAGATGTGGTGCTAGAGAAGAATGTCGAAAATTAGATGGACTGATAAAAGAAAAAATGATGAGGTTCTCAGCAGAATCGGTGAAGAATGGAGCATACCAAACGCTTTGGTAGGAAGATGGGACAGTATTTTGTTCTTGGTCATGCAACCTTATTGTTTCCTCTTGGTTCTTGTACGTATCACCCGTATTTCTTTGCAACTTACTCCCATTTTTCTCAATATTTTCTACATCTTGCAGAATTTTACATTTCCGGATGCTTTTTCTAGGTCTATAGGGTCTATGAATGTGGCCATTTTATTTTCCAAGTTTTGTTTCTCTCATCAGTCACAATATCAGACGTACCGCCCTCTCATGCTATTAGCCTTCTGACAGTCAAAATGATCGTCATCTATCATATTCTCTATTATCTTTTCCATTCCTTTGTATATATTAGTCCTGTCGACAAATTCCATACATGAGGTGTTATGCTAGTTGTGCGATAGGCCTGCAAGATTCTGCTCTTATCTTCATGGTTGTGTCTAATGGTATACCACCATTCTCGTATATTCTAGACGCCAACTTCAATAATTCTTGGTTGACACTTTCGCCAATGATTTGCTCATCAATTGCTGTGTTTTTTTCTGTTTCCCAAGGTTTCTTTTCCGTTAGCTCCTTATATCTATCTTTGTTTCTCCAATTTCTACGATGCCCTTTTCATAGGTGTCCATTTCTGTTCAAATGAACTGCCTGTGTGGTTTTCATCAACGTAATATCTAGAGCCCAAGAGAAATTCAAATGAATTTCGTGATTGCTTTGCACTTTAGTGTCCCACTCCTTTCCGCATTTTGTTCTTCCAGACCATTCTCTTAAACTTCAATCCACTCTTCATCGCAATTGACATCTGAGCTTATATCTGGCCCTAGGTGTGCCACACAATCGAAGAGCAGGATTTAGAAAACGATAGATTTCGACTTCTAGACATAGATAATCGGACAATTCTTCCCATAAATACAGATGTACGAGTATTAACAAGAGTCTCACCAGGACGTAACCTCAGATGGAACTTTCCTGTGTCTCGATCCTTTTCGAAGCATACCTCCCGTGGGGAAGCGAGAGTTTTCTATAGCTACCGACGGTTGCGAGTTAAAACAAAGAGCGACAGATGGAGAGAGAAAGGGACTCCCCTCTCTTCCACTCCGCTCCAAGGCCAAATGTCGTGTGCAATCATGACTGTTTGTACTGAAGCAATAATGTTATGTAATTGCAGTACGTAAAGTTTTGATATTTTTATCATTATGTAATTTGTTAAAAGAAAGGCGAACAAACATGTAAAAGTAATGCATCCACAGTTTGAAACGGTTACACTGTTTTACATCTAAGTCAACTTAAAGATGCAGAGCTACAATTTTGTAGTATGTGTATTCTGATATAAAGCATAACATGTGGAATCTATGAAACCCCATACATTAATTTCTGTCATCAGTGATAATACCTGCTACAGTTGCAAAATTGTACATCAGCAGTTGATTTTATCACTGGGATGTGTATCAACAGTTGTGCATGTCCCATCAAGAGAAACGTGTGTTCTTATGTGTCTCCATTGTTGTCGTTGTTGTTGTTAGCAGAAGTAGTATAATTATCACTACCGTGTGCTGCCCGTGTACTTCGCATGTCGTAATGTTGACTCATTGAGATGTCAGGTTATATGTAAGAGAGTGCACTAATGCCTTAATTTTATCAGGTGGAATAAACGCATAAAGAAGTCAATAAATGTACACAATGTGCCAAATTCCGCCACTTTTTATAACGCACTTTACACTATTTCTAAGGACACGGGCTCTGTCGTTTCTTGCGACTCTTAGTGTCTGTTCTGCTGGGGTTGGCATCGTGTAGTGCATCCCCGTACGCTCTGTAGCGTATGACATTAAAGGTCTAAAAATTTCGGAAAAGTTACAGTTCCTTCCTGCATTGTCACTTTTATCGCATCGACAATGAACGGGAGTCTTAAAACGTCACGTGTCAGAGATCTGTGCTGAAGTTCAGTGAGCGAGCAGTCTAGATCGCATCACATCGCATAGTGATTTTTTTAATCCGGACCTGTGCGCTACCTTCATGCTGAGTGCCCTGGGGACGCTCCCAAGACAGCAGCCGTGTTCACAGGCCGCGTGGACACGCTCCTGGCTGGACGACCGACCACTCAGCCGTCCTGCCGCATCCCGACATGCCCGCTAAGCCATCCGGTCTCAGCCTCACAGCAGATGTCTGGCTCCAGCGTGTGGACAGCGGCGGTCTCAACGTCGCTGCGGTCTGGCGGCTCTACGGGACCTGTTGAGTGACGTCAGCTGAACACGACACAACTGGAGAGACTCGTGGACTCTCTTTGTCGGCCAACTCAGGCCCTTGTCGAGGCTAGAGGCGGTGTGCTCTACTCCTGTGTCAGCATGATCTCTCCTTATCTGACATCGAATGAAATCTGTCCTCTACCTTCATGTTTATTACTTGTAACCTTCCACATAAACACAACTAACTCGACCTTCTTTTGTAAGGAGAAAAACGTACGCCTGCGAGATCTCAACCCTAGATACCAAACACCCGCCCTCTCTTAAAATAAATGGCCATACTTAACATAATACTCATTTCAGACGTCTTGAATGCAGAGTTTTTAAAGTTCTGTAGGTGCAGGTTGCCTGCCACTGGCTGCGCCCCACTGCAGCTGCCTGATGCACGAGTGCAGAGTACTGTGCAGCGGGGTGACGTCCAGAGCCCTCATACACGCTTCATGTCGCAAGTGTGGGAAGACGTGTGTGGAGCCGGTCACGTCTGCCCCATGTGTTTCGAAACTTTGTTCATCAAGTAGAACACATGTTATTTAACGTGAGAAACGGGTAAGCAATATGAGCAGATAGTATTTCAATGCCATGCGCATATATGGTCAACACTGTTTAGTAATATTTTAGGACATATTCTGCAGCAGTTTTTTTATAAAACACACGCACACACACACACACACACACACACAGATCTCTGTTACGGACAGAGGCAAGGTGAAATCTGACAATATTACCTCTTCAAAGCAAGCTTCCTAAACAGTCAGTTCGTGATTTTACGTCTCCGTCGCATTGTGCCAATGAAGTTGTTTGACGAAAATGATCGTGGTGAAAGGGTATCGTCATCATTGTCACCACCATCCTATCATAAAGAATAGTCTAACGTCAATCAACTATTCTTCTCTCCATTTAACGGGTCTTCTCTATGACTCCGCAACTAAATCGCAAGGTACAAATAGTAGCACAAAGAAACGCTCATAGAGTTTCTTTTGCCTCGTGTAAGAGTTAGTCGAATAGCCACATATAACGACGCTTACCGGTCACAACTGTCGCGAGCTTTGACGTTTAAACGTGGCAATTTGACCGTCACTGTATACTGCTCCTGGAGGTGCCACACTATAGCTTGTCGGTTGACCGGCACTATAAACGCGAACCTCTTACTCACCGTACCGTACAGTAGTTCGAGCTCCGACAATGGGCGAACGCAGCGGAGCGTGCCAGAAACAAGTGGTACACGGGCGTTAAAAAGCTATGTGTTCAGAAGGTCTTAACTGCGTACAGTCATAATCGTGGCCCAAATCTCCGCGCGACATAGACAGCTGGGGCTCCCACCTGGCAAGTGTGCGTTTTGTATGTGAGACCAGGTTGGTGATCTTCTCTTGTTACATGAAATCGGTTGTGATTAGACAACTGTTTCTTTTCTCCAGTGTGATTATTATTTAGTTCTTATGTTTTTATTTCTGTGCACTGTTATTAGGACTGAATTTTCAAATGTGGTGCAACTCCATCATCATGTGTTCATAAGCCTCGACGAGAGTTTTTATAGAATACCTAAATGAGCACATTATACTTAGTTTTTATAGAATACCTAAATGAGCACATTACACTTTATTTAACAATAACGAACTTCCAAATAATATACTCACCAGGTTTATCCCCCCACAGAAACCAAATCCGACGCCGCCACTCACAATTCACCCTGCCGACCATGGCTCTTTCGATGCGCCGAACAGCACGCGCTGACTGGGACAGGATATGATGCCTCAGATCATCCGCTTGCAGCGTTGTCATGTTCCATTCCATGTTGTTCAACCTTTCAAAATAAAATGAAGTCAGCTTATGTGACACATGATACTCTGAAACTTGACTGTATTTTGTAGAATAGAATAGTGAAAACTAAACTCAACTTGCCTTTCTCCAGCTTTTACGTTTCCCATTGATAGAGGTCGCCAGCCCATTAGAGACGAATCGAGGTGTCAGACAGGAATTCTGGCGTAAATTACGGCTGGTATGCGAGTCTGCTAACATATTCTGGTGAACTGATCGTTTCTGATGAAATACAAGAATTCACATACAAACATGCGGGCAGAACTCTGATTGGACAAGCACGGCAGACCGCCATCAAAGGCATGGAGTGGGCGCTCCCCCACAACATGGCTCACCGTCTGCTCCTTGGCGCCATAATCACGAGCAGCACTTCCACTATAATAGCACGTTTTCAAGATGTTGCCATGTCTCTCTTGAGCCATTTGTATGAGGTTGAATCTTGATCTTTCTTGACAAGAAAGACCATACTACGCTACCTTACTCAGTTAGACTGAATTCTTATAGCACTCTGTCTTAGGTATTAGCACCTTGGCATCCTTGATTGTGAGATTAGCATGGACAAAATTGGACAGAACATGCAACCCCTAAGTGGGAGCTGTTGTAGCAATGTCATTAATAGTCAACATGGCTCCTTAACGCTTTAGCACAATATGCAACAGCTCAATAACCAAGGGAAATTGCAGCGTTGTCTTTTTGTCTGCATTTGCTCCCCAGTTTTTTGCAGGAATGTAGTGCAGTTGATTTAGAATAGAACCAAACGACTTTCACAGGTCCGCGCAGTGCTGCATAAATGACAGTGACAGGAAGAAGGAGACACCAAGGTAATTAAGGAAGTAGCTGCAGGAAATTTTGGTCCTATCCAGGGGCACATATGACTGCCTGTGTGCCTCTGTATCATGCAGGTAGAACTCTGTGGGATCAGTTCCGCTTGTGTTTTGGTGGAGTCTCTATTTGTAAAAGTACTCCCTCTGTTTGGTGTCAACTTGGAGGCTCGTCGACTCAGTCAGTAAGTAGCCAGTTCCACTAGATGAATGTGGTCACTAGGCGACCACTACGAACAACAATAAAAAACTACCTAGTACCTTGGAGTTCGAAGAAATTGGCTAAGGGGACACGTGAAACGGAACCTGGATCAGTGGAGTGGGCTTGTGTTCACCGGCGAGCACAGGTTTCGAATGTCGACTGGGGATCGTCGTACAAGGCTGTGTAGGCGACCAGGCACCGGTGCAGGTCTCTATCCATGGGTTCTGCTGCGGGGCGGGACTGTCGTATTTTGGGCTTCTATTATGCAAATATCTACAGTAGCAGGAAACAGTATAACGGGAGTAGGATTCTTTAGGAAGGTAGAGCAGAGAGTGTGTTACAGTGAACAGTTCAGTGATACAGTTACACTTATCACAATCGACAGCAAATCAACACCCACAAGATAGTTCAGACACTACATGCCAACGTCGGAAGCTTTAGATTAAGAGACAGAAAAAAGTATATGAAGGTACTGAAAGGGTAGTACAGGACGTAAAGGGAGATGAAACTTCATTACTCATGGAGACTGGAATGCAGTTGTAGGGGAAAACGTGGAAGAAATGGTTACTGGAGAATATGGGGTTGGGATAGGGAATGAGAGAGAAGAAAGACTCAGTCCTGTAATAAATTTCGGCTATTAATAGCGAATACTCTTAATCGCAAGAGGAGGATGTATAATTGGAAAAGGCTGGGTGATATGGGGAACTACAGTTAGATTACATCATGGTCCGACAGAGATTCCGAAAAGATATCGTCGATTGTAAGGCATACGCAGGAGCAGATATAGACTCATATCACAATGTTGTAATGATAAACAGTACGTTGAAGTTTAAGAGATAAGTCAGAAATAATCGATACGCAAATGTGTCAACTACAGAAGTACTAAGGAATGACGAGATACTCTTGAAGATCTGCAAGGCTATGGATACAGCAACAAGGAATATCCCAGTAGGCAGTCCACTTGAAGAGGAATGGATATCTCTGAAAAGGACAATAATAAAAGTTGGAAAGAAAAACATAGGTACAAAGAAAGTAACTGCGAAGAAACCATGGGAAATAAAAAAATAACTGAAGTATTTCTTTTATTACCCATGACGAAAGAAGGAAGTTCAAAAATGTTCAGGGAAATTCAGGAATACAGAAATGCAAGTCCTGAGGGATAAAATAGACAGGATGTGTAGGAAAGCTAAGACGAAATGGCTGTCTCAAAAATGTGAAGAAATCGAAAAAGAAATGATTGTTGGAAGGACTGAGTCAGCGCATAACAATGTCAAAGCAACCTTGAGTAAAATTGTTAGCGAAGGGTAGTAACGTTAAGAGTGCAGTGGGAATTTCACCGTCAAAAAAGGAGGAGGAAGTGGATATATGGAAAGAGTACATTGAAGGCCTCCATGAAGTGGGAAGATTTGTCTGATGTGATAGAAGAAGAAAGAAGAGTCGATTTAGAAGAGATAGGAGATCCAGTAATAGAATCAGAATTTAAAAGAGCTTTGGAGGACTTAAGATCATATAAGGCAGAAGGGGTAGATAACCTGCCATCAGGATGTCTAAAATCATTGAGGGGAACTGGCGACAAAGCGGCTATTCGTGTTGGTGTGTAAACTGTATGAGTCCGCTGACATACCATCTAGCTTTCGGAAAAATATCATCCACACAATTCCTAAGACTGCAAGAGCTGACAAGTGCGACAATTATCGAAGAGTCTGCTTAATAGCTCATGCATCCAAATTGCTGACAAGAATAATATATTGGAGAATGGAAAAGAAAACTGAGGATGAGTTAGATGACTATCAATTTGGCCTTAGGAAAGGTAAATGCAACAGAGAGGCAATTCCGACGTTGCTGTCGCTGATAGAAGCAAGACTAAAGAACGATAAAGTTACGTTTATAGGATTTGTCGACCTGGAAAAGGCGTTGAGCAATGTAAAATGGCGCAACGTGTTAGAATTTCTGAGACAAACGGGGGTAAGCTGTAGGGAGAGACGGGTAATACACAATATGTACAAAAGCCATGAGGGAATAATAAGAGTGGACGACCAAGAATGAAGTGCTCGGATTAAAAGGGATGTAGGCAGGGATGTAGAGTCTCGCCCGTATTTTCAGTATGTACATCGATGAAGCAATGATGGAAATACAAGAAAGGTTCAGGAGTGGGATTAAAATTCAAATTGAAAGGGCATGAATGATACGATTCGCTGATGACATTGCTATTCTGAAAGTGAAAGTGAAGAAGAATTACATGATGGTCTGAATGGAATGGACAGTCTAATGAGTACAACATATGGATTGAGAATAAATCGAAGAAAGACGAAAGGAATTGGAAGTAGCAAAAATGAGAACAGAGATAAACATAACATTAGGATTAATTGTCACGAAGTATATCAAATTAAGGAATTCTGCTACCTAGGCAGCAAAATAACCGATCACGTAAGGAGCTAGGAGGACATCGAAAGCAGATTTGCACCGGCGAAAAAGACAATCCTGACCAAGAGAAGTCTATTAGTATCAAAGATAGGCCTTAATTTTAAGAAGAATTTTCTGAGAATGTACGTTTCGAGCAGAGCCTTGAATGGTAGTGAAACATGGACTGTGGGACAACCGGAACAGGAGAGAATCGAAGCATTTGAGATGATGTACTACAGACGAATGCTGAAAATTAGGTCAACTTACAAAGTAAGGAATGAGGTTGTTCTGCGCAGAATGGAAGAGGAAAGGAATATGTGGAAGGGACACGATGATAGGACATCTGCTGAAACATCAGGGAATGACTTCCATGGTACGAAATTGGAGAATACATCCAGCAAATAATTGAGGACGTAGGTCGCAATTGCTGCTCTGAGGTGAAGAGGTTGGCATAGGAGAGGAATTTGTAGTGGACCACATCAAACGAATGAGAAGACAGATGACTCAAAAAAAAAAAATGGAAAGGTCTCTAACGTTTCGTCTCCAAATGCTGGAGACATCTTCAGAGGCTGTAAAGGCTCAGGCAGCAGTTTGAAACTTCTATAAACTCTACAAGCTGAACTGTTTGTTGGGATCCCTGCATCAGTCGGGCTTTGATGTCATCAGACGGCTGCTTAAGAGCGCAGAGTCACGAGTGCGTGTGTTGTCGAGCTTCTGCCGGGGAACACTTGGCGCTGGTTTCTGTATTCAGCACTGATGCCAGCAGCTGAGGTCAGCAACTAGTCTAATTTCTCTCATTCTTCTTTCCGTTAAAGTTGCTTTCGTGCTTTGGAATTTGAATGCCCTCTCTGTAAATTCAAGCACAGTAATATTGGTTCCGTATCGCAGAGACGAATTTTTAGTTTCCCTGGTCCCAGTGGATGTTCTGCAACTGCCGATTTATTGCTGTTTCGCAGATGACAACTGCTCTTCTGCTCCTTAAGCAAGAAATCATTACTTCTGTTTGCAGTACACATGTGTGCTAGACTGTGTGTGCAAGACAATTTATATATTCCTCCTGTGGCAATTGCTGGGCGTACATTCTTTACAGTGTTCGAAACATTCACGCTCCTTCGTAAATGGTATAAACACTGCACCAATACTATGTACTCCTCGTACTCTGATCATGTGAACCATGACTGCTTTTACGAATGGCAGTAAATCTTTGTTTCTTCTTCATGAGAAGCTCCATACCTTTATGGACTTATTGCCCTATTTATCTCTTTCTCAGATTAATCATTTCTTCTGAAAGTAGTGTTTAAATGGTCGGAGCGTTCCTCCAGCTACTGTGGTGACACATTATTTAAGCCCAGCCCACCAATGTTCTCATCACTGCTCTTTTGAGTTTGGGACAATGACTGGAATTTTTGTGAATGTATCCACATGTGAGAGTGAGGTTTTTGCAGACCTTCTGTGCCTAACATATGTGGATTTTCTAAGTAGCCGTACATTCTAAAATATTTCAACTTCTTTCTCTTTTTCTATACTGGATTTTATATTATAACTAATATCATTCGGAAAGTTTAGAAATTCTGAGTTCTTTTTGTCCATGAGGCTATATAACGAAGTATGAGTGTCATCAATATAACGAAACCAACGATAGTGATTTTTCTTGCTGGGCTGATGAGCTTTTCCTTCCAGTTTTACATATAGAACTCCGTTGTAACTGTACTGAGTGTGTTTCCTATAATGTTGTAATGAATACAGTTTCAGAAAACTGGATGATTTATTCGAGAGGCTCACAAACTGAGCGAAGTCAATAACGCTTTGGTCCGCCTCAGTTATTCGGCTTCGCATCTACTGGCAGAGCTGTTGAATGTCCTCCTGAGGGACATCGTTCGAAATATGTCCAGCTGGCAGGTTAAGTCATGAAAACCCCGAGATGGTTGGAGTGCCCTGCCCGGTATGCCCCAAACGTTGTCAGTTAGGGAGAGGTTTGGCGCCCTTCCTAGTCAAGGTATGTATGGCGAGCAATAGAAACACTCGTTGTGTGTGTGGGCGGGCATTACCTTGCTGATATGTAATGTCAGTATGGCTTGCCATGAAGGACAACAAAACTGGACGTGGAACATCGAATATCGTCGACGTATCGCTCTGCTGTGTGGGTGACTACTAAAGTGGTCCTGCTATGAAAGTGAACGGCACCCCAGACCATCACTCCCGGTTGTTGGGACTGATGGTGGGCGACAGTCAGGTTGGAACCCCCCTCCCCCCAGTCTCCAAGGCGTTTCCAGACACATCTTTGCTGGACATTGGGGCTCAATTAGAAGTGAGGCTCATCATTGTTACAGTCAATGAGATTCCTGGCCAAAGTCGCATTTGGGGATGCCCCAGATGGTCGTGGTATACCAATCTTACTGTCGTCCGCCATATGGTCTGACAACCTCGAGTGATGGTGTGGGGTGTCATTTGTTTTTACAGCATGACTTCTTTGGTTTTAATCTGTGGTACCCTTACAGCACAGCAGTTCGTCTATGGTGTTCTACACCCCGTTTTGCTGCCTTCAAGGTAAGCCATTCTTGGCTAACTTTTTTTCCAAAATAATGCCCTCTCGCATATGGGGAGAGTTTCTACTATTTGTTTTTAGACTTTCCAAACCCTACCTTGGTCAGCAAGGTTGTCAGACTTCTTCCCAATTGAGAATAATTGGAGCAATATAGGCAGCGACGTCCTACCAGGTCGGGATTTTGACGATCTACCGCAGCATTTGGACAAAATATGGCATGATGTTCCTCAGTGAGACATTCAACAACTCTGTCAATCAATGTCAAGATGAAAAATTGTTTACATAGGGACGCATTATTGAATTACTTAACTTGTGAAGCTTCCCTCTTGAAGAAGTCATCCACTTGTTTGGCTGCTCATGTACAGCACAACTACTACTTTCTGTACCTTTCGGATATTTCCTTCATGGAGTGTTCCTTTTTTGTCTAAGAGTGTAAATTCCATATGTGACATCGTTTTATTAAGAGCAACTATAGTAAGCAGTAATAGAACGTCTAAATGCGCTAATATCTGATGGACATGAAGGATTCTATTTTTTGTATAATGAACTGAACCTTTTATATGTATTTTTTTGCTACAGAGGTCTGTAGAAGACTGGCAAGGTATTTGGCAGTCACGCTTGTCGAACAGTCCATAGCGCTAACAACTGGTCTTAATGGAGTGAGGGGTTTGTGAATTTTTGGTATACCACACAATCTTGTTGGGACCAGTTCTGATTTAGTAAGACATTTCTAGTTGGTGAGAGAAATCAAAGAGGCTTTTACTAGCTGATGCGTTACCCTAAGTACTGATGTTGGGAGATTGCTTTTAATCTCACTGTACCTTCGTGGTTGTAATACAACGCAGGTTTTTCTGCAGTAGGTTCATTATTTCATGAGCATTGTAGCGTTGCCCTTATCTGCTGGAAGCTCTAGCATACATCAAAATTGAAATCTCGGATAGGTCTCTCTCCACAAGTTAGTGTTGTGTCAGTGTTTATTGCCTCTGGTGGTGTCTCTGGTGGTGCCTCCACATTTAGGAGACGAAGGCAGAGAGATATACCATGCACAGTGGCCTAATACCCATTAAGCAAAATTCACCAGTAAGTTGTATTTAAATTAGTTACCAGTACGAGTACGGGTGTTAGTGTTTGCAGGAATTACAAAAGAAACGAGGAGTGTAGAAATGGGGTGGCCAAGACATTGGCTCCCGTCCATGCCCAGGCACAAGTGCATTTGGCTTATTATATACATCTCGCCAATCAACTTTTATTAAATTTTCTCTGAAGTGCTCAATAAACACTGGGTTGAGCAACCTTACAGTTTTATTTCATGGTTTCTGAACTGTACACCTTGCTGTGTCTTCTAATTTAGTCAATTGTACATCATTGGCTGATAATCCATTTATCAATGGAAAAGCATGTGTTAGTTTTACACCCTCTTGCTGTACAAATACATTATCTATTAGAGCGCTACTGCCTTGAGCTATACGTGTAGGGAAATTGATAGCTGATTCTATGTTATATGCAATTAATAACACTTACACTTTTCCGATCTGAACTGGTTAGAAAGTTTACTTAGAGATCATCACAGATTAACAACTACCTGTTTTTGGCTGACAGACAGCGTAATAGGTCATCTACATATGCTAACAGATCATCTACTTTATTTTTTATTCCCCTGATATTCTGATGAAGTAAGTTGATACTACCCTTAGCCTCATCCCTATTTACTGTACATGAAGCTTCTTTTATTCTATTTTTTTTTAGTGTTGCCTGTTTGGACTTTGACCTTAACATAAAAAACCTGTCTACCTGGTCCCATTAACCACAGGGGCTATCTTCGTGTCACTGATGCTCCCTCTTAAAGTATCTGCTAATAGAGAAGCTAACTTATCTTTCCCCTTCCTATTTAGGTGCAGGCCATGCGTAGTGTATCCTCACCTACCAGTAGTATCAACAGGAACATCGCATATGTGAGGTTTTGGGGGTATCTGGAACATCCCGTCCCTCCACTACTTCAGATAGCAAGCCAGAGTGTTAACACACCTTACAGCAGTGTTTACGCAGGACCGAACATGGCGCTGAAAGACCTCCACAGACACCACATTTGTGTGGCCAGTTCATGTTCCTATTTCATCCAAGTCACTCGCAATAGTACACCTTGGATTCACACCACAGGCTGTTTCCTGCTGCCCCAACTGTAATTACCTGATCTCCCTAGCATTTGTTTTCACAAAACTTGTGAACTGGTACGCTGCACCTAATTCCTCCTGAAGCTCCTGGCCTTGACTGTTAACTAGAAGCAATATTCTTCTTTTCCTATTCTGATTTGATCCCTACGTGTCTTTTTTTCTTGAAGCTAATATTCTGCTGCAAAATACATTCAACTACATCTGGATGAGGCCCTTCCTCCACTACTTCAGATAGCAAGCCAAACTGATTTACTAACTGAATTTCGAAGTTTTTTCAACAGTTTCTCTTTTTGCTTCTAACTTTCCCGTCCCTGTTTCTTCCCTTGGCCTACATAATTCCAAGACCTCATTTTCTAATCCAGCCTCAAGGGCACAAGTTTTTGCCTCCTTTTCAGCGACTTTTCTGTCCTTTCCACATAACGTACGTTGCCATGGGGAGCGTCTTATCTACCCAGTTTCCTCGCCGCTACATTCGCCCCAATAAACCACAACCTACACAGTCTTCACATCCCCGCCTTCAGATTTCTACAGCAAACATCACATTTGCTAGACATGTTTTGACAGAAAAATTTACACAAGGGAAGAGCATAACTTGGCACAAGAGCACTGATCTTACGTAACCTGTATTAATACGCAATGAAGCGCTAATGTAAACAAACTTTTAAAAATCTCAAAAACTTTATAAAACTACCCTTGTAATTCTTTCTAGGCCACAACGTATTCTTCAAACTCCGTATTTCCTTTAACACCAGTGATCTTAGGGAACTTTACTGTCTTTGTCAGAATGTGTCCGTTCCAGAAACGCGATTTTCTTTTTAAATCCATCCCCATCAAATGAGGAAAAAGTTACCTTGCATTGCATTACTGTGGGTAGTGTGCAATCAAGTCCAGTTAAAATGTGAAATCTGCGCTAGATTGCACATGTTTTAATTTTCGTTCCTGCATTCCTTTATTAAACGCTAGCAAGTTTTAAGTCGTTCCAGGTATGTCTCTCGACATAACCTACGTACTTTGCAGTACGATATGAAGTCTCCATAGGAATCGTTCAGTTTCACTGAAAACTGTTGCAGCTGAAAACGGAAGATGCGTGTGAGTTCAGCAGTTATACTATGCTTTCTTCCAATTTCGCCATGTGCCAAAGGCCTGCAAATTTAGCACAAAGTGCTTTTTGATGTACAAAACCAGGAATCTCGTTTGTCGACATTCGTGATTTTATCCTGTTTCATTGTCAATCTTTAAACTCTTTCTGCATATTCCAGAATCCGAATCAAGAACAGTTCTCCACATGAGTAACCTAGAGGCAGATATCCTCCGATTTGTGAGGCAACTTAAATCACTTAATAACAGCAAGTCTTCCGGTCCGTACTGTATACCAATTACGTTTCCTTCAGAGTATGCTGATGCAACAGCTCCATACATAACAACCTTATACAACCGTCCGCTGGACGAAAGATCCGTATGAAAAGATCGGAAAGCTGCACAGGTTACACCAATATTCAAGAACGGTGGAAGGAGTAATCTAGTAAATTACAGGTCCATATTATTAACGTCGATATCCAGTAGGATTTTGGAACATATATTGCGTGTGAGGACTATGAATTACCTCGAAGAAAACGGTCTATTGACACACAGTAAAGACGGATTCAGAAAACATCATTCTTGTGAAGCGCGAAGTGTTGAGTGCTATCGACAAGCATTTCGAAAAGGCCTTTGACACTGTACCAGAGAAGTGGCTTGTACTGAAATTGGGTGCTTATGGAATATCATCTAAGTTAGCTAACTGGGTTCGTGATATCCTGTCAGAGAGGTCACAGTTCCTTATAACTGACAGTCATCCAGTGAAACAGAAGTGATTTCTGGCATTCCTCAACGTAGTGTTATAGGCCCACTGCTGTTCCTTATCTATATAAATGATTTCGAAACAATCTGAGGAACAATCTGAGATCAAAAAATGCAAAACGATTTAGAAAATATATCTGTATATTTTAGAAAGTGGCAATTGATCCTAGATAATGAAGTCCTCCATATGAGTGCTAAAAGGAATCTGTTAAACTTCGGTTACACGATAAATCACTAAATCTAAAGCCCGCAAATTCAACTAAAACCCTAGGAATTATAATTACCACTTAAATTGGGAAGAACACATAATGTTGAGGGGGAGGCAACCCAAAGACTGCGATTCATTAGCAGAATATTTAGAAAATGTAACAGATCTACTAAAGAGACTGCCTACGCTACGCTTGTATGCCCGCTTTTGGAGTACCGCTGCACAGTGTGGGATCCTCATCAGATAGGGTTAATGGAGTAGATTAGAAAGTTCAAAGAAGAGCTGCACATTCTGTATTACCCCGAAGTAGGGGAAACAGTGTTACTGACATGATACAGAATTTGGGGTGGACATCAAAAAGGCGTTTTTCATTGCGGCAGAATCATCTCACGAAATTTCAGTCACCAACTTTCTCCTTCGAATGCGAAAATATTTTGCTAACGCATACATACTTAGGGAGAAACGATCGTCGTAATAAAATAAAGGAAACGGGAGCTATCAGGGAAAGGTATAGGCATTCGTTTTTTCCTCGCACTGTTCGATATTGGAATAATCGAGAATTGTTGTGAAGGTCATTCGATGAACCCTCCTCCAGGCCCTTAAGTGTGATCTGCAGAGCATCCGTGTACATGTACATCTAATGTCGTTTCACAGTGGATATGCACTACCTGTAACGTATACGAATTGAGAAACCTCTTCGCTCTCTTTGTCACTGCCACTCATTTTAAAGAATCGCGACGGTAGATCGCTCGACTGTCTCCTTCGTGCAAACAGCCACTGGCCCGGTGAACCTCCATCGTACCGAGATCACACAGCGAAGGGTAAACAGCGCTGACAGCGCGAGTCTGCCGAACTCGAGAGACTTGTGCCGGCCGGAAGACGCCGCATCGCGACGCCGGACGAAGCGCGGCGCTCTTCCGGGCGCCTCCGAGAAGGACCGAGCGGAGCCGAGCGGAGCCGAGCGGCAGGCAGGCTGGGCCCGCGCCGCCCGTGGCCCAGACACGCTGCACGCGTGACTCGTGGCACGGCGCGGCCGGCCGTGATTATGAGCCCCTACCCAGCTGCGGCGAAGTCATTCACGCAACTCCTGAGACGTCACCAGTGGCCACAGGTTGGATGTAAGATGTAATACTTCACATATGTTCGTTTCATATTTTCCAGGAAAAAGATGTCCATTTTTACAAATCACAATCAGCAACCGTGTAAAACACAACGCATTAGAATAACACATATTAAACACATTTGAGAAATGTCATTAGACCAGCTGATAGTATCAGCTGTGTGAGTAGTATGTACATATCTGAGAATAACATCAAAATAAGCTGGTATATATGGTTCAAATGGCTCTGAGCACTATGCGACTCAACTGCTGAGGTCATTAGTCCCCTAGAACTTAGAACTAGTTAAACCTAACATGCCCGAGGCATGCCCGAGGCAGGATTCGAACCTGCGACCGTAGCGGTCTCGCGGTTCCAGACTGCAGCGCCTAGAACCGCACGGCCACTGCAGCCGGCCAGCTGGTATATAACGAGGACAATGCCAGGCGAGCAGCGAAAATCTTCGTTTATCTGTTTACTGAATGTCGTAGTGTGAAGACGTTACTAACGTTAACGGGATATGCAAAAGTTTAAATAATAAAGTCTTTTACGTCGAAGAAAGTTCAAAATCCTGCGCCTCACTCACTCATATTGCTTGTAACACCATTTTTAATGTGGGCAACTAAAGGTAAAGCTGAAGGATGCAAACTGTAAGGAAATGGAACCAGTAATTACACAATAAATAAGTGTGCATGTGCTTGAGATCATAAATTATTTGGGACAGTATATTTTTCTATATCATGCACTACCGCTTTTGCGTCAGTCACCTAGCTCGTGAAATTTATTTTTTCCTGTGCGAAAGTAACTATTCAGTCATAAGGCTGTAAAAATAACATGTTGGTAATATCTAAATCAACTTCCACTTCCATACACTACAAATCACTGCGAAGTCCGTGGTAGAGGGTTTTTCCTGCAGTAGCACATACTGGACCGTCTCCCTGGCCACTTCGCTCCTGTGCGCCATGTAATTAGTATGACCTCGTCTTTGCCGGCCCTACGAGAGTGACAGCCAGGCGTCCGTCTTGTATTCTCAGATTCTTCGCTTCATACAGCTTCTTGGAATGTTGTGAGTAGGTATTCATCTTGAGGTGATTTCTCGACATGAAATCTCACTTTTTATCTCGTCTTTGATTTAAGAACAAAAATTTGAAAAGATTCAACCTTGAACAAACACGGTTTCTTCTCTTTTTACCGATACGTATTTCAGCCATATTTCATTATCACCAGCGGGTTTCCTTTATTCTTCTGCAGAGTAAAGAGTAAAATATCGCATTGGGATACGCATATTTTTCGGAATGTGTTATTTTTGCTCAGAACGTTATAACAGACATGTATACCATAGTAGCACATGCCGTTGTTCATGTCGCTGCACGTCATCTGCAATACCGAGATACCAGCTGTGGTGTCACCGCCAGACACCACACTTGCTAGATGGTAGCCTTTAAATCGGCCGCGGTCCGTTAGTATACGTCAGACCCGCGTGTTGCCACTATCAGTGATTGCAGACCGAACGCCGCCACACGGCAGGTCTAGAGAGACTTCCTAGCACTCGCCCCAGTTGTACAGCCGACTTTGCTAGCGATGGTTCACATACAAAATACGACCTCATTTGCTGAGACGATAGTTAGCATAGCCTTCAGCTTCGTCAATTGCTACGACCTAGCAAGGCGCCATTATCAGTTGCTATTGATCTTGTTAATCATGTACCATCAGACCGACATTCACCTTTAACGGATTAAAGTTAGGTATTCCACCAGCTACGTCAATTTTTCTACATTCTAATGTCCTTGTCCTGTTCCAGACCTCACACCAGCCTGCGTGAGCTAAAATGCGTGCCTATCGGCTTCCTCTATTCATAGGGTGTTGGCTCTCCTGCCAACCCACAACATTTGGCGACGAGGCCAAACCGCATTCGTAACTATACTGCCCTGATTTACTGGTGTAATGGCTTCGCCACCATCTCCAGATGTACTGTCTGAATTTTATCGCTTACAGAATCAGCAGATGCAGGCCTTACTGGATGTCCTTGGACAGCTCGTCCAGGGTCAATGTGCAATGCAAAACGATGCGGCAGCCGCCGCTCCACCGCTAATGCAGCCACAACACGCTGTTGCTCCAAATTTTCGTCCTTTTGATGCTGCACTGGAAAGCTGGACGGAGTGGTCACGCCAATTTGGATTCCATCTCGCCGCCTACAGAATTCAAGGTAATGAGCAGCAGTGTTTTCTCCTTTCCTCCGTAGGTGTGACCATGTACTGTGTGATAGTCAAATTATTTCCCCGACGCGATGAAGCAACTCTGTCCTATGACGAAATTTTGTCTGCATTAGATGCATATTTCAAAGAATCAGTCAATGTAGTTGCAAAAAGGTATACCTTCTTTCGTACAAAACGTACAGCAGGTCAAACTAATCGGGAGTGGGTTGCAACCTTGCAAGGCCTTACTAGGGATTGTGCTTTTGAGTGTCAGTGTGGACTCCCTTATTCAGATACTATGGTCCATGATGCAATTGCACAGAACATTTCTGATATTTGTATACGGGAACAGATTTTGAAACTAGTCAATCTCTCCCTTTTACAAGTGATGGACATATTGGATCGGCAGGACACACTTGACTTTGCTCAGGAATCATTTGAAACTTCGCCACCCGTGTGTCAGGTTAACCGTCCCGCCGGGCGCGCTGCACGGAACAGTAAACAGCCCTCGCGCCCAGCCGCGCAGCTGCCACCAGGTTCTCAGCCACATGTGCCGCGCAGGCAGGCAAATGCAGTGCTAAAATCATGCCTGCAGTGTGCTACTAGACATTTGCATGAGAATTGCCCATCACGCCAGGCTATTTGCTTTTTCTGTAATAAAAAAGGCCATGTTCAGAGTGTTTGCCAGAAAAAGCTCAGATCGGACACTCACAACCATTCCAGGCCCTTTGCTTTGCACCAAATTCGAACCGAGGATACCCAGGCGAAATTTCGCCCATGGAAATTCATGTAGTTCATTCCACTCCGCTCAGTGCCACTCTCTCTAACAGTGACTGTGTTCATCCCACAAAAAGTGTGCGTCGACATCGCTGGAAATCCCGTCAAGTCGCAAGTGATTCTGTACCAGTGTCAGTTCATGTTGCACGAGACAGTCGCTCTTGTTGTCAGCAGGACAGTAAAGTTTTTGTAGACTTGGACATTACCGGCAAAGTGATATAATTCCAGCTCGATACCGGAGTTGCTGTTTCACTGATCAATCAAGACACGTACAAACAGCTGGGCACACCTCCGTTGCGTGCCGCAAATGTTAAGTAGTTATTCCGGTCAACATATCCCTGTGTTAGGACAGTGCAGCCTTCTTGCAACATACAAGGGACAAACAAAACTTGTGTCATTTTACGTCCTTCGTTCTTCTTCTGCAGTGAACTTGTTTGGTTTCGATTTATTTCAGTTGTTTAACTTGTCTATAGTAAATCAGGTCCTATCAGTGAACCAGACTGTGCCTTCAGACAGTGTTTCTCATCTATGTGAAGAATTTGCAGACATTTTTGCACCGGGCCTCGGTTGCGCTAAGAACTATTAAAGCACATTTGGAACTGAAAGTAAACGCGCATCCGAAATTTTTCAGAGCGCGCAATGTTGCCCACGCATTGCGTGATGAGGTCGCAAAAACATTACACGATTTGGAATCGCAAGGTGTAATTGAACGTGTGCAGGCTTCTCTCTGGGCATCACCCTTAGTAATTTCCGGAAAATTGAGACTTTGTGTGGACTTCAAGGCAACAGTGAATCCACAACTAGTGATTGCAACTGTTCCTTTACCCCGCTCGGAAGATTTTTTTGACAAACTGTGCCCAGGTAAATATTTTTTGAACTTGGACCTAGCAGATGCATACTTGCAATACCGGTGGACGAAGAATCCCAGCGCGTTTTGGTGGTTAACACGCATCTTGGTTTGTATCGATTCATACGACTGCCATTCGGTGTGTGCATCCGCCCCTGCATTGTTTCAGCAATATCTACAAACTGTTTGTGCGTCGGTCTCTACTGCAGCAAACTATGTGGACGATATTGTGATCTCCGGAAAGACGGAGGAAGAACATTTAGCCAATCCCAGAACATTATTTCACGTCTTGCGACAAAATGGTCTTCGCTTGCGGAAGGACAAATGTGTGTTTTTTGCTCGCGACTTGCGCTACCTGGGACATGTAATCAATGCCCAAGGCATACATCCCAGTCCCGAGCACCTCCGTGCCATACAAGACTTGCCTTCGCCGCAGAATTTGAAGCAGCTACAGAGTGCGCTGGGAAAAATCAACTATTACCATAAATATGTGCGCCACGCCTCTTCCATTTCAGCTCCGCTTCATCGCTTACGCCGTAAAGGTGTTCCGTTCGTCTGGTCGACGGAATGCGAACGCGCCTTTCGCCAGTTGAAATCGGCGTTGCCTTCCAATACTTGCCTTACGCCATTAGATCCCCAGAAGCCCCTTTTGTTGATGGTGGATGCATCGAATTTCGGGATCGGTGCTGTGCTTGCGCCCAAAGATGGATCGCACGATCGCCCTATTGCATTTGCGTCCAAATTCTCTCATCTGCGCAAAGAAACTATTCACAGATCGAGAAAGAAGCATTGGCTCTCGAACTTGGTGTTACAAAGTTTCATGATTTCTTGTATGGTCGTCACTTTACCATCATCAGAGACCACAAACCTTTGACATCGCTTTTTCATCCGAACAAGCCTGTACCTCCACATACAGCGCAGAAATTCATTCGTTGGTCTATTTTCCTCTCGCAGTACCGCTACGATATCTTGTATCGGTCCACTGCTAAGCACGGAAACGCAGATGCGTTGTCCCTTTTGCCTGTTGCTGAGGACAGAGCATTCGATTCCTCCGAACTTGCTTGCATGTTCGTTGATGCGGAAACCGATGACGTGGTCGAATCGTATCCGATTGATTTTCGTCGTGTAGCTACAGCCACAGCTGCTGACCCTGTCCTTGCTACCATTCTGCGTTTTATTGCTACGCAATAGCCCTTGTCAAAGTCACGGATCGGGCATCCGTTGGTTCGCCGATTTTTTGCTCACAAGGAGAGACTTTTTGTACGACGTGGTGTTTTGCTGTCGCGTTCAGATAATGATCAGTCCAGGGTCGTGGTCCCACGTTCGTTACAGTCCTCTGTCTTACGGCTTCTCCACCAAGGACATTGGGGTATAGTGAGAACGAAACAACTTGCTCGTCAGCACTGTACTTGGTTCGGAATCGATGCCGCGATTACGAATATGTGCTCTTCTTGCATGGTGTGTGCCGCACAACAATTAGCAACGCCGTGGAAATTCTTTGCATGACCAAAAGCCACCTCCCCTTGGCAACGCTTACACATCGATTTTGCTGGTCCATTCTGGAATGCTCGATGGTTGGTTGTGGTAGATTCATTTAGTAATTTTCCTTTTGTTGTACGAATGTCATCCACGACGTCATCTGCCACCATCCAAGCGTTATCTGCAATCTTTTGCATTGAAGGTCTTCCACAGACTATTGTTCCCGACAATGGCCCACAATTCATGTCCGCAGAATTTCAGTCATTCCGCAAGGCCAATTGTATTCAACATCTGACATCCGCGCCGTTTTCGCCACAGTCAAACGGTGCCGCTGAACGATTGGTCCGGACTTTGAAGTCACAGATGTTGAAGTTGAAAGAGTCGCATTCTCGGGAGGACGCGTTATTGCTCTTTTTGTCCTCGTATCGCTCTCAGCCCCGAGATGGTCGCTCGCCGGCTGAGTTGCTTCATGCTCGTCATCATCGAACCTTGATGTACTTGCTACATCCGCTGCATCAGGTTCCTGTGCAGCGGCAGACACCTGCTTTTGCTCCAGGCGACGTTGTCTACTATCGCCACTATCGAGGTTCACGGCGTTGGCTCGAAGGGCGCATTGTTCGCTGCCTCGGCCGCGCTATGTATCTAGTTTTGGGGGCCTCTGGTGAGGTGTGCCGGCATCTCAACTAGAGGTGGGGGATCCACTCTTGAACTAATTCATAGAGTTGAATCTTTCAAAGGAGTGAACAATCAGTGATTCAGAAAAAAAAGAACGGTAGCTCCAAACGTTTCCCACGGCAGAGAGAGAGAGAGAGAGAGAGAGAGAGAGAGAGAGAGACGGAGCATATCAGCAGCGCCTCTGCGGGTCACAGCACAGTGCACGCCACACAACACAGCCAGCGCCGGCCTCTGCCCTGCTTCTACCTTGGCTGCCTGCATTGTGCAGTGCCCCATAGGATTTTGTGTTTCACATATGCCGTGCCGTCTCTGTGCGTCGTCTGCCGCGTGCAGCGCCTTGGCGCAGCTTAACTTCGCATCGCACTCTGTCGGCGATCGTTTCAGTCGCACATCCTGCCCTCTGGGCAGTTGATGCGAGCAACAGGACAGAGAGCCACCTAGCGGATAACATAGGAACTACTTGCAACAACCTGCTCGCAAGGGAACGGACGATTTGTCTCCGAGCGGGTGAGTTCACCGCTCCCCCCACCCTCGGAACTCGCCCGCTCAACGCTCACCCAACCGTCTCGACTCTATCCAGAGCGTTGAGCAAAGCGACTCAGGTATCACTCCGGTCTCTGCGGTCTCAGCTCACGCAGTAATGCAGCTCACGGCTCGACCTGCTCGACTCAGCGCCTCTGCATCGGAGTTCGTCCCCACTGGATTTTGTTCTTCGTAGTAATACCGCTATGTATATTACATTATTATGTTATGTATACATCAATTGTTTTTATTTTATTTTTATTTGTTTAAACTGATTAGATTAGGTTCCTGATGACTCCTCTTACTATAGGATTTTTATTATGGACACTCGAATTTACGCTTTAATTACGAGCGAACCGATAAACGTATCGCAAAATGTGATACACCAATATTTTCCTTGTTTTATTCTGCGTAAGGCTATATGCAGCACTTTCGTTTTACAGTCAAATTTATGTATTTTTTTCTTATTCTGGTACGGATTTTGCGATTTTAGGCGTCTTCGGAAGGAAACGTTCACTTTAAAAATATATGGCTTGCGATGTATTTGTATGAGGTTAATGAAATTTTAATACATTATAGCCAAATATATTGTTAATGTAAATCTCAAGTTACAACATTTTCCGATCACCCAAAAAACCACGATAGTGCAAAATAAATCAATAATCAAAAACTTTGTCATATCGTGGAAATTTCAATAAACAATACAAATTTCTTACTCATTATTTGTGTTACTTCAAAATAGGATCAAATAAGATCAAAATACAGGTATAGTACTGGAATAAACCAAGTTTAAAGGGCAATTTACCTTCCATTTATTTTCTATTGTAAATGAGTGGTGAGTCATGAAAAAGAGCTAATTCATTTCAGGGAGTGAACAGTTCTGATCCAATCTCTGAAAAGAACAGTTTTGCCCATCTCTAATCTCAACCAGCTGCGCCTCTGTCGTCGCACGGGTTCTGCCGCTCCCCGTCTGCTTTCAGCGACGGTGCCGTCCGGTCAGCGCCCTGGGGAGCCATCTACTGGCTCGCCTCAGCCCCAGGTGTTACCGACGCTGCCTTCCATTTTGACTCCGCCGCCGCCGCCTGTTCTCCCGCCGGCGACGCCCGCAGTGGGCGCGTCGCTGCAACTGCCGGGCGCCTCCCTGGGTCACGCGCCGCCGATTGCTTCCCATGACCAGATGTCCTCCGCCATGGAACTCTTGCCCGCTCCGGACCATATGTCGTCCTCGCCCGTCGGGTGCCCCGACCCGATGGAGGTCGACCCTTCGGCCCCTCCTGTCTCTCTGAGGGCGCATACACCGCATGTTGGCGTGCAACCTGGAGCAGGTTTTCAGGCGTTTCCTAGCTCCCCGCGGACCGAATGGCAGGGTGCGGGTGGCACAGCCTCGCCTGTTGTTAGGCTCCCCACCTCGTCGCATACGTCAACATGGGGTCCTCCCCGCGGCGGGCGGAAGCCTTATAACACAACCGTACGCCGATTTGCGGGGGAGGAATGTGATGTGACCGCTAGACACCACACTTGCTAGGTGGTAGCCTTTAAATCGGCCGCGGTCCGTTAATATATGTAGGACCCGCGTGACGCCACTATCAGTGATTGCAGACCGAGCGCCGCCACACGGCAGGTCTAGAGAGACTTTCTAGCACTCGCCCCAGTTGTACAGCCGACTTTGCTAGCGATGGTTCACTGACAAAATACGACCTCATTTGCCGAGACGATAGTTAGCATAGCCTTCAGCTTCGTCAATTGTACGACCTAGCAAGGCGCCATTATCAGTTGCTATTGATCTTGTTAATCATGTACCGTCAAACCGACGTTCACCTTTAACGGATTAAAGTTAAGTATTCCACCAGCTACGTCCGTTTTTCTATATTCTAATTTCCTTGTCCTGTTCCAGACCTCATGCCAGCCTGCGTGAGCTAAAACGCATGCCTATCGGCTTCCTCAATTCATAGGGTGTTGGTTCTCCTGCCAGCCCACAACATCAGCCAAACTGGAAATATCAGACACGGACATCAGCAACAGCATGTGCCATTAACGCATACATACTTCTTAGAACGTTTCGAATGCAAATGTACAATTCTAAAATTATACGTTTCCCCGTATAACACCTTTCCTGGCACATTAAAACTCGAACTCGCGACCTTTGCTTTTCGCGGGCAAGTGCTCTACCAACTGAGCTACCAAAGGACGACTCGCGCCCCGTCCTCACAGCTTTAATTCCGCCAGTACCTCGTCTCCTACCTTCCGAACTTCACAGAAGCTCTCCTGCGAACCTTGCACTCCTGGAAGAAAGAATATTGCTGAGACATTGCTTACCCACAGCCTGGGTGATGTTTCTAGAATGAAATTTTCACTTTACAGCCGAGTGTGCGCTGATATGAAACTTCCTGGCAGAGTAAAACTGTATGCCGGACCGAGACTCGAACACGGGACTTTTGCCTTTGGCAGGCAAGTGCTCTATCAACTTTTTTTTCTTTTTTTTTATGAAGAGGAAAAGAAAATTTTTCGCATCCAACCACGCGCGAACCCATGACCTTCCGTATCCTATTCCCGCGCGCTAACTACTCTTTTTTTTCTTTTTTAGGAAGGTCACAGGGCGTGGTACACGCCGCACTAGCAGTGGGGTCTCTTCACGGCACTGCCGGTGCGTCGAGGCCCAAACCCCTCCCACCCCTTTTTTCATGTCCCCAGTTGGGTCATAGCACTAAGTGTGCAGAAATCCTAACACAAAATTCCAATTCTCCGATGTAAGAAAGACAAAGAAACGTCTTCTCTGAGTAGAAACTGATCACGACAAAAACTTAACAATTCTTCTTGAATCACACAAATACTTTGGAAGTCGAACACGAGTAATTCTGAACAAAATGTTTTGAAAAAACTCTTCCTGTAACATAGAAGTAAATAATAATAAGAACACAAGTGTCTTTTAATTTTCTTCTGTTCGTTCTCGTTCAAGGTGTTGCACTGGGCCGGCCGGTGTGGCCACGCGGTTAAAGGCGCTTCAGTCTGGAACCGCGCGACCGCTACGGTCGCAGGTTCGAATCCTGTCTCGGGCGTGGATGTGTGTGATGTCCTTAGGTTAGTTAGGTTTAAGTAGTTCTAAGTCTAGGGGACTGATGACCTAAGATGTTAAGTCCCATAGTGCTCAGAGCCATTTTGTTGTAGTGGTGCCACATATTTAACCGACACCCATTCCTTCAAAAATGATCTTCAGCATGTTGCCGTAGTGCTTCTTGTGGTTGCAATACGTGCTGATTTTTGCGTATTCACAGTTCACGTAAACGTGGAATTCTATCTCGTTGTCTGACCCAAGTTTGTTGATGACATAACTAACATATTTTCCCAGTAACCAGCTAATGGCGTTGGTTTTTAATTTCGGAAAGTATGTCATGTCTGGTCTCAGGAGGAGCGATTGCGTTATATATTCTGCCGAGGATCTGGCGAGAAAGGCGATTTGTTGCCTGATCCAATTCCAGTTATTCACACTGCCGCCACAGGTGAACCTATGGATGAGTGTATCCTCCAGACTGCATTTTCCACAAAGGTGTGTCTGGTTTAAACCGATCCCATTCAGTCTCTCGTTGGTACTGATGACATTGTTAACTGTTTTGTACCATGCGGAAATGTCTGCAGATAGCCCGGCATAGTTGATGTTACGCCATACAGCTTTCCAGTCGCAATTAGGGAATTTCTTTTTAATTTTGTTTCTGCCATCATTTAACTTCCTTTCAAGTATGATGTCGCGCGCTGTGGTACATGTGTTGCTTCTGATTTCGTCACTAAGGTAACTTGCTTCGAGGAAAAAGTTCCTCACATATTGCAGACGGGCATTAATCCTTCGCACATCAATCGGTGCTTGCAGGCTATGGGGTGTCACAGCCTCAAAGAGCTTTGCGGTTATACATTGTGGAAGTTCTCTGAGTACATGGAAAGTCCGTTTGAGGAACAGAGCAGACGCTTTATTTCGAATGTCCACCAAACTGAGGCCCCTGTTTCTGACATCCAGTATAACGGTAGTCGCACCAACCCTGAATATGTCTCCTCGCCATAAATAATTGGTAACAGTGGACATGATCCCTTTCGCTACTAGTTTGGGGGTTGGAAATACCTGTGCAGTGAAATACGCTTTAGACAAAATGCAGGAGTTCATGAATCTGACTTTTGGCAACTGGTCCACAGTTCGATGGATGTTCTCCATTACAGCACCATGAACTTTCCTCCTAGCTTCCGTCCAGTTAAAAGCAGCCACCCTCATCGGACATGCCATTAAGGTTATTCCCAAAGTTTTATGTTTGTTGTCTTGTTTTGCCCATGCCAGTCGGAGGTGATCTAGGCCCTGCAGATTCAATATTTTACTTTCATTTTCATTGGTTGTCGCTCCCGACGCTATACAATACTTTTGGATTTCTCTTTCCAGTGGAACTGTCTCCTCCCTATTCCTTATTACAACACCCACGTCATCAGCATAAGCTCGTATGACGGTTTTCTCACCACTCAATGTTATGCCTGTTAATCTTGCGTGGACAGTGCGGAGAAAGGGCTCTAAAGATACGGAAAATAAAAACATAGATAATGGACTGCCCTGTGGAACCCCTCGCCTTATCTATATGGGTTAACATGTTTGGCCATTGATTGCTATTTTCGCATTTATACCTGTTGCAATATTTCTTAGCATGTTGACAATCTGAGGGTGGAAAGCCATTCTCGACAGCGTCGCAAAGAGGTATCTATGACTAACGCGGTCAAAAGCTTTGTTGAAATCTATAAAGATTAAAGCACATTTTATACTTACCACTGACGTAATTGCAATGACGTCTCTGTATACAGATAGACTTTAGAATATCGTTCTGGTTGGAGAACAAGATTAATGGTGATTCAATATTTTGTTGGAAAAGGCACGGAGTCTTTTGTTGATAATATGCGAAATTATTTTGTAATCAGAATTTAGTAGCGAAAGAGGCCGAAAATTGTTTAAGTTGGTTTTGCCTTTACTCAAGTGATCTTGTCCCCAATTATAGACCAGTAGAGGGCATAAAAATCCACATGGAGGCCACCAAGTCCCGGAGATTTTTTGAGAGGTGAGTTACGCACTGCCTCATGCACTTCATCTTTAGTAGTAGGTGACAGGATGTCAGCGTTTTCTGTTATCGACAATTGTGGACCTAAAATAGTGAGAAAGTTCTCGAGAGCTGCATCGTCCACTGTGGTAGGGGCGTATAAGTTGTCATAGTACCTGTGGACTTCGTCCAGTATTTCTTTCTGGCATGCGAGCCTTGTACCAGTATGCGTCTGGACTTCATCAATAAAAGTTTGACGTCTGTTTTTAGCATGCCGCACCAAGTGATACAGAGAAGCAGTTTGATCAGCTACTACTGATGTGGCTTTCGATTTAATTTTTAGTCCCTCCATCTGTTGCTGTTTAATGCTTAATAACTTGGCTTTTATTTTTTGACATCATTCAGACGAATACGTCATCATGTGCCTCTTGATATAAGTCTCTTAAAACTTTATAATAAAACTCCATTGTATTCCTCAACTCCCTGCGCCTCGCTACACTATACTGCAAGACAACTTTCAGCAGCCTTAGTTTAGCCCTCCTAGTCCACCAGTCAATGACTGTTGGGTGCTTGTCTGCTGTGCACAGGCACATAGTCCACGCTACTCTTATTTCCTGTTCCAGTTCTTCGTCAGTTAAAACAGATATATTCAAATTCCTACTCTTATTTCCTGTTCCAGTTCTTCGTCAGTTAAGACAGATATATTCAAATTCCATTGCCCTCTGAATCGACGGGTTGGCTGTACACTTAAATTAAAGCAAGTTAAAAGTGTACTGTGATCGCTAAAATACACGGGAACTGTTTCAACTTTTAATAAAAAATTTTCCAAATTTGGTGGCACATAAATTCTATATAGTCTGCTGCGAGAGTGGCTGGTTATATACGTGAACTCGACTGATGTCGGGTGCGAGTAGTTGAAATTGGGTTGTTGATCTTTCTGGTTTAAAACACAGTTAATATGTCCACCTAATATAAAAGAACACGGATTTTTCCTCAATAAATAAATTAGTTCATCTTGAAAAAACACCGCACCATCCAATTTATGGGAATTTCCTGATGGGGCGTAAAGGTTAAGCACGGTCATATCGAAAATTTTTATGCCTACGGCTCCTCCTGATTGTAGTCGTTCGATTTCAGTCACCGGAATGCCTTCCCTTATAAGAATGGCTGTACCAATATGGATTTCGTAGAAACATTAACAATTTCAAAAAAGCCTGGGATCCGAAATGCCGTCATCGCAACTTCTTGTAGCAACGCGATATCTGTCCCAGACTGGTACAAGAATTCTTCTGATTCAGCCAATTTCAAGGGTGACTGTATTTTATTAATGTTAATAGTAGTAGTGCTATAAACTTACATCACAGACATACCAGAAGAAACTATTTGGGATGAGGATCGGTATGATTATAGCAGCAACGTGCTTCTCTACAAGTCACGATCTTTACAAGCTGTGTGCCCATTACATGCATTAACTTCATAGAAAAATTTTTACTGCTCTTAAACAAAGTGCTTGAAAAGAAAATTATCCTGAAATTCTGACAATGCATTGCCATAAGTCACTGTGGTCTTTCTCTTTCTCCCCGTTAGTGTTGGCCCTGATGACTTCATATTTAATAATCTTTTTCTTGGCGTCGTTCTTCTCTGGTGTGGCTTTCGCTTGATGACGCGTGACAGCAAGACCTGGTTTCGGTCGCAGCCTCCGACGGTGGCCGTCTTGCGCAACGGCGGTGGCCCGCGAGTCGTCAATATTTAGCTCCGGGGTGTTGTCGGTTGCGTTGTCTTGCTGGCGATGCTTGTTTATTTCCTCCTTCGGCGCGGTGTTGCGCTTCGGAGCCAGCAGGTCGTTTACTTGGTGCTTCCTCGTACTGTTCGCACTGTATGGGCTGTGCACTCGATGCGGTTATTGCAGCTGTGACCTCAGGCTCAGGGTCACATTTCTGTTAAAAAGTTCACTACGAGCTGCGTCACTATCTGTTCGTGGCGGTATAATTCCTTGTGCGGAAGTGGGAGCCACATCGACCTGCATTTCATCTCCTTTTACCACTTCCAACAGGACTTGGCTTCGGCTTCCTGGCAACGGGTGTTTCACAGGAAGAGTCCTCATCAACATTTTTTTCAGTGTCCTCTAGAGGACGCTTTTTAGTGGGAGTCTCGCTGTCACGGGACGGAATTTCAGCAGTTAATACAGGTTTTGAAGGCGGAATGTCATTAACATTAAGTGCAACATTTTCAGAGGTAGTAACAGGATCCACGACAGCCGCCGCCTCTGTTGTATTACTGGCTGGCAACAAATCGTGGAGTGTTAATTTCCGGCGTTGCGTAAGGTTATTTGTTAGCACAGAAACACGGCGAGGGCAGTCCTGACGGAGGTGACCAGACTCGTTACATACATGACATGTAGGGGTTTGCCCTGAGTAAATAACATGCGCCTTGTGCCCGTCAACAAAGATGTGGGAGGGAATGTGTGGCTTCACTTCCATCTCCACGGAGCGAATGCCGTTAAAGCACTGCAGCTTGAAATGCGAAGCCCACCTTTCGTTGACTATTTGCCTGACAACCCCACACTTTGAAAGGACATCTTTAATTTTCGAGTTGTCTACTTCTATGGGAATATTCAAAACCCTAACATTTCTAATTACAGACGCGGAATTCCTAAGTTTTACAGTACTTTTTGTACCATCACGGTGTATAAATTCCGTTTCATAACCAAATTTTTCCAGAAAGCGGTCTACACTCACGGAATCGTTAAACTTTACAAAGATGCAGTATTCATCAGAGTCTAGCTGCATGGTATGAACAGATTCAGGATGAAGCCCAAATACCTCGGTGATACAGTCGCGTATTTCAAGTGCAGAGGGCTGTACTGGACGGGTGTACTTGTCGAAGGTGAAAATCACGGTGTTTTATTTCACGGAGTTTGCCTGCCCGCATCTCGTGGTCGTGCGGTAGCGTTCTCGCTTCCCACGCCCAGGTTCCCGGGTTCGATTCCCGGCGGGGTCAGGGATTTTCTCTGCCTCGTGATGGCTGGGTGTTGTGTGCTGTCCTTAGGTTAGTTAGGTTCAAGTAGTTCTAAGTTCTAGGGGACTGATGACCATAGATGTTAAGTCCCATAGTGCTCTGAACCATTTGAACCATTTTTTGAACGGAGTTTGCCATGGTGTTCTGCAGCGAAGAAATTTCGGAAAACGCCAAAATCCGAACAGCACTACGTAGAAAGACGACATGAACGACGGCCAATAGCTCAATTTATAACACTTAATTCACTTGCAAAAAGCCGATAAACAGTCACGAAACACGAAAACACTGGCGTAAACACTGAACGTTCACGGAGCAAACTTGAGGAGCGTGCGACCGCGGCGACAGCTAAAGCCAGACTGCTGGCCACGCGAACTGAGCTACCCAAGCACGACTCACGCCCCGTCCTCACAGCTTTCATTCCGCCAGTACCTCGTCTCCTACCTTCCAAACTTCACAGAACCTCTCCTGCGAACCTTGCAGAAACTAGCATCCCTGGAAGAAAGGATATTGCGGAGACATGGCTTAGCAACAGCCTGGGTGATGTTTCTACAACGAAATTTTCACTTTACAGCGGAGTGTGCGATGATATGAAACTTCCTGGCAGATAGTGTGCCGGACCGAGACTCGAACTTGGGACTTTCGCCTTTCGCGGGCAAGCGCTCTACCAACTGAGCTACCCAAACGCGACACAACGAGGTACTGGCGGAGTTAAAGCTGTGAGGACGGGGCGTGAGTTGTTCTTGGGTAGCTCAGATGGTAGAGCACTTGCCCGCAAAAGGCGAAAGTCCCGAGTTTGAGTCTCGGTCCGGCACACAGTTTTAATCTGCCAGGAAGTTTCATACCAGCGGACGCTCCGCTGTAAAGTGAAAATTTCGTTGTAGAAACATCCCCCTGGCTGTGGGTAAGCCATGTCTCCGCTATATCCTTTCTTCCAGGAGTGCTAGTTCTGCAAGGTTCGCAGGAGAGCTTCTGTGAAGTTTAGGAGACGAGGTACTGACAGAAGTAAAGCTGTGAGGACAGGGCGTGAGTCGTGCTTGGGTAGCTGAGTTGGTACAGCGCTTGCCTGCGAAAGGCGAATTTCCCGAGTTCGAGTCTCGGTCCGGCACACAGTTTTAATCTGCCAGGAAGTTTGAATATATTCTTTGTTCGGCAGAAAAATGAAGGGAACCTCTCATGACGGTAAAGCTTCGCCGAAACATGTATGGGTGAAAAAGAAGAAACTGTGTTTTGTTGAAGGCAGGACGTTTTCAAATAACTTTTATTTACAGGTAGGCTTTAAGGGAATAATTGCGAATGCCAGTACAGGTTTCTGTGTTTCGTACATCTACGTGTTTCTGTAAACCGACTGATTCCAAATATTACTCACTGGTATGGCAGGTGTAGGATAACTATTATCTGCTTATTTTTTAAGTGCACAGTTCTACGTTTACAAACAAGTAAAGGAAGTTTTCAGTCTTCACTGCAGTTTAACTCTCGATTGAGCGCGATTATGCATATAATGCGCCACCCGCAAATGGCATTGTCTTGTCCAATTCTCTGCATAATAAATAAAAAAATTGCATTGTTGTTATAAAATTGCCAGCCGTACCTATACCTTCATTATAGCTTTAGCTAGCTCAGTGGCAAGTTGTGTAGTCCAAGTGAGCAGCAGAAACGTAAAATAAACAACGCGTGTGCTGTCTTAGAATACAAGGTACACAACGCGCCCAGTCGTGTAAGTGGCGTTCCTTTCACTCTCATCTCGTTACCTTCTGCCCACAAGCGGGCCCTGCCACCCTGTACAGGCCACAACAAAGCTGGCGGACAACGAGGAGGCTGCGTGGCCACTCGACGAGGATCCAGGGTTCGACACCGAATCAGGCAAGTAAATTGGCGATGATGCTGAGGAAGAAGAGGAACAGTTTGCCACACGACGTGACCGAGGTTCGGATCCCGAACGGGAACACAATTCAGACGATGACCGCGAACAGTCGCTCTCTGCTGTTTATATTTTTATTAGGAAAGATAAAAATTAAAATGGAGTCAATTATGCGCTAATGAAGTCATAAAAACAAAAAGAAAGAATATTGTAAAAATATTTCCTGGGTCAGAAAGTGTATCCAGAAAGGTCATATGTGAAATGGACAGTACTTAGCCTGGAAACGATTGACAAAATGTTAAGTACACACTCTTCTGTACTCAGTCTAAGAAAGAAAGTGTACAGTATTCAAGAGAAAGGGATGCTAAGAACACTACAGAAGCAGAAGTAATGGCATTACTGGGATTGCTTTACCTCTCTGGGATTACGCAAGCCAGCCACACTAATGTTGTCGAACTGAGGAAAGCAGATGGCAGAGGTATGGAGATTACGGGAGATGTGATGAGCTATAGAAGACTGCTGTTCCTTTTACGTTGCATCCACTTTGACGACAAAAGCTCAAGATAAGAAGGGAGAGAAACTGATAAAGTTGTTGCAATAAGGCAGTTATTACTATGTCAGAAATGGAGGGGTCTACATAGTCGATCAACTGGGAAGAGCGTATTCCATAGCATGGGTCACCAGAAGATGGCCACTGGTCGTATCCTATTCTGTAATCGATATAGCTGAAATAAGAGCTGAAATCATTTTCGACGCAAATGAGGTAAATCCAGAAAAGGATCATTTTCCTTGAAAGACTTAGCATTTACCCTTGCGAGGCTTCAGCTAGTCAAAACAGATAAGGCTGCTTCACTTCGTATCAACTTATCAACTTTCCTAGAGAAATTCAAAGATCCGTGGGTTGAAACAATTGGGTAGCCTGCCACCAAGAAAAGAGGACGGTGTGTGACATGTGGACGAGAGAAAAAGAAAAAGCACCTCTACTACCTTAAGTTGCAGCTCAGACCGCAGCTTTCTTTAGCAAAAGGCGTGGGAGAATGGCGCTTACATGTGAAAAGTTTCAAGTGGTTCTCGAAAATGCGTAAGACAGTTAATAATGCATATAGAAAGAAATTTGTGATAAATGACGCTGTCCAGCTCGAAGGTTAAGATCTTATCCAGATGTGATTAGGTATATGCGGTGCATTTGCTTTGAGGTAGTACGTTTTCACGTGCTGATAGCCCGTAAAGGAATATTTCAGTGAAATGGTGTAAAGAATTTACTTCAAAGGCGCAATGAAATCTTTACAAGTTTTCTCCCAGAGCGACTTACGCTGTGCCTACGTGACAGAAGTTGCCTGCCTGTGGCAGTTCTGTCCAGTTGAAGCCGCTGACAAGAGGCGCCTTGAGCCCTGTGCTGAGACTGCTGGTGGATTCACGCCATCGGTTTTACCCAGTAGCGTGGGTGGGATACAGGTCACGTGTGTGGACACTGGAGCACTCTGCAACGCAGAACACGGCTGCTTCCCTCTCTCGTGATCCAGACCTCGAGCAGAACAGACGTCTTTCTTGGGAGACGTTCCATGAACGGCCACCAACATCAGTTAATGTGAATCGCCTCCCCTTCCGTTGCCATCTTCAATTAGTAGTTTGGCCTTCTAAAATGGACTAAACCTGGTAACTTCCGTCTCTAGGCGCGCCCCTTGCACAGTGTGCACTGAAATATATTCTCTTTATTTTAGCTATTTTCCTGTACTGTCATTCGACGGCAGCCTTCGATGCCCACTTATAAATCGTGACTGCGCGACCTCCTGTACGTTGTCGTCGCGAGCAGAATCCCACATTCCCCCTCCTTCCCTGACCATATTCACTTTGGTACAGACAACTACACCGTCTGTGCAGTGACTGTTAACTGTGTCTGCCAGGTCATTAATGTCCGACACGCGCAGCAGGAGCCCCGCAGCTCCCCCGCGACGCGCCTGCCCGTGACCCTCGTCGCGCTGCCCACACATGGCCGAGCCGTCGCTCCTCGGGCCTGTGCCGCCACAGCCCTGGAAGGCGGCCCTCGCGAGCTCACGTGACGAGTGTGGAGAGGGTACTGACACCATCACCCGGTCTGAGCACCCTCGTCCCGGTTCGTGTAGCAGGTGTAGTGCAATTTTATTCCTTCGAGGATCCATCTTTGATTAAAACAGGGCATCGGTTGCTTCACAGGTTGACAACTGAAAACATGTATATAGAGGCATGTGGACACCCGTAAGTCTAGTTTAACGAGGATGAGCAGACAGTTGGCCGTGAGGTCATGGAAGGAATCACCTGGGCATTTGCCTGAAATAATTTAGGAAGATCACGAAGTGACATAATCAGAACATCTGGTGGGAATTACACAGCCAGTATCATCATGTATACAAGGTCAGAGTGATAGAAGCAGCGATTTGAAAAGCTCCTAAACTGTTTGTCAAACAAGGATACCTGATCCGTCTATTGTGACTTAACGCTTGCTACTGTTTGCCCAAATCATTCCAAAGAAATGACAGGAACATCATTGTCATCCTCATAATCGTCATATCAGCCTTTTCCCGCGTCATGTGGGGTCGGCGTTGTTTTGCTGGATCCTTCTCTTCCATAAATTCCTGTCCAGTGCTTCTTCTCTTTCTCCCGTAGGTCTCCTGCTACCTTGTCTTTCCACCTCAGTTTCGGTCTTCCTCTTCTCCTTGATTTTTCGATTTCTAGGTCTTCAACTCTTCTCCCCGCATCGTACTCCCCTCTTCTCTGCACGTGTAAATACCATCTCAGCCTACTTTCTCGGATCTTCTTCCCTATGGGCTCCACTTTCACTGTTCCTCTGGTGTACACTTTCCTTAGTCTATCCTTTCGTGTCACCCCACTCATCCACCTTATCATTCTCATTTCAGCCACATCCATCTTTTTCTCTTGGACTTTTGTAATTGGGCAAGTTTTTGCACTGTACAGCATCGCAGGCCTCACCACAGACTTGTAAAACTTTCCTTTCATTCTGCAGCTAACCTTCTTATCACACAGTACTCAGCTCAGTTTCCTCCAGTTCATCCACAACTATTTATCCTCTGCTGTATTTCGACCTCCAGTCCTCCATTACTTTTCATGTAAGAGCCTAGGTATTTAAATTTCTTGATCATCGGTTGTTCTCCTTGCAGGTTAATATATAGATTTTTCGCATCCTTTGTTGGTTTTTCCTCTTCCCGGCATAAATCCAAACTGTTCTTTACCTACGTCGGTTTCTAGACGCACCCTGTTCTCAAATATCCTTTCCAAGATCTTCATTGTGTGGGACATCACTTTTATCCCTCTATAATTGCCCTCACATAGAAGCATACTGCTTCTCCACACATGCGGCGTTCTTTCTCCTTTCCAGATCTTCTGCATTAGATTCCAGAGAATATCAGTACCCTGTTCTTCCAGACTTCTCCATGCTTCTATTGGGATTTGGTCAGCTCCTAGGGCCTCCCATTTTTCATTTTCTTCATCGCATGTTGGACTTCTTTCCTGCTTATACTTTGGGTCATTCTATCATTTATATCTCCTTACTCATACTTCTCTCATACATTTTCCTCATTCAATAGCCTTTGAAAGTACTCCCACCACCTATTCAGGATTTTTTCAAGGTCGTATAATACTACACCTGATTTATCCTTTATCGGCCTCACTGATACTATGTCCTTGGTCGCCTTATCTCGTGCTTTAGCTATCCGTAGGAGTTGCCTGTCGTCCTGTCTTCTTTCCAGCTCTTCATACGCCTCTTCCAAGACAGCGACATGCTTACCAAAATGCCGTGGCTGACGTCTTATCATTCCGAGAACGAGGTGCCGGAGAGAAGAAAATGTCAAAACTGAAGCTTTGAGTACAAGTCATGAGTCATGTCTCCATAGAATAATTTTATTTGGAACTCTTCCAGATGGTGTTTGCATACAAAAAAAGGGAACTGTGAGTCCTTCTGGATGCAAAACGATTTTGTTCTTTAGTTATTTATTCTCCAATCTACTTTCAGCGACAAATGTCGCCATCATTAATGGGTCATGGGGTCTTTATATCTAAAACATGCAGAGAATAGCATGGTTATAAAACACTGTAAAACATTATTATATGTGTACTGTTTGTTTTATAAATCCTGTTTTCCGTGAGTACTTTCATAATACCTTATTTATTATACAGTACGGCATGGTATTAAGATTGTTGTTGGTGTTTGGGGCATATTTTCTGTGTGCCTCTGTTGCCGGTTTTCGCGGCATAGGTTATGTCATCTGCAACTGTATGAGCGACTATTACTAAACAAATACAAAAACATTAACTTATGTATGTCAGCGTTATACAGTTGGGATTGCCGTAGTGTTGTGGATACAGTTTTGATGTGTACTCGGTTGTTACATAGTCTCTCGTGTACTTACGTTCGCGGCACGGCTTTCAGCTAGTTTTACGCACAGAAAAACGTAAGTTTCGCACTTCGTTCATAATCCAAAACATTACGCCATCTTGCCATTAGCATGTGTCGCGAGAAATGTATCGTATGTTACAAGGACGCTATGAAAATTGTAGCGGAAGTTCTGTTCTTCGTTTATGTCTTTTTGCGTGTGTGTGCATTCTGTTATGTGTAGATCACTTTAGATCTTAGTAGAGGTACAGTTTTTGTTCATTGGGTGTCTTGCGAAAGTGGAATGTGTGCTGTCACTTTTTAGGACTCTGTGTACTTCGTTCGGATATTTTTGATTGTTTCTCCTATGGGTTAGGTCTGATAGCAGTTACATGTGAGCTGGTATATTCCAGCATGCTGAATTTTTCTGAGATTCTTTTGTCTGGTCTTAGCCTTTTATGAACTATGTTGTTTGTTTAGAATGTTATTGGGATCCCTTGCTTTTTAAAGAAGTTTCCAGTTCAATGTGATATTTTATTACTGTATGTCAGTGTGTACCATATGTTTCCGTTTCCTGGAGTGATGTGGTCTGCTGTGTTGTCTGTGTGTTTGGCCTGTGGGTTTTCAGATCCTTTGCTTGTGCTTTTGAGTGGGTCGCCACTATTTTTATGTTTCATATCTACCTTGCTGTTGAGCTTGTTTATGATATCTGTTTTGTAGTCATTTTCAACAGCAATTTGTTTGATTATAAATGGTTCAAATGGCTCTGAGCACTATGGGAAGTAACTGCTGTGGTCATCAGTCCCCTAGAACTTAGAACTACTTAAACCTAACTAACCTAAGGACATCACACACATCCATGCCCGATGCAGGATTCGAACCTGCGACCGTAGCGGTCGCGTGGTTCCAGACCGTAGCGCCTAGAACCGCTCGGCCACTCCAACCGGCTGTGTTTGATTATATTTAGTTCCTGTGTGTACTCTTCAGTTTAAGAGGTGTTCTGTTTATCCTGTGGAGCATGGGTGCAAAGCTGGCATATTTACTGAATGTATGGTGGTTGGATGAGATATGGGTAGCAGTGGTTGTGGATGTAGGTTTTCTGAAGATGGAAAAATAATGTTGGTGCTTGTTTCTTGTAACTGTAAGATTCAAGAAATTTAGATTCTTGTTTGTTTTTCTCTTTCCTTTGTGAAGTGGGGCTGAGGTAGTACTGTGTTGATGTTACTGTGTAGCTCTTCAACTGTTTTGTCTTTCATCTATAAGACAATTATGTCATCCTCGTATCGGTACCAGTCAATTATTTTGTACTCATCTTGTTTTAGAAAGTTGTTGAATATTGTGTTCTCTATACGATCCAAGAATATGCCTACTAATTTCCCACTGAGGGGATATCCCTTGGTTAGCCCCTCTTTTTGCAAACAGAAGTTGTTGCTGAAAGTGAAGTGGATGAGATTTCATTTATTTGTCTTTCTGGGAATTTCTTGTACTTTAGCTGTTGTTCTATAGTGTTTATAGTTTCTTCTGTGAGTATGTGTGTGTACATGGATGTAATGGCAGAAGATACAAGTTTGGCTGTTGGGGGGATGTTCTTAATTTTCTCTATTATGTCTTCTGGCGTTTTGAAGCTTCTGTTGTTTGTGTATGTGTATGTTTTCTCTAGGGATGTGTACATGTGTCTCTCTGAAGTCCACCGCTGGCCTGACTAGAGTGAGAAGTTTGTGGACCTTTGGGAGGCCTGTTAAGAGTGGAGCTTTAGGATTCCTTTGTATCATTCTTCTTGTCTGGTTCTGTGTGAGGATGCGTGTGATGCTTTCTATTAATGTCTCTGGGTTCCTTTGATATCTTTGTGTTGGATAATCACTTAGGTTGGTCATTTTATTCTATCCCAGAAGTTTTTCTCTTCATACCAACAACAACAGAAGAAAATTATTATGTACAAAAAACAATAGTGGAAGGGAAAAATGTAATAAACGAAAAAACAATACTTTTCAACGACACAATCTTCACTGCTCTGAGAGAACTGATGCACGACACACAACAGAAAGCACATACTTGCAAAAGAACCACTCGCCCATCAGACAGAGACACATAAATGAGGAACGGAAGTCGTCAGAACTCGCGCTTAAATTTTCATAATCTTCTTGCAACGTGTGATACATTTCTCACGAGACACGCCAGCGGCAAGTTGGCGTAACGTTATGCATTATGGAAGAAGTGCGACGGTTATGTATTTCTGTGTGTAGAACTAGCTGCAAGCCGTCCAGCGAACATGAGTACACGAGAAACTATGTAACAACCTAGTACACACCAAAACTGTATCCACAACACTACCGTAGTCCCAACTGCATAACGCTGACATACGTAAGTTCACGTTTTCGTATTTGTTTACTAATAGTCGCTCACACAGTTGCAAATGACATGATTTATGTTGAGAAAAACGGCAGCAGAAAAACACAGAAAATATGCCCCAAACACCAACAACAATCTTAAAACCACGCTGTCATGTATAATAAACAAGCTATTATGAAAACACCCACAGAACCCAATATTTAAAAAACAAACAGTAAACATGTAATAACGTTTTACACCGTTTTATAGCTGTGCTATTTTCTGCATGTTTTACATTGATGGCGATATTTGTCTCTGAAACTAACATGGGCAATGAATAAATAAATAAATGAACAACAAAAATATTTTGCACCAAGGCGGACCGACAATGCCCACATTGTTGTTCATATCTCGACACTACAATTGGTGTAAGAAGCGTCCGCAAAAGGAGGAGGACTGGGTTTGAGTGCCGGCCTGACACACAGTTTCCATCTGTCAGCAAGATTCAGGTTTCAGATTAGTGAGAAATAACGTTATTTCTGTTATCATTACAATTGTCATAGTTATTTGTCGTTGTCATTGTTAGTTCGGAGACCGGTTTGATGCCGCTCTCCATGCTACACTATCCTGTGCGAGCCGCTCCACTACTGCAGCCTGCATTCATCTGAACCTGTTTGCTGTACTCGTCACTCGGTGTCCCTCTACAAGTTTTTCTCCCCACACCACTTCTCCATTACCAAACGGACGATTCGCTGACGTCCCAGGAGGTGTTCTGTCAACTGATCCCTTCTTTCACTCAAGTTGTGGCATATTTTTTACTGTCTCTAATTCTATTCAGTATCTTCTCATTAATAAAACCATCTAAACACCTATTCTTTAGCAGTTTGCTCTAGCACTACATCTCAGTACCTCATATTCTCTTCTTGTGTCAGCTGCTTACCATCGATGTTTCACTTGCATGCAAGACTACACTCGTGACAAGTACCTTAAGAAATGACAGCGTAAAGGTCAAATTTATGTTAAACAGCAAAACAATTACTCTTCTCCAGAGATGTTTTCCAAGCCCTAGCCAGTCTGTATTTTATGTCCTGTCTACTTCGGCTGCAAACAATTATGTTGCTGCATGAACAGGACAACTCATCTACTGCTTTAGAGTCTTCCTTCCTAATCTAATTACCCTTTTGAATGCGACAGGTCAACGTTTCAGCAATCTTATTAGCTCGCTTAGTAAGATATGGATATGTTGAGATGTATTTCACTCCTTAATACACACATCAAAAAATAGATTCCATCACCTCGGTTCCGAGAGTTCCGGAACCTGTACAAAAAATTGGAATAGATATCAATATAAACATCATTTCTGCCCTTTTTATTGGTCAAGAAAACCATACGTTTCACGTTGTTCCACCATACAGCGAGACCTTCAGAGGTGATGGTCCAGATGCTGTACACACTGGTACCTCTAATACCCAGCAGCACGTCCTCTGGCATCGATACATGCCTGTATTCGTCGTGGCGTGCTATCCACAAGTTCTTCAAGGCACTGTTGGTCCAGATTGTCTCACTCCTCAACGGCGAATCGGCGCAGATCCCTCAGATTGGCTGGTGGGTCACGTACCGCGCTGCACGGTGTCGTGGTTCCAAAGACGGACTTCGCCACGGACGTCGGGAGTGAAGTTGCGCATTATGCAGCCGACTGCGCACAGTGTCAGTTGTAACAGGACGTCCTGCGGCTGCACGAAAAGCGTTATTCGACATAGTGGCGTTGCTGTCAGGGTTTCTCCGAGCCATAATCCGTTGGTAGCGGTTATCCACTGAAGTAGTAGTAGCCCTTGGGCGGCCTGAGCGAGGCATGTCATTTGCAGTTCCTGTCTTTCTGTATCTCCTCCCTGTCCGAACAACATCGCTTTGGTTGACTCCAAGAAGCCTGGACACGCCTCCTGTTCAGAGCCCCTCCTGGCACAAAGTAACAATGCGGACGCGATCGCACCGCGGTATTGACCGTCTAGGCACGTTTGAACTACAGACAACACCAGCCGTGTACCTCCTTCCTGGTGGAACGACTGGAACTGTCGGATCCCTTCCGTCTAGTAAGCGCTGCTCATGCACGGTTGTTTACGTCTTTGGGCGGGTTTAGTGACATCTCTGAACAGTCGAAGGGACTGTAACTGCGATACAATACCCACAGTCAACGTCTATCTTCAGGAGTTCTGGGAACTGGGGTGATGCAAAACTTTTTTTCATGTGTGTATGACGGAGACATAACCATATTTGACAGAAAATGAAACTAAGTGAATGAATTATCGTTCGATGATCGACAGAGCACGAAAATAATATCACAACGGAAACATTTTCCCAATGTTGTGCAGATGTTACGAATTTAATCACAACCCATCATATCACAGCATAAGAACATGAATCCTAGTCCGTGATTATGTAAATAGTAGTTGTAGAACATCAGAAACGTTTTCCTTTATAATATTAAAATGGCATTATATGCAAATGAGGAACTACGATTGGAAATTTGCGTATGTTCAGTGAACAGTACACATATGCCTCTAACAGCAATAACAACACTTGGGTGGCGATCGTAAAACGATATATCTTTTGTAGAAAGAAAGTAATCCACCGATTATGGTACACCATTTATGAGTGAAATTAAAAACGAACAAAGTGTGCTTGAAGTAGCCAACTACAAAGTTATTTCCCACCTGATGCCTATCATAGACGAATTAAGTGTTGGCTAAAAGTGTACAAAACGCAGACCTTCTAGAAAGCATGAACTAATGTCATCAGACGAAATGCTATGCCTCCACTTAATTGAGCACAGAGGTCGCTTTGGAGGGCTGGATGCCGTGCTGCAGGGGAGGGACCAGGCGGTCACGTGACGCTCCACCGTTGACGTCAGTGGTGACGGTGAGGTGACAATCGCGGTGTGTACGTGCCAGTCGCTCGCGTGGGATCGGGGCGGTCACCTGCGTCGAGAAGTGGCAGAAAGGAATTTTTGCGTTTCGACATGTCCACGACCACACCACTAGTAAAGTTACACGATCTGTTGGTCTATCAATGTGGACTGTCCAAGTATCTGCAACGAATGGTGAACCACTCGTAGTGATGTGAGGCAGTGGCGTAAAAAGATCCCAGCCGACAGGGCTGTTGACGAGTGTCACTCCAAGTGACTGGCGATCGGTTTCAAACGAGACGCAAATTGCCAATGCCTGGCAAAGCAGCTCCATCTGAACCAGCTGCCTAGCAATCGTTCCGAAGGCGGCTGCACAGACTCGACATTTGGAGTCAGCGGCCGTCGCTCACACAGACACACACAGCTGCGCGTCTTGAGTGGGCCAAACCACACAGAGACGGACAGTGGCTGGGTGGAGGTGCGTCACACGAGTCGCGCGATTTCGCCTCTTCTGATATTATGGAGGTGGCGATTGGACCGACGGCCTATAGAGGATGCAGTTCAAGCCACTGGTGGTTCCATGGTGTCGTAGGGGTGTTTCTGTCACCGTGACTTCGATTCAGTCACCAAGGTTAATGTGAACCTGAACCAGCACGTTTATTTCAACATTGTCGGTGACGAAGTGTTGCCCTATTCTCTGGACACTTGCGTTGTAGAAGATGACACACACAGTCGTGTTGCCAGGGCTGCGTGCATACACTCCCGGTTTCACGAACACTCAGGCGCCCTACAGCACCTCGAGGCGACCACTAGACTACCCGGTCTCAGAGCCGCAGACGTTGTACGGTACTGTCTGGAACAGCAGCTGAGACGTGGCAGCCGACATCCCCACACACTGGTAGCTCTGCGGGATCTGAGGCATCAGTGGGAGGCCTCGGGCAGGTGCTGCGTATCTGAAGAAACTTTCGGAACTCTCTTCCCCGCCGAGTTGACGAAGTCTTCGAGGCTAGAGGCGGTAATACCGTGATGCCATTTCATGATCCTTGAAGCAAAAGTCGGCTTGAATGTGACTGTCTTACTATAAGTTAATGATGTATGGGCAGAATGGGAGTCATGCACCAGCTAGTTGTACTTCACAAGTTTATTCGAATCCTTACCTAGGTTTAAACAGATATAAACCTTTCTTCCTTGGAAGAAGTAGTAACGTGTGTAAACTTATTGTGTGAAAAGAGAAAACAGGTCATAAAGCTCAGTCAACACTAAGATGACCCATATAAATGCTAAGGTATAGCCACGTGGCTCAATGAACAGTGAAGCAAGGTAAAAGTGTGAATAAACATCTGACGTGCCACTGGTTGGCTGTTCGATTCCTATGGCTTCCATAATTTTACTGTTTCTGACTGCTGCCATGTTAGAGATTTTAATTACGTATATACAGCAAATGTTGTTGTGTATTACTGTAATCTGGTGGTGCAGGGTGTCGGCTCTATAATTGCTTGTTTCGAAAAGTAATTAATTTAGCGACTTGCAGTGTTTATTGTTCACTTTTGAACTAATTTACAACTAACAAGGCTATCGAGCTACAGCTGTTGTCATCTCAAACGACACTGTACTTTTATTGATTTTTGATAATACGGTTGGGAAATAGGGATATAAATTCAATTTTAGTAAGGCTAGCAGTCTCAATCGCAAAAGCTTTTGTTGTTAGTTGCCGCTTTCAGTCTTTGACTGTCATCACCAGATGATTTACTGTCTGCTGTAGCGATATGCGGAGACAGCGAGCGGAGAGAGACGTATGCCACGAGGCACATTCCATTGACTGCTCGGTGGAAAGTGTCAACAGAAGAGGCGGCGGCAGTAGGTATTAGCGCGCTTCCTCTTTGGGTCTCACAAATGTGCCCTTATTGACAGATAGTTAGTATCGCAAAATAGGAAAAGTAGGTGACAGTATTGAGAATAAATTTAAGGAGAGGAGAAAGAATTAGTTGTACAGTTAGTAGTAATGGCATCGAGTGGTCCACATACCGCGGTACAGAGCAGGAGTCGATACAGTCGTCAGCGATCCGGCAGTCGAGCTCGTCGAGGAGTTCGAAGGATTCGCGCAACGTGAGGCGGCGGAGCTGCGCCAGGGCGCGGGCGCACCCCCCTCCCTCCTCCGCTCCACCTGCTGGCGGCGGCGGCAGTCCCAAGTCCGAGAGGCGGTCTGCCAGGCGCTGCGCAGCTGACCACGCGGGGGGCGGCTGCTCCGGGCTGTCGCACGTTGTGAACCCCAGTGGCCAACCTGCAAAACGTTCTTCAGTCACCTCGAGGTGTGCACTCGTGCATCACGAGCTTCCATGGGCTACTCATATGCACATCAGTACTAGCAGTTCCTGAAAGTAAAACACTAAGAGAGCTGCAGCGAACGATAATCGACACAGCGTGAGGTGTGCTGCACACTTTTACAAGCAAAAGGTCAACAAGTCAGCCGACTGTCAGCACGGCGGCCACTTCTGCGGCTCCCCTTGACGAGGAAGCGGGCAGAGCTGCACCGACAGTACAACACTGGACACTGTGCCGTCATTCCGTATGAGCCGAAGTTCTGACTGCAGCATCGGTGTGCATCGAGGCCCTGAGCAGAGCGGAAAATGCCACGTTGCACTCTCGCCCATCTCACGGGGAGCCACTCGGTATACAATACGTGATTGGTTACTCTGGTCGCAGCTGTTACATTTCTGAGTCCTTGAGACAGCTCGCTTGCGATATTTTCGACATCCTTTCAACAAAATAATTTAATGTCGCATGTCAGCCATGCTGTTCTGCCCCAGCTTGACAGAGTTAGCACCGCTACCACAGGAACGTGCGATGTACCTGGCTAGGCGCAGACAGTAACATTTAAGTGAAAATCGCACTTATCGTTAACTGGTTTGATTGGCGAGATTGGCAATAAGACACATGGACCCGTGCTCATAGATCTTTGCAGGACGCCAGAGCAGATACAGTCTTACGTTGGTGTCAGAGCTGGCAGTGCGGGGCTGGAGAGGAGACTCCAGGCTGGCCGAGAGGCAGCTGGGCTGGAGGCGGCAGGGCGCTCCTGACGCCACCCTTCGCTGGAGCGCCAGCCGGTGGCAGCCTTTCCTGTTGACTTCAGATCTCCAGTCCAGGCTGGGCCGTGAATGACGACCCCAGGCATTCTGTACTCTCATCTCCTGGAGCGCCGCACACTTAGCCTGTCTCATCACAGTCTACCTGCCAAGTACTGCGTCACAGTCAAATAACCGCAGCCTGAAAAGCTGGAATTCCCAATGATGTAATCGGCATACCACTCTCCTCTCGCTTTAATCTCTGGTATCCGCCTCTGAGCTGTATGTTCCTCTTAGCTGTAGCCGTGTTTACCCGGGGTATCTCGTTAGGTAAGTAGCAGAGGCGCTGCCATTCGTTGTTCTGTACACTTCCGAGGCCGTAGCAGCACTTCTGTCCCCTTGTACTTGTGTGCGAACGTTCAGCGCTTACGGAGCAGGGAGGAAACAAATGTAATAGCTAAGTACTCATCAAATGTTGAGATCATTTTAGAAATAATCGAACTGAAATTGTCGACCAATATGCAAGTGCGGTTGACATACGGTTCCTTGCCGCAGATGAAGCAGCAATGAAGGCACTGAGTGGCAGAGAGTGGCTTTGCACTAAAAAGCGCTGATCTGTTCTCACCTGGCAGAAAGTTTATGGCAGAGTGTCTGGACACACAAAAGATATTCTGCCTGCTCATTCCCCCACGAGGGACTCACGTCTTTTTGAGCAAATGCGTGACAAGACCCTCAGTGAATTAGACTGCAAAATGAAGCAAAAGGAAAGAAGAAAGCGTAATATCTCTGTGAAGGAACAGACGGTTAGCCCGCGCAGCTACTCTCCTCAGATCTGCTTCGCTAAGGGAGTCCAGCTGAGGCTACCTCGGCGGTGAGCTGACCTCGCCGGTAAACATTCTGAAAGTTCCGTACCTGCCCAGTGAGACTGCTAATTCTGATGGCGTCTCTCGCTGTCGGTGTGGCTACCGGCCTGTAAACATACAAACAGTCGCTTCTGATGGGACTGTGGGCAGCTGCTACTGTTAACCGAAAAATCGGGATGCCATTGCTGTATGCCTATTGTAATTAACCACTGCGAACGTTCGAGTAATGCACACCTGATGTCAATGAACGTAATTGACTCGTACAGAGGGAAGTCCACGCTCCTGACCCAACACGGAGACCTCCGCCTCGTCGTGTCTGAGGGCCGACTGACTCACTTGGCGCTCTCCGTAACTTGCGATGTATTCTCGCGAGGGCCTGTCCCCGTCAACTGTGCAGCGATACTTGAAGCTTCCCGTACTGGAATAATGGCTCAGTTACGGCCAATGACTGAGGGACTTCCCTGACAATCACTGTAACGAAAGGAAACTACTCCTATTGTGATTAAGCGAAAGTGTGTTTACTGCCGACTGGCGCGCCTCCTCCACGTACTCCCCGACCTGTGTGTCTGGCTGCAGGCAGGCCGGCCTCCCACGCAGCGGGCCACGGCCCCCACCCCCGCACTGGGCGACTCGCGCCGCGGGCCGCTCGCGTTCTCCGGCCGTGGGAACACACTCCGCCACAGCCTTGAACCTCCAAAGTCTGGAAACTCTACAAGCCCCAGAAAAGAGCTGGTTGTGCAAATTACAAATGTGTGCAACTAAACTATCGCCCTTCAATTCTGCCTCGTATGAGGTCGTTTTATCTGCATTTTCAGTTTTTATCGTATGATAAATTTTAAGTTGTTCAGATAGCATGCGTATGTCTGAAAGCATTACGCGGGGACTACTAATGTTCATTTTGTCCTCTGAACCTCTGCGAGTAAGTTTATGGGCGTTCCTTCAGCAGAGAGGGCCGCTGGGAAAGCTTGCCAGCAATACACCGGCGGAAAAAAATTGCAGCACAAAAAATATAATTACTGTACAGTAATGAAATGATGTACCCGTGGTCTAGGGGTAGCGTCTTTGATTCATAATCAAAAACGTCTTCGGTACCGGGTTCGATCCCCGCCACTGCCTAAATTTTGATAAATAATCAGCATTGGCGGCCGAAGACTTCCGGCATAAGAAGTCAGCCTCATTCTGCCAACGGCCTTGTCAAAGAGGGCGGAGGAGCGGATAGAGGTTCAGGGCACTCTCTTGTCCTAGGGGTGGGAAATTGCCCCTAAAGGCGGAAGAATCAGCAATGATCAACGACATGAGGATGCAGAAGGCAATGGAAACCACTGCATTAAAGACACGTAACGTGTATCCACAGGACATGTGGCCTGTATTTGAAGAAAGTGTCATGATGATCTTTCCATTGGCAAAAGATTCCGGAATAGTCCCCCATTCGGATCTCCGGGAGGGGACTGCCAAGGGGGAGGTTACCATGAGAAAAAGATTGAATAATCAACGAAAGGATAACGTTCTACGAATCGGGGCGTGGAATGTCAGAAGCTTGAACGTGGTAGGGAAACTAGAAAATCTGAAAAGGGAAATGCAAAGGCTCAATCTAGATATAGTAGGGGTCAGTGAAGTGAAGTGGAAGGAAGACAAGGATTTCTGGTCAGATGAGTATCGGGTAATATCAACAGCAGCAGAAAATGGTATAACAGGTGTAGGATTCGTTATGAAGAGGAAGGTAGGGCAGAGGGTGTGTTACTGTGAACAGTTCAGTGACCGGGTTGTTCTAATCAAAATCGACAGCAGACCAACACCGACAACGATAGTTCAGGTATACATGCCGACGTCGCAAGCTGAAGATGAATAGATAGAGAAAGTGTATGAGGATATTGAAAGGGTAATGCAGTATGTAAAAGGGGACGAAAATCTAATAGTCATGGGCGACTGGAATGCAGTTGTAGGGGAAGGAGTAGAAGAAAAGGTTACAGGAGAATATGGGCTTGGGACAAGGAATGAAAGAGGAGAAAGACTAATTGAGTTCTGTAACAAGTTTCAGCTAGTAATAGCGAATACCCTGTTCAAGAATCACAAGAGGAGGAGGTATACTTGGAAAAGGCCAGGAGATACTGGAAGATTTCAATTAGATTACATCATGGTCAGACAGAGATTCCGAAATCAGATACTGGATTGTAAGGCGTACCCAGGAGCAGATATAGACTCAGATCACAATATAGTAGTGATGAAGAGTAGGCTGAAGTTCAAGACATTAGTCAGGAAGAATCAATACGCAAAGAAATGGGATACGGAAGTACTAAGGAATGACGAGATACGTTTGAAGTTCTCTAACGCTATAGATACAGCAATAAGGAATAGCGCAGTAGGCAGTACAGTTGAAGAGGAATGGACATCTCTAAAAATGGCCATCACAGAAGTTGGGAAGGAAAACATAGGTACAAAGAAGGTAGCTGCGAAGAAACCATGGGTAACAGAAGAAATAATTCAGTTGATGGATGAAAGGAGGAAGTACAAACATGTTCCGGGAAAATCAGGAATACAGAAATACAAGTCGCTGAGGAATGAAATAAATAGGAAGTGCAGGGAAGCTAAGACGAAATGGCTGCAGGAAAAATGTGAAGACATCGAAAAAGATATGATTGTCGGAAGGACAGACTCAGCATACAGGAAAGTCAAAACAACCTTTGGTGACATTAAAAGCAACGGTGGTAACATTAAGAGTGCAAGGGGAATTCCACTGTTAAATGCAGAGGAGAGAGCAGATAGGTGGAAAGAATACATTGAAAGCCTCTATGAGGGTGAAGATTTGTCTGATGTGATAGAAGAAGAAACTGGAGTCGATTTAGAAGAGATAGGGGATCCAGTATTAGAAACGGAATTTAAAAGAGCTTTGGAGGACTTACGGTCAAATAAGGCAGAAGGGATAGATAACATTCCATCAGAATTTCTAAAATCATTGGGGGAAGTGGCAACAAAACGACTATTCACGTTGGTGTGTAGAATATATGAGTCTGGCGATATACCATCTGACTTTCGGAAAAGCATCATCCACACAATTCCGAAGACGGCAAGAGCTGACAAGTGCGAGAATTATCGGACAATCACCTTAACAGCTCATGCATCGAAGCTGCTTACAAGAATAATATACAGAAGAATGGAAAAGAAAATTGAGAATGCGCTAGGTGACGATCAGTTTGGCTTTAGGAAAAGTAAAGGGACGAGAGAGGCAATTCTGACGTTACGGCTAATAATGGAAGCAAGGCTAAAGAAAAATCAAGACACTTTCATAGGATTTGTCGACCTGGAAAAAGCGTTCGACAATATAAAATGGTGCAAGCTGTTCGAGATTCTGAAAAAAGTAGGGGTAAGCTATAGGGAGAGACGGGTCATATACAATATGTACAACAACCAAGAGGGAATAATAAGAGTGGACGATCAAGAACGAAGTGCTCGTATTAAGAAGGGTGTAAGACAAGGCTGTAACCTTTCGCCCCTACTCTTCAATCTGTACATCGAGGAAGCAATGACGGAAATAAAAGAAAGGTTCAGGAGTGGAATTAAAATACAAGGTGAAAGGATATCAATGATACGATTCACTGATGACATTGCTATCCTGAGTGAAAGCGAAGAAGAATTAAATGATCTGCTGAACGGAATGAACAGTCTAATGAGTACGCAGTATGGTTTGAGAGTAAATCGGAGAAAGACGAAGGTAATGAGAAGTAGTAGAAATGAGAACAGCCAGAAACTTAACATCAGGATTGATGGTCACGAAGTAAATGAAGTTAAGGAATTCTGCTACCTAGGCAGTAAAATAATCAATGACGGACGGAGCAAGGAGGACATCAAAAGCAGATTCGCTATGGCAAAAAAGGCATTTCTGGCCAAGAGAAGTCTACTAATATCAAATGTCGGCCTTAATTTGAGGAAGAAATTTCTGAGGATGTACGTCTGGAGTACAGCATTGTATGGTAGTGAAACATGGACTGTGGGAAAACCGGAACAGAAGAGAATCGAAGCATTTGAGATGTGGTGCTATAGACGAATGTTGAAAATTAGGTGGACTGATAAGGTAAGGAATGAAGAGGTTCTACGCAGAATCGGAGAGGATAGGAATATGTGGAAAACACTGAAAAGGAGAAGGGACAGGATGATAGGACATCTGCTAAGACATGAGGGAATGACTTCCATGGTACTAGAGGGAGTTTGTAGAGGGCAAAAACTGTAGAGGAAGACAGAGATTGGAATACGTCAAGCAAATAATTGAGGACGTAGGTTGCAAGTGCTACTCTGAGATGAAGAGGTTAGCACAGGAAAGAGATTCGTGGCGGGCCGCATCAAACCAGTCAGTAGACTGATGACCAAAAAAAAAAAAAAATGAAATTGCGAGAGTACATCTCCCTAGGTCACACAGCTTAAAGCTTAGAAAAGAACTGTGAAATACAAAAGCCGCTACCTCAGCTCGAAGTAAAAGGTGAAAAAGCTGAAGTAAGGCATCCTGCAGCTCTTTTAATGTAAATGTTTGTAAAAGTAACATTAGGATTTCCTGGTCAACTCCTACGAATAACCCATTTTATTTTCCGTGTATGCTGTAAGCTACGGGTAAAGACACAAGCCGGACATGCACTTGCATGTCAGATGTGACAGCCCACGATGCTAACACAACACTGGCTGATGATGCCAACAGCGGGCGGGACTGGAGCTGTCAGATGATGTCGACAGCACGAGGCTACGGAGCGTGGCTGAATTGCTTAGTCGACGAGTAACTGACGACAGTGCTACAGTGCTAGTGGTGTTGTTACAAAGCAGAGCAATGGCAACGATAAACAAAGCAAACATTGCGTTATATCTTCAGAAACAGTAGCCAAAGTCGAGATTTGATCTGAAAGGAACTCAAGAAATTTCGTTGAGTGAGAAAGAAGTGGCGGATGAGTCAGCGGAATGCGTGGTGTCGTGCGAACAGTGTACAAGAGGAGTGCAGTGATGGCGATACGTGCACGGCACTAGACAGTTGTACTGAAACAAGTGTGCTGTAGTTCATCGTTGTTGTTGGACAGAGGGCCGCAGCTCCCGTTTCCAGTCAAACGTAGTGAAGGGCAGTCGTTGTCCAAGGAGCGGATACTAAACATAATCACGTACTTGGAAAATCGCAAACAGCATAGCAAAAGAACAATTACGAACATATTTTGAACAAGTGTGCAGAAATATGACCGTTAGTGTGTAAGGAAAACTACAGACATTCAACGGAGGACAAGGCTCGCTTGCGCGTTTCAAGGATGCTCGACATACATTACAGAGATTTCAAAAGAAGCAGTGGATGCTTGCATGACGTCAAATAGTGCTACAGAAGTGTGAGACGTGAGATAATGAAATTTCGAAGAAGGCGTCAACTTGACGATGCACAGCAAACTACAGGATCGACCGAAATATTTATAGATGAGATAAGCAAATTTGCCCCGTCGTTGAGCAAGGAATTTGTTTTCAACTGCAGCCAATCGGCATTTGAAGAGGAAACGTACATGAAAGGGACCCTGGAAATTAGAGGTACGAAGAGAGATCAATCAAGATCATCTATTATCAATTTGCATTCGTATACAGTTATGCCGACTGATTAACCAGATGGTAAAATGGCTGGAACGCTATTTATTCCTCTGCGTCCTTTGATTCTTTCTCGTGTGTGTAATTTTGGCAGGGGCCGTAGGGAATATTTACGTCACAGCAAACAAGAGTGGGAGAACAGACGTAAGAGAACTACAGCTATTGTATGATCACTACTTCTGGCCAATAGCTCGTCAAAATAGGTGTTTTTTCTTGATTCCTAGGTTGTACATAGAAATCATACTCCTAAAGAACAAGCTACCGTTCCTGGAAAGTGTGTGACATAGCAGTTCGTACCACCTGGAACCACCAGATGAATAGTACCTCCAGATGTCTGTCTTTTCTGTGCGTATGAAACATTTTATAACACTACCTGCAGCAACGCCTTAAAGGACAGCCAGTTTTACGATAAGCTCCACGACAGGCTGTTTCGCATTCGGTTGCACGCCATCACTTTCCTTCAGTTCTCGTCACCCTGTTACACCAATGTCATTTGTATACGTATTCCTTAAGAGTGGATACCTGGCTGAGCGTCCTCATAATAAACGTAGTCCTTCACTGTCAGGCAGAAAACGTATAATTTTTAATAACAGCATATGTAAGCCAAGCCGCCTGTGAGTGTTTGATAAGTGGACTGTGCATAACGTCTTATGAATACGTACAGCACGGAAAAGCACTTACCGGGACGGTGACAGTACTGCAACCGTAGCACATATTCACCGTCAGTGAGCTCGGAGCTTTTGTCCATGTGCCAACAGAAGCACTCCAGCACCGAGTAGGTCCCGTTTGCTGCAAGCAGAGCTGCCACTGTGGCAATTACGCCCGCCGGCTGCATTGTCCGCTGTCGACACTGGGGAGCAAAGAGAAGCAGTGCGCGCCGCA